>NC_080098.1:20924293-21547947 GCF_950005125.1 Chionomys nivalis | reverse complement strand
TGCGGCCACTAGATTTCCTTTATGCCAGAAGCCAGTGAAGATCCACTGTGTCTTCTTTGTCAATGGTCTGACTTCTGCTATTCTAGAATATAAGCTCTTCTGCTCCGAATAATTTAGCCTTAAAACAAAACCAGAAGGTCGCTGGCTGTGGAGACAGACCCCATCAAGGAGGATTGTTAGCATCTCCCAGATGCGTTGACAGTTAAGAGCAGCTGGAGCAAAGCAACTGTTTGCCTCCTACATAAACAAACCAAACCAAGATAGCAAAGCAAAAAGCTCAGCTGTTCCAGATGTGGATACCAGGATGTTTCTGGTGCGGTTACAGCCAAGTCATTTATGCCTGGAAGGGGAGGTGCACGGAAGCCCTTTCCCAATTCTCTTTTCTCTCAACTGAAGCATGAAGGTGGGTGATCATTTCACCGCACCCTCAGGCACTCACCTTCAGAGTATAAAAAGCTCCAGTGGTCCTAACATATGAAGACACCGCATGTACCTTCAAATTATACTGACATAGTTTAACATATCTTTCCTTCAAAAACTGCCCTTAGCTTAGAAAACGGGAGCCAGAAGTTACTTATACAGAGAGTTCTACAACACAGCATTGTAAAAACAGAAGACTACGTGAGTGTATGCATAAAAGATCCTAGCTGAGGGTAATGCTGCTTTGAGGTCTTTGGTTATAATCTCATGTGCTAGCTTCCTTCATAAAGAGAGTTATAATAGTCATACCGTCAGCAGATTTTCCCTTCCTGGTTGTGAGTTTCACTGTTTCCCAAGTTCTATGCAGGGAGAGAACAAAGAAAAACAATCATTAGCGGCAAGGAAAGAATGTTCTGTAGACATAGAACTTCATAATGCAATGCATGCAAATATGCAACTTAGAGTGGCCAAGGAGCACAGTAAAGACCTGTACTTCATCAGCCAACCGTGCTTTCTTGTAGCACAGGTGAAAATAAAGAAACTTGTCACCTCTCCCCCCAGCCTCTGGCTGCCATCTAAGCGGAAGCGGCTGAGCACTGGAGTCACTGCGCCCTCAGAGTACTTTGGTTTGAATCGTAAGTCTACAGTCAGCAGCATAAGCTGGTAGTGCAGCTGTCCAGGCCTTCTGCAGCGGTGCAACATTCCAGATGCATTTCCAAGGACAAAGAATGCCATGCACAACATGAACCACTGAAATTATGCAGGTGTAAAATATGTGACCAAACCACACAATTCAAGAAAGCAGAACATTTCACTTATCTGAAGAATTAGATTTTCTTTGCAAGAGTGCGGGTTTATGTAAGAGGAAAAGGACAGGTCCCTAGAGGAAGCTGTGAAGTGCTTGACGTCATTCTTGCTCCCTTTTATGGCTTCCTTCGTGTTAGCGATTTGTTCCTAGCTGCTTGCTCTCAGGTTTTGGTGGTATCTCTGCTATTCTACCTGCTCTTACAGGAACATCAGGTAGGGTTATATGGGAAATTGAGTTCCAAGGGAGAAAAAAAACACACTGTTCAAAAGGGGAAGTAAATAACAGAAAATTTCACCTCTTTTGGTTCTCGTTTCTTGGGAGGGGGAAGCAGTGCTAAAATAATGCTGGAGGTGGTCAGGCAAACAAAGTTAGACTGTGTTTTATAGGTGGGTTATAATCTGGATGGCTCTAGGCATTAGGCTAAGTCCAGTAAATTACAAGACATGCTGCTCCAAGGGGCTCTCTTGCTCATACTTTTTTTCCTGGCTGTCCTTGATGTCTGATTATATCACATTCCTACAAAAAGGTCCAGCTATTTAATGTGGCTTAAAGCAAGAGTAAACACAAACCCTTTCTGTGAACTGCACACCTCTCAGCATTACACCCAAGTTTCCCAAGGCAAGCGTGTGAAAACAAAAACCAAACACATCGCTGTGACAACTCACAGTAGACTGACAGTCCTGTTAGCAGCAAGAAAGCCAACCCCAAGCCATCTCCAACACACAGTACCGAGTACGGAGACAAAACACCTGTTGTCACAGATCTCTGCTGCCTCTTAAGGTTAGTCCTAAAGACTGAAGACGGTGCTGGGAAAAGCACCGAAGGTCCCATCCCAAATACACTAGGAATAAGGAAAACAGAGCAGCAGCATTACAGTGGGTAAGGGAAGTAAATGAGCGGTAATGAGCCGTACGTGAGGAGCAGTACAGTCAATACTCCAAACACTACAACAGGAGTGCCCCCGACAGCTCAGACGCTCTCCTAGCTGTGGACTCGCTGTCAAGAAAAGCTCAGTCTCTACTTGTCTGCTGTGGGAATTCATTCAGCCAGTACCTTTTGGGGTACCGGCCCTTTGGGCGTGGTCTGAGGTGCTACCTGTGGACTAATAAGCGCAGAGAAGCAGCGTGCTCGCTCTCTTGTGTGGTGGTTGGAGATTTGATCGTAGCTTTTAGCGCCCCCAAGGGCAGAGGACCCCGGTGGCTCTCTACCTTATGGTTGTTTGTGAGTGTCCCCCAATAAATACTTGATATCCCTTAATTTCGGGCTCTCATGGACTCACCCACACTTACACTTGTCCTCCACTAAACCAAAGCTACAACAGCTTGCTCTTTGTGTAACTCAGGGAAGAGTAAATCATCTGGAAAAATCTCTTCCAGCTTTAGAACTGGAATTTCTATTTAAATTTAAATTATTCCATTTGGTCTCTCCTTAGAGACCTAGAGCGGTTATCTCTAGCCCCCGGCAAGGTAGGAGACAGCAAGGGTGACTCTGCCCCGTCTGCAGTGCCAATGTAAGGACTTAACATCAGTACTGAATACTTCTAGGATCCCTTCTTTCATGAATGAGACAGTACTAAAATCATTCTCTAGCTATTTTATCCTTTATATATATGCTTTTCTTTGAGGTAACAGAGAATGAATGTTTATAAATTAATAAACCATGGTCAATCATCATGCTTCAGAGCTAGACACCATGGTAAGAGATATTACATTAATTCAGTACATAACCCTTCATCAGTGACCAGGGGGAAGAATTATGTATGGAAGAGGGGATGTCAAAGTGCTCTACGTAGGCAGCAGAAACATGGTAGTTAGACTTACAAACTCATTCCCAAATTAAAGACTAGACTCTCTGTAATGAAACCTAAACACAGGAATCCTGAGGAAAAGAACCCTCAATTACTGTGCCGAGTAGTTTTATGTCCCTTGACACAAGCCAAGAGTCACCAGAGAGGAGGGAGCCTCCATTGAAAAATGTGCAGGCCCGTAGGGCACTTTCTTAACTAGTGATTGATGCGGGAGGGTCCAGCCTATTATGGGTGGTCGCATCCCTGGGTTCTGTAAAATGCAGGGAAACCAGCATTTCTCCAGGGCCTCAACATCAGCTCCTGCCTCCAGGTCCCTGTCCTGACTTCCTCTGATGACCAACAGTGACATGAAAGCATGATCAAATAAACTCTCTCTTCTCCAAGGTGCTTTTGACCATGTTGCTTCACTGCAGTAATAGTAGCCCAATTGGGTCAATGACTTAGACGTTTATTTCCCTGATCAGTAAATACCTGGAGAATGGTCAGGGAAGATACGAGAGGGCGTGAACTGACACACATTCTTTAGATCTGTTAGCGTTAAAGGGTGTATTTTGTGCTACAAACTTCATTTTCAGAGAAAAGGAGTCAAACTATTTCACTGTACAGAGTTGTAGCAGCCACACATTTCACAACACTGTATCCCTGAGGCTTAGGTCCTACCACTGGTGAGTCCTGGGTTTGCACCCACCCTCTGTTCACTATCTTTAGCTCTGTCTGCCGTCTGTTAGTATGTCTCCCACAGCTCTCAAGTAATGGGTCTTATTAAGGTTTGTGCAGGTCAAATTTGTTTCAGTCACCAACAAATCTATGTATTGTCACCTTGGGAAATGTATTTGTTCTCTCTCTCTCACACACACACTCACGATTCTTTCATGATTGTGTAGCAAGTGAAATTTTTTTGTAATGACTTGGTGTGATATAGTCTGGATACTAAATTCAGCTTTATTCTATTTTATTCCTTATTACACTTCATTGAATAAATATTAAGCCTACTTAATACATTATTTTTTTCCTACTGGCTTACATTTGTATGCGTGTGTGTAGGCTGGGATCAAACCCAGGGCTTTGCACATGCTAGGCAAGTGCTATACCCCGAGCTGCATCTACAGCTCTTTTCAAATATAATAGCCAGTAATGGCTTTGTTTTCTTTTTCTTCTAACACAGACATTAAAAATTTGGTTTTAAACCGGGCGGTAGTGGCCATGCCTTTAATCCCAGCACTTGGGAGGCAGAGGCAGGCCACCTCTGTGAGTTCAAGGCCGGCCTGGTCTATGGATTGGGTTCCAGGACAGCTAGGGCTGCTACGCGGAAAAACCCTGTCTCAAAAACCAAACCAAAACAAAAAACCCAAAACAACAACCACCAAGAAATTTGGGTTTACTAGAAGGAAGCCATCAACACTGTTGAGTATTCTATAGCTTGTTAAGCCAGAATCACACGTTTTCGGCCCACAGTACTATGGAGAATGGAGTTAGACTGGGTATAGGAACAACTGTAATTCAGTTTATTCAGGGATTATCAACGACCCAAGGGTTTAGCAATGGAGTAGGAGCTGGACTTGACTCTTTGTTTCAAAGAAAGCTTACAATGGTGACACACCTGTGTCCATGCAAACACAAGAGAGACCTGGAGAAACCAAAGACAAAGAAAAGAAGGAAGTTTACCTAGTTTTACCAGTAGGATCCATGTAAGTTGTTTTTTCAAATTTGACCCATTTTCCTTCCGAAATCAACTAAAACAAAATCAGATAGTTATAAGGTAGGAAATGTTCAAATCAAGTTGGTCTTTTTTTAAAAAATCAAAACATGTATTGTTTTAAATTTTCTCTATGTCCCTTCCCCCCAATAATTTGTGGGTAAGTTTCTAGCTTAAGTATTCAAAGTTGGTCCCCTAAGTGTGGGTCTTTTTTTTGGTAGAACTAAGAGGGGAAAGAATTACTGTCTAGGGATGGAGCAGCGCAGGTGTGGCTCACTGCCAGTAGGCGCTTGGTATTTGAAAAATAAAAATACCTGGGCTGGGGAGAAAAAGGGAACCAACGGAGTATGGGTGTGTGGTGGGGAGATCTTCTGCGTGTTTCTCCAGTTCGGACCCCAGGTTATACATGCTAAGCTGACCACACTGGTGTGTAGTTGTATGTAAAATTTTATTAAGCTGGACGGTGGTGGTGTACACCTTTAATCCCAGTACTCAAGAGGCAGAGGCAGGCGGATCTCTGGAAGTTTGAGGCCAGCCTGATCTACAAAGTGAGTTTCAGGACAGGCTCCACAGAGAAACCCTGTCTCGGAAAGAAAAAAAAATTACTAGGAAATAAATATAAAACTAGATTTTCTTTCTGATACCCAAGTCTCTACCCAATCCAAGACAGGCATCAGGAATTGCTCTGCCCACACAGCAAGGAGTCTAGGAATATAACTCACCTAGGGCACAAGGCAGAGCCGAGGAGATTTTTACTGTGAACTTAAAGTAATAATAGCCCTTTCTTACTAGCCCCACCCCACCCCTTCTTGCCAACACCAACCTAATCGTTATCAGATCTGTTCACAGACAACACAGGAAGATTCCAAATCAAAAAGAATTCCAGAAAAGTGTCAGGACCGCGGTTCAGGATGAATATGTAAAATTTATCCACGACAGCAACTGTTTTCTCAGAGAAAAAAGCCTTAAAAACTCTATTCAACATTAGTTCTATATATAGCTCAGTGGAATCTGAGCTACAACGAACAATTGAAGTTTTTTTTTCTTCCCAATACAGGGTTTCTCTGTGTGATAGCTATGGCTGTCCTGGAACTCTCTTTGTACACCAGACTGGCCTCGAACCCACAGAGATCTGGCTACCTTTGCCTCCCAAGTGCTGGGATTAAAGGCATGTGCCACCACCACCTAAAAATAATTTAAGTTTTTATCATTTTAAAAATTTATACTAGGATGACAAACAGCAAGATGTAATTACTGAATATGAAATCTCAAAACCATATACTATGTGCAAAACCATATATTATTTATTTTTCTATCCAGGGCAATTTTTAGAAAGAATTTCTCTATTAGAAGCCAAAATATACTTATTCTCAATTTCATTATACATATAATTAAGATGGATAAACCACTGTTCACAAACAACAGCAAAATGTGGCTTAGCCTTGAAATGGGAGTGAATAACATTTACAAACTATCTTCAAGAATGAAAATCCCATGGTGATAAAAAAAAAAAATAGCCTGCACATTCATTTTAAACTTAGTGTTATGTGGGGAAGGGAAAGGATAGGAAAAAGCAAACTCTACCTCCTCTGAAATAATGTGCTGTTTGGCGTTCTGAGAAGAATCTGTTGCTTCTCGGTTCTCCATTTCAACCTAGCTGGTCTCCACAATCCTCAGGTGGGAAGTTCTGCTGTAAGGGAGTGAGAATGGTCAGGCTCCCCCAAACATGGGTCTCTGGTCAAAGAATTGGAATAGATTAAAAAAAAAATTATCTACTACTAAAGCATCTTCTCTCATGACTCTCTGGGAGAACTGGCTCAGGAAGCATGCAGAGGTACCTTCACCAGTGAGGTGTTCTCATATTGCTTCCTCTGCATCCAGGTGATGACTGTAGACTGACCTTGCCTCTTCCCAGAATTCTCCTGTTCTCGTCGCCCCGCCTCTACTTCCTGCTTAGCTACTGACCAACCAGCGTTTTATTAAAACACAAATCTTTACAGGGTACCAGACCATTGTCCCACAGCATCACTCTTTAGGGGCTCACCACTCAGCTTCCAAATAAATACACAGACACTTATTTTTACTTATGAATGCCTGGCCTTAGCTTGGCTTGTTTCCAGCCAGCTTTTCTTAAAGTATCTTGTCTACCTTTTGCTTCTGGGTTTTTATCTTTCTATCTCTGTCTATATTTCCTTTCCCTCTTATTCAGTGCTGGCTGTGTGGCTGGCCCCTGACATCCTCCTTCCTCCTTTTCTCACTTCTTCCTCCTCTTCTTCTTTCCTTCTATTTATTCTCTCCACTTGGCAGTCACACCTAGCCCTCACCAGCCTTGCTACTGGCCACTCAGCTCTTCGTTAGACCAACCAGGTTTCTTAGGTAGGCAAAGTAACACAACTTCAGAGTTAAACAAATGCAACATAAAAGAATGCAACATACCTTTGCATCATTAAAGAAATATTCCACAGCATGAAGGAATATAATAAATCTTTAATCTTCCCCAACAGTCTACTTCTATATACTTTTCCCCCATAAAGATTCATTTTTATTATGTCTGTGTGTGCTTGTGTGAGTTTTTTTTTTTTTTTTTTTTTTTTTTGGTTTTGATTTTTCGAGACAGGGTTTCTCAGTAGCTATGGAGCCTGTCCTGGAGCTTGCTCTGTACACTAGACTGGCCTTGAACTCACATAGATCCACCTGCCTCTGCCTCCTGAGTGCTGGGATTAAAGGCGTGCGCGCGCCACTGCCCGGCTCTATTAGTTTATGTGTACCATGCATATGCCTGTGGAGGACAGTGGGCACCATATCCTCCGGAACCGGAACTGCTAGCTATTGTCATCGTATCGAAGTGAGTGCTGGGAACTGATTTTGGGTACTCTGACAGAGGACTTAACTGCAGAACCATTTCTCCAGGGATAGCCCTAGCTTTATTTCTTTGTGTATTGTTGGATGAATGTGGTGTATATGTGTGCCATGGTGTCATGGTCAGAGGTCAACTTTTCTTTTCTTTTTTTTTTTAGTTTTTCAAGACAGGGTTTCACTGTTTAGCCCTGGCTGTCCTGGAATTCACTTTGTAGACCAGACTGACCTCAAACTCACAGAGATCCACCTGCCTCTGCCTCCTGAGTGCTGGCATTAAAGGCATGTGATACCACTGGCCAGCCAGAGGACAACTTTTAGAAATAAGTTCTCTTCTTCCACCATGGTTTCTGGGAATCAAACAGTTTGTCAGGCCTGTGTAGGAAGACTTTTACTCAATGGGTCATCTCAGTAGCCTGAATGGCAAGTTCTTTCTTTCTTTGTTATATGCACGCATGCACGTATGCACACGCGCGCGCGCGCGCACACACACACACACACACTATGTATATTGTTATATATATATATGTGAATAATCATATAGATATGTTGGGGAATATTATTTTCAGGTGTGTGACTTTTGTTTACGCTGCATTTGTTTAAATCTGTCTGTTCTGGAACTCTCTCTGTAGACCAGGCTGGCCTCAGACTCAAAGATCTGCCTGCCTGTTTTCTCAGTGCTGGGATTAAAGGCATGCACCACCATGGCCTGGAAGATACATACATATACACATATATATTTTTCGAGATAGGGTCTCATGTGGCCTAAGCTGGCCTTGCTGTAGCTGAGGATGACCCTAAACTCCTGGCAACCCTGAACCTACCTTTTATATGCTGGGATGAGAGACAAGCACCAGGTGCATTTGGTGAGGGCATTGATCTAAGCCATTACCACAGGTAACCAATGTAGAATGTGGACAACTGGCTGAAGGGGGAAGCCCTATGAGTCTCAGCTTGTACACTCTATACTCACAGAAAAGAACGGTCGAATTTTTCCTTGTTTCTTGAGATGGGGTCTAATGTAGTTTAGGCTGGCTTTGAACTTGTTATGTAGCAGAGGCTGGACTTGAACACTGGATCCTCCTGCCTCCTCCTCTTAAGTGCTGGGATTAAAGACCTGTCCATTAAGTCTGACTAGAGGTCCTTCTGTCTTCTAGATATCCATTCCTTCTTGTTAATAATGCATAGCAGCCAAGGAAATGTGCTGATGTAAGGAAACTTCTGAGTTCTAATTCTAAAGAAAAATAACTTTTAGACAACCACACAGTTCCTCTGAGTGGGCAAATTCAACTGCCTAGAATGGTACCAAGTGCCCAGGGCTTGCTACATCCAAAGTGCTGGGAAAACAGGTGTAAGCCGCCACAACCAACCAATACCTGGCAGTTTAGAAGTGGGGTGACCATAACATTTAAGGAAAAGAATACAAGATTTTAATACTGACAGTTGGTCAGAGGTCAAGAAAGCAGGGGACTGGACTTTCAATTTTGATTTTATAGGGGATTACAGTTAAGAGATTGCAGGAATCGTAGAAGAAAAGCAGGCTTGCTCGCCTCATCGCTACAGACATTGAACTTCAGACTTTTACATAAGTTTGGACTGTGAGGGACTTTGTGAACTTTAAAGTTGGATTGAATACTTTTTTGCATTATGTTATTTTTATAAGCACTTGGGGGCCACGGAGTGGAATTACTAGGAAGGGATGGCCTTGCTAGAGGAAGAGTGTCACTGTGGGGATGGGCTTTGAGGGCTCTTACATGCTCAAGATACTGCCCAGTGGTTCAGACCTCTTCCTGTTACCTAACAACTCAAGAGGTAGGACACTCGGCTACTTCTCCAGCACCATGTCTGTCTGCACACCACCATGTGTGTGATGATAATGGACTGAACTTCTAAAAATGTAAGCCACCCCAATTAGTACTTTTCCTTTAAAAGAGTTACTGTGGCATGATGTCTCTTCACACCAATCGAACCCTAAGACAGTGGGAGACACAACCTCATGCTGTGGAATAAACTTCTTGTAAACTGTAAAGATGTGTCACTCTGGTTTAATAAAAAGCTGAAGAGCCAATAGCTAGGCAGGATTCCAGGCAGAGAGGACGCTGGGAAAAAGAAGGGCAGAGACGCCAAGGAGACACAGCAAGCAGAATAAGCAATATGGAGATGAGGAGATAAAGCCATTAGGCAGAAAGAAATGGGTGAATTTAAGTTATAACAGCTAGTTAGAAACAAGCCTAAGCTAAGGCAGAGCTTTCATAATTAATATAAATCTCTGTGTTGCTTTTTGTGAGCTGACGGCCCAAAGAAAAGCCCAACTATAATCCCACAGTCTCAGCTCAGCACAAAGAACTGCAGGCAACTAAGGAAGGCTGAGAGTGAGAGAAATAATCTTCCCCAGGGAAGATGCACCAATTAGTTGCTCTATACCAAATGGTCAGTCCTGAAGACATACACACAGGTTAACATTCCACAGATCAAGCAGTTTATATTTAGGAACATAACATGTAATAATAATTAATAACAAAAGAAGCCGTGGGTTTGAAAAAGGATCTAAAAGGGAATATGGTAGTACTAGGAGGGAGGAAAGGGAAGGGAGAAATACTGTAATTTATTATAATCTCAGAAGACTTTTTAAAAATTATAAAAAAGAGACAGGTGAGAGTTAAGATGCAAAACTGAAACCAGAAACTAAAGTCAGACCCTGGAGTTAGTACGCTGCTCGTTGCTACCATTCCTTGAATTGCTGCAATTTGTTCAAAATGGAAAGTGAAACACAATCCTTACAAGAGGGAACAAGTGGAAACCTTCTCCTTGATAAAATCTGAGGAATGTCGTCGGCATTGCTCAATACTCATCCTGTCTAAGAAGTCGGATTTTGCCATTGGAGGCCGACGTAGGAGAATGGCCTGAGGCCACCACTTTGAAACCAGCCTGGATAAGATGGTGAGACATGAGTTCAAAAGAGAAGAAAAAGGAAAACAAAATGTAGACGTTCAAAGCCTGAGCGGAACCCTGGCTGACAAGCAGGCGGTTGCATCCGTTATATGAGGAGAGAAATCAACAAAGCACTTTGAGAGAGCAGGGAAAATGTGGTTGTGTGGGGCACATACAAGCTTGTGTGAACACAGGTGTGCTTTGCACACGTGTGTGGAGGCCCGAAGTCAGCCTTCAGTGTTTGTCCCCAGGGACTGCCCACCTTATTTTTCTGGGACGGAGCAATTAGCTTAGGCTGACTGTCCATCCTATCCCAGAAGTCTTCTGTCTCTGCCTCCCCAGCACTGAGATTACAAATTGAACCAGCAACCCTGGCTTTTTCAAGGGTGCCATACTTAGGCATCTTGAATGATTTCTGACATTCTAAGTAAGCTATCTCCTAGCCCTAATAAAATGAATTAAAACTTTAATTAAAAAGTTTGAAGAAATAATTTAGTATTATTGGCTTTTTTTTTCTCTATGCAACAGCTCTGGCTATCTCTGAACTTGCTTTGTAGACCAGCCGGCCTCTGCCTCCAGAGTGCTGACTAAACGCACATGTTAATACTCATAGATAATCACCATCCTCAGTCCTATCCAAAGAAGCCACTTTCCAGGGAGTTGAGATGAAATTAAACTGTTATGACTGCATTTGTGTTAAGAGTAAATAATGGTTGAGTGTTGAACCCCACACAGGACATTTATAGCATCCCTGCCAAAGCTCAGAAGAACAGTATGGAAGATTGGGAGGAAAGAAAAAGCTGGCAGACAGGAAAACGGGCTACAAAATGCCATCTTATGGACAGCAACTACAATCAAGGACTTCCCCAAACTACTGATTACTGACAATGATTTTGCTCTACAGTCAGATAAGGATGTTTGGGCCTCAGGGGCCCCAACCCTCACTGTTGTACTATTTCTTATGCACAAATTCAGGGACAGAGGGAATCACTGCCGTCAGTTAGGTAGCCACTGGTGACTCCCTCACCAGCCTACAATGGACAGTCCTAATCCAATGG
This sequence comes from Chionomys nivalis, assembly GCF_950005125.1. NCBI lineage: Eukaryota > Metazoa > Chordata > Mammalia > Rodentia > Cricetidae > Chionomys > Chionomys nivalis. The sequence continues at coordinate 21,536,371 of NC_080098.1, read as the reverse complement.
CCACATAGATGGCTCTGCCTAAACCGAAAGATCACCCAACAAAATCAAGTCATGAGTCTGAAGATTCATACGTGTGTGTGGTGGGGAGAGAGGGTTACGTGGATGAGAAGCAGATAAGACAGGGTTGGAAGAAGCAGTACACACATGTCAAAGAATTCATTTTAAAAAAATAGAAATTTCATTTAATAAAGAACCAAGAATGAAATAACTAGTATAACGTTAAATAACTTTAGTCATACCAAAAAAAAAAAAAAAAAAGGCCAGGCGGTGGTGGCGCACGCCTTTAATCCCAACACTCGGGAGGCAGAGGCAGGCGGATCTTTGTGAGTTCGAGGCCAGCCTGGTCTACAAGAGCTAGTTCCAGGACAGGCTCCAAAGCTACAGAGAAACCCTGTCTCGAAAAACAAAACAAACAAAACAAAACAAAACCAAAAAAATTAGCCATTATCATAACTTTAAAAGTTTATTTTAAAAACCAGGATATATACACTCTTTTGTACTATACAGGGTAAAAGTTTAGTGCCCACATCAAATGGATTTCAGTGCCCTTCCCTTCACTGAAAATTATTCTCTGACTAGTCAAAAGATCTTGCACTCACACTGGTAGGGGTGGAACGGCACTCAGGTCCACAGTGTGTCCTTTCTCCCAGTAGGGATGGGCAATGGGTGAAGGGAGGAGCTGACATTTATTGAGATCCTACCACTCGGTGACTAAAATTTGTTTTCATCTTGGAATCACTCAGTAAATCCCCTTGCCCCTAATGGTACGGACATTTTTAAAAAATTAAAAAATCCAGAGGGCTGGTGGGACGCCTTAACCGGAGCTTGCTACGGAAGCCTGAGTACTCAAGTGAGACCCCAGGAGCCAACAGTGGAAAGAGAGAAGTGACTCCCCAAAGCCGAAAAGTGGTCCTTTGATCTCCACAAGCCTGCTGGACTACCCACCTGCACTGGTACACAGTACATATGATTATTTCTACCCTGTAAAAATTGAAAATAAAAACAAACGTGGTAGTTAAACACTTGCACATCTTTTATTTGTGGTATCAGTTCATTGAATTCTTGCTAAGTCTGTCTGTAGCAGAACCTACTACAGTACTAAAAACAGTTATTGAAAACATAGAATACAGGTTGGGTGTGGTTGTGCACGCCTTTAATCCCAGCACTCAGGAGGCAGTGGTAGATGGATCTCTATGAGTTCGAGACCAGACTGGTCTACTAAGCAAGTTTGTTCTTTCTTTCTCCCCACCATCCCCAAGACAGGGTTTCTCTGTGTAGCTTTGGAGCTTGTCCTGGCACTAGCTCTTGTAGACCAGGCTGACCTCAAGCTCACAGAGATCCGCCTACCTCTGCCTCCCGAGCGCTGGGATTAAAGACGTGTGCCACCACCGCCTGGTTACAAAGCAAGTTTTAGGACAACCAAGGCTACCAGAGAAACCCTGTCTCGAAAAACCACGACAAACAATCAAGCCACAGAATACATAAGACTCTGTTCCAGTTTCCTTCTCTGTCCTGTCATCTTCCTGATGCTTACAATTTAGCTGATTCTCTCCAAATAACTGTCTCAGTCTCTGTGCCCAAGTGTTTTCTGGGCTGTTAAAGTATTGCTTCACCCAAGTGAATAACGTTCCTGGGTCTGCTTTCTCCCATAGATCAATTACTAACTTCAACAAAAAATACTTTACCCAAATGCATTCCAACCAGTGCTAATATTTCCTCTTACTGTAACTTTGTTTCCAGGTCAATTAAAAAAAAAGTATTAGTGGCCTCCCACTTATGCTCTGTCTCTTAGCTGTGCAAGCACCATCCCCCAGAAAAAGGAAGGTACGGATTATTGATGCTTTCCCTCAGAGGAGCAGTCAGACCTGGTGGTGCATCCCTTTGATCCCAGCACGAGGGAGATAGAGACAGGTTGATCTCTATCCAGGTTAGCTTGGTCTACAGTGTTCCTCAACCTCCCTAATGCTGTATGTCTTTAATACAGACAGTTCCTCATGCTGTGGTGACCTCCAACCATAAAATGATTCCGTTGCTACTTCATAACTGCAATTTTGCTACTATTATGCATCATAATACAAAAGTAAGATATACGGGATATCTGACATATATAACGTGCAACCCCTGAAGGGCTGCGATCCACAGGCTGAGAACCATTGTCATAGCCCATTCCTGGACAGCCAGGATTATAGATACTTTGTCTCAAAGCGACAAAACAAACAACAACAACAACAAAAAACCACTGGACAGATTAATTCTGGATTTCACAGGTACCTGAATTGGAATCCTAGTCATTCACAACCCACCAACGTACACCGCACCAATATAATCTTGGCTTTGAAAATGTGTTCTTTAAACAATACTCCCAACCACTTCACCTGTAACTTTTAAACAAGTTATAGTTCTGTTATGTGTGTATTCTAACTCAAAATACAAAGTATTCCATTGGTTAATTCTAACAAATACCTTTCTAAAGAAGTCGACAGTGGCTGGGGTTCTATCTTTCTAAGTCAAACTGCTTAGACAGGCTAGGGAAAAATATGCGGGTTTTGTTTGTTTTGTTTTGTTGGTGGAGGTGGATATCGAAAATGTGGTGCTTTTGAACAAATACGTGTTTGGAGCAAGCCCAAGACTTGTAAATTATGGCAAGTGGGTTTTAAAGCCCTATCTCTTTAAACTGGTGGTTTTTCCTTCTTTTAAAGAAACAAAACTGAACTTTGTAAGGAGACAGATGGAAAAAGGAGTAAGGAGAAAAACCACAAGTTCACGTAAAAACTCTTTCAACCTTATGATTTCACCATTGCAGCGACACTAATAAAATCTGTGCTTTTCCACACTGGTGACTTTTTCGAGACTAAACTAAATGAACTTTAAGCTTACAAAGCACAACTTTCCTCTTTCCCTTACTTCCCCAGACGAACATCGCCTCTTTCATCTCCAGGACCGTAAAATACGTGCCTCCTCCCCAGGATCGTGCATGCGGGATTTCTTCCCTGTGTCTCCTGAAATTCACTTTCGCTAATGAGAAGGGACCATTCTTGTAGATGCCTCGACTAGTGTGTTCAAATGTTTATTGTGCTGTTCCCTGGTTCCTCTCGTAGCCCAGGTTGGTTCGCCTGGATCTCGGGTTCTCGCGCTCAGGCGCGGGCTGGGAAATACGCGCGCGACTAGCTGCGTCCTAAGTACCATCAGCAGTGCTCGCGCCCTCCTGTCCCTTCCCCTCTCCGAGGACACTTAGTACCGAGATTGGCGCGCGCCTACTTACCTACCCTAAGCTGTGGGATGTGGAAGGGATGGAGGAGGAAAGGAAAAACAATCAGACAGAAGCTGCAATCTCCGTAGAAGCGGGCGCCACCACTAGAGACACCGGTGCCTCTCGTGGTGCAAGGAGGATTGTGCACACGTCCTCCTCCCGGCACCCGTAGAAACTCTGCTAGCTTCAGATGATTACCTTCCGGGTCGAGGTGTCTACAGACGATAGAGGAGTTGTAAGCCTCCTAAAAGTCTATACTTTTCATGATGCTTCTCTCCCGGACTCAAAGTCTTTTTGTGTCTCGCGAGTCTGTGCGGGCATGCTAAACGTACCCTTCATCATTACTTTAGCTTCTAGCGCCTCCTGACTTTTAACGGACCGGAAGAGTCCTTCCATCAAAATAGCTTGGTGCACTTCCGGAAGTGACACGCCAGGTTCCGGGAGAGTGCTGGCGGGAGAGGAGAAAGGCAGCGGTGGACGCGGCAGGTGGAGGATGAAGAAGGAGCATGTTAGTCACTGTCAGTTCTCCGCCTGGTACCCCCTCTTCCGAAGCCTTACCATCAAGAGGTAAGATGCCCAGAGGCGAGCGGTGATTTTGGGCAAATCCCTTCTCCTTCAGAAAACTAAACAAAAAGGCAGGCCTTCTAACGACTCAGTGGGAGTGAAGGTGTGGAGCTGTCGACTCCCTGAGGTTTGAGGTGACAGGATTAACGAAGTAGATCAGACATTTGCCGTGTTTGCTGACGCGAGTCAAGGCGCGTGTCGAGAGAGCTAGGAAAGCAGTGAGGGTCATAGGCAGATTAAATCGAGATAGGTACTTTTGAAATTGCCGGAAGTGCCAGGCGATATACAAAACCAAACCAAACTGGGTAGTGCGCCTTGCTGTTGACTAACCCATCTGGTGACAGTTGAGTTCCGTCACTGTAAAATGAGGGGGGTGCTACTGACCCGACCTCCAAGTCTGTTGGGAAGCTCCAGTGCGGTCGTGTATAGGAAACGTTAGGTGGTTACGTTGGTCCAGTGTTCTGAGCAGCAGCAATCCAGCTGGAAAAAGAGTGGAGTCATACTTGTTCTCTAGTTCCCTGGCCTAGAACAAGGAGTCTACGCAGGTTTGCAGATTGCCTCTGGTGAATCCATTCTCTTATCATTCAAATGCAAAGCAGCTAAGAGACCATCTCCAGCATTCAAAAGCAATCGTAAGATCTGAAAGATACAGATAAGGCTTTCATTCACTAACAGGGATAGGTAATGTGTGTGTGTGTAACACACACATATACTTTGGTATGACACGTGAACTTGTCAGTCATTTTTGTGCTGAAAATCCTTTTTTGTTCCTTTTGTCTGTCGTTTTGAGAGAGTCTGGCTATTGAACTGGTGCCCTTCCTACCTCAGTCTCCCAAGTGCTGGGGTTACAGACAGGTACCACCATTCCCAGTTCTACACTGAAGATTCTTCAAAACTGCCCTTTGGTTTCTATGTAACTGCCTTTTGTAACCTCTGTCATAGTGCTCCTTTGTCTTAAGCAGAATAAACATATGGTAATTAAGAGTTAGACTCTAGCGTCCGAACCGTCTGTCTGCCTTTGAATTCTGATTCTAGCAGCATCTTCAGCAGATTTCTTTTTTTTTTTTTTTTCGAGACAGGGTTTCTCTGTGGTTTTGGAGCCTGTCGTGGAACTAGCTCTTGTAGACCAGACTGGCCTCCAACTCACAGAGATCCGCCTGCCTCTGCCTCCCGAGTGCTGGGATTAAAGGCGTGCGCCACCACCGCCCGGCCTTCTAGCCCTCCTTTGGAAAACACAGAAAGTAGTAGGTTTGTTATGAGTGTCACATACTTAAAGTGCTGATACTCTTTCTAGTACATAATAAACAAACACAAAACGTTGCTTGTGGCCGGGCGGTGGTGGCGCACGCCTTTAATCCCAGCACTTGGGAGGCAGAGGCAGGCAGATCTTTGTGAGTTCGAGACCAGCCTGGTCTACAAGAGTTCCAGGACAGGCCACAGAGAAACCCTGTCTCAAAAAACAAACAAACAAACAAACAAAAAAGTTGCTTGTTTCCTTTTGAATTGAATAAGCTCCCATTGAGCAAATTATTTTAATTTATTTAAAATATATGTCATGTATGTGAAGACGTCAGTGGAAATAAACTGTTGAGTGGGATTGTCTGGCATCTCTAGACAGTCTATGCCTAAGCCGTGCTGCCTGAAACCACCTTTAAAATGTTTGTGTAGTCAGTGTGTGTGTGTGTGTGTGTGCGCGCGCGCGCATGCTGGGCCTGTGGAGGTCCAGGACAGCTTGCAGGAGTCTGTCCCACCTTCCACCGTGTCGGTCCTAGGGCTTGAACCTCAGGTCGTCAGTCTTGATGGCACGTGCCTTACCCACGGAGCTGTCGTTTAGCAGCCTAAAAACATTTATTCTGCTTTAAACCCTTTCCTTGGTCTGTTTAACCCAGCGGTGATATCACCAGCACCTAACAGGATAGTCCTTCACAATCCAGACAGATGAGGCGACGGCGTATGGCAGACATTGTCTGCTTCAGTGTTGAAAACACACATCATGCCTATTGGCCTAGCATTAGTATTTAGTGTTTATTAGTTTTGATTCAGAGCAGCTTATGCAAATTCTTTTTTAAAAATAGTTTTTATTTATTCTTTGAGAATTTCCTACATGTACACGAGGTATTTTGATCCTAGTCTTGCCATTTCCCCCTTGCCCATCTCTCGGGTCTGAGAAACAGTGCATCTTCCAACTTCCTACCCTGCTTTTTTTTTTCTACTATCTCTCTCAGTTCAGTTAGTGATGCCTGTATGTGCACGGAGTAAGGCCATCCACTGGAGTTTGGGCAATCTTCCAGTATCCACATTACCTAAGAAAAATGACTCTTTTTCCCACAGCAACCATCAGTTGTCAATAGCTCTCAGCTGGGAGTGAGGCTTGCTGGGATTTTGTCTATCTTGCTCTTTTGCTGGTTACCATGGCTCCTGGGAGTTCATGAGCGCGGTGCCACATACTGTGCAGAAAACAGCACGTCACCGTGCTCCTTCAGCCTCGCTTACAGACTCCTACCAGCTCTTCAGCAGTGTCCCCTGAGCCTCGGGAGTGAGGGTGATGTAGATGTTCCTGTGAGAGATGGCCGTTCTACACTCAGCGCTCTGGCCAGTTGTGATCTCTGTCTGTTTCTCTGGATTTGGGTGGTGTTTTGTTTTCTTATTTCATGGTAAGAACTACTGTGGTAATTATATAAACTGCACCGTCTATTGCGCTAGCTCCTGGCTTTGCTCTGTTTCACGTTAAAATGGTCTAAATATGTTTTTATTTTCACAAATGGTTATAAAATGACTTGTGTGGGATCTTTTCTCTCTGTTGTGGAATAATCTTTTTGTACAAAGATATGTCTTTGCCTAGACACCTTCTAATTGGTTCAATTAAGAGCTAAATGGCCAATAACTAGGCAGGAAGAGGTTCGGCAGGACTTCTGGGCAGAGAGAGCTTGGGGAAGAAGAAAGGAGGGGTCACCCGTCAGAAGCCCAGGGAACAGGACTTGCAGGAGGAGAATTAAAAGCCATGAGCTACGTGGCAGCACATAGATGAGTAGAAATGGGTTCATTTAAGTTATGAGAACTAGTTAGAAACAAGCCTAAACCTTTAATCCCAGCGCTTGGGAGGCAGAGACAGGCGGATCTCTGTGAGTTTCAGGCCAACCTGGTCAGCAGAGTTAGTTCTAGGACATTGAACACTACACAAAGAAACCCTGTCTCAAAAAACAAAAACAAAAAAGAAGAAAGAAAAGAAAAGAAAAAGTAACAAGCCTAAGCAATAGACCAAGCTTTTATACTTAATAATAAGTCTCCATATGGGTTTTTTATGAGCTGGCGGTCCCCCAGAAAATCTGTCTGCATCTCTCCACTGTGACTAGTCCTTTTAAATGATATGTTTTGTTTCTTCCAGTGTCATTCTCCCACTTCCTCAGAATGTGAAAGACTATTTACTCGACGATGGGACTCTGGTGGTTTCAGGAAGGTAAAGCATATGAGAAAACAATCCTTTATAATCATAAAGAGACAGTGTACTGATTAAATCAATGGTTTTGCATGGGTGAGTAGATTAGCCTAGGCACACCATCCTCTTCATTCAGGAGGCAGAAGCGGATGGATCTCTGTGAACTCAAAGTCAGCCTGGTCTACACACCAATTTCCAGGCCAATCTACCACACAGTAAAGCCTTTCTCAGATAAAGAAACAAGGAAGCAAGTTCTTGAGATTTATGTTTAGGTCCTCGGGGTTGTACAGCAAGAGCTTTTACTCTTCAGCCCCCTTGTTTGTTTGTTTTGAGACAGTTTTATCATATTCCCACACTAGCCAGAAGTTTATTGTGTGTGCAGGTTAGCCTCATTATTGCCTGCTGGATTTCTAGTGTAGCTTTCTGGATTTTATATCTGGCTTCTTGGCATCATTGCTCCCCCCCTTTTTTTCTTGTTTTTAAAATTATTAATTATTTATTTATTCCTATTTTATATCCATTGTTGTTTTGTCTGCATGTATGTCAGTGTGAGCTTGTTGGATTCCCTGGAACTGGAATTACAGACAGTTGTGAACTGTCATGTGGGTGCTGGGACTTGAACCCAGGTCCTCCGGAAGAGCTGTCAGTATTCTTAACTGCTCAGCCATCTCTTCAGCCCCCTCTTTCTTTCTTTTTTTTTTGTTTTTGTTTGTTTTTTTTAGAGAGGGTGTCTCTGTGTAGCTCTGGCTGTCTTGGAGTTTGCTCTGTAGACCAGGCTGGCCTCAAACTCAGAGATTTGCCTGCCTCTGCCTCCCGAGTGCTGAGATTGCAGGTGTGATACACCACTCCCTGGCCACTGATAACCTTTTAATAATGTGAAAATTGTTGAAGTAGAGCCTCATTAGTATGGTGTAATTAAAGAATAAGGAAATGATTGAAAAGAGAGAAATGGTTGCAAACTCAGTATTAGGGTTCTGCCTAAGATGGTTAGTGAGTTGTTTACTCCCTGTGTGTGGGAGTCCCTGAAGATGCTACCGCCTGCAGAGGCAAGAAGGAAATCTAGTTTAACATGACTCAGTAGCCAGGGCCGTTTCAAACTTCTAGAGTCTGACACCAGTTTATTTTAGACATTTAAGTACAGTACAGTTTTGGAAAAAAGTTTTCTGGTAACAATTATCTCAGTTCCACTTGCACAGTAAAGTTTAAGGTGCGACTGCATAGAAACTCTTTTACAAAGTACACGTGTCCTCTACAGTAAAGATGGGTTCAGCTGGGCGGTGGCGGCACACACCTTTAGTCCTAGCACTTGGGAGGCAAAGGCAGGCAGATCTCTGGGAGTTTGAGGCCAGTCTGGTCTACAGCACTAGTTTCAGGACAACCAGGGCTGTTACACAGAGAAACCCTGTCTCGAAAAGCAAACTGAGGGAGGGAAAGAGAGAGAGAGGGAGGGAGGGAGGGAGGGAGGGAGGGAGGGAGGGAGGGAGGGAGGGAGGGAGGGAGAGACTGGGAGTCAAGAGGGAACCAGTTCAGAGATGGACTCATGCTTTGTGCTGTCTTGTAACAGAGCCCTTTACCTCTGAGTCGGGACTTCATGATTTCTGCTAGTGTCCAACCCGCTGTGCACTTATCCAGTAACTTGTTGACTTGTACATACGGTAAAATCCGATCTTCATTCTTGGCCCTGGGCAAGTCTTCTGTCAGTTAATGTGTCACTTGGGTCTCCTTTTCTATGTGGACCTCCTCATCCTCAGTAGACTAGCCCTAGCTTCTTTACCAAGCAGTGAAAGCTTTCCAAAAGGATGTAAGGGAAAGCTGTAAGGACTTCCGGTGGCCTGGTACAGAATCAGGTGCTATTGCTTTGGATAAATTATGTGGGTCAGAATGAGTCTTGAAGCTAGTCTAACTTAGGGGGATAGGGAAATACTGGAATGTGATGGGTGGGAAGGCAGAATAAACCTGCAAAGAAATAATTTAATTTTCTTCCTTTGTAGTCCAGTGCAAATCCAGAGTAATCCCTGACAGCATTGTTTATGCTCAGCTTTCCTGGTTTGCCCCCGATGCTGTTCATCAGCTGTATGGGTAGCTCTTCCCATTTCCCTTCTGTGTCTGCCCTCATCTAGTCGGATCTTCCCTGTCTTTGCTGCCACTTTCTCAAATATTTGGGTCAAAGTTGTACATGATTCTTAACGTATTAGCTGAGATGGAAATTGTTTTTTTTCTCCTGGTTTGAATGATTTTTGGGCAGGCAGAAGAACGTTTTCATTCTGCCTTCTCTTACCAGCAGTATGCTCCCATTAATTCCATGTTTTGTCTGTCTGTGTGTGTGTATCTATCTATCTATCTATCTATCTATCTATCTATCTATCTATCTATCTATCTATCCATCCATCCATCCATCCATCCATCCATCCATCCATCCATCCATCCATCTATCCATCCATAGCTTTTTGAGACTGGGTTTCTCTGTGTGTAGCTTTGGCTGCTCTGGAACTCCCTCTGTAGACCAGGTTGGCCTCTAACTCAGAGATCCGCCTGCCTCTGCCTCCTGAGTGCTGGGATTAAAGGTGTGTACTACCACTGCCTGACATTTATTTAAATTCCATGTTAATTTTAAATTCCATATTTTATTTATGTTTCAAGAAGTGAATCTTTCTTTCTTTCTTTCTTTCTTTCTTTCTTTCTTTCTTTCTTTCTTTCTTTCTTTCGGTTTTCTAGACAGGGTTTCTCTGTAGCTTTGGAGTCTGTTCTGGAACTCACTCTTGCAGTCCAGGCTGGCCTTGAACTCACAGATATTTGCCTCCCTCTGCCTCCCGAGTGCTGGGATTAAAGGCATGTGCCACCACTGCCTGGCCTGAACATTTTATATTACTCTGCAATAGTAAAACTGTTTTGCTTTTATTTATTTATAAAATACAGTACATTTGAAATTATGTCTTCATGGCACCAAAGTATTTTTCTCACTTAATTTTTGCTTTATGTTTTCTTAGGGAAGATCCGCCAACGTGTTCCCAGGCAGACAGTGATAATGAAGCAGAAGAAACACAGGTCAGTAGAGAAAGTCTGTTTAGTATCTGTTCTCATTTAGATAATCTCTGAAATGCTTTTGACAGATCTTACCTTAGGTTTTATTGCATGAAAGTCTTACTTTGACATAATATGTCAAATATATATCCACACATACACAGTATATATGTGTGGTATCTGAGCTTCTGCATACTTATGTATGCTCCCTGTGCAAGTGCACAGAGGCCAGTGAAGGACACTCAGTATTCTGCTCTGTCACTCCATTGTATTTCCTTGCTGAACTTGGAGCTCACTGTGTTTCAGCTAGGCTAGCACTGACCAGCAGGCCCCATGGATACCCTCAACCCCACTTCAACACTAGGGTTCCAGGACTGCACAGCTGCTTCTGGCTTTGTACATGGGTATTGATGATTAGAACTCAGGTCCTCATGTTTGAGTAGCAAGTGCTTTTACCTACTGAGCCATCTCCTCATAGACCATGTTCAGGGAAAGGTGTCTCCTGTGTGTCATTTTTGGGTAGCATACTGCCTTTGTTATCCCAATATAGTGTTTAAATTGAATGTTTTCTTTCTGTCTTCTTGTCCATGCAGTGGTCCGATGATGAGAACACAACCACACTAACGGTAAGAGCAAAGCTGCACCAACATGGAGCAGGCTCACACTGTCGCACAAGAGTGAGCCTCAAGGCCTAAGTGCCTGCCTCTGGGTTTAATGTGCTTGTGCTGGGATAGCCTACTGTCCATGGGTTATCACTTACTATTTATGAAAAAACTTACGTCATTGTTTAAGAGGCAAGCATAGTTTGCCCTCTTTCCCCCCTGCTTACAAAAGAAATATCAAAAGTACATATTTGATGCTCCACTTGCTTCTGTTAGGCCAAATATTAGCTCTGAGGTTCCCAGATGAAAAGGAATTAAAGTGAAAAGTCTGTATTCATTTATTCAAGGATATTTAAGCGGCATAAAGTTATTTCTTTCAAGTGAGACTGAAGTACTACTCAAAGGTGCTTTCGTTTATTTTGATTAAGAGATACAGTTTCAAGGATACATGAAAATATGTGGAGATGTCTAAAAGTGGTTGTAGTGGGAGCTGCGGGCTGTGTTCCTGCCACCCCAGGTCCTGGTAGCCTGGCTAGCTCATGCCCCAAAATAACGACACACAAACTGTATTCTTTTAAACACTGCTTGGCCCATTAGCTCTAGCCCTTACTGGCTAATTCTCATATCCCGATCAACCCATCTCTAATAATCTGTGTAGCACTAGTTTTACCTGGAAAGATTCAGCATGTCTGACCTGGCGGCTTGCTTCATCGCGTCTGGCTAGAGAGGAGCTGCCCTGCATCTGAGCTCACTTCCTCTTCCTCCCAGCATTCTGTTCTGTTTACTCCACTTATCTAAATTCTGCCCTATCAGATGAACCAAGGCAGTTTCTTTATTAGCCAATGACCTTCCTCCATCATTTCCCCTTTTTCTGTTTAAACAAAAAGGAAAGGCTTTAACTTTAACATAGCAAAATTACATATAACAAAACAGTTATCAAGCAAGAATTACAGTTAAAATATTTACATCTACTTTATCTTTTATCATAACTAAGGAAAACTATAACTATCTATATATTCTTTAACTCCATCAAAGACTCCAGAAGGATATAATATTACCTAAGTAAATGAGAAGTAAGCAACTTACAAAACTCTAGAAATCACAGAGACATCTCGCTGCCTGAACAGTCACCCAAAGTTCCTCTGTACTGTTGGGGCATCCATCTTCGGCCTACAGGTCCATGGTATCCAGAGACATTTCCATGAAGCAGGAAATTTCAAAGGCAGTTCAGTCACTATCTACTGTATCCTGCAGAATGTCTCGCAGACTCTTTCATGAATCAGGAACCCCGAAAGATCATCTCACCTTTAGGCAAGTTCAGCAGTCCTCTTTCTGTGGGTTCTCTGTGATCAGTTTATACAGTAGTCCAGGCAAGAGCAGTGTCTTGCCCAAATGGCTATCAAACTCCATAAAGTGCCTCTTTGATGCCCATCTTCTTTCTTCTTGAAGTAGATTGGTGCTGCCAGGAGCAGATGTGTCTCATTGTCATGAAAAACCCTAAGTTATTAAAACATTTAAAATGCCATATTCTCTAGCCTTTGAAAGATATGATGAATGCCTATCTGAAATATATGCATGCACATCTAGAAAATCTAACTAACATGACTACAAACTTGACTATTATAGATGATTATCTATTAACAACCTATATACATTACATTTTTAAATGAACTACACAATCACAATACCTTAATCAAGGTCAGAAATACATATACCTATAACAAAATTGACCTTAAAAATCTATAGCAATGCAAATTATTCATACCTATATCATCTCCCCCTTTAAATGTAAAAGAATATTTATAAACAATATTTGGGAACATGGGCGCAGTTTTTTCTCTCCAAACTGCTTCCTGCTGAATGGGGGTGCTGTTATTCGATCTTTTATAGGATAACCTGTCTGTTAGGTTCATCTTAGTTGGCAGTTGAGTGAAGTAATTTTTTTGAAGGTGTTCACTGCAACCTTTCAGGAGGGCATGGTCTATCATACCATATTGGAATAGAAACAATCCAAAGAGTCTCATCCTCTGTGAAAACAAAAGAAACTCCTTTCCAAAGCATCATATCCTTAGATACAAATTCTGAAGTCAAGGTATTTTCAAAATATCTATGTTGGATTAGTTCAGCAGCATTTATAAACAAATATCTTTTAGCAGCTGTTGCTCCTTCTTCAGCATTCAAACAATTCAAACAGAGCATAATAGCATATAGTATCAAGATTCTCATTGTATTTTCCATCTTTGTGCGGCTTTGTTTTAATCTCTATTTCGTTTATTTTTACTTATATTTTATATTCTCTGTATATATTTGTCCTGGAATAACTCTGTAGACCAGGCTGTCCTTGAATTCTCAGTGATCCATCTGTCTCTGCCTCCCAGGCTTTGGGGTTAAAGGCGTGTGCTACCACACCTTGAAGTCTCAGAGGTCAATCTCCCTCTGCCTTTCAAGTGTTGGGATTAAAGGTGTGTACTACCACACCCAACTACTCTCTTTCTTCCTTTTGTTTTTTTTTTTTTTTTTGTTTTTTACTTTAAGAATTTTACCTTTTAGCCTGCATATATTTTTAACACACTGTAAATCATTTAAAGGTTTTCTTTGTCTTTGAATCTCTCTTTACTGTATCTCTCTCTTTTCCTGACCACACGAGCCTTTAAATTACTGAGCAATATGGGTAGGATTAAAGCCGCGGCTTTGCCGGCTAGATCCAGCCAATTCCTTAGTTTTCCAGCCTCATGGCGGAGGTACCAGCTGCAGTCATGTTTATTGCCACAAGTCTGTGGAGTTTCAAGGTCCTTGCCAGCAACCAAGCTACAACACTCAAATGCTCTCTCTGTAGCTGACCTCCTGCCTCAAAGAGTCAGAGTTTGCCCTGGCAGGACGGCCCAGAAAGCCAGCATTTTAAAACAGCACAACTTTTTTCTGCTATGGCTGAAAACAAACAAGCATGCAGTCAGCTTTTATCAATACCATTTAAGTGTTTCGTGGCAGGACCTCTTAATGAGCTACAGAATTTTGCAGCTAAAGCTGAGTCAGGAAGCCTCTCTTAGATGAGAGCACTTGCTTGCCTCTAGCAAGCAGAGCAGACCCAAGAAATTGCTGCTACCAAGAAAACATGCTTTACTCTATTCTTTCCCAAGCTTTCTCAGGCTTTCTGTGGATATAGTCGTCCACGCGTTGGGGGCCATTCTGTAGTGGGAGCTGCGGGCTGTCTTCCTGCCGCCCCAGGTCCTGGTAGCCTGGCTAGCTCATGCCCCAAAATAACGACACACAAACTGTATTCTTTTAAACACTGCTTGGCCCATTAGCTCTAGCCCTTACTGGCTAATTCTCATATCCTGATCAACCCATCTCTAATAATCTGTGTAGCACTAGTTTTACCGGGAAAGATTCAGCATGTCTGACCTAGTGGCTTGCTTCATCGCGTCTGGCTAGAGAGGAGCTGCCCTGCATCTGAGCTCACTTCCTCTTCCTCCCAGCATTCTGTTCTGTTTACTCCACCTATCTAAATTCTGTCCTATCAGATGAACCAAGGCAGTTTCTTTATTAGCCAATGACCTTCCTCCATCAAGTGGTGTTGTTTTTTTAGATTACCATGCCAACAGATGCAGAGTGGGACATTTTTGTCTTGTTTACTCCAGATGCCATGCATATCACTCTTGTATATGAAAATCCCATTTAACTCAGTGTGATTCTATCATACTCAGACCACTAAACTGGGCTCTTGGGACAAAGATATTTGATTTCTGCCATTGGAGGGTTTGTAAACCAGGGAGCAGGATGACTTAAGGCAGGAGGTAGTTGGCCAGAATGTCAAAGCAGAGAGAACAGTTAACTGAGGGCATCCAGAAATGCTTCAATGGGAAGCAATATGTGGCCAAGATTTTTAAAATATAATATTTTTATGAACTCTTTGAGATTTCATATCTACATACAGTGTATTTTGGTCATATTCATATCTACTCCCCCTAACTTCTCAGACCCCCTCGCGTCCCCACTCCCAACTTGATGTCCTCTTTTTTGATTACCCACCCACTTTGTGCTATGTGTGCTCTCATGGGTATGCAGCCATCCATCCACTGATGCACTTGACCTGGATCTTAATGGGGTAAAGGTGATTAGTATATGAGCTCACATTTAATAATATAGATGGGTAGATAATGTATGTGACTTAGTAAAGTATACTGGACAATTTATTTCTATCTACTTGTTAATATTTACTTATTATGTATATGTGTGCAGGTGCATATGCATATAGGTGTGCATGCACACATGCCCATGTGAAGTCCAGAGGACAACCTTGGGTATCATTGCTAAGAATGTCATTCATAACTGGTGGTGGTAATTTCAGCTTGGGAGGCAGAGGTGGGTGCAAATCTCTCTGAGTCCAAGGTCAACCTGGTTTACAAGACTATTACACAGAGAAACCCTGTCTCAAAAAAAAAGAAGAAGAAGAAGAAGAGGAAGAGGAGGAGGAGGAAGGGAGGGAGGGAAGAAAGGAAGGAAGGAAGGAAGGAAGGAAGGAAGAAAGAAAGAAAGAAAGAAAGAAAGAAAGAAAGAAAGAAAGAAAGGAAGGAAGGAAGGAAGGGGCTGGAGAGATGGCTCAGAGGTTTAGAGCACTGGCTGCTCTTCCAGAGGTCCTGAATTCAATTTCCAGCAACCACATGGTGGCTTACAACTATCTGTAATGAGAACTGGTGTTCTCTTCTGGCCTACAGGCAGAACACTATGTACATAATAAATAAATAGATAAATCTTATTTTTTTAAAAAAAAAAAAAGAAAGAAAGACTAAAAAGAACTCCATTCACTTCATTTGAGACAGAATCTGTATTGGCCAGAACATGCAAGTTAGGCTAGACTAGCTGACCAGCAATTCCCAGGTTTCTTCCTAGTCCCTCACTCTAGCTGGGAGATTATAAGTACGTACCTCAGTTTTTATGGCCTTGAGTTTTTATGTGACTTCTGGGGATCACTCGTGAAGAGCAAGTACTTGACACATAAAGAAATGGGTTTCATCATGACATCTCCATACATGTATATTGTCACACTTCCATCATGACATCTCCATACATGTATATTATCACACTTTCATCATGATATCTCCATACACGCATATTGTCACACTTTCATCATGACATCTCCATATATGTATATTGTCACACTTTCATCATGACATCTCCATATACGTATATTGTCACACTTTCATCATGACATCTCCATACACGTATATTGTCATACTTCCATCATGACATCTCCATATATGTATATTATCACACTTTCATCATGATATCTCCATACACGCATATTGTCACACTTTCATCATGACATCTCCATATATGTATATTGTCACACTTTCATCATGACATCTCCATATACGTATATTGTCACACTTTCATCATGACATCTCCATACATGTATATTGTCACACTTCTATCATGACATCTCCATACACGCATATTGTCACACTTTCATTATGACATCTCCATACACGTATATTGTCACACTTCTATCATGACATCTCCATACATGTATATTATCACACTTCCATCATGACATCTCCATACACGCATATTGTCACACTTTGCTCTTTTTCATTCTCCATGATCTCTCCTCTCCTTGGTGCTCCCATTCTAAATTAGCTCTTCTTTCTGCTCTTATGTCACATGTATCCCCTTCCTAGACTGGACTGAGTAATTTAGAAATAATAGAAATTTGTTTCTCATAGGAAATTCAAGAACAAGGTACACATAGTGTCTGGGAAGAGGCTGTCTCTGCTTCAAGATGGCCCCTTATTGCTGTATAAGACCGTGCTAAAGGAGGCAGGGGAGATGAAGAGCTGGAAGGTTCTCTGGTGTCCTTTGTGAAGCTATTAACTCTATTCATGAAGGTATAGCCTCTCGTGACTTAACTTCCTAAACGTCAAACCTCCCAATATCACTGTGGTTAGGATTCAGGTTTGACATGAATTTTGGAGAGACACAGACTTTAAAATCAGAACAGTGGGAATGGGAAAAAAAAAGTTTTTTGCTAATATAGAAGTCCTGGGTTCAGTTTCCAGCATCTATATCAGGTGGCTTACAACCACCTGTAACTTCAGCTCCAGGAGATCTCATGCTGTATGACTTCTGGCCTCTGTGAGCACACACTGCACATAAATCCATCCAACAAATAAATGAATAAGTCTTGAAATCAGTGCTAACTATGTGCGTGTGTGTATTTTCCATGCTCCTGTGTACTGAGAAGTTGCAGAATCAGTGACATTCATCATGGTGGCAGAGAGCATACTTCATGCCTTTATGCTGGCTTCTGAACACCATTCTCCACTAAACTGAAACTTAGGACTGAAGTTGGAAAGTGAAATGGACCCACAGTAGCTTGCTGTGCCAGACACCAACGGAATGGAAAAGAATGATGGGAACATGACAAAAAAATCCCAGAAACCAGCTCTCTGTAAACTCTCTAAAAACATCAAGGTCATGAGCAATAAGTACAGAGAGAACTAGCTGTTAGAAGTTATAGGAAACATGACTGCAGTGGATTCTAGATAAGAAAAAGGTTCTGGTTTTCCTTTTGCTATAAAAGACTGTGAGGAATAGTGGGCATGCTTCAGTACAATGAGATTAGGCAGTGATGTTCTATTTATGTAAGCCTCTTGATTGTGATTGTTTACTCTTTTCTACAAGGATGTTTAAACAGCTTTTTAGGAAATATATATTCATATTTAGGGGTAAAGGAATTAATGATTGCAGTGTGTTCTAAAACATCATGGGAAAAGAATTCACTACATGATGTAAATATAAATAAATAGACATGCCTAAATAGTAGGGTTTGGGGAACAACGATAAAGCAAATGGGGTGAAAGGAGAAAAGAGTCTGAATAGTATGTAGGCATGCTTGCTGCTCGTACATTTCTGGAAGGCTGCCATTATTTTACAATAAAAAGCTAATAAATATATTTAAGTAATTAAGCTCTCCAGATAGAAGTAAGTGGAGACAGGTACTAGGAACACTCATGGATGGATAACTCTTAGTCCAGGAGATATTGAAACCTGGTCCATTGAAGGAAAATCCGGAGTTTATCATTCACTAGTATGAGTTAAAAGCTATCAAACGAGGAACACCCCATCCTTGAGAGGAGGAGAGGGAGGGATGAATATGAATCACCTACTTATAAACCTAGCACTCAGGAGACTTGGGTGTGCAATCTTGATTGCAATCTGAACACCATTTTGGGCTAAGATCCTTGGCCTTGTCTCAAAAACAAAGAAGGAAATACTAAGATTTCAGAAACACCACGGTGAACTTGTATTTGGAAGTATTGCTTAAACACAGTGCAATGTGGATTCATCTCTGTCCCTCCCCCAAGTCAAGTCATTAAAAGTGTTCATAGGGATTGGAGACTAGAGAGATGGCTCAGCAGCCAAAAGCACCGGCTGCATTTCTCGACAACCCAGGATCGGTTCCCAGGACCCACGTGGCAGCTGATAGACGGCTATAACTTCAGTTCTAGGGAATCTGTTGCCCTCTTCTGGCCTCTATGGTGCCAGACTTGGATACAACACAGTACATACACACATACAAACAAAACAGTCGTACATATAAAATAAAAAAATAAATAAAATCTTAAAAAATAGAAGTATGCATAGCAAGTCATAGTAATATATACAATTCTTAGGATACTATATTTATGGACACGTCTGTGTACTGTAGAGTTAAGGTCATGAATGTAGAAGAATATACAACAATTTTATAATGGTGGTTAGGATTTTTATTCCTCTCAGTAATGTTTATCCTTTAAGAAATATACAACTAACAATTGGTTTAGTTTTGCTTCACTGAAAAAAAAAGTAAAACAAAAATACATAAAAGTTTGAGTTAAACATGCCCAATTTTTGAATGTTTCAATCTAGGAACATGAGTAAATGTAACTTTTATATGCATTTTATAGTTTTTATAAACAATTCAGACCAGCCAGTAGTGGCGCACGCCTTTAATCCCAGCACTCGGGAGGTAGAGGCTGGCAGATCTCTGAGTTCGAGGCCAACCTGGTCTACAAGAACTAGTTCTAGGACAGGCTCCAAAGCTGCAGAGAAATCCTGTCTCCAAAATCAACCAACCTTTCACCCAGCCAACCAAACAATTCAGACAAAGAAAGGAAGAAAGGAGGGAGGGAGGGAGGGAGGGAGGGAGGGAGGGAGGGAGGGAGGGAGGGAGGGAAAGAAACCTAGCCTCTCTGAATGAGTGTGGTATAGATTGAGGTTAGAAAGGCAGCTGATGAGATCTCAGAAAGTCTAGGGGTATCAAATGAAATTGGGTTTTTGCCTCACTCACAATGAGAACTTTCCTCTGGACAACGGACTGGTGTCTGTGTTCAAGATTGGCAATTTAGCTGTGAGCTTGAAATAATATTAATGTTATCTGTTTATTAGTCATTTTCACAGTATAAAATCATGACTACAATGCAGATATGAAACTCTTGATTTAACACATTTTTAAAGATTTTACTTTAACTCTTAGAGGAACTAGACAGTAATTAAAACTGGTTAAAAATAGAATGTAAAGAAAAGACAGTGATCAGGAGTATTATGTGAATATGTAGTCCTCTGGGATGGGAGAGGTGGCAACTAGATCCCGTCAGGATACCCATGGAATGTCATTCTCATTGTTATGTGTTAGCTATAGTTTACCAAGTTGTTCATAGTAGGGGCATGGTGAAAAATCACATAATGGTGTGCGATATGTAAATTCTTTATAATTTAAATTTTTCTGTAGTATCCATGGTCTAGTATTTCATAAGATTGGATGATTTTGAGGATTTGGGAGAACCAATCAAATCTTTTAAAATGTAATAAATAGACCTGGGCTTAGTGGTGCATGGCAGTGATTCTTTCAGCAAAATGGAGGTCGAGAGGTAGGGTCAAGCGTTCAAGTTTTGATTACATGGTGATTCTTAGGTCAACCTGTGCTACAAGAGAACCTGTCTCAAAAAACAAAGCAAAACAATACAAACAAAAAACCCAGGGTTTCTGCAGATTGCCTAAAGTGCACATAGCCCCAGAGTCGATCTTTAGCACTACAAAAACCAAAGCAAATGTGTGAAATGTAGTGGTCCTTCCATACAATATTTTGTAGAGTAGGGAAATGGAATTAATTATTTTGTCTTTGTAATTATTATTTTTAAATTTTATGTGTATGGGTGTTTTACCTGCATGTATGTCTACGCACCATGTTTATGTTTGGTGCCTTGGAGGTAAGAAGGGGGAGTAGGATCTCCTGGAACTGGAGTTACAGACAATTGTGAGCCACTATGTGGGTGCTGAGAATTAAATCTGGTTCCTCTGGCAGAGCAGCCAGTGCTCTTAGGCACTGGGCCATCTCTACTGCCCCAGTTGTATCTTTTAGAAACTACTGCTGGTGCAGAGCTTACATAAGTGGCTTTATTGACTGCTCTAGGACAGCCTGATCAGCAGCTTCTGGTGATTAAGAGGAAGTAATTTGCTTGAGAGGAGTGGTACATCGTTTTGATGGAAGAGGCAAATGGGAATACAGGGTTCCTAACTCAGTTTTCATTGAGAGATCTTCATGGCTCTGATAAGCTGAGTTAGTGGTAGTCTGGTGGAAGAGAGATACGATGCAGTCTATCAAGCCATGAGAGAACTTGTTAACCAGCCTACAGGTTAGCATCTGGCTTAGAATTCCTTTCTAGAGCTGAGAGTGCATCTTAGTATTGGAGTGCTTGCCTGGCACACAGAGGCCAGGGATCAGGTTTTATCCTACAAACCAAACAAAACCCACCACCAATGAATTGTTTCTAATTGGGTGGTATATTCCCATTTTTAAGAGCTTACTTTTTTGGCCTTTTCCCCCAGAATCTTCTCAGTTTTTTATTTCTCTTCTTTGGGCTAGAACATGAGAGTCCATGGGTTTTGTAGTGTGTAGGTAATTTTAGACTTTGTCAGAATATTTTTCTACTATGGAGTTTGATTAGATTTTTTTTAGAACCTACAGTTGCCCAGTAGGGGTCAGCAACCCCCCTCTCTAGAGGGTAATGCAGGCAGAATGACAGGAAGTGTTTGTCAGTGTCCTTGTGTGCTGGCTCCCCAGAAAGTCCTGTTTCCATCCCTGTTGATATTTACCGAAAGCCTAAGGCAGGGCCTCTTGGCAATCAAGTGCATCTTGTTGAATAGTAGTTTTTCTGTCACTTCCTGGTTAAAACAAAAACTAGACTGAGCTACTTTTTATTCGAAAATAATCTGTTTCTAATTCAACCAAAAAGAAAAGGACATTTTAACTCACACAGACACAGGCATCTAAAGGGATTTTTGCTTGTATTAAAACTTGTCTGTAAATACTAGTGTTTAGGTAGTTTGTCACATCATGTATTTTTCATTTTCGCTAGCCCTTTCCCACAAATGGCCTGTTAAGCAGTGGTTAATATTTCTGAGAACTGGAGTGTATGTCCGGGCAATACCCACCCCACCCCAATCTCTTTTCTTGAAAAATACCAGTTCTCCTTAGTCCATTTGTGTGTGTGTCCATGGAGGCCAGAGGAAGATACTGGGTGTTGTCTTTTATCGCCCTTCCTCTCATTGCCTTTAACCGGGGTCTCTCAATAACCTTGGAGCTTGCCATTCAGCGAGGCTGGTTGGCCAGTGAGCCCTTACAATCTGCTGGGGTTACAGACATGGGCAGCCACGCCTGGCTTTTGTACTGGGGTTTAAACTGAAGTCCTTATGCTTGCTGTGCAGAGCACACTTTATACTGCTTTATCGCCCCATCCCCTTAGCCTAGCTGACCTTGAACTTGCTATAGCCAATGGTCCTGAGCTCCTGATTCCTGTCTCTGCTTGCCAAGTGGTGGGATTACAGGGCATATGCCAGCTCAGTTGGCTTTAGATGCTGGCATTATGTAAGTATTCAGAAAGAACAAGTGATTTGTTCCTCTTGTACCGTGTACTTGGTGACAGACATCTGTATTTCCAGAGATAAGAGTTTTGATTGCTAATTTAGGAAGTGCCCTTTGAGAAGCTGATTGTTTCTCTTTCTAGTAAAATTATTTTCTTGCTGATTTTATTTAGTCGAGTGGATGAATAGGAACAGTAATTTGTATTTTAAAGAATTCTGTTTTTAACATTCTAGCTACAATCTTGAGACATTGATCATGTTTTCTGTGTCTCTAGTGATACTGACTTGTTCATGATTTGTTCTCTGTCTCTATAGGCACCAGAGTTTCCTGAATTCAACACTCAAGTCCAGGAAGCTATCAATTCCTTGGGGGGTAGTGTCTTCCCTAAGCTTAACTGGAGTGCCCCAAGGGTAGGTGCACATAAGAAAATCTTTTTATTTGAATACTTGTTTGTTTTGCTCTTTATTTCATTTTCTCTCCTCTTGGAAGATCTGATTATATTCCTAATTCTAGAAAAAATGCTGTTGAGTTTATTATCTTTTTCCTCTGTTTTATTCTTAGATTTTCCTAGGTCTGTGAAATACTATGCATTTTACCAAAGGACAGTTTGATCCCTTGTATTGCCCATTGTGCTAGAATTTTCTTTATTTTCATAGTCTGCAGTTTTTAAAATGTCACTTTCTCGGTTGAGCAAGATTTTCTCTGTTGAAAAGTACTAATAAATATGCTGGACCAGAGAGATAGCTCAGTGGGATCGCCTGATAACCCAGGTTTAGTCTCGGGACTGACAAGGCAGGAGAGCCAACCCTTGAGCGCTGTCCTCTAGTCCTTTGTGTCAGTGCACACTCTCCCACACGTGAGCTCTGCACAGCGGCAGGAAGTGTGTGTTCACTCTTGGGGGTACCTTCGGTTTCTCCCAGTATTGAGTTTCCAATGGCTTTCATTTTGTAAACACCATGTACTCACTGGTGTATTCTTATTATGATTATTAGTATGTTTTACTTCATATTTTACTTTCCTTGGAGTTGGTAGTTGCATTCTTTTGTTTTGTTTTTTTCTAATTCAACTGTGTGGTTTGTCATGTAAATACTGATGTCTTAGTGGAATTAAATGCTAGGTATTCTTCCTTTAGCCGGAAGTTATTGCCTTTTTCATTGGGAGAAATTATAAAGACATGTAGATGTTTTTAAATTCATTTTTAGTTTCCCAGTCAGATTTTCATCTCTATATGATGGGAAGATTATTTTTGGTTTTAAATTCCTTATTTGCCCATTTGTTTATTGATTTTATTGATTGACTTGTGTACACCAGTGCTTTCTTCTATGTAGTGTGGATAATTGGATAGTTTTGGTAATTATCAGTGTTTTTTTCTTACCTCTTCCTCCCAGTGTTTTCAATGAGTATTTATCCTGTGGCTATAGAAGTGTGACTTAATTACACTGCACTGAGCCTTGCTCCCTTATGTTTTGTCCACATGTCCAGCATAGGCACTGTTTTAGGATGTGATGGTTGAAACTGTTTCACTTTCTTCCTTTCTGATTGAATACATAGACTCTCAACTATGCTGGCCATCCAGCCCCATTCTTCCCAAACAGGAAGGATGGAAATGATGACTTCATTTTGGACAATAGCTGTTTATTTACCATTGAATCTTTTAGCTGATGTGTGTGACTTCATTAACTCGCCTTCCATCTT
Organism: Chionomys nivalis; assembly: GCF_950005125.1. Taxonomy (NCBI): domain Eukaryota; kingdom Metazoa; phylum Chordata; class Mammalia; order Rodentia; family Cricetidae; genus Chionomys; species Chionomys nivalis. Next base: position 21,512,900 of record NC_080098.1, on the reverse strand, counting down.
AACATGAAAAACACTGGAAAGTACTTGGCCCTGGGCTGAAAAGTGTAGATCCTACTATCTCAGTGTGCATAACTACCCTTCTTTTTTAAAAAGTCATATTTGTTTGTTTTGTGGGTGTTCTTGTGCATACACACTTGAAGGTCAGAGGACAGTTTGTGGAACTTGGTTCTCTTCTTCTTCCAAGTGTGGCCCAGGTATTGAACTTCAGTGATGAAGGCTTTCGGGACGTGACTTTACCTACTGAACCGTCTTGGTCTTCAGTGTGCATAACTGAGTTTGGCATGCCCTTGTCACGCTCTTTTTATTAAGAAGTGTGTTTGATATCCAACAGTTCTACTAAAATTTGCTTGGTTGTTTCCTTGAGGTGCTGTGCGCTGTTGCTTTCATTTATGTACCTGAGCTGCAGCTGTGGGATGTGTCTTAACTCACACATGTTTATTATTTAGGATGCATACTGGATAGCAATGAATAGTTCTCTGAAGTGCAACACCCTCAGTGACATCTTCCTGCTGTTCAAGAGTTCTGATTTCATCACTCGTGACTTCACACAGCCGTAAGTGTTTGTGAGTACCTTCATATTGGTAAAATTCTACTCTCTAATGCTGTACTCTAACAGTTCTGCATCATGAGCTACTTGTGGCCCGCAAGTGGTATTTTCAAAGCAGACCTTTCTTTTTCTTTTGCAGCAAATGATACAATGGGTATGCCTAACTATCAACACAGTATAGATAGATAGATAGATAGATAGATAGATAGATAGATAGATAGATAGATAGATAGATAGATTGATTGATAGATGATAGATAGATAAAACATTTTAGTAATTTTTCCTATTATAAAATTTAAATATACTTATAAGAACAAAATTAGTAACTACTGATGAGTAAAAAGCAGGAAAGCATGGTGAGCTCACTACATAATTAGCTGAATTTTTATTTTTAAATAAGTGATCATAATCATAGGCCACTAAAACTGCTGATAAAACGTTTATAATCTCAAATGAAGTTCAGCAGTAGTCTCAGGAGTAAAATTTTGTGTATAAGTGGACTTGACATAACTGTGCCACTATCATTTTTCAGTTGTATTTATTTAGATGACAATATATGTGCTTTAGATGGTGTTGGTGTCTTAGTTACTTTTTGTTATGAAACACTATGACTAAATAAAGAGTTTATTTGGGCTTATGGTTCCAGAGGGTTAGTGTCTGACGTCAGAGGGAAGGCATGTGGCAGAAGCAGCTAAGAGTTCACATCTTAAACCATGAACAAAAAGCAAGAACCCTAACCAGGATTGGTATGGGGCTTTGGAACCTCAGGCACCCCCAGCCCCACCTCTAGAGATAGACTTCTTTGGCAAGGACATACCTAAATGACCCAAACAGTGCAATCAGCTAGGGACCAAGTGTTCCAGTGTCTGCGACCGGGGAGGACATCTCGTTCAAACTACCATAGGTGGTTTAATTTTTAAATACAGTATTTTGCCTCTTTGGAGAAAAGATCTATGAAAATTCTAATGAACCATATAATCACTCTTACTTCACTTTTTTTTTTAATCTTTCCCTTTCTACCATAGTTGAAAATGCTGAAGAAATGGCATCTGCATACCAAAACTCTTGTTTTGCCTTTCTGGACAACATGAAAAGCTATACCACCAAAACTTTGATGCATTATTTTCTCCTTGCTCAAAATTTGTCCTTTGTCTTTCTGCTCATGATTTTTCATAAAATTAGGCCTTGGTTAGTGTGAAGCACAATGTTGTAATTTTTCAACTTTTTTGTTTGTTTGTTTGTTTTTTCTGAAGAGAGAGGTCTTACTATGATCAGATTGTCCCTGATGTCTGCTCAAGATGAGCTCCTGGATGGGCTCCTTTCGACTTTTCTCTTCAGCCTCTAGATGGCTCAGCATCCCCTTCATAAACATACTTGGCCATCTGGTTAGTCATCTCAGTAAGAAAAAGCTTACAGCACATATGTTCTCAAACTACTCATTTTAAAAATTACATAAATGTTAAACTAGCTAAAAATAATGTTATAAGGTGGTAAATATGTATATGTAAATATGTATATAAATATACTTATTTTTAAGTAGTAATATGATGACTAAGATTCGGAATTGGTATTTGTAAGAAGCATTTTTAACAAGTGGAGTTGGGGCAGTGGATCAGCAAAGTGCAAGCATGAGGACCGGAGTGTGGGTCCCAGCACCCACGTGTAAGCTGGATATGTGGTCCTTGCCTGCAACCCTGGCACTAGGAGTGGAGGATCAGACATGTGAGTCTGATGGCTGGCACTCAGTGCCTGGTCCATGGATGGTGGAGCTGTTGGGGAAAGATTGGGATTGTTAAAGGAGGTGTGTCACTCGGGGGGTGGGCTTTGAGGTTTCAGAAGCTCACACCATTCCCAGTCTCTCTCTTTCCCTGTCTTTGCTTGTGGATCAAGATGTAGGTTATCAGATATTGTCCATTGCCGTGCCTGTCTGCCTGCTGCCATGCTCTCCACCATGATGGCCATGGACTCTAACCCTAGGAAACCATGGTCCCCAAATTAAATGCTTTCTTTTATAAGTTACCTTGGCCCTATCATGACAATAGAAAAGCAGCTAAGGGCCGAATGGCGGTTGTGCATGCCTTTAATACCAGCCCTCGGGAGGCAGAGGCAGGTGGATCTCTGTGAGTTCAAGGCCCGCCTGGTCTACTGAAGCTAGTTCCAGGACAGGTTCCAAAGCTACAGAAGAAACCTTGTCTCATAAAACCAACAGAAAGAAAGAAAGAAAGAAAGAAAGAAAGAAAGAAAGAAAGAAAGAAAGAAAGAAAGAAAGAGGGAGGGAGGGAGGGAGGGAGGGAGGGAGGGAGGTGGGAGAGGGGGGGAGGAGAGGAAAAGAGAAGAGAAGAAGAAAAGAAAAGCAGCTAAGGCTCTTAATATGGAACCTACGGTGTTGATTATGATTTTTATTTTCAAGACAGGGTTTCTCTGTATAGCAGTCCTGACTATCCTGGAACTCACTCTGTAGACCAGATTGGTCTCAGACTCACTGAGATCTTCCTGCCTCTGCCTCTGCCTCAGTGCTGAGATTAAAGGTGTGCGCCACCACCGGCTGGCATGATTTTTTTCTTTTTTGACCTCTGGTCCTTTGTTTTTTCCTTCCTCCCTCTCTCCCTCTCTTATTCTCTCTCTTCTTCCTTTCCTCTGTCTTCCTTTCTTCCCTTTTTAGTTTTATTTTCTTACACACTTTAGCCCAGGCTGGCCCGGAACTCACTATGTAGCCTAGGCTAGCCTAGAGTTCATGGAAGTGCTCCTGCCTCAGCCTCCTGGGTCATGGGATTCCAGGCATGCACTGCTACACCAAGCAGTTCCTGTTTTCTTAACATGCATTGGATTACTTGTCTTGTCTTATTTGTATGGGTATTATAATCCAGAGTACTTTCTTGGATGTCAGAACCTAGGAACTCTATTAATATTCTTAGTCTTATCATGCTACTGGTCCTGGTGGGGAAAGGGTGGTTATTTTTAGAGACTGGAACAATTGTATTAATTTTTATTAACCTGACATTTCATGGCCTCAATTTTGATTAACATAAAACTACCTGTAAGATTCATTTTTGCTTAAGAAATTTTAAATATACTCAAAGCTAGTGTTGGAATATAGCTCCTTTGGGTAATATACTTTAGATGAGCTTGAAGAAAGGAATTTTTGCTTTCAAGGGAAAATGAGGTCTTCAGATAGCACTACTGTGTGTTAGAGTATGTTAAAACAGGCTCCCCAACTTTCTCATGGAGATATGATTTAGTTAATGATAAATTTTTCTCCTCCCTTCCCCCTTTTCCTCCCTCCCTCCCTCTCTCCCTCCCTCCCTCCCTCCCTCCCTCCCTCCCTCCTTCTTTCCTTTCTTCCTTTTTAAACTTTTTTCGAGACAGGGTTTCTCTGTGTAGCCCTGGCTGTCCTGGAATTCCCTTTGTAGACCAGACTGGTCTCAAACTCCTGAGTTCTGGAATTAAAGCCATGTGCAACTACAGCCTGGCTTCTTTTCTTTTTCAACATTGGTACTTCTTTAGGCTGAAGTCTTGTCAGTATGTATATAGTGTGTGTGTATACACATACCTCTCTCTCTGTCTACCTACTTGGCTTAACCTAAGAGCTCTAGCATCTCCATCCTAGACACGTGGTGCAGCTTGTGACTGAATACTTCTTTCCCACTTGTTACCTCACCCTTCTGAGCCTTGATAGCTCAGATAAATGGAGACAATATGACAGCTCTTACTGCAAGGATTAAGTGAGACAGCAGCTGTGAAAGGCTTCCAGCCGTGCTTGGCACATGCGACGTTCACTCCTGTAAAAACAGAGTCCACTGGTGTGGGTGTTGGGAATTGAACTTGGTCCTCCAAGAACAATACATTCTTAACAACGGAGCCATCTCTCCAGCCCTGTTCCTTTTTTAATCCCTCGCTAAGTTAGAGTGATTTGGCCCTCCCAGTGGCTTTGTATGGTACTCTTTTCTTCTCCCTCGCCCCTCCCATCGCCTCATTTAGCCTTTCCTCTCTTCCTGAGACTGTTGTAGTAAGCCTTCGCACTGCCTCACATTGCTAGTCTTCCCCCACGACCTTAAAACTTTGTGCCATCCTGATAGTTTTAATGCATTGAAATGTAGTAATCTTTGTTATAGTCCCACCACCACCCCTGGGACCACATCATCTGTGTTTCCTCCTTGTCTTAGCTTGCTTTTCTTTTGCTGTGATAAAACACAGACTCAAAGCAACTTGGCGAGCAAAGGATTTATTTTATCTTACTGCTTACAGTTATTATCAATGGAAGCTAAGACAAGGACAAAAGCAGAGACTGCCGAGGGGTGCTGCTTACTGACTTGCTCTCCGTGGCTAGTTCAGTTTGCTGTCTTATACAACCCAGGGCCACCTGCCCAAGAGCACTGCCCACAGTGGGATGGCTTCTCCCATGTCAACCACAGGCCAATCTGATGGAGGTAGTTCCTCAATATGGTTCCCTCTTCTCAGGTGACTCTAGTTTGTGTCAAAGTGAAGAAAAATCTACCCAGCTCTCCTTGTCAAAATTTTCACCCATCCTTATCACTGGCTTCCCCTTGTGTTCCGCACCCCACCCATGCTAATCTCATGTAGCTCTTTACCTTCTCATTCACTTCCTGCCCTGACACATTTCCTTTGTCTTACACATAAACTCTTTTCCTACTTCCTCCTCTCCCTCCCTCACATGACAGCCAGCCAGTTGGTTCTTCATTTGTGATGCCAGAGTATTTTAGTTTATTCACCTCAGTGTTCTGAAATTGTGTGTACCTGCTAGCTTTCTCTGTTACACCTCTTAAAGGACACGAGAGTCCTAGGTGTTTTTGTGCTTCTGGTGCCTGGCCTAGTGCTTGGCAGAGATGGACGTTTTATGCTGGTGTATATCATTGTTCATGGAACAATACTTAGAGGGGGGTGTAGTGGGCGGCTGAATTGTTCTGTCAAATATTTTTTGAAATGATAACCACTTTGTGTGGCTGTCAGTGGCCAAGTTAATGTTCATGGAGCCACAGTCAGCATGCTGACTCATCTACAGAGTGAGCACTAAGGTGGAGAATGGATATCATCCTACCTCCATTGGAGGAGTATGGTCACTTGTGTGGCTCTCATTGGCAGAGCTCATGGTCATAGAGCAGTCTACAGTCTGGAGTCTCAGCAGCTGGACCAGCACTGAAAGTGTGTACAGTGACATCCTACCTTCACTGAGAAGCTGGGCAGCCTGTGTTGTGTATAGTCCTAGCTTATTTATGAAGTTTGGACCCTTGAATTTTAGTTTCTTTGCCCAACAACAGAATAATGGAGATTATGAGTAGTGTATGAACTCTTCATGCTGTTTTGAGGATTAAATGAGATGACATAATGCATAACAGTAAGTAATACTTAATAACTGTTGACAGAATTTGCATTAGTCCCTTGTTTCTGGATACTTTCTGGATACTTTCTATGAAATCTGATTCTCACACTAATTATGAACATGTCTATGCATAAACTAACATATTAAAAAATACTCAATTGCATTTTTTCTCTCCAAAGATTCATTCATTGTACTGATGATTCTCCAGATCCTTGTATAGAATACGAGGTAAGCATCTTTTTGCCTTTTATGACACTGAGAATCCTGGTCAAAGGTCATGAACTAGTGCTGCTTATTTGTAAATGAATAAAAAAAAATTGGACTAATTTCTCTGGGAACTTAGAAACACTAAATTTTTAAACTTCAGAAATTTGTCATACATATAGAAGAATATGTATTGTTCAGGTGGGGCATGGTGGTGCACACCTTTAATACCAGCAGAGGCAGGCAGACTGCTGAGTTCAAGGCCAACCTGGTCTGCAAAGCAATCTTCAAGCTAGTCAATGCCACACAGTAAGACTCTGTCTCAGAGAGAGAGAGAGAGAGAGAGAGAGAGAGAGAGAGAGAGAGAGAGAGAGAGAGAGAGAGTCTTAGTCAATGTTCTGTTGTAAAGAGATACCATGACCATGGCAGTTCCAGAGGTTTAGTCCATTATTGTCATTGTGGGAAGCATGGTGACATGCAGGCAGACAGGTGCTGGAGAGGTAGTTGAGAGTTCTTCATCCAGATGGGTAAGCAGCACTGGACCTGGCTTGAGCATCTGAAACCTTAAAGCCCAGTGACACACTTCCTCCAACAAGGCCACACCTACTAGTAGAGCCACCCCCTGGCGTTCAAATCTGTGAGCCTATGGTGGCCATTCTTATTCAAACCACCACAGAAAGAAAAATGTGCTATTTATAGGCTGTATATTAGAATATACACATTCTTGAATAAAATAAATGTCTTTGTGTTGTTGGATTTTTTTTTACTCTTTTTGCTTTTTTCAGGGTCTTGCTACCCTGCTCCCAAATAAATACACGTGGAGTCTTATTATTACTTATAAAAGCTCGGCCTTAACTTGGCTTGTTTCTAGCCATCTTTTCTTATCTTAAAATATCCCATCTGTCTTTTGCCTTGGACTTTTATCTTTCTTTCTTCTGTATGTCTTAGTTTCATTCTTACTCTGTGGGTGGCTGGGTGGCTGGGTGCCCCCTAGCGTCCTCCTCTCCTTGTTCTCTTGCTCCTTCTCGTTTATCCTACCTGCCAGCCCCCGCTGTCCTTGCTCCTGCCTCACTATTGGCCGGTCAGCTCTTTATTAGACCATTAGGTGTTTTAGACAGGCAAAGAATCACAGCTTCACAGAGTTAAACAAATGAAACATAAAAGAATGCAACACATCTTTGCATCATTAAACAAATGTTCCATAGCATAAACAAATGTAACACACCTTAAAATAATTTCTACAACCTTTGTGCTTTTTACCCAACCAAGTCTGATTCAGAGCCTGTACTGTGCTGTGACCTGTGTCTGCTAGCCAGGGCCACTACCTACCAGCTCCTCCACAGCCCTCCAAATAGCACCACAAGCTGGAGAGCAAGCAGTGGAAAAGTAGGATCCTGTGAGTGAGACTCCAGATCCAAATTACACTGACAGGAAAAACCTTATCCTCGCTTTCCCTCTGTATCATTCACTCATCCTGGAAAGAACATGTCGAAGAATGGAAAGTAGTGACCCAGCTTTAGAAGGCATTGTAGTCATTGCAGACTCCTGGTTTTACTTGTTTTGAAAATGTACATAGAAATATCTCTCAAATGGGTACTATTCTTAAGTACAGCTAATTTCTTAACTAATTAATTAAATCTAGAGTTTTCTTGTCCTTTAAATGCTGCATAGTGGGCTATCACTTGTATACTCTTGATTCTTTTTTAATTTGCATTATTAAAATACAGTATTTCTGAAGCAAGTATAATTGTCTATGCTTGTTAATTGCAAAACACTTTCATATTTGGTTTTTATAATATCTTAGGTTCAGTGCCATGGTTAAAATTTTTCATTATTTGCTTCTAGACATCTCTGCATATACGTGTTTTCATCACGCAGCCTAGTTTGTGTGCCATGCTTTAGGCTCTAGGTGTGTTCCCAGTATCACAAAAGAAAAAATATTGTTCACCAACACTCCCTGAATTGAATATTCATTCTGTTGAATAACTATAGCCATACATCTTCTCTGGTTATTGTAGGATATTATTAGGTCACCAAACAGTTAGTGGGTCTTAGAGTGTTTGTTACTGGGATCTTTATATGCCAGCCAGTGTGGACTTTTTTCCTACTGATTTCCTGAGTGTTATTTCCCTATGTCATTATGCAGTCTTTTATAGCATTATTTGTATGCATATTACATATTTACACCTACTGCTTTGCTGCACACTTCCTGTGAAGCACCTGCTGGACTTGGTGCTAGCTGCACAAGAACTGTAAAGACTGTTTCTTAGTATCCTTCCTTCCTTCCTTCCTTCCTTCCTTCCTTCCTTCCTTCCTTCCTTCCTTCCTTCCTTCCTTTTTTTCTTAAATAATCTTTTTCTCATTTTACATACCAATCTCAGTTCCCCCTCCCTCCCCTCCTCCCGTGCCCTCACCTTCCACCCACTCCACCCTTCATCCACTCCTCAGAGAGCAGTAAGGCTTCCATGGGGAGTCAACAAAGTCTGGCACATCACTTGAGGCAGGGCCTTGGTCCTGCTTCTTTAGTCTTTCATTGAAGTATAATACTGGCTGGAATGTCATCGTTTAAAGTTAAGATTTGCTTACCAGTCCTTTGCCGTTGAATTGCTTTTGTTTTGAAACAGCATCATCATGGTAAGAACACAAGAGTTAAAGCTAGGGAAGTGATATTCCTCAAGTAATTAAAGTGAAAAATGTTGCAAGTAGAATCCCATGTAGCATATGCTTCTGTCTGTATTTTTAAAAATGTTTCCATATGCTATATACTTACGTATTCCTGGACTACTTCTAGAAAGACAAATAAGAACCAGAAAGTTCTGGCTGCTTCTGAGGACAACAGAAAGACTGGGCAAGGAGAAAGACTCTACCACTCAACCACTGTGTGTGTTACTTGTTGCTGTTAATGTGCTATAGTAGTGTATTTGTTGCTAAATAAAATTTCCATAGCCATATTTTCACACATACCCTATTCCAAGGTCAACTTTAATACATAAGAATGTATAATATTTTAGTTTGATGTTTATTTTTATTTTTTAATTTAATTTGTTTATTTTATATGTGTTTTACCAACATATATGTCTATGTATCATGTGTGTGCTAGGTGCCTATTGAGGTCAGAAGAGGGCATAGATCCCCTAGAACTGGAGTTAGAGGAGATTGTGGACCGCCATGTGGGTTCTGGGAACTGAACCCAGGTTCTCTTCAAGAGCAACAAGTGCTCTTAACTACTGAACCATCTCTCCTGCCTTTTATCATGTTTTTAAAATACCACATTTGCGAGGCTTGATTCAATGCATTTCTGATCTCTCAAAATGAGTATTTTGACTGGAATACTCTAAGGGCTTTGAGCTTCTTAAGAAGCTTGCTCAAGCAAGTGCTCACCACTGAGCCAAACCTAAACCCCAACTGGACAAGGTTGTGTTTTGTCCTAAAGTGTTTCAGAACAATTTCTCCTTATTAGAATGATAGGTCGCAGCTCTGTTGCCTGCATTCATGTCACATCTCCTGTTTAAGTGGCCTCTTTTTCTCAAACCACTTTTATGCCATCATCACAATAAGGTCTTGATGTGAAAGGGTCTGAAAGGGTCATCTGGTATACTTCTGTTATATTTATCCATTTGTCCATAGCTTGTCCTTCGAAAATGGTGTGAATTAATTCCTGGGGCTGAATTCCGATGTTTTGTCAAGGAAAACAAGCTTATTGGTGAGTTTTTAATCCTTGAAGATAATCTTTAATGCGTAAGTGTTTCCAGAAATTGAACCCAGATCCTGGTATATGCTAGGCAAGTGCTCTGTTATAGCCCTAAACCCAAAGTAATCTCCAAAAGAAGATGGCTGTTGAGGTGGCCCAGTGGGTACAGCTCACCAGGTCTGATGACCTAAGTTCAGTCCCTGGAGCCTACATGGTGGAAGGAGAGAGCTAACTCTTACATGGTGGAAGGAGAGAGCTAACTCTTACATGGTGGAAGGAGAGAGCTAACTCTTACATGGTGGAAGGAGAGAGCTAACTCTTACATGGTGGAAGGAGAGAGCTAACTCTTACATGGTGGAAGGAGAGAGCTAACTCCCACAGGTTGTTCTTGACCACCACACGAACTTGTTTACTTGCAGGGGTGTGTTCACACATGCCTGAACAGGAAAATACACACATATACACACACACATACACATAAACATATAAATGATTAATATTTTGTTTTTAAAAGAGAAGGATAAGTATGTTAATAAATTTTAGAATTTTGTTCTTTTGTAATCGAATTGTATTTCATTGTGTGAGTATATATTTTATCATTTTTATACATATTTCAAAATGTCACATCACACTATTTCATAAGTAGGTACAATTGTCATGTTTCATTAAATAATAAAATAGCTAAAGAAAAGAAGGCAAGCTTTTGAAGGAAATAACTTAAGTGATTAGGACAGTTTTACTGCCAGCTGCTGCCTCTGTTTGATAGAGTCTTGAGCCCTGTGTTACTGAGGGTCCTGAGCCTATGTTCGACTTCCACACGGGAAGGTGGCATTGTTAGTCTTGTCTGGACTCTAGAGATGGAGGGACAACTGTTCCCAATCTCAACACACAGCGTCTGTAATATTAGAGAGTTTTGTGTTTCTAGCTATAACGTGCTTGTAAACATAAAAAGCCAAGTTTTAACAGTCTTTCTTTCTTTAAAAAAGATTTATTTTATTTAGTCACGTATCTGTGTTTGTGTGTGGGGTTATACACACACAGTGCAGGTGCCCATTGGATTTGCCTGGAGCTGAAGCTGAGGGAGTTAATCCTAAGAAGTCTTAACGTGGGTGCTGTCCCCTGTACTCAAGAACCGTCTGTACTCTTAACTGAGACATCTCTCCAGTCCCCTACAATCTTTATTTCTGTTAGTAGGGCACTGTTTATTACATGAGCAAAAGAAAATATATTCAACAAACAAGTACATTGTGTTCTTACCTCTGAAGTTATTATTTTGTTAGCTATCACTTATTCAAGCTAAATGCTGAAGATAATTTCTTTTAAAATTTTCCAATGTATTTTTAATAATTTATTATTATTATTATTATTTTACATCCCAACTGAGGTTTCCCCTCCCTCTTCTCCCAGCTCCCCCTACTCTTCTTCCTATTCCCCCAATCCACTCCTCCTCCATTTCTCTTAAGAAAAGGGCAGACCTCCAATAGATATCAGCCAAACATGGAATATCAAGTGCAGTAAGACTGGACCTCCCCTTGTATTATTAAGGCTGGACAACGCAACCCAGTATAAAGAACAGGGTTCCAAAAGCCAGCAAAGACTCAGAGACAGCCCCTGCTTCCATTGTAGGGAGTCCCACAGAAGACCAACCTACACAACTGTAACATATATGCAGAGGGCCTAAGTCAGTTCCATGCAGGCTTCCTGGTTGTTGATTAAGTCTCTGTGAGCCCCTATAAGACCAAGTTAGTTGATTCTGTGGGTTTTCTTGTGATGGTCTTGACCCCTCTGGCTCCTACAATCCTTTCCTCATCCACAGGATTTCCCGAGCTCTGTCTAATGTTTGGCTGTGGATCTCTGCATGTGTTCTATAAAATAAATTTGTTAGCAAAGGGAAGTATAATTGAATATCAGCTCACCACTGTAAACAGGGACTGTGATTTTGTTTCCTGGCCACCCAGATGCAAATAATCACACAAAACTATATTAATTACAATACTGTTTGACCAATGACTCAAGTGTATTCCTAGCAAGCTCTTACATATTAAATTAACCCATTTCTATTATTTTCTATTTTACCATGAGACTTGTGGTTTACCGCTAAGGTTCTGGCATCTTTCTTCCTCAGCTGCTACATGGCATCTCCCTGACCCCGCCTTCTTTCCTCCTCTATCTCCGCTTGGATTTCCCACCTTGCTATATTCTGCCCTGCCATAGACCAAAGCAGCTTCTTTATTAACCAATGGTAATATTCACAGCATACAATGGGAAAATCCCACATCACACCACTGTTCGTTGAATGTGATATCAGCATTCATTTCCATAACTAAAATAAATGTAGGCATTTGACTGTTAGATAGTCCTTAGTTTAAGTAGGCAGAGAGAGACCTAGGTGTGTGGCTAAGGAATCAGAAGTCTTTTTTTATAGCAGAAACCTTTTCCCTAGGACTTGAATTCATACAACAGCCCCTTCACTTTTTAAAAAAGGGAATATTTGATTTTCTGTGACTTGAAAGATCAGCCTCTAAAGATAGATCAGCTTCCCCAAAACAGGAAGAATAGACTGCTTTTACAGAGAGAGCGTGAAGAAGGCGGGCGTGTGAGAGGGCTACTCCCCTCCCCAGTGGGAGAGGCTATTGATTTGAAAAGACTGTCTTAGAAAAATAAAAGTGCATATGCGCAGGTTTAGAGTTGCCACTTGCATTTTTACTCAACAAGCCTTTTTGTGACTGAATCCTTTCCATTCTGCTAAATAAAATAACTACTTCCAAAATTAAGAATGCATGGCTTTGTGGAGCTAAAGATTTTCTTATCCACATGACCTCTGTGGTTGAGTCAATCGTGCTGCAGTGCTCACCTGCTTGACCTTTTGGCCAGCTTTAATGGCTTTGATTACTACTTTGAATTACATGTTGGTGTTTTAGGAGCATTGTATAATAACATCTGTGGAATGTTTTCTTGCCAGGTATTTCTCAGAGGGACTACACGCAATACTATGATCATATTTCTAAACAAAAAGAAGAAATTCTCAGATGTATTCAAGACTTTTTCAAGGAACACATACAGTATAAGTTCTTAGATGAAGACTGTGAGTATTCTCTGTCAGTGCAGTGACGTGAGACTGGTCACTGAGCCTCACTCACTGTGGTCTGTCTGTACACTCGGCTCAGTCTGTGCTCTTAGCGTGCTTCGCTATCACCAGTTGATATCCTGGTGATGTCTGTGTGTGTCTCACCTCATTTAGCCAGGTGACATTATTTGATGCCAGGGCAGTTCTCTCTCCGTGCTTGTAGATGTTTGCATTCCTCAGGGTGCTTCTCTATTTTAGCATCTACAGCTGGGGGGTGTTTTGAGGAACTCAAAATTTGTGGTGTGTAAGAGAGTTTTTGAATAGCTTAGAATTATATCTATGATTTATGCCTTTCTACTTGCCACGACTGAGTTCCATAGCAAATTTAATTAAAAAAGAAGATGAATTGTGCTGTCTTATAATTACATTTTGTGCTTTCTTATGACAAATTTTACTCATTTCACGCCTCAGATAAGTAATGGATGCTCCTTTTATTAGTATTTCTCTTGGTGACAGCTTCCTCTGCCCATGGAAGCAACTGGTTCAGATGATGTTGGCGTTCGGTTTGCATTTTTAAGTATGAAGAATCATTACAGTTGCGGGTAGAGAAGAAGGAGGCAGTTAAACAGAGAGTACAGCACAGAATGCTTTTATGTCTGAAATTCTGTTTCATCAGTGAGTCGGTTAATTGATGTTTTGGAACAGGGTTTCACACTGTAGTCCATCCACTGGCCTGGATACCACTGGTGGTTCAAGCTGACCCTGACCTTACAGCAATCCTGCCTTAGTTTCCCCAGTGCTAAGGAATGTGGGCCACCATTCCTGACTGAGTTTAGAGATCTAGAAGAGTTAAGTGTACAAGGCTAATGATCTTCTGTTGTGTTTAGTAATAAAATGTACTTGAGTTTCAACAAAAGATATGGATTATAAAAGTATTAGTTTATTAGTAACTGAGTTTTTTTTTCTTTGCAGTTGTGTTTGATATATACAGAGACAGTAGGGTAAGTAGACTGACTGTAGTTAACTTGCTTTAAAACAAGGAAGGGCGAGCAGAGTGCATAACCATTTAGGCCACGATGGTCTGATGCTCAAGAAATGTGTTCTCAAGCCGGGGTCTGGGAATTCACTCTGCAAGGTTACTCCTTACATAGCATGCCCAACATGAAGAAACTCAGCGTTCTTATTTTTGCAACCGTCTTTCCGTGTAACTCTGCTGGCCTGGATCTTGTTATATAAACCAGGTTGGCTTTGAACTCATGGCCTTCCTACCATTGCTCCTGTGTGTTGGGATTATGGTCTACAGCCATATGACCCTGAATGTGCCTGATCTCATCTGATCTCGGGAATATGGCCATGTGCCCTCAATGCAGGGACTTAAGGAACAGGTAGATAAATAAGTGGCTACTTTATATCCTTGCTCAGGCTTTTTGGGAGGTCTGAACCTGCTGAAAATAACTCATTGTACACACTTAACTGGCCAGGAATTTGGTACTTAATTTCTTTCTTGTAAAGTCAACTAAAGGGTTCTTTGCATGACTTGCTTTAGACTAAAGATGTGATCTTGTTTACATTTATTCTTTATTTTTTTCTTTAATATTTATCCTTTAAATTTTTAAATGAGTGGTGTATATGTATTCATATTCATGTGGCAAGGTCACACATGCTGTATGTTGCATGTGGGTTGTGCACGTAGAAAAAAGAACAACCTCAGGGAACATCCTCAGAAATACTTGTCTCCACTGAGGAATCAAGTGTCGTTGACCTGGATCTCATCAATTAAATGAGGCCAGGTAGGCAGTGAGCCTCAGGGGTCTCCCTGTCTCACCTCCCTAGTGCTGGCTTACAAATGTGTACCACCATACCTGCCATTTTTCTGTGGTTTCTGGGGATCAAACTTGGGCCCCCGTAACTGTAAGGCAAGCACTTTACCAACTGAATTATCTCCCCAGCCCAGGTTGTCATTTTTAACTTAATGGGACCCAATACATTTGGGTGACAATATCCTATCCCAGTGTTAAAAGGTTGGACATCCCAATAGTCACCCTGCTGTGCAGTAACACTTCAGAATTTCTTATTCCTCTATATTAACTTTGTACATTGATCAACGTCTGCCCATCTTTCTGTGTACCCACCCTCTGGTAGCCACATTTCTACTCTTGACTCCTGTGAGATTCTTGGTTTGATTTCTAATATGAATGAGGTCATGTGGTATTCGTCCTTGCCTGGCTCAGTTCCCTTACATAAGGCTTTCCAGTTCATCTGTGTTGCCTCGGATAACTGGGTAGCAGGTTTTTTTATTGCTCAACATTATTCTGTTTTTGGATCACATTTTCTTTACCCATTTATCAGCTGACTGGCCCTTAAGCTGTCTACACTTACAGGTTATTGTCAGTAGTGTTGCGAATAAAGATGGGAGACAGTGGTTTCTTCAGGTACTGAGTTCTCCTCGGATGTATGCCAAGGACTGGGATTGCTGGGTCATATGGTTCTTCCGTTTGTTTGTTTGTTTGTTTGTTTGTACGTTGATAGTGTGTGAGAGTGTGGACGCACTTGCGTGTCCTTCTCTCCACCATGTGGGTTCAGAAGTCAAACCCGGTCATTGGCATTGTCAGCAAGTGCCTTTACAGACTGAGAGGGGGCCTGTTTTTAACTTTTTGTGGAACTTCCATGTTGCTCCTCACGGGCTGAACTAGCTTACGTTCCTCCCAGGAACATGAGGACTCACTGTTCCCCAAATCCTTGCCGGCACTTGTTATCTTTGTTCTTTCTGATAGCAGCTGTTGTAGCTGGCGCTGGGCAATATCTCATTAGCTTTCATTTGCACACCTCTGGTGGGTGGATTGAGTGTTTTTGAGTCTGTTGGCTGTCTGTATGTCTTCTTCTGAGAAACATCTAACACCTTCACTTAACATCTTAAAAGTGTTGCAAACTGGTGAGATGAAAAAGAAAACAAAAGCCTGACTTCATACAAACTTCCTACATCAGAGACTTCATTATCTAAGCCATGTGATCTTCTCAGAGGAGCCTCAGTCTGAATGTTGTCCTGTGATTCTGCCTGGTGACTGAGCTGTTAGAGATATATTTTCTCATGCCTGACCCATTCACCAGCCGGTGTCTCATTCCCACTCCACTATGCGGCTGTAATGCCTGTCACAACTTTGAATTCTTTCTGACCAAGCGAATGTGGCTCATAGAATTTTGTCCTCTCGTAACTGTCTGCTGTTCACCTCTCTGTCTTCTAGAGTGAAGGTAGATCTAAGCGTTAGAAAGGAGGGTTATAAAGTGAGATGAGTTGGGGCTGGGAAGATGGCTAGGGTAGTTAAAGTGGATAAAGTTTGCTGTGCAAGCATGATGGTCGGAGTTCAGACCCTCAGAACCCACGGAAAGGTTGGGCGGTCATGGTGTAGCACTCTGGAGTGCTGTAAACCCAGCAAGCTCTAGGTCCAGTGAGAGACCCTGCCTCGGTGAGTTGGGTGGAGAGAAATCCAGGAAGTACCTTAGGGTACGCCTCTGGTTTGCATGTACATACAATACACACATCACGCATACACAAATAGACAGATGAAGAGGGGTAAAGACAGGAATGATGCTTTGGAAAGTTTCAGCTCTGTGGAAATAAACCTCTGAAGAATGGGAGGCGGGGATGAGTTCATGGATAGAAATCTGATCCTGCAGCCAAGAGTCCCTGGCTATCAGCTCTGCTTCTTACTGCAGACTGGCAGATTGCTCACACGACCAGCATTTATGAATCCGCTGTGCTAGCTGCTGCGCTTCTGACAGAAAGTTTCAATCAGCATAACCTCGGACAGTGGAGGAGTTTATTATCTTGACATGGAAGTGGCAGACATATAAATGTTTGTGAGGACTGCCCTGTTGCAGGCAGCATCAAGGCAATTAAAGCAGGATGGACCCAGCCTACTGTCTAGAACACACTCTTTTCCCAGAAGGCTTTTAGTGTTATTTAATTCCATATTTGTCTGTCTAATGCTGTGAGGTATGTGTTGTCTGCCCACATTGTACAGCTACTAAATCAGTTATTTCCTATACTGCCACTTGGAAATGTTGGAATCAGGCAAGCTGTCTCCTCCTGTCCCTGGCAGGTGTCGTGATCACTGACTTAGTAGGGCTGACAGGTGAAGCAGCTGTTTCGCCTGTAAAAGAGTTGAGGAATTTCTTAACGTAAAGTTGGACGAGTCCATGAGTAATGGTAGCTGAGATCTTGCGGCTCTAAAACTAGTTACATTTTTAAAAGTGAGAAGCACGCCAGTCTAAACATCCTGACAGTTTCTGTTCAGAGATTTAGACCATATTGTACAACTCATTTGCATTTACTCAATGGCACGTGTATCAGAGTTTGTTAGACACTTTCTTGAATATATTATTGTGAGGCTATTCTTGTAGAAAGCTAACTCATGTATGTAAGTGGTCTAGGTCATGGAATATAGCTGAGGTGTGTTTGTAGCTGGCGACATTTTGACGCAACTGTGTTTATTGTGTTGGACAAGTTGATTCAGTCCGCAGAGTCCTGTTCCGTACTCGTCACATTGGTGACCTATCCACTCAGTACGTCTGAAATAGGGCCGTGGAAAATGCTCTCCAAAGTTCCCACAGGGATGGTAATATACCAGTAGAATTTAGTCATTATGTGCATTCTTCTTTTTTCTTTTTTTTCTTTTTTTTTTTTTTTGTGAGACAGGGTTTTGCTATGTAGCTCTAGCTGACCTAGAACTCAGAACTCACTTGTAGAACAATTTGGCCTGAAACTCATAGAGTAAATGGCCTGAAACTCACAGAGATCCATCTGTCTGTTATTTTATAGATTTTTTTTCAGTCTCTCAATTTTTTTTTAAAGATTTCTTTATTATGTGACACACACCAGAGGAGGGCACCAGATCTCATTACAGATGAGATACCATGTGGTTGCTGGGAATTGAACTCAGGACCTCTGGAAGAGCCATCTCTCCAGTCCTGTTTTAGAGTCTTAAAAAACAAATTCTCTCTCTCTCTCTCTCTCTCTCTCCCTCTCTCTCTCTCTCTCTCCCTCTCCCTCTCCCTCTCCCTCTCTCTCCCTCTCCCTCTCCCTTTCTCTCTCTGCCTCCCTCCCTCCCTCTCCCCCCACTTTTCAGATGTGTTGTATTGTTATTAACTTTTAGTTTCATTGCTCTCTGGACAGAATATATGTTTAGTTTTGAGTCTTGCTTTTGTAAGTTTGACTTTATAACGTGATCATGCCCTTGGAAACTTTCTTTGTGTGCTTGCCAAAGGAAGTTCAGCTTGTGTGTGCTATATTCTACAGGTAGCTATATCTAGATCAAGCTTGTTCCTAAAATCTGCAGCTTCTAGAGGGAATAGTGCTGGTGGATCTCTGTAAAATCAGTGCACTTTGGGGGAAGGGCTGGGGTTGCCAATGAGCAGTATCGCCAATGAACTGATAAACTGGTGCAGCAGACCAGGAGGGAACGGGTTCTTTGTGCCGTTTATTTATTTTTATAGATGTGTAGACTTTATCATATGGAAAAAATCCAATGTCTACTAAAATACCTTGCTTTCTAGTTGTGTTAGTTTCTTCTTCTCTACTTCTCTACTTTGAAGTTATGTTCTTAGATAACACTAATTTTTCTGTGTCAGCCTTTATTATTTTGAAAAAAACATATGATGTAAATAAAAGTAGGACATATGGATATTGGCTTACAGTTTCAGAGGTTTCAGTCCATGGCCATTTGGCCCCATCACTGTGAACTTTTGGTGACTGAGACACCAGAGAAAGAGATGGTAGAGGAGAGCAGAGCTGCTCAGCTCATGGATGCCAGGAAGCAGAGAAAGAATGAGTGCATGGGCCAGCTGCACCGATGGACTTCTGTCTGCTTTTTATTTTCCCTCCAAGGACCCTTTCTTTGGCCTTTGCTGCCCATATTCAGGGTGGGTCTTTCTCCTTTAGTCCCTGTCCTTTGTAGCAGTCATCTACTTACCCTCGGCGATAATCAGTCCAAGCAAGTGGACAATTGAGGCTAATGACGACAGATCATTTCAAGTGAAATCTTCTCATTAAGTAGGGGCCTTCTCTATTCCTAATATGTTTTTCATTATATATTTTATCTGATATCAATAGTTTGGCAGGCTGGGATTGTTTTGTGAATTCATCGTTTTTATGCTTTTATATTTAGCTGTCTTATAAACAGAATATTGTTGGATTATATGGGGAGTCTTTTGGTTTGTTTTGAGACAGGCTCCTTCTAAGTAGCCCAGCCTGACTTTGAACTCAAGGCAGTCCTGCCTCAGTTTCCTGACTGCAGTGAATTACAAATGTGAGCCACCATCCTTAGCTCCTCTAGTTTGAGTTCTTGCTTTATGTTTAAGTCTTTGATCTCTTTAGTATTTTTTCACTTATCTGTTTGCTGGCAATATGGATCCAATTTTGTCTTTTTCTAGACCTTATTCAATTGTTCTAACATCAGTATTTTTATTCTTATTATCTCTCAGTATGATGTTTTTTCCACCTAAGATCTTGGAGTTTTAGTCTCTGCTATATTTGCAGACTTTCACTCATGTTGTTTCCTTTAATCTCATCGTTCATTTTGTTTTACTTTGAATTAATCTTTAATGAGCTTTTACTTGTGAGAATCCCAAGGACTTTAGAGATCAGAATTTCTATTTGCTCCTATCACGTTTCTCAAACTCTGGAGAAAGACAATGCCTTTGGTTCCCAGTCAGTCGGTAGGCATTTATTTTTCTTTCTTTTTTGGCACATTTTCCTTAAAGATTTTATTGAATATGTATATAGTGTTTTGACACATTGTAACATGAGGGGGCCTGTTTGTTTGTGGGGTTTTTGTCCTGCCCAGTTTCCCAGCTGTTTAGTCCCAGAGAAAAATCACACAGAGATCTCTATAAGTTATAAGCTGATTGGCCCATGAGCTCTAGCCTCTCATTGGCTAACTCTCACATCTTGATTAACCCATTTTTCTGATCTATGTTAGCCATGTGGCTCAGTACCTTTTTCCAGTGGGGCAGATCACATCCTGCTGCTTCGGTGGTCTGGGCAGGAGTGGCGGGAATCAATTTCCTCCTTCCCAGAATTCTCCTGTTCTCATTACATCATTTTTACTTCCTGTCTGGTTTTCCTGCCTATATTTTCTGCCTGGCCAATCCGCGTTATATTTAAAACATGATTGACAGATTACAAACAATTCTCCCGCACCAACACATATTCCTGCATGTCATAAGAGAGCACCAAATCTCATTTTAGATGATTGTGAGCCACCATGTGGTTGCTGGAAATTGAACTCAGGACCTCTGGAAGAATAGCCAGTGCTCTTCTAAGCCATCTCTCCAGCCATTTATTTTAATTTACTTTTTTATATAGAAACAATGTTTTTTCAATCTGCATACCAATTCCTGTTCCTCCTTCCGCTCCACTCACCTTTCCCCTCTCCATCCCACATCTTACCCTCAGAGAGGATAAGGCTCCACTGGGGAGTCAACAAAGCCTGGCACATGAACTTGAGCCCTCTGAAGTTGCTCCCTTAGTCCTAAGTCCCTCCTTCGGGCCAGTCCCTGGCTGTTGTGTGGTGTTGAAACCCTTGCCCTTGAATTTCTAGGAGGAATTCTAAGCTCCCTAAGCTCCTGCTGTTCAACTAGACTCTTACCTCTGGTTTTCAGACTCCTTTCCTTTCTGGCTACTGAGGATTCTCCCCTCTTTCTCACAGTTGTTGTCTGTACATTTAAAGGGATTCTTTTAATCTGAATTTCATCCTGTTTCAAATAGGAGGCCTTTAAAGACACCTCAGCAGAGTGTATTGTAGAAACAAACCATCATGAATTTTACATACAAACCAAAACAATCTGCTGTCCATGACCTCACCAAATATGGTTGTATTATTCTTGAGTTTTCTCTGCAGTTATCGGCTTTCCCATCCACACTTCACTCTCTCACACACACACACTGTTACTGTTGTCCTCCAAATTCTGAGTTGCAAAGACTGGGTATAGTGGTGCTAGCTGTAATTGTAACTGTTTGGGTGGCTGAGGCAGAAGAATCACTTGAGCACTGGACAGTGCAGTGAAATCTTTCTCAGAAAAGCCATCTGGGAAGCATTTCTAGCATCCTCAGCCAGGCAGGTTCTCCTGTGCTCTGCTGTCATATCATCATGCCCTGAGTTTGCTCTGTCCCATAGCAGTGTGCGCCATATTGTGGGTGGTGTTGGTTCTGGTTGTTTAGGAAGTATGTTGTGATCTAGATTGAGCTTGTTGAAGGGACAGATTCTGTTGTTGATTGGTCTTTTTAGTTTAGAGACATTTACTGATGAGTAGTCATTTGGTTGATTCAAGAAACATTGGTCTGCGTCTTCATTTCTTATGACTTTCCCTATATGGAATTAACTGCTCAGGATGACAGGCCTGAGATGTCATATAAAAGCATGTTCAACCATAAAATTTCATTCTGCACAGTTTTATGCCTCACTACAGCTGGCTTACCTTATTTTGGGGGCTTATGAAAATGGTATCTGCCTTTTAGAGCAGATGCTGCCAGCTACCAATGATGTTGGTTTTGTATTGAGATACAGTTTTAGTTTATAGTCAGTATTCCTAGACTAACAGGTATAACACTTCTCAGAGTTTTCCTCTTTTTGATAATGAGATGGTTTTGTTGATAATGAAAACTCAAATAGAGTCAGACATGGTGGTGCACACCTTTAATTCCAGCACTCAGGTGGCAGAGGCTAGTGGATCTCTGAGTTTGCGGCCAGCCTGATCTACAAACTGAGTTCCAGGTCAGCAAGGGTTACATAGAGAAACCGTCTCAAAACACAAACAAGCAAAAGTCAAGAAGAGAGAATTTGAATTTTGTTAAAAACAACAGGCAGACTACTAAAGCTATCTTAGTCATAGCCCCCTAAAGAAATCTGGTGTTATGTCAGGCTGACTGATGGCTAGTATTATTTCACATGGTCTAAGAATTGACAGGTGGGTGCCAGACTGATGTGTGCCAGTGGCTCAAGTGGCAAGAGAAGCTTGTAGGATTTCTCCTGGGGAAATAGAAACCTTACGCACATGACATGTGGTGAGAACTTCTTGAAATGACTCCATGCCATTGACTGGATGTGTCTGAAGTAAGCCCTGTTAAGGTACTTCATCTTCTCTAAAATTTTGTTTTAGCCTAGAAGAAAACAGCATCAGTAGAATGTTGACTCAGCATTCTCTCTCCTTTGGAATGTCCAAATTTGACACAGCTAATCTGATCAAGACATGGGAATTTTGCACCTATAATAAAACATCTAATTGTTAACAGTACATAAAATAAGTGAACACGTTAGTAGAAAATCAGGGATTGGGGAGAAGGCTCAGTTGGTAAAGTGCTTGCCACACAATCATGAGGGCCAAAGTTTGATCCCCAGAGCCCATATCTGAAAAGCTGGATGCAATGGCATGTGCCTATAATTCCAGTTCTGGGGAAGTAGAGACAGGATGGTCCGGTCCCTGGGTCTTGCTGGCCAGCCTGGCTAGCCTGGTTGGTGAGTTGCAGGTTCAGTGACAGACTCTGTCTCAAAAACTAAGGGGGAAAGCAATAGAAGAAGACAGCTGACATCTCCTTCTGGCTTCTGCACAAGTACCCCAACACACACACACACACACACACACACAGCAAACCAGAAATAGAAGGATAAAATTTTTAAATAAACATGTCTACCTATGACGCAAATGACTCTGATCAAATGCCCTGGCTTTGATGTCCTAGGATTACACACATTCCCAGTTCAGATAGGTCTATATGGGCCACTTCCTGCTCAGCTGTCCCTGACTCCAGCACAGTTGAAGGGTTGGACCATTCTTTCCGTGGGCTGTTTCTGAAGACAAATTCCTTTCAAAGGTTGATATAATCTTTTCCCTCTCTCCTTTGTGTGCTTTCAAGCTCTGTCATACATGCAAACTAAATGCCACATGGAAAACTAAAACTAAAATAAAAAACATTCCTGTACTCTTTGTAGTATGTTTAGATGGGCCCTCAATGGGGCCCTTCTACCTGGTTCTCTTCTCTCTGCTTCAGTCAGCCCCTTGGATCTATCTGCTTTGACAGGGGACTCCAGGAGGGGACACTGAGGAATGATTGGTTTGAAATAGCTCCTGAGCGTTTAAGATGATTGTGAAGAGAAAGTAATAGGAAAATGCCTGTTTAATCAGAGAGTATAGGTTGTGTTTGTTTTTATTCTATACTTAGCTGATTTTTTTCTGTCTGTGCTCCAGGGGAAGGTGTGGCTGATTGACTTTAATCCATTTGGGGAAGTCACAGACTCACTGTTGTTTACTTGGGAAGAGCTGACATCTGAGAACAACCTAAGAGGTGACTTCAATGAAGGGGATGCTCAGGGGCAGGTAAGACCGACCTTTTCAGTCCATTCACCATGCCCCTGATCGCATTGGCAAGATCTGGACCTCTGGGAAAGGGTCCAGTAGACACAGCTTTGCTGGCTCTTCCCATCAGAATGGGTGTCCCTGGGCTCATTGCTTTCCCTGGAAAGCAGAGTTTTTCTGCTTATTTGGGTTTTCCATGCTCTGCCTGTCATGCTCGCCCGGAAGAACCTTGACCCTCAGTCAGTTTGTACCATTGCTTCTCTGGTCCTTGCTTCCTGCTGCACGTTCACAGAGAGCGGTGGCTACCTATCTACCCAGACCAGAGCCTCTTCTCACTGTGACCTGCTTTTGTGGTGAGTGTCCTGGTCAGCTTTCATCTCGGATGTCTCCAGGCTGGTCCCACTTCTCCAGGCTTTTCTTTTCTTCCAGCCATTGTTCCTTATCTTCCTCTCAGCTGATCCTTTCAGCCCTTCATAGGAAGGAGAAGCTTCTCAGCTAATTGCCTGCTAAGGCTTGAGCTCACCCCTGCCTGCCCTCCTAAGTCTTGAACTTACCCCTGCCTGCCCTTCTAAGCCTTGAGCTCACCCTTGCCTGCCCTCCTAGTCCTTGAGCTCACCCCTGCCTGCTCTCCTAAGTCTTGAGCTCACCCCTGCCTGCCCTCCTAAGTCTAGAACTTACCCCTGCCCTTCTAAGCCTTGAGCTCACCCCTGCCTGCCCTCCTAGTCCTTGAGCTCACCCCTGCCTGCTCTCCTAAGTCTTGAGCTCACCCCTGCCTGTCTTCCTAAGCCTTGAGCTCACCCCTGCCTGCCCTGCTAAGCCTTTAGCTCTCTGTTGAACTTAGTGTGTTGTGTTTTTCAGCCTCTTGTCTACTCCTGTCTGTTGGGGTTCAGCCAAGTTCATGTAGCTCCCATCTTTTTTCTTTTTTTTTTTTTTTTTTTTTTTTTTGATTTTTCGAGACAGGGTTTCTCCGTAGCTTTTGGTTCCCATCCTGGAACTAGCTCTTGTAGACCAGGCTGGCCTCGAACTCACAGAGATCCGCCTGCCTCTGCCTACCGAGTGCTGGGATTAAAGGCGTGCAACACCACCACCCGGCCTGTAGCTCCCATCTTAATTGTTTTTTTTCTTTAACCACATTTATTTATGCAGCTTCATTCTTCCCTTTTCCCATCTTCACAGCTAACCTTTCTTTCAACAAATTTGCATTACCTTTTTCTACCCTTAAACTTGCTTGCCTGAGGAACTAGAGGCAAAGTAAAAAGTTGCTGGGGGGGGAAGAGTTATATTCATTGATAGCTACAGATACGTTGCCTTTGCTCAATTAAATATCTCCCACCTGTGCTCAAGCAGGCAACCCATCTTGTCTAAGTTACCATTTTGTCTTCCTCTGCTATATATCAACCATCCTCACCTACATATCTGCCACCTGGGAAGTCCATAGCCAAGACCTTCTGTCTCTGGAGTCCTTTTTGGCACAAGGCAACATGTCCATATTATACACAAGACTTGACCAAGTATACTAAAGAATTGGTTGCGGTTCACATAGATGGTGCAATGGCACATGATCTAAGAGGAGCATAAAAAATTATGGAATTCAGAGTACTCATTTGCCCTCACTGTGAAGGGCAAGGTACTTCCCCAAGGGCAGAGTACTTGCAAGAGCATACCTCCCAACCGCACACCTGTAAAAGTGATCATAGCACATAGTTCTGGCCTGTATGACATTGCTTGGGCCTAACGGCTAACACTGGGCTCTGTCCTGCTCAGGAGCATCTCCACCACACACAGTGTTGTATACAGGCAGCTCTTAGAGACCCGCCCAGCTCTAAATGGAACGCTACTTTGAAAGACTTTCTGTTCATTTTCTGGTAACCATGTAGAAGTATTTTAAATTCTGGTACCTTCTCTTTAGAGTCTTGCTTTCTTCCTTCTCTAGTACAGAAGAGAACAATGGCATTGAAATTGTGCTACTGTTGTTTTTAAGTTTAGAAAGTCGACCAAAAACCAAAATGACAGACTTTGCTGTTTTCTCTTTGTAAAGGATTCTCCAGCCTTCCGCTGCACGAACAGTGAAGTCACAGTGCAGCCCAGTCCCTACCTGAGCTACCGACTGCCCAAGGACTTCGTGGATCTCTCCACTGGGGAAGACGCTTACAAGCTCATAGATTTCCTTAAGCTGGTACAGTATATGGAAGTTCATGTGCTGGGATTCAAGTGTGTTTTGTGGCATGTCCTTTCAGTCCTGGACCACCTGGGCTTTTTATTATGGATTAAAGGACCACAATGAAAGAATTAGGCTGCTTTGTAAGGAAATAGGAACTACAAGGTGAAGGGATAACTTGTCAGTTAGGATGGCAGAATACACTTTTATGACACATACCATTTGAAAAATTTGCATACCGCTAGCTTTAAGTATGTATGTTGTCATGGGGCTCGAAGATCAAGTCTCCTCTGCTACGTGGTGATTGTGAATATGTGTGTTTCTTTGTCGGAGTGTGTGTACCCGTATAAGAAAGAGAAGAAAGTATTCAGATGCCTGAGGGTTGTCATCCAGGAACCAGGTAGTAAGCCAGCTTATCAAGTTGTTAAAGCATCCTTTTTCCTTAATTTCAGCCACATCTTTTGTGAAGATCTCCAGAAAATTACACTTTCTGATAGAAATAGTGACCTTGGCTGGGCAGATAGCCTAGTTAGAATGTGCTTCTTCAACATATTCTTGGTTTCCTTTGACAGAAAAGAAATGAGCAAGAGGACGACTGAGTGCTGCTTTGTGAATAAGTAGAAGAGGGAAACAGCTACTCTAGGAGACGGCATAGAACACAACCTCCCAGTGATCCAAACAGCTGGAGATGGAGTGGGCAGTATGCAAAATCATCCGTGTTTATACTCATGCGTATTCACTTGGGAAAAGATGGAGGAACTTTGGTATTTGTAAAAAAAAAATAAATAACATAATAAATAGATCTTAAACATAAGGAAGCATACTGTTCTGATAATAAAATCACTTTCTATGAAATACTTGCTCTCTAGCTCAGTCTGTTCAGATTTATCTATATTTCTTTCATTTCCATTTTATACCTATCAGGTAGGTGGTCAGAATTATGCTTTACAGAAATAGTAAGAGATCGTGAGAGGGAAGAAGAGCGCTTAAATGATGTGGGAAGGGAGAGGGTAGTGGGTGTCGTGCAAAGGGAGAGGGTAGTGGGTGTCGTGCAAAGGGAGAGGGTAGTGGGTGTCGTGCAAAGGGAGAGGGTAGTGGGTATCGTGCAAGGGAGAGGGTAGTAGGTGTGCAAAGGGAGAGGGTAGTGGGTGTCGTGCAAAGGGAGAGGGTAGTGGGTGTCGTGCAAAGGGGAAAGCACAGTGAGTACTGAGGGAAAGCAAGGGACCAGTGTGAGGGGGAGGGCAGGGGCAGAACAAAATATAGTGATACAGATAAATGGTGATGCCGTGCTGAAATGCAATAATTTGTGTACTGACCTAAAATATTAATTGAAGAAGTAAGGAAATATGGGCTGGTAGCTCAGTGGGTAAAGGCTCAGAAACCTGCCGACCGGAGCTTGATCCCTGGACGTCATGGTGGAAGGAGAAAGCTGACTCCTGAGAGTAGCCTCTGATGTTCATTTACTCAGACACACCATGAACACACACATGCGTGTGCATACACACACACATATATACAATAAAGTATGCCAGGGTCCTAGAAGGTGTCCCTTGGGGGCCAGGCAAAGTAGATGCAGAGCCAATGACATAGGCCCCAGGAATATGTTGAAACAAAGCTCAGTTTATTTCAGGAAGGGGTAAGCCTTATATGCCCCTACCTTGCTTGGTGTGTGTGTGTGTGTGTGTGTGTGTGTGTGTGTGTGTGTGTGTGTGTGAATCCACTGAGCTGGCATCTGCTGAGGTGATGTGGCCACAGTCCACAGGTCCACATCATTTCTTGTCAGACTCAGCTGATGTTGTGAGGGCTCTCTGGCAGACCCAGGCCGGCTTATAGGAAATATCTACTGCACATGCTCTTAATATCGGCCTAGGCTGGCTGGCTGTCAGGCCCATTAAGGCTCAGTCATCCCCCATATCCATCCTTTATTATTTTTACAGGACATGCTCAGTGGGAGCTAGAGTGCTTCACCCTGGCCTTCTTGTCCCCACCTGAGGAGGGCTCAGCATATGAACTGTGTCTGTCTTAAGTCAGCCTGCCAAACAGACTCTTGTCCAGCCTTGGCTACCAGTCCTCAAAGAGCACTAATCCTGGTGAGCTGTCAGGGTGGTGGGTCAGGCTCTAAGGTTTAGGAGTCCTTAACCCTTGAGAATGCCAACACTCTTGTCACCTGTACAGTGTATTGACTCTCAGAAAATATGTTGACAGGCTCATTTTGACATTCTATCTGTATTTTAAAGAGTGTCAATAATTCCCTTACTTGTGCAGAGCCAGGGTTCGGAATAACGTACATTTTGTCCTCCTCTCCTTGTACATGGATGCTATAAAGTAATCCCACACTAGCTCAGAATTGAGTATAATAAAGGGTTCTTTGTTTAAGGGTAGACTCACAGATCACTGTCCTCTGCACGAGTGGGGAACAGGAACTGAATCCAGCAGCCTAGTGAGAGAGAGACTGTGTAAGTTTTACATCTGCATTTATAGTACAAGAGACCACACCAAGTAGGCTGGTATATTACAGGCTATTGGCTGAAGGAGTTTCCACAGCATCTCCCCCTTTGTCTAAATAAGAGAGTTCTCAAGTCCAAATGGATCAAAGACCTCAGCATAAAGCCAGCCACACTGAACCTCATAGAAGAGAAAGTAGAAAGTTCACTTGAACGCATTGGCACAGGACACCACTTCCTAAATATAACCCCAGCAGCACAGACACTGAGAGAAACAATTAATAAATGGGACCTCCTGAAACTGAAAAGCTTCTGTAAAGCAAAGGACATGGTCAACAAGACAAAATGACAGGTGGTGGTGGCACATGCTTTTAATCCTATCACTCAGGAATCAGAGGCAAGTTGATCTCTCTGAGTCTGAGGCCAGCCTGGTCTACAGAGAGAGTTCCAGGACAGCCAGGGCTACACAGTAAAACCTTGTCTCAAAAAGCAAACAAAAAAGATTAACATAAGTACAGATTCACTGCACACATATCTGAATGAAGGAATCAACGAATGAGGAATTAAAGAAAAAAAGTAAATGAAGAAATCAAGAGCCATGTGAGCTTTTAGAGGACAATGTGGTTTTGTGTTTACAGTAAACCAGGTTGACCTTGGGCAGTAACAGAGCTGTAGTTAGACATTTTAAAAATAAAATTTCAGTATTAACATGGATGTCGTGGCTTATGAAGAACAGTTTTGATTGGTGTGATATAAACGGAGACTACACAGTTATTAACCACTTCATTCATCATCAGACATACTGTGCACACATTGAGAAGAGTTTTGAGAAGAAAGCGTGTAGGGCGTTGTAGGGGAGTAGTAGTCAAAGTGGCTACATGTTTCATATTATGGAGCCAGGCAATGAATCTGAACTAGAGAAATAATTCTTTCACATGTGACTTTCTTTAGTCAGAGAAATCTAAAATAAAGCAAGACTTCTGAATACAATTAATCTGGAAAAACAAGCGGAGATAGAGTATTAAGTTCTGTGTACTATCCCAGGCCTGAATCATTCAACAAATATTTCTTGGATCTAGAACTTTTAGGTGACAGGCTCACTGCTTGCATGTCCCTGCGTGCATGAACTCAGCTAAAACAAACAAGTAGATAGTTGAGATAGTGATAAACAGGGAACACTAGTGAAGATCAGATGGATAGATACTGACTTTGATGAGAAGAGGAACTTGTGAGGCAGGGGTACTCTGGCTGGGATGGAGCCAAAAGCAGCCACAAGAACTTTGTATAAGGAGCTGGGGAGGAGGGTATAGTAGGTAAAAGTGCTTGCTTTGTGAGTGTGAGGAACTGAGTTTGAATCCCCAGGGGTTATGTGAAAAGCTAGCATGGTGGCATCATGCAACTGTCACCCCAGTGCTGTGTGGATGTGGAGACAGGAGTATTACCGGGGGCTTGTTTGTTGCTAGCTGAGTGCTAGGTACTGTGAGAGACCCTATCTCAAGGCATAAGGTGGAGAGTGATGGATAAGGTAGAGTAAGGACGTCTGACATTCTCCTATGCTTTCACAGGAACACATGGGTGCATACACGTGTGGGTACACACACACACACATACACACACCTCCACACAAGAGCATGCGTAGAAGATGACAACCCTAAAAGGGTAGAAGAGCCACAACTCAGAGAGAAGACCACAGTAGGTGAGAGAAGAAATGAACAAAGACAGGTCCTCCCAGGGTTAGATGTTGGGATTTCATTCTGAAGTAAGACACTCATTAAGTTTAAGCAGAGGAGAGACATAATCTGATTTTTGTTCCTGAACTGTTTTTCTGATTCCTATCTGGAAAACAGGGTGATGGATTAGGAGGAGGCTGTCTCTGAGAGATCATGGTTTACATTCTGTGTTAACAGTTAAGACAAAGAAGAGGACAAGATGGGCAATAAGCTGATAGGTAGGATGAAAGACTACACGGTACAAAGGCAACTTAGCAGGTGAAAGAGTCCCTTTCTTCTGCAGCAATCTTCTGTGTCTATAACCTAGTGGAGGGAGGAGTTTCGTGGACCCTAAGTTTCAGGGACTTCCTGGGACTTGTCAGTTATTTTATTTCCTAGTCTTATCAGTCCTCTCTGCAGGATGGAAATGTTTCAGTACAGAGGTTAACACTGCAGCACACAAGGTAAATGGAAATCCTCCACCATGCACTTCTGCAATGATGGGCTGCAGACCCAAAAGCACAGGGCCCAGCAGTCATAGATGGAAACTTCTTCAACTCTGAGTCAAAATACGTTTTCCTCCTTTTGTTTGCCTCAGGTATTTTGTCATAGAAATGAAAAGTGAATACAAATATGATTTTATTCCTTTAAGAAAGGGAAAGAGGTCTGGAGAGATGGATCAGCAGTTAAGAGCACTGGCTGCTCTTCCAGAGGTCCTGAGTTCAGTTTCCAGCACCCACATGGTGGCTTACAACCATGCATAATGAGATCTAGCACCCTCTTCTTGCATGCAGGCATACATGCAGGCAGAACATTGTATACATAACAAATAAAAAATCTTAAAAAAATGTGAAAAAATGAAAATGGAACCATTTAGTAAAGGAAATTAAAATTATTTTCTTAGGCACAGTGATTCCAGTATGCGTTTGGGTGAAGATTTTACAAAATAATAAAGAGAGTTTAAATAGGTTGAATCAAATTTTGTAACAGTCCAAGGCTGAATAGACAGCTTACAGAATTACTTTGTGTGCAAGGTTGTGAATCTTCATGATTGGTTGACTCTAATCAGGCAACTGTGAGAACACTCCCTTCAAACCTTCTAGCTTTATTTTTCATGTCATAACTAAAATAGTCACAGATGACTACTTTAGTTCTGACAACTTCACTATAATCTTTTATGAAATGACTCAATGTCCTAAGGGGATTGTTTGGTGTGTATTTAGACTGCTCATGTTGTTTTTCAAATATATCAAGTACAAATCTCTCTTCAAACAAAAGAAATGAAGGATATTTAGCAATCTAGTTTTCTTCCTGTCTTGTTTTGTATGTGAAGGGTGTGGTACATTCACCCAAATGTATGCACAAGAAGGCAAGAGGAAGATGTTATCCTAATTAGAGTTTCTGTTGCTGTGAAGAGACACCATGACCACGGCAACTCCAATAAAGGAAAACATTTAATTGGGACTGACTTACAGTTCAGAGGTTTAGTCCATTATCATCATAGTGAGAAGCATGGCAGCACATAGGCAGACATGGTGCTGGAGAGTAGCAGAGAGTTCTACATCTGGATCCACAGGCATCAGGCAGACAGAGTGACACTGGACCTGACTTGAGCTTCTGAAACCTCAAAGCCTGCTCCCAATGACACACTTACTTCACTGGGGCCACCCCTCCTGCTCCCTCCCAAACAGTGTCACTCACTATGGAACTATGGGGGCCATTCCTCAAACCATCACAGCTGTCAAATGTCTTCCTCTGTCACTCCTCACTTTTTTTTGGCAGGGGGGACAGGATTTTCTCATGAAAACTGATAGTTTCAGGTAGGCTGACTGGTCAGCAAGCTCTCAGCATCAGCCTGTCTTTCCCCCCAGTGCTGGGATTTCAGGTACTCATGACCATGCCTGGCTTTTTATATGAATGCTGGAGATTTTAACTTGGATTCTCTTTCTTGTTGTAGCCACACATTAGGGTGACATCTGCCAAGGTCTAGACTTGACAGGGTTGACACATTCCAGGCTAGGGATGTGTGGGTTAGAAAAATTAGATAGGAAGAACAGAGATATGAAAGAAATACAGAGACACAGGACAGAACTGGGAAGGCAACTCAATGAATACTGAATACCAAATTCTCCCATGTTTAATTTTCATATACTTTTATACCCCAATACAAAATGGGGGGAGAAGGCAAAAGACTGCTTTAACATGACATGAAGAGCAAACAGAATAATTACTTGCTTCAACACTTGAAATATCAAGTAACTATAACCTTAATTAAATATTTTATTGTTTAGGCAGGATGTGTAATGACCACACCTTAGACCAAGCATTCTGTAGGCATCCACTCCCTGGACCCAACCACCTGTCTTATCCTTGAAGAAGCAGAAATAGGCTTGAATTCTCTGACTTTTGGTCAAGATGGAGTGGATCCATCTCTATGGGCCATCTTAATATCCAAAACACCAAGTAACCACATGTTAGGTCAGGATATCTTATTTGTAGCCACTCCTTAAGTCAGACTTCTTGTCAAAAACTTTGAAAGAGCAAGAGTAGGATTAAGATCTCTGACCTTCTCTTCTTGTCCCACCCAGCTTGCAGCCAGAACCCTTCTTCCTTCTGTCCCCTTTCCTCTTTAGGCACATAACACCATCCAGCTCAGTCTGTCTGGAGCTGGGGGCAAATCCTCAGGGCAAGTAGGCAGGCGAGACCTCCTTTGTTTCACTGGCCCGCCTGCTCCAACCAAAGTAGGCGCTTAGTTTACGATCTACCCAACCTGCACGGAGATCTGATCTCGGCACCAGGAGAGACAGCAGCGGGGTGAGTTTGTGACCAGCGGCTGCGGAAGCAGCCCTGGACAGGGAACTCTGAAGCTCCTCATCCCCCACCCTATACTCCCCGGGCTCCCTGCAGGGGCTCTACCCCCCCCATACTGCCTCTCTCTTCTTGTCCCACCCAGCTTGCAGCCAGAACCCTTCTTCCTTCTGTCCCCTTTCCTCTTTGGGCACATAACACCATCCAGCTCAGTCTGTCTGGCACTGGGGGCAAATCCTCAGGGCAAGTAGGCAGGCGAGACCTCCTTTGTTTCACTGGCCTGCCTGCAACAAGCAAGGAGAGACATCACTGGAACACCAGGAGAGCTATCACTGCAGAGAGCCATCACTGGGAAGGTACATCAGTAGGCAAGGAGACCTGATCTGGTAAAAGAAGATCCATAGGGGAGCATTCGGAGAAAGAGATGGGCAGGCGCCAATGCAAGAATTCACCTAACAATCTGAAAAACTATATGAAACCACCAGAACCCAGCGACCTCCCAACAGGAGGACATGAACACCTTAATCATGAAGAAGTAGATAAAATTGACTTTATGAAAGTGATTGACGCCCTTAAACAACAGGTAAAAAATGCCCTTATAGAAATGGATGAGAAGTATAACAGAAAGTTTGAAGAATTGAGTAAATCAGTGAATGATACCCTAGGAAACCAAGGAAAAACAATCAAAGAGATAATGGAAACAGTTCAAGACTTAAAAACTGAAATGGAGGCAAAGAAGAAAACACAAACAGAAGGCCAGCTGGACAGGGAAAATCTAGGTAAACGAATAGAGACTACAGAAGCAAGCATAACCAACAGAATACAAGAGATAGAAGAAAGAATCTCAGATTCTGAAGATTCCATAGAGAAAATAAACACGCTGATCAAAGAAAACAGCAAGGCCAACAAATTCTCATCACAAAACATTCAGGAAATATGGGACACAATAAAAAGACCAAACCTAAGAATAATAGGAATAGAAGAAGGAGAAGAAGCGCAGCTCAACGGTCCAGAAAATATATTTAATAAAATTATAGAAGAAAACTTTCCCAACCTAAAGAAAGATATACCTATGAAGGTTCAAGAAGCATACAGAACACCGAATAGGCTGGATCAAAAAAAAAACATCCTCTCGCCATATAATAATCAAAACACAAAGCATACAGAATAAAGAAAGAATACTAAGAGCAGCAAAGGAAAAAGGCCAAGTTACTTATAAAGGTAAACCTATCAGACTTACACCTGACTTCTCTATGGAAACCATGAAAGCCAGAAGGTCCTGGATAGATGTACTGCAGAAACTAAGAGACCACGGATGCAAGCCCAGACTACTATACCCAGCCAAGCTTTCGTTCACTATAAATGGAGAAAACAAAATTTTCCAGGATAAAAACAAATTTAAACAATACGTAGCCACAAATCCAGCCTTACAGAAAGTAATAGAAGGAAAATCACTAACCAAGGAGTCCAACAATGACCACAATATCTCAGACAACTAGAGACCCTTCACCAGCGCAACACAAAGAAGGGGAACACACAAAATTTACAACTTAAAAAATGACCGGAACTAACAACCACTGGTCATTAATATCACTTAATGTCAATGGACTCAACTCTCCTATAAAAAGGCACAGACTAACAGATTGGATACGAAAACAGGATCCAACATTCTGCTGTTTACAAGAAACACACCTCAACCACAAAGACAGGCACCTACTCAGAGTAAAGGGTTGGGATAAGGCTTATCAAGTAAATGGACCTAAGAAACAAGCAGGGGTGGCCATACTAATTTCTAACAAAGTTGACTTCAAACTTAAATCAATCAGGAGAGATGGAAAGGGACATTTTCTACTCATAACAGGAACAATTCATCAGGATGAAGTCTCAATCCTGAATATCTATGCCCCTAATATAAAAGCACCCACGTACGTAAAAGAAACATTGTTAAAACTCAAGGCAGCCATCAAACCGTACACATTAATAGTAGGAGACTTTAATACTCCTCTCTCACCAATGGACAGGTCAATTAGACAGAAACCTAACAGAGAAATAAGAGAATTAATGGAGGTAATGAATCAAATGGACTTAACAGACATCTATAGAATATTCCACCCAAATAGGAAAGAATATACCTTCTTCTCTGCAGCTCATGGAACCTTCTCAAAAATCGACCACATACTCGGTAACAAAGCAAACATCCACAGTTACAAAAAAATATTAATAACCACCTGTATCTTATCAGATCACCATGGATTAAAGCTAGAATTCAGCAACAATGCTACCCCCAGAAAGCCTACAAACTCATGGAAACTGAATAGTCAACTACTGAACCATACCTGGATTAAGGAAGAAATAAAGAAAGAAATTAAACTCTTCCTTGAAGACAATGAAAATAAAGAAACAACATACTCAAACCTATGGGACACTATGAAAGCAGTCCTGAGAGGAAAGTTCATAGCACTAACTGCCCACTTAAAGAAAACAGAGAAAGCACACATTGGAGACTTAACAGCCCACCTGAAAGCTCTAGAAAAAAAAGAAGCAGACTCACCTAGAAGGGGTAGAAGACTGGAAATAATCAAACTGAGGGCTGAAATCAACAAAATAGAAACACAGAAAACAATTGAAAGAATCAATGAATCAAAAAGCTGGTTCCTGGAGAAAATCAACAAGATTGATAAACCCCTATCCAAACTAATCAAACGGCAGAGAGAGAATTTGCAAATTAATAAGATCAGAAATGAAAAGGGGGACATAACCACAGACACAGAGGAAATTCAGAGGATCATTAGATCTTACTACAAAAGCCTGTATGCCACAAAACTGGAAAATGTAAAAGAAATGGACGCTTTTTTAGATAAATACCATATACCAAAGTTAAACCAGGACCAGGTGAACAACCTAAATAGACCTGTTAGTCGTGAAGAATTAGAAGCTGTTATCAAAAACCTCCCTTCCAAAAAAAGTCCAGGACCAGATGGTTTCAATGCGGAATTCTACCAGAACTTCCAAGAAGACCTAATACCTATTCTCCTTAATGTATTTCACAATATAGAAACAGAAGAGTCATTGACAAATTCCTTTTATGAAGCTACAGTAACTCTGATACCAAAACCACACAAAGACCCAACCAAGAAAGAGAATTACAGGCCAATCTCACTCATGAACATCGACGCAAAAATCCTCAACAAAATTCTGGCAAACCGAATCCAAGAACACATTAGAAAAATTATCCATTATGATCAAGTAGGCTTCATACCAGAGATGCAGGGCTGGTTTAACATACGCAAATCTATCAATGTAATCCATCATATAAATAAACTGAAAGAAAAAAACCATATGATCGTTTCATTAGATGCTGAAAAAGCATTTGACAAAATTCAACATCCCTTTATGATAAAAGTCTTGGAGAGATTAGGGATACAAGGGTCATACCTAAATATAATTAAAGCTATATACAGCAAGCCGACAGCTAATATCAAATTAAATGGAGAGAAACTTAAAGCCATCCCACTAAAATCAGGAACATGCCAAGGCTGTCCACTCTCTCCATACCTCTTCAATATAGTTCTCGAAGTTTTAGCAATAGCAATAAGACAACATAAGGGGATAAAGGGGATTCAAATCGGAAAGGAAGAAGTTAAACTTGCATTATTTGCAGATGATATGATAGTGTACATGAGCGACCCCAAAAACTCCTCCAAAGAACTCCTACAGCTGATAAACGCCTTTAGTAATGTGGCAGGATACAAGATCAACTCCAAAAAATCAGTCGCCCTCCTATACACAAAGGATATGGAAGCAGAGAGAGAAATAAGAGAATCATCACCTTTCACGATAGCCACAAACAGCATAAAATATCTTGGAGTAACTCTAACCAAGGAAGTGAAAGATCTATTTGACAAAAACTTTAAGGCATTGAAGAAAGAAATTGAAGAGGATACCAGAAAATGGAAGGATCTCCCTTGCTCTTGGATTGGGAGAATCAACATAGTAAAAATGGCAATTCTACCAAGGGCAATTTATAGATTCAATGCAATCCCCATTAAAATCCCATCAAAATTCTTCACAGATCTTGAAAGGACAATAATCAACTTTATATGGAGAAACAAAAAACCCAGGATAGCCAAAACAATCTTATACAATAAAGGAACTTCTGGAGGCATTATCATCCCTGACTTCAAACTCTATTACAGAGCTACAGTAATGAAAACAGCATGGTACTGGCATAAAAACAGAGAAGTCGACCAATGGAATCGTATAGAAGACCCGGATTTTAACCCACAAACCTATGAACAACTGATTTTCGATAAAGGAGCTAAAAGTATACAATGGAAGAAAGAAAGCATCTTCAACAAATGGTGCTGGCACAATTGGATGTCAACCTGTAGAAGAATGAAAATAGACCCATATCTATCACCATGCACAAAACTCAAGTCCAAATGGATCAAAGACCTCAATATCAATCTGAACACACTGAACCTGATAGAAGAGAAAATGGGAAGTACCCTACAACATATGGGCACAGGAGATTGCTTCCTATGTATAACCCCAGCAGCACAGACATTAAGGGCAACATTGAATAAATGGGACCTCCTGAAACTGAGAAGCTTCTGTAAAGCAAAGGACACTGTCATTAAGACAAAAAGGCAGCCTACTGACTGGGAGAAGATCTTCACCAACCCCGCAACAGACAAAGGTCTGATCTCCAAAATATATAAAGAACTCAAGAAACTAGACTTTAAAAGGATAATTAACCCAATTAAAAAATGGGGCACTGAACTGAACAGAGAATTCTCAACAGAAGAAGTTAAAATGGCCAAAAGATACTTAAGGTCATGCTCAACCTCCTTAGCGATCAGAGAAATGCAAATCAAAACAACTTTGAGATATCATCTTACACCTGTCAGAATGGCTAAAATCAAAAACACCAAGGATAGCCTTTGCTGGAGAGGTTGTGGAGAAAGGGGTACCCTCATCCATTGCTGGTGGGACTGCAAACTTGTGCAACCACTTTGGAAATCAGTGTGGCGGTTTCTCAGAAAAATTGGGATCAACCTATCCCTGGACCCAGCAATACCACTCTTGGGAATATACCCAAGAGATGCCCTATCATATGACAAAAGCATTTGTCCAACTATGTTCATAGCAGCATTATTTGTAATAGCCAGAACCTGGAAGCAACCTAGATGCCCTTCAATGGAAGAATGGATGAAGAAAGTGTGGAATATATACACATTAGAGTACTACTCTGCGGTAAAAAAAAATGACTTCTCGAATTTTGCATGCAAATGGATGGAAATAGAAAATACGATCCTGAGTGAGGTAACCCAGACCCAAAAAGAAGAACATGGGATGTACTCACTCATAATTGGTTTCTAGCCATGGATAGGGGCCACTGAGTCTATAATTTGTGATCCTAAAGAAGCTAAACAAGAGGGTAAACCCAAGGAAAAACATATAGATATCCTCCCAGCTATGGGAAATAGACATGACTGATGGGCAAAAAATTGAAATCTTGGGGGTGGGGTGGGATGGGGATGAGGGGTGATGGGGAGAGAAAAGTGTGAAGGAGAAGATGAGGGGAACTGGGGGAATCGGGGTGATTGGGGATAAAGGAAGGTTGGATAGGGGAGCAGGGAAACTCATACCTTAGGTAAGGGAGCCACCTAAGGGTTGGCAAGAGACTTGAACTTGGAATGGCTACCAGATGCCCAGGGCAATGTCCCCAGTTAGTTCATTGGGGCACCTGAGGATAGGGAACCTGAAATGAACCTATCCTATAATCATACTGATGAATATCTTGCATATCGCCATAGAACCTTCATCTAGCGATGGATGGAGATAGAGCCAGAGACCCACACTGGAGCACCGGACTGAGCTCCCAAGGTTATAATGAGGAGCAGAAGGAGAGAGAACATGAACAAGGAAGTCAGGACCATGAGGGGTGCACCCAACCACTGAGACAGTGGGGCCGATCTATTGGGAGCTCACCAAGGCCAGCTGGACTGCTACTGAAAAAACATGAAATAAAACCGGACTCTCTGAATGTGGCGGACAATGAGAGCTGACGAGAGGCCAAGGAGAATGGCACAGGAACTTTCATCTGGCGATAGATCGAGAGAGAGACAGAGACCCAATTTGGAGCAACGGTCTGAGCTCTTAAGGTCCAAATGAGGAGCAGAAGGAGGGAGAACATGAGCAAGGAAATCAGGACCACGAGGCGTGCACCCACCCACTGTGACAGTGGAACTGATCTATTGGGAGCTCTCCAAGGCCAGCTGGACTGGGACTGAATAAGCATGGGTTGAAACTGGACTCTCTGAACATGGCGGACAATGAAGGCTGATGAGAAGCCAAGGACAATGGCACTAGGTCTCGATCCTAATACATGAACTGGCTTTGTGGGAGCTTAGCCTGTTTGGATGCTCACCTTCCTGGGCCTGGATGGAAGTGGGAGGACCTTGGTCTTCCTGTAGGGCAGGGAATTTGGACTGCTCTTCAGTATCGAGAGGGAAGGGGAATGGACTGGGGGGAGGAGAAGAGGAGTGGGGATGGGGGAGGGGAGTGGAGGGAGGGGGCAATGTGTGGGAGGAGGGGGAGGGGAATGGGAAACGGGGAGCAGTTGGAAATTTTAATTAAAAAAGAATAAAAATAAATAAATAAAATAAAATAAAAAAAAAGATCTCTGACCTTTAGTCAAGGTGGAGCAGATCCACTTCTGTGGTAGTGATGTGGGATTCCCCTTTGTATGCTTTGAATATATTTTATTACCATTGTTTAATAAAGAAACTGCTTCTGCCTGTAGCAGGGCAAAATATAGCCAGGCTGGAAGAGATAGAGAGAGTAGGCAGAGTCGAAGAGATGTCATGTAGCTGCCAAAGAAAAAAGACACTAGAAACTTTCTGGTGGGCCACAGCCTCATGGAGATACACAGGTTAATATAAATGGGTTAATTTAAGATGTAAGACCTAGCTAGGAATATGGCTAAGCTATTGGTCAAACAGTGTTGTAATTAATACAGTTTCTGTGTGATTATTTAGATCTGGGAGGTCAGGTATGATTACATGGGACCCCACACTTTCTTTCATAGCAAGCTCTCTTACCACTTGAGCCTTCTCCTCAGTCCCTATTTTATGGTTTTCTTGAACTGAGTCTCCCTATGTAGTCCAGCTTGTCTTAAACTGTTGCTCCCCTTGCCTCAGCCTCTGAGTGCTAGGATTTTTGGTGGGCACCACCAAGCTGACCCTACTGAACTATATTGAAATTCTCTAATTTATCATCATTTAATTTTGTTCAGACTCAATATAAACTGAAGATGACTTAAACTGTATTTTCTGTATCAATGACCTTACCTATTTGAGATTATTTAATGTGTAGCATTCTTAGAGGTTATTATTCTACCTTGTATTTGTGGACTTTTAATCAAGTAAAGACTTAAGCTGGATTTCTCCTGATTGCAAGTGGCTTGTTCCATACCCCCTTTCTCAAAAAAATTAACTAAAATTCAACAACAATTTTTGAACAAGATAAGAACTTCCTATTCATAAGGTATGTAGATTCCCTGTTAAAAAAATGAGTGTAAATGACTTAACTTCAATATAAGCCACTGTTAATCTATTTTGAGAAGTAGATCGTTGAGAATCTAGTAAGAACATAGACTTTCCTCAGAATAACTTTGCACTCAGCTTCTAGGGATCATTGATCGAGAACCTATTGTTTAAGTCATGTCAAATAAGATTAGAAGCCCAGCCTTCAGGCAGGACAGGGGCTCTTTCACAATATATACTGGACAGCAAGAAAGGAAAATCCTCAGCTTTACTAGGGACTACAGTTTCTAACCATGATGCTGATATAATTAATTCCTTTACAGTCCATGTCCCTAGCATAATTTGCCAGCTGTCATAAATGAGGTAATTATGTATTGGAATTCAATCAGAGAGGCCAACTAAGGTAAGATAAACATCTTTAACACATGCATGTGTATGTAAAATGTCCCTGTTATGTGTGTGTACTTGTAATAAGAGATTGACCTCTGCCTTTGAGAGGGCAGGCAAGAAGGGAAACATGGGCTGGATGCTCACAGCCATTGGTTTTACCTGTTGTCCAGGTAGGATTAACTCTCCTGCAGGAAAGTCACAGACCAGCTTTCGTAGCACTCTAGCAGATTTGGTCAGGCCCAGCAAGACACCCTCTCTTGGCTGATACTGGCTTTAAGTATATCTGTAATGGTCCCTTCATAACAAGACCTGGACATATTTGCTTAGATAACTAATGTGGTTTTAATGAGAAAGGCCCACAGTGCATATATTTGAATGCTTGGTTCCCAGTTGATGAAGTATTTGAGAAGAATTAGAAGGATTAGGAGGTGTGGCATTTTTGGAGTAGATGTGGCCTTGTTGGGGGAAGTGTGCCACTGGAGGTAGGCTTTGAGGTTTCAAAAGCCCACACCAGGCCCAGTGTCTCTCTTTTTGTGGATGCCTTTGGGTCAGAATGCGAAGCTCTCAGCTACTTCTTCAGCATGGAACCACCACGCCTGCCTGCCTACTACTGTGCTCTGCACCATGATGATAATGGACTAACCCTCTAAAATTGTAAGTATGCCCCCAACTAAATGCTTTCTTTTGTGAGAGTTTTGTGGTCATTTGAATGTAATTGGCCCCCATAGTCTCACAGGGAGTGACACTATTAGGGACTATCAGCGTGACTTTATTGGAGAAGTGTGTCACGGTGGGATGGGTTTTGATGTTTCCTGTGCTCAGGACACCTCCCAGTGTCACCATCAACTTCCTGTTGCCTGCAAGATGTAGGGAACTCTGCCATTTCTCCAGTACCATCCCTGCCT
Source organism: Chionomys nivalis (assembly GCF_950005125.1). NCBI lineage: Eukaryota > Metazoa > Chordata > Mammalia > Rodentia > Cricetidae > Chionomys > Chionomys nivalis. The sequence goes on along the minus strand of NC_080098.1, from coordinate 21,471,739 downwards.
GCTTGCTGCCATATTTTCTGTCATGATGATAATGGATTGAACCTCTGAAACTGTGAGACACCCCAATTAAACATTTTTTTTTTTAAAATAAGAGTTGCTGTGGTCACCGTGCCTTTTCACAGCTATAGAACCCCTAACTAAGACACGTTTCCTTGGTCATGCTGTCTCTTCACAGCAGAAGAATACTAGCTGAGACAAATGGGAACAGCAGACACCCAGGACCCATCAAAGCCATCAGACAGAAGGTATGTCCTTGGAGGGGATAGTTCTGGCTTCAGAGTGCAGGAAATCTTCTTTGAAAAGTATGGTGAGACTAAGGTAACCAGTTAGTTTATTTTGTTTTATTTTTTAAGGAGCGAATCACTGGGTGAACGGGTTTTTGTTGTGCAGCGTTAGAGTTGGAACCCCAGGATCTGCACATGGCAGCTAAGCACCCCACCACAGGGCTGTGACCTCAGGCAGCATTTGTTCATTTTGAGATACCATCTTCTTGTGAAGACCGAATGGCCTCTGGCTCGATCTTCTCCCGCCTGCCTCCCTATGCTGGGGTTGCAGGCCCGTGCCCTTACACTATGGCTCCATGGCACTCTGTGGAAGCACGTTCATTTCCCTCGAATCTCCGTAGATGGTCTGTCAACCTTACTAATGAACGAGCCACAGAGAAAACCTGCTTACTGCTTTATTCAGCACAGCGCATTGTTCTTTAACCAAGGGCACGGTCATACAGCACCACAACACCTTGCTTTCCTCCGAATTGGTTCCCAAATCTTCTCAAGTCTAGATGCTGGCCTCAGAAAGTCTTAGTCTGCCGGGCGGCGGTGGCGCACGCCTTTAATCCCAGCACTCGGGAGGCAGAAGCAGGCGGATCTCTGGGAGTTTGAGGCCAGCCTGGTCTACAAGAGCTACTTCCAGGACAGGAACCAAAAAGCTACGGAGAAACCCTGTCTCGAAAATTAAAAAAAAAAAAAAAAGAAAGTCTTAGTCCATGGCTGTCTGATGAATCTGATGAGGGCCTTGATCGTGCAGAGACACAAGTTCCAGTCAAGTTCTACATCTCAAGGCCCTCAGGGGCTTCCCATTTCTCCTAAGATAATCACAGACCTCCCTGGAGCATGCAAAGCCCTGCACCATAGTTGCCTCATCCTCAGAATATGGCGACTCAACATAGCTTATCTTCATCTTGCTCACCCTTTCACCATGCATGTACTCCTGCCTCCCCACCCCTCCCCTCCCCTCCCTCCCAGGCTTCTAGTTTGCAGAGGCCAGGCTGGTTCAAGGCCAGGCTCAAGTGTCCCGTCTCTCGTGAGATGACCCTATTTGAATTTCCCATAGCATTTCATCACTGCTATTCCTTTCATGCTGACAATGTTGTTCGGCTTTACAGGACTGAGGAAGGGCGAGCATGGTTTCTCTTGTTTCTCCACAGTTCTTGGCATGGCACGCTCACTCCGTCAGATAGAGCATTTTAAAATCACTCAAAAATTAATCTTACCCCACCACTGCCACAAGCAGATGTTTCTACAACCAGAGTTATCAATGAAACTGCTGACCAGCGAGTAACTCAGCACCCAGCTCTCTGTGTACAACTTGGGTATATTGGATTGATGGGAAATTTCTAATGTATCATTTATGCCTTCTCCTAAGCTTCCCTAGGGAAGTCCTGAGTTCACCACCCCTCCACTTTTAGGGAGCTCTCCTGATCTATTGAAGGTCTTCCTTAGGCCTTGGAGGTTGTGATGTACCTAAAGAAGCCAGAGGTCTCTTTATGAGACTCGGAGACATTCTTAAAACACCTGCCCCCACGCTTACCCAGGAACAAGATAATCAAAACAAAGTAAACTTTAAAAGGTCAACAAGATTCAGTGGGCTAGAGGAGTTGGCTGCAGATCAGATTGCATGCCTCTTCCCACTATACACTCAGGCGATTACGAGGCATAAACAACAACAAAGTTAGATTAGCTGGAGTTATCTCTGCCCTACATGGGGACTTATATTGATGGGCAAAGAATGGTGTGGAAAGCTGATAAAAGAATGAGGTGTCAGGACCTCCCTTTCTTAGAAAAATTAGCTCATATAGAGCTACTGTGCTGCCATATGACCAAGGAATAAAAGAAGGCTAGGATTAGACATAGAAACAAATCCTATAAATATATAAAATGTAAACATTGTGCTATGTAAGAAGTTACTGCAGCAGCTTTGACCTGAGGATTTCCTTGGGCACCATGAACATTAAGAGTTAATAATACACTGCTCAGGACATGACAATCTTACTGGGCTGGCTTGGAGATTTTCTGTCCAGTGACCCAGAAGCCACAAACGCTGGCAGCCTGAGAACTGGCTGTCATATGCCTCCAGATTCTTAAAAACCGGGTTATGGGGTTGGTGAGTAAAAATGATCATAGAAGATGACTCTGCTTATTAGTGATGACTAAACTGAGGGAAATGACTGTGAACGATAACTGCTGCGTCACGGCTCATCAGTGATGATGAACTTATGACCCCCGACGTGCAAGAGAAAAAGTTAAACACATGTTCGGAAACAAAAATGATATGATCTATGTTTCAGAACAACATGACGGTATCCCTGCTTACTGGATTCTGCATAAATAAAGAAGCATTCTGACTGCTAGTTAGTCAGGCTGCAAGATTCACCATGGCCTGGCTTCCTCCTTGCCACCTCTCTGGGTCCTGACCGCAGGGCAGGCCCCCTGGCATAGTAATCTCACACAACTATGCTTACTCAAGGAGACTCAAAAGCCAGATGGCTTGCTTGCCCTCTGAGTCATGATCCTGGGCCAAGATATTTGATTTCTTGGCCTGCTGTTTCTTAATCTATACAATAAACATTACAGTAGCACCTCCTTAGGGGAGGTTAGAATTCAGTGTGGGATGGTGACTTTATAGTAGGTGTTCAGTGAATGAAGCTTACAGGGCTCTGTCCTGATAGCAGTGTGACTCAGTAATAAGCATAATGTGACATCCCAATATTAGTAATATTAGTAATAAGTATAATGTGACACCCCAATATTAGTAATATCAGTAATAAGTATAATGTGACATCCCAATATTATCTTTAGCTCCCTTCTTCTGTGTTTGGGGTGGAGGTGGCAATTTATGGAGATTCCTTTATGTCCATCTTTCCCATCCTGCCTGCATCCCTGTCTATAGTGGTACTGCCTGTGGCAAGACTCACCCGCTTCGGAAGGCTCAGTCTATGTCTCTCCAGAGTGACTGAACTTGACTTGGCAATGAGGGACAATGGGAGTGAGCATTTTGTCCAGACATCTGAAACATCAGGAATGCTAAAGTATAATTCTATTACAGGAATAGATTTAGAACTGGAAGTCAGGGTATCCACTTAGAAGATACAAGAAGTGACAAGATGATTTTCAGAACTTCTAGCATAGGGAGAGCCAAATGCTTTATGTATATTACTAATTTCAACCCTATAGTCATGTGAATTTAGTAACAATCTTCCCCATTTTTCATCTGGAGCTCAGATGATTAAGCTTCAGAGTTTAGATTCAAACTCAGGCCGTCCAAGTTCAAAGCCCACACTTCTCCTTTACATTGCCACTTTAAAACCCACAAGGAAAGCCGAGCCGGGTTCCTGAAAATATCCTAGCGAGGGTAATTTCTCTCTTACAGCAGTTCCAGATGTTTGAAAAACATTGATATAGGTTGCTCCTGCTTTCATGAATTGTAATCCAAAAAGCAGAGAGATCAATGTTGGTGTTCAGCTGGCTTTTTCCTTTGTCCCTTTTTATTCAATCTGGCACCCCAGTCCATGAATCAACTACTTTTGAATTCAGCCTTACTCAAATTCCCAGGATACAGACATAACACAGCTAAATTCTTTGTCAGAAACCACCTGAACAGGCTAGGCCAAGCTTCTCCTGAAGTCCTTATTCTCCTCTGAAACCTCACACACCTGGCCTTTACTGTCTGCATTTCTGCTGGCATTCTTATCTTCCAAATTCCCCTCAGAATGACCCCTTATGCTCTCATTACCTTCTAGGGCTTCTCTCCCCTGCAGGTCTCCCACATTCTTCCCACAAGCCAGTTCTGAAGGCCTAAGAATAACACGGGCAGCTTTATTACAACGAAGGCTCCACGTCTCAGTACCAATTTCCTGTATTGGTTACTGAATGAAAACATGAGCACACAACTACTTCTGGGTGTGGTTGAGGAGACGGTTTATTGTCAATAAGAGGGAGAACACAGCCAGAGGCATCTGGAAGGGTCCCTGACTGAACCGGGCCTGCAGACTGAAGTGGGCCAGATGGTGGTGGGGTGATGGGGGAAGAGGAGACAGAAAGGGGCAAGAGGACAAAGAGAGCACCAGGAGCCAAGCCAGCCAGGAGCCTAGAGAACAAGAGATCTGCAGAAAGGGATCAGCAGTCATGGACACTGGGCGAAGAGGTTCTAGCCTCAGCTTCACATCCAGCCTGCATGCCGCTTACGGGTGCCCAAATGCTCCTAAGTTCTGCCAGCATCTCTCTGACCAGGTGCAGACTCATCTTTGGTTTGATGGATGATTTATTAAGAGTAAGCCAGACCTTGATATCACTGTGTTCCCTCCAGACACCATCATTGCAAAACATCAGATCTTATAAGAGGCAGGATGCAGTATTGATCTCCTAAGATCTCAGTCCCCAGCCCCAAAGAAGAAAGGAGAGGGGCAGACAAAACGACAGCCTACAGAATGGGAGAAGGTCTTCACCAACCCCACATCAGACAGAGGGGTGATCTTCAAAATACACAAAGAACTCAAGAAATTGGTCATCAAAAGAACAAATAATCCAATAAAAAAAATGGAGTACAGACTTAAACAGAGAACTCTCAACAGAGGAATCTAAAATGGCTGAAAGACACTTAAGGAAATTGTCAGCATTCTTAGTCATCAGAGAAATGCAAATCAAAACGACTCTGAGATTTCATCTTACACCTGTAAGAATGACCAAAATCAAAAACACTGATGACAACTTATGCTGGAGAGGATGGGGGGTAAAGGGAACACTCCTGCCTTGTTGGTGGGAGTGCAAGCTGGTATAGACCCTTTGGATATCAGTGTGGCGATTTCTCAGAAAATTAGGAAACAACCTTCCTCAAGACCCAGTAATACCACTTTTGGGTATATATCCAAAGGATGCTCAACCATGCCACAAGGACATGTGTTCAACTATGTTCATAGCAGCATTGTTTGTTATAGCCAGAACCTGGAAACAACCTAAATGCCCCTTGACCGAAGAATAGATAAGGGAAATGTGGTTCATTTACACAGCAGAAAAAAAATAATGACATCTTGAATTTTGCAGGAAAATGGATGGAACTAGAAAACATCATTTTGAGTGAGGTAACCCAGACACAGAAAGACAATTATCACATGTACTCACTCATAAGTGGTTTTTAAACATAAAGCAAAGAAAACCAGCCTACAATTCACAATCCCAGAGAACCTAGACAACAATGAGGACCCTAAGAGAGACATACATAGATCTAATCTACATGGGAAGCAGAAAAAGACAAGATCTCCTGAGTAAATTGGGAGCATGGGGACCTTGGGAGATGGTTGAAGGGGGAGGAGAGGCAGGGAGAGGAGCAGGGGAAAATGTAGAGCTCAATAAAAATCAAATATATATATATACATATATATTATATATTTTATATTATAAAAGAAAGGTGAGGGGAAGCAGAGAACAAGAAAAAGTACCAGTGCCCCATGTACACGCACATTCATATGCTATACTAATACTGGCTTCCTTGGCTATGCCATGCAACTCCTGAATTAGGAATAAGGAAGCATGTGTGCCAGGCACACAGAGGAAGGAGCATCAAAGATGACAGGCTGCAGCTTTAGGGATGCTCAGGAATGACATGGTCTCTCTGGGGACTTCTATGCAGTCACAGAGGGGGATTAATGGAAGCAGAGCCAGGCCAAAACCCTGTAGGGATTTCTCCAAATTGTCCTCCTAGACTCACAGTAGTCAGAAGATGGATTGCAGGTCTTTCTGTTTTTCTTTCTTGCTTGTTTTTTTTCTCCTCTGGCTTTCCCCAACCCACCCCCAACCCCATCTACTCTCATAAGAAATAGTCTTGTCCAGCCACAGTGTATCAGCAGGTCCATTGCTTAGGTCTGAAGACATGGATAGATAGGGTTGTGCCCAGCAGAATAAATTTAGTCTTATCTAAGAAGAGCTGACAGTCAATTCTTTAATGTCTGTAAATTGCTTCGAAGATGAAAAATGGTGCATACGCATCGAGTGACATTATCGCTTTTAAGGGTGTTTGTTTTCTCTGGGATAAAGGCATATATCTCTGTCTAATGAAAGCCCAAACTTCTTAGCCAGAATTTATCTCCAATTCACATACAAGAAAAGTGTGGCCTTCTGTGCATGTACTGCTAATGATAATAGCATTAGCATCCTTAGGTTTGAGTGATGTGTTGTTGATTTATTTGTTTTGCTCTCTCTTTCTCTCTCTCTCTCTCGCTTGTTTTTTTTTTTTTTTTTCTCCTCTGGCTTTCCCCAACCCACCCCCAACCCCATCTACCCTCATAAGAAATAGTTTTGTCCAGCCACAGTGTATCAGCAGGGTCCATTGCTTAGGTCTCTCTCTCTCTCTCTCTCTTCTCTCTCTCTCTCTCTCTCTCTCTCTCTCTCTCTCTCTCTCTCTCTCTCTCTCTCTCTCTCTCTCTCTCTCCCTCTGTGTGTGTGTGTAACTCAGTAGTCAGGCATGCTAAACATATGCTCTATCATTAAGATACATCTCTAACTATTTCAATTATTCTTTTGAAGAGACATTTATTCTCTTTATGTGTCTGAGTGTTTTTCTCTCTGTGTGTGTGTACCATGTGCATGCCTCATGCCAGAGAAGGAACTAGTCAGATCTCTTGGAATTGAAGTTACAGATAGTTGTGAGCCACCAAGGGGGTGCTGGGAACCAAAGCCCAGATCCTCTGCAAGAGGCATCTCTCTAGCCCATTCCTTGCTTCTTTTTAAATCTGGTCATCAGAAGCAGGACACAAGGAAGGAGAGGTGCAGGATCCTGTCTCAGGTACTCTTGAGGAGAAGCTGACTCGGCAGGGATTTAGGACTGGGAAGTCAGAGGAGCTCAGGAAGGATGGCAGATGGCTCCTTCCAGCACAATTGCTTGTTGCTGAGTTACCTTCTCTGAGATTAAAGTGAGAATCTCTGGAACTATGTGCCTGAGAAGAGAAGAGACAAAGATTTCAGACTATGATGTATCATGGCAGGGGATACAGACAGTTCATAAGGTTCATCTTCAAAGAACAGGAAACCCCTCTGATTTACTGCAGTGGAGGGAATCTTAGCAGGCTGTGATGTACCCTGGTGAGTTCTCAGCAAATCGAAACATCAGGCCAGAGAGAGAACAGGGACCAGAAAAACCTCCCGGGGAGTGACTCCAGGACTCAGTCCCTAGAGGGATACAAGCTTCTGCATAGATGCTGTGGTGTGAAGATTCAGATTCGAGAATGAGGTCGGGCTGGCCCTGTGTATGTGAAGTCAATAAACTATTGGCTCAAACAGTGTGGACTTTGGTTCCCTAGGGATTCACAGAAAGAAACAGATGGAGCGGACTTTGGGAAGATCCAGGGACAGAAAAGAGGTTCATGTCATCCTTGAGATTTAATATCCAAGTGTTGACTTTGAAACCTAGTCACAGCAGGACACGGTACGTTGATGAATAGTGTCAATAAGACGGTATGCCCTCAGACCAGGCATTTCCCTCAAAGGAAAGCCAAGGAATCATCACTAGAAAATGGGGTAATCACACGTGCCAAAAATATAGCTGACCACCAGTGTGGGGGCCAAGGGGATTGAGGATGCCCTGTGAAGTCTTCCAGAAATGCTCAGCTCTCTCTGTCTCTGTTCTTCTCTGCTTTTTCCCTTTTATTAAAAATAGCAGGGCTGGACAGATGACTCAGTGGTCAAGAACACTGGCTTCTCTTCCAGAGGACTTGGGTTCAATCCCCAACACCCATATGGAGCTCACAACTGTCTGTAACTCCAGTTCCAGCGGACCCAACACCCGTGGGAAAATGCCAATGCATGTAAAATAAGGTTAATTAAAAAAGAAAGAAAGAAAAAAAATAGCTCCCCTCACATAATATCTGCTGAACACAGCTGCCTTTCCTTCTGCTGCTTCCACTTCCCCGCCCACCTTCCCTCTCACCTGGACACGCCCCCTTTCTGTCTCTCAGTAGAAAACAAACACTCCTTCCAATAAGGGTAATAATAAAATACAATATAATAAGACAAACAGAAAGAAATACATTGGAATAGGACACAACAAACAAACAGAAGGAAAAGAGTCGAAGAAAAGGCATAAGAAAGATATAGACTCAGAGATCCACCCAATCACAGTCAGGAATCCCATAAAAAGACCAAACTGAAACACTTCGTAAAGGATGCTCTTTCTACCTCCTCTCCCCCCAGGATTCCCTGGTCCCTGAGAGAAGGGATTTGTTGGAGACATCGCATTTAGAGTCAAGTGTTCCAAGGTCCATCCCTTTTCATAATGTCTGGCTGTGGGTCTTTGCATCAGTTGCCTTCTGGGCAGGTGAAAGCTTGTCTGATGATGGCTGAGCAGGGTACCGATCTATGAGTGTAGCCAAATGTCATTAGCTGTTATTTTATTGCTACATTGTATTTTTTTTCCAGAACGTTAGTATTTGGTTTTATCCTATGTCCCTGAACTATCTAGTTTTAGATTCTTGGTCATCCAAGCAGTGTTGGATATGGGCTCCAATCTATGGGGTGCTCCTTAAGCCAAATCAGATGCTGATTATTTACCCCAACTTTGTGCCACCACTGCACTAGCATGCCTTGCAAGCAGGACACCACTGTAGATGAAAGGTTTTGTGGCTTGGTTGGGGTTTGTGTTTCTCCTTTTGCAGCCTGCAGAGTACCTTCCAGTACCAAAGACACTAGAACTTAGGGGTGGAGGCTCTGTGTAGGCGCCAGCCCAACTTCATCACGGTCAATGAGTTGTATAGGTGTTGTCTTTATAGTTTGTGGAGAGCAACCTCTAGTCTTTGGTGTGGGAGGGTCTTCTTTCATTGTTTCAATGTTGCTTTCATTGGTCAAATAAAGAAACTGCCTTGGCTTTTTGATAGGGCAGAATTTAGATAGGTGGAGTAGACCGAACAGAATGCTGGGAGAAAGAAAACAGAGTCAGGCAGACGCCATGGCTCTCCTCTCCGAGACAGACACTGGTTAGACTCATGCCAGTAAGCCACAGTCAAGTGGCAATACACATTAATGGAGATGGGTTAATCTAATATGTGAGAGTTAGCCAATAAGAGGCTAGATATAATGGGCCAGGCAGTGTTTTAATGAATACAGTTTCTGTGTAATTAATTTGGGTGTAAACTAGCTGGGCGGCCAGGCACCAGGAACGCAGTCCGCCGCTCCTTTTACTACAAGTCTTGGCTCCAGCCTGGGTTGCTTGGGGGTTCCCATGGGACTCCTTTGGCCAACAACTCAATTAGTTGTAATCCAATCTCGGTGCTGGAAGCTTTACTTGGTAACAAGAGATAGCAAGTTAGGGTCTATCTCCCCCATTATTTGGCAATTTTATTGAGATTGCCTTCATATTTGTATATATTTTATAAAGCTGCTAATGTATTAGATTTTTATACTACCTCTCAGATGGCCCTTAATTTTAGCTGCCTCTCCTTGTATCCCTACCCTCGTGCCTCTCTCCTCTCCCTTTCTCAAGTCAATTCTCTTTTTCCAGCCCTTCCCATTTACCCAGAACTATCTATTCTATTTCCCTTTCCTCAAGAGATCTATCCACCAAGCTCCCCAGTCCTTTACTCTACACCTAACCTCTCTGGTTCTATAGACAGCTAATGTCCACATATAAGTGGTTACATACCATATTTGGCTTTCTGGTTCTAGGTTACTCAGGATGATTTTTTTCCTAGTTCCTTCCATTTACCTGTGAATTTCATGATTTCATTTTAATAACTGAGTTGTTTCAAGGGAGCACAGGCCCCTTGTTCCATCGCACCCAGCTAACTTACACCAGAAATAATCACACAGAAACTATATTCATTCAAACACTGCCTGGCCCATTAGTTCTAGCCTCTTATTGGCTAACTCTCACATCTTGATTCAACCCATTTCTAATAATTTGTATGACACCATGAGGTCTGGCTTACAGGGAAAGATTCAGCATGTCTGACCTGGCAGCTCCATGGTGGCTCTCTGACTCTGCTTTCTTCCTCCCCGAATTCAGTTCTGTCTCCCCCCCTACCTAAGTGCTGCCCTATCAAAAGACCAAGGCAGTTTCTTTATTCAACCAATGAAAGCAACACATAGACAGAAGAACCTCCTACACCATTCAGTAATATTCTATTGTGTAAATATACTGGAGATAAGAATGGTTGTGAGTCACCATGTGAGTTCTGCGAACTGAACTTGGGTCTTCTGCAAGAACAGCAAGTGCTCTTAACCACTAAGTCATCTCTCCAGCTCCTCCACAAACTTTAATAGGCTGTTGTCCCCCTATAGGCACATGGTCCCCAGTTGCAGCACATGGTCCCCAGTTGGTGGTGCTGCTTCGGGAGGTTGAGGAACCTTTAGGAGGTAGAGCCTGGCTGGAAGAAGTGAGTGGTGGTGGTCTTTATAGCTCAGTCTTGTGTCCTGTCGGGTCTCCAATTCTCGCCTGTTGGGTGGGAAACAGGCAGCCTCCTGCTCCTGCAGCTGCAGCCATGACTGGCTCCAACCACCTTGTCTTCCTTACCACAATGGGTGGTAACCTCAGCTGGTCAGCTAAAGTAAACATGCCCTCTGATAAGCTGCTTCTTGTTGGGTCTTTGATCAATTAATTAAGGTGGTGGAGAAGCACTGGACTAGAATTTATATTAGTGACATGAGGTGCACATGGTAACTTAGCAGGGAAGGAACCCCCCCTGAAATTTATACCATCACATTTATTGTAAAGGGACACCTTTATTGCTTAGCAGTTCTGCAGAAAATGCAACAGTATTCTCTGGTCATTCCCAATATCATGCTATAGAATTGGTTTTTGAAGAGATATGGGGGAAAGTACAAAGAAAAGTTTTTGATGATATAAATTGATAAAGGAACATAGTTCAAATTGTCTAGAACTGTTTACGGATACATCTGTCTTTATAAATCTGTCAAATTACAACTTAAGTTCTGTTAAGGACTAGTGACTAGAAGTTCAAGTTGAACTTTCTAATATATACTGGAGATAAAAATATGACACTTACCTAGCCTAGGATGCATGAAGTTCTGGGCTTGATGCCCAGTAAACACACACACACACACACACACACACACACACACACACACACAGAGAGAGAGAGAGAGAGAGAGAGAGAGAGAGAGAGAGAGAGAGAGAGAGAGAGAGAGAGAGAAGAATTCCATTTCATTGAATGGAAGAAATGATTAGCTTTAACTGTTATTCACTAGACTTCAGGTGGCCACATTGATGCTCACTGGAAAAACACGTGTTTCAGAGCTTGAGCGACGGCTCAGCAGTAAGACTATTACTGCCTTTGCAGCGGATATCTCGGCTTCCAGCAACCACATCAGGCAACCCACAACCACCTATAACTTCAACTCCAGGAGTCCCAACACCCCTTTTGTCCTCTTTAGGCACTGCACTGTTATGCACAAACCTTTACTAAGGCACACACATATACACATAATTAAAATATAAACAAAATAGCTTAAAAAACTGTGTATTTCAATTTATATCCTGTTTTTGCACACTTTCTGATACAGATCTTTAAAATATTTTTATATGCATCCTACAAGACCACAAATGGCACAGAATTTATTCTGAGCTTAGCTTACTCCTCAGTTAATCGTAGGGGGTGAAATTCAAGGCTGATTGCATATCAACTAATATTATAAAAAGTTGTTTAGTTTCTTTTGAGGAATAATGACTAATACACATAAACCGTGTGCCCAACCCTATTACAATAACTCTCTATTAGCAGAAGACATTGCCATTCCATTTTATAGATAAGAACACCCAGCCACAAAGAGGTTAAGTGACTGACTCCATTTCACTCTGTAATTACACAGAAAAAATTACAAGCTGAAAATGCATTTACTACACCTACAGCCCATCCCAACTCAGCATCAGAGAGTTCATTGGTGTGTCTGTAGTGTACTTGCTGTACCAGTTACTTCCTTGTCACTGTGACCAAATACCTGACAAAAAGTGACTTATGGGGGGAAGGTTTTATTTGGCTCACAGTTTGAAGTATACAGTCCATTGTGATGGGGAAGACAGCAGGAGGCCAGTGGGTCACGTTGCATCTGTAGTCAGGAAGCAGAGAGAGAACAGGAGGGGGACTGAGCCACAAAACCTAAAGATCCCTCTCCAGTCACCCACTTCTTCCAAGGAGGCTCCACCTCCTAAATGTTCCAGAGTTTTCCCACACAGCGCCACCTGCTGGGGACTAAGTGTTCAAGCATGTGAGCCTGTGGGGGACATTTTACATTCAAACCACAGCATGATCTCGGGGATGACTGGAAGCTATGGCTTGTCCCCCAAGGCCTGGCATTGTAAGAGTCGTGTGGTGCATGGCTCATAATTATGAAGTGAAAAAGCCATTGAAGTGGGAGACCACCTGTATTCTCTGTGTGTCATTTTCCTTTCTCTGTGACTCCAGTGCTACGAATCCTTCTGATATTATTCAGGGGCTCCTGTGGGTCTATTATTTTTCTAAGTACCCTTTGTCCTATTCTTCCCATTGATGGCTCCTAGCTGCACACGTGCTCTTTCTTATCTGCAGACACAGCATGAAAAGCAGCTCTAGACAGGAGATTTCCACTGCCTGTGCCACCTGCAACAGAGACTGTGTATTCTACGGGATGAGGCTGGGGGATGGGGACTCCTGAGCAATGCCCAGACCCAGAAGTATTGACTTGGACATAGCAGGACCCCCCCAGACCAGCAAGTCAGCACAATCCACACTTTGTGGGTTGGGAGCAGCAGAGAAAGGAGCAGTTGTTGCCTCTTGGAAAATTCTCCTCTTGTAAAAAACCTTTGCTGTGTGTCTGTCTTCCCTTTCCCTACCCTAGTTAGCCAGGATAGCTGTCAGGAAGATGTATCCTCTGTTTGTGGGTTGTGGAGTGGGCAACGGGGAACAGGGTTCTTATGAGGTGTTAGCCTCTTGTGAACCATCACCTCTTCTATCTATAGACACCTTACTTGAACCTGAATCTGTAGTTTAATCATTGACCTGGTAGGGACAGCAGAGGCAGGGCCCAGCTGGCAATTGGAGAGGGAACATTTGGCCGTCAAGTGGTTCTCCACAGAGCATCAGAATCCCCAAGAGGGGCAGCAATGTCCTCCGTTACAATCTCTGGTCATGCCCTTCCCTTCACATCTGTGCTGTTTTTCCTATGCTGTCTCCACTTCAGGCTGATCTAAGTAACTCTGAGCTTCTCCCTAGGGTTTTGGGTCTGCCAAGTCTAGTCTTCCCTTCTCCAGCTTGTTCCACCAACTAATTACAAGCCAGGACTTTTCCCCTCCATCTGCACTTTAGGGGCTTCACTTCCTTCCTCAAGGTTGCCACCTCCTGAACTTGGCCCCAGAGTATTTGGCAAATGCAACAGAAAGGAAAGGAAAAGCCAAAACTCACACAATGTCACCCCGTACCCTAGCACCTCCAGTACTTTGTAGCAATTTTTTCCTCGTCCTTACAATTTTTCTTGTTTAGCTTTTTCAGACAAGATCTTGCTATGTAGTCCTAACTTTCCTGAAATTTGATACATAGAAGATCAGGCTGCCCTAGAATTTACAGAGATCCATGTGCCTCGGTCTCCCCAGTCCTGGTATTAGAGGTGTGTACCATCACACCTGGCCTCAACCTTATACTTTATGTTGGCTGTTAAGACCAACAAAAATGCATGTTTCAGGCTGGCAGGGTAGTTCAGTGGTAGAAAACTTGCTTAGCGCACCCAAGATCCTGATTCTATCCTCAGTACTAAAATACTAATCTCTTTGCTTTAGACCTTTGACCTCGTTTCTCACCCAGGAAATACTAGGGAGCAGTGAAATTATGGGCTGGAATTCAGAGAGAGAGTTATAGAACCTCCAAATCAGTCAAGCTATCAACACAGTTTCCTACTTTTTCCCACCTGAGATTCTTCACCAGGATTTTTGCTCCCTGGTGTGATGCCCATTCCCTCCTCAGGAGTCACTGGCTAACACCCAGCCCCATTGCTTTGATCTCATTTTCCTCTAACCACATCCTAGGCCTGAATCTTATCTGCCTGGTGGCACTGTGGCCTTCCTTGTCCCACTTTTCTAGTTATGCCCAGTGTTTGACTTTCAGACAGTTGAAGTCAGATGCTGCACCCTCTGACCTGGAAGTCACTTGCAGGTAGGCACTCCCCAAGAATTGATTTGGGGGTCACATAAAAGCTTTCCCCTGTCTTGTCTGTCAGTCCTGCTGGCACTACAGATCTGTTTTCAAGTAAGAATCTTTGTGGTGGTGTATGCCTTTAATCCCAGCACTGGGGAAGCAGAGGCAGGCAGATCTCTGTGAGTTTCGAGGCCAGCCTGGTCTACAGAGTGAACTCTAGGACAAGCTCCAAAGCTACAGAGAAACTCTGTCTCAAAAAACAGAGCAAAACAACAACAACAACAATAACAAATTTTTGTATTTGGTGCACACCAGTGGGTAGTTAGGATAAGAATTCTGATTAAATTTTTTTGTAATATAAATCAATCAACAGTTTATTTAACACTGTTGTGGTCCAATCCTTAGCTTCTTCTGATGTTCATCAACAAGACTTGTCAAGTGCCAAACAGCCATGAACCTCCTCTGAGCATCTTCTGTGAACTTAACTCTGATGTGGCCAGAAAGAAAGAGGAGAACTGGTAAAGCTTTGGTGGAGAGCTATGTGGTTTTGCAAGTTAGTGAATGCTGCTATAGCTTGACTGATGGATGTCCCCTCTGCCCCCAGCCTCCAAAGGAAAAGTCTGTGGGTCTCGTGCCAATCAGTGTTCCACTGCAAAAGTGTCAAAGGTTCATACATTGCAGGCATGAGGTAGCAGCAGTATCATCTACAAAGTTCATGCTTGAAAAAGAATGTATAATTAGGTTACATAAAAGTCCCCCAAATTTCTCGAGACTAAGGTGAAAAGTTGCAGAAGCACTTTGCATCGCAAGAATGAGGGTCTGAGGTCAGTCTCCCAAAATTCGCATTTAAAAAATGGTATGGGGGTGCATACTTGTAATCCTAGCACCCTGGTGGCAGAGAAGGTGGGTCCCTGCACCTCAGTGTCGCCTACTTGATGTGTTCCAGGCCAATAAGAGAGCCTGTCTCAACAAACATGGGGGAATGACATCTTCAGATGACAGTTGAGGCTGTCCTCCAACCTCCACATTTACACACACACACACACACACGTGCCTGTGCGCGCACACACCTCTTAACGCTTTAACTAAGTTTCTGGTTTTGTGCTAGTTATCAGAACGGGGCTCATGCAGCCTGTGGGTCACAGGTTAGACATGCTTATAGAGGTCTGGTCTCCAAGCACACTATTAGGAGGCAACAGAAACTTTTAAGAGACCGGGACCTAGTGGGACACCCAGACCATTGGATAAGTGACATTGAAGGGGCCTGGAAGTCCTGGCCTCTTTCTCTCTTTCATGTGCCAGTCATGAGGTGAGTTATTTAGCTCCACCACACACTCCCCTATAGTTCAAAGCTATGACACCATCATCACGGACTAGACCATCAACTCTGTGAGACAAACCTCTTCTCCCTTTAACTTGGTGGTCTCCAGTATTTGTTATGGTGACTGAATCCTGACTAAACAGTGGATTTGTGAGTATGTCTGCTAGGAGGCTAGGCGGGGTAACAAAACCCCGAGAGTCGCCTAGTTCCCATGACACTGTCTACAAACACGCTGGTATCATAACCGCAGAAAATGCAGAACCTAACACCACCTCTAACCAATGTGGTGTAGTGTGTGAACGTGAGCACTGATATCCACTGTCGACTATGGAGCCTTAGTTCTCATCCTACTCTGGCTGGTACAGTCAGTTATGAGATGCTTTCTTAAGTGGCTTGACTGCACCTGGTACTCATAAGGTTCGATGGTTACTTCTTTCTGAAAATCAAAGAAAGTAGGAACCAGGATCCACATGTTCAAATCTCAGGTTTCCTCCCAGGCAATGCGGACCCACTCTGTCCAGGACCATAACAGGAATACACTCTTCCCTTTGTACCATGCAGACAGCATCCGGTACATCGAGCAGACAGGAACCGGCACAACAGGAAGACAGGAGCCGGTACAACAGGCCGACGGGAGCCGGCACAACAGCGCCCAGCTCCTTAAATGCTGGGTGAAGCTTTTCTCCAGTGAAAGGGTGATTGTCATGTAAGAATATTTTTCTGTAAAACTGTCAAGTTACTTCCTCAAATTTTCTTCCTTTTTTTAAAGATTGCTGACTTTGGGGTGAGGAAATCACAACTGATATTTACTAACTCTTAGATCCAGGGGAGAACATGCCATGGATTCTTCTTTAGTTTTTAATTAGAAAGGAAAACTCTGCGTGTTTTCTTAAACTAGTCAAAAATAGTTGACTATTGACGATTTTGGAAAAAAATTTGTGACTTCGTCCACGTTCCTAAAAGGCTCACCACAAGAGGGCGCCCGGCGTGTGGTAGTTAATGAAAGGCCTTCCCTACTTTAAGTCCTTGGGGGACTCTTAGCAGAGCTGATGCTGTTTCCATGGAGACAAAAGTCTGAATCACTGTATGAGTTTTTAATGATGGAGATTCTCCTATTATATCTTTTAACTATGCTCTCTTTTTCAACTATGTCTTTTCTATTAACAACTGTGAAAATGACACCTGGCTTGTCATTCCTTCCTTATTCCTGGTTAAGTTGGCCTCTGAAGACACTGGATTTTTCTTTCCAGTTCCCAGTGGAGTATGTAGGAGGGTCATGAGCTATGTCCTCTCTCTGCTGTGTTTTGTAGTTGTTGGTTTTCTTTCACTCGTCTGTGGGAAAACTGGCAGCATCCTGGATTAGCAGATGAGTTAGAAATGGAAAGGGCTCAGCAGTCACACGGCTTTCCGTTCTGGGACAGCAACCACATTTGCCTATGTTTGTTGAGAGAGCGGAATGAGGGCCATATATCCTTAAAGTGAACTAGAACCCTCTCTACTGCCTCCCTGTTGCCGTGTGTGAGGTGCCACTGCCTCTCTGGATTCAGGAGCAGCATCACTGGGGACTGATGGGTATGAAACATTCTCTGTGGGGAAGTCAGTCTGCTCAGCCCTTATCACCGTCTTGTGGCAGAACTCCACAATGGCCTGAGGGCAGGGAGGCCTGCAGCTGTCACCGGGGCATTCTGGTGGCCAAGACCAATGAGTCACTTGCAGGAGCCCTGGAAACAAGAGGTGGGGCTAGAAGTGTGTGTTCTGTGTGTATAAATCCCTAGAATTACTGTTCTTCCGAGGGCTTGCACTCAGAATTCACTGAGCGGTGGACCAGTTAGCTCTATGGTTGTTGAGGGTCCCACCCTAAAAGAAACACCAAAACAATACAAGGGTTGCAATAAGATAGAAAGTTTTACTTTTCAGACCATATTTATTTATTTATTTATTTTATTTCGAGTTCATGGCCTTGAACTGGCAATGAACTCACTATATAATCAAAGATGACTTTGAACTCCTGATCCTCCTGCCTCCACCTCCCAACCATCTAAACAGAATGGTGTAAGAGGTGGGCAGAAACACTTTGATAAGTGACTTCAAATATTGAGTAAGATGTCTTACTCCCCAGCCCATTCTGCTCCCAAGATCATACTAGTGTTACAACTCCCAAGCTTCCTATATGCCTGCCAGCTGCAGGCTAAAAAGGGCAGAAAGAGTGGGGCCTGAGCTAAACCAGGGTTAAGAGAGAAGAGGCTGGGATGATGCTTTCCACATGGCCACCTGTCCCCAATCCAGGCTGTCAGATGCAATCGTCAGACTAATCTGTAAGAAGTGCGAACTGGAGGACAACACAGGTGTGAGCCAGTGGGAACACTAAGGGTATTCGCCCTGACAGGAAGGTGAGTCTTTGGGAGCACAGAGAAACTGAAGAGAGGAGTTCATGGGCACCCCAGGGTGAGGGCCTCAGATTTTCATCTTGTTGTGTTTCTTCCACAGGTACCCCAGGACAACGTTAGTCCCATTTGTCCTGAATTGCCAAGAACGGCTTGATTTTAAATATTCTATCTGCTTGGTTCTTAAAGATACAATCTTATTAGTCTGGTTTTATGTCCTAATTTTTGTCTCCAAAAAAATAACACAAGCTCAAGATCTTTGAATTCGGCCATTTTCTTTTCCTTGTAGTAGGACATTTCCTAGGTGATGGCTAGAGATGAATCATTTGGCAACGCACCAGGCTGGGGTCTGGAAATTTGCTGATGACCACAGTGCGGGCCACTGCTTCATGTGAGCGGATTTGAAACTGTGGAAGAAGAGGAGATGGATCAAAGGCCCTCTAAATGCTAAACACTTCCAGCAAGCTGTGAATTATTCCAGGAGGGCCTTTCTTAAAATTAAACGAGCCCAGCAAAACAGAAGTTCAGTCCTCTGGTTCTAGAAATTTCTGCTTGCTCAGTCTAATGGCTTCCCCTTCTGCTTCATGTTTGACTGACGCTGTTCCTTTGACCCTATTTCGTTCCCTTTCTTCAGCTCTTTTTTTGTTTTGCCAAAGTAGTTTCTTGATTAACTTCTTCACGGTGGGCACGTGGGTAGGAAAACCCAAGTTCTTTCTTGCTCCTTCTCATGCTATTGATCATTTGAGTGGGAAAAGACTCTAAATTCAAACTCATTTCCCATAAACAAATTATTTTATTGTCTTGAAGAATAATTAAGTTTTAAAACTTTGTGTTTTTCTTTCAGCCTATTTCTCTTGGCCATCTCTCCACCCTCTCCCACTTAAGCCGAGCATTTCCTCATGCAGGGTGAGCAAACACTTTCATCAATGCTCCTTCTGAGAGCCTCTGCCTCTGGAGGATAAAGGGGGTCATAGGCAGGGGGAAAAGTCATCCATCTTCCATGCCAGGGGCCAGAGGCTGGACCTTTTAGGATTTCATGACTCACCACCAAGAGCCCAAAAGATTAATTTGTTCCTCTTGTGTTTCTAACCACATGGGCCAAACAGTAGCTAGAAGCCCAAACTCTAGCGCCTTGACATTGTTTGAATGACCTCGGAAGTGTGCATTGCTGACAGCTCCTTCGCAAAGTGTCAACTTCCAGGTCTGAGGAAAACAGCCTTCAACTTACGTTGAGTCACGTGGTAGAGAGTAGCTGCTAAGAGTAAGGGGCAAATTGATTTTCTCTGTGGAGGGCAAGCACTGATCCTACCTCACACAGCAGTCCTGAGTGGGACTTATGCATTAGCCCAAGGGAGAACTTGCTAGCAGTTGTGGCCAACTCAGAGCAGGATGGGCTACCACAGGAATCTCAGTTCTCCGTGGTAAGAGTTACCAATCGGTGGCGATATAAGTCAGGTCCCAGAACATACAGAGTGCTTGGAATGCATGATCTTCAGATCATGTGAGAACTGTTTGTGAGATTAAAGAAATGACTAGAACACGGTAGATGCTCCATCTATGCTGACTAAAATGCTCATGGACTTAATTATACCTTAGCTTCTCGGATGGATGATGTCACTGGTTTTGTTTGCTGTAATACTCATAATAAAGTTTCAGTCACAGCTACCTTTAGCTACTTATATTTTTAAGTTAATGGACTGTTCTCTCCTACAAACAGTAGCTGAGTTTGAAGTGGTGACTTGGTCGTGGTCCCAATTTCACTGCTTAAAGCATTTAATCCTAACTTGGTATTGGGAATTGGACAGGATGATGTATGCTTGTAATCCAGCCCTGGAGAGGCAGAGGCAGGAGGACCACCATGAGTTTGAGGCCAGTCAGGGATCCAACAAGTAGACCTTGTTTAAAAAATGAAAATAAAGCCAAATACTGGTGTTGGATTTGTGATAGATCTCAGTGAGGGAGCTTGCCTGACACGGGCAAAGCCCTGGGCTCTATCTAGCGTGTTAAAGAAACCACCTTGGGATCCTGCAGATGAAACCAACACACAGAGCACGGCACAATCAAACCCAAAGCCCTGTTTAGTCATCCTGGTTAGGCATAGGGCTTTGAACTAACAGCAGACGGGCTTCTGGTAGCAGCTGGTGTGGAACTGAAGAAGGGGACTGAAGAAGGCATGCTGGAGCGTGGTCCATCTCCTCTGGAGCCTTCATTTGCCTGCAGTAGAGGCAGGAATAGCCCCTGAAAAGGCAGGAGCAATGGAGATGGGGACAGGTGATGCTCAATAGTAAAATGGGAAACTTGACAAGATGGCGTCTTTCAGTTAGGATTCAGAGACCCACTACTGTGAGCAAAACACAGCAATACCAGGATGTGACATGTCCCACAGCCATAGTCAAGGCAAACACAGAAGGAAGGGATCTGCTTATTTTAGCCTCTTTTTATTTTCTCTCTCTCTTTCTCTGCCCTACCTTCTCTTGATTATGATAGGGACTTGCTATCGAGTTCATATTGCCCTTTAATTCACGATGTAGCCCAAACTGACCTCAGAGTTACAACCATCCTCATGCCTCAGCTTCCCGAATCATGGGATTATAGACATGCCCTATTAAGAGGCCAATATTCTTCTGCATCAAAAATTAGATTTAGCTGGGCAGTGGGAGGCAGGGGCAGGCAGATCGCTGTGAGTTTGAGGCCAACCTGGTCTACAGAGGGAGTTTCAGGACAAATAGAGCTACACAGAAAAACCCTGTCTTGGAAAAAAAGAGAAAGAATTAGACTTGATGGTTTGATAGGGGGACATTTTCTGCTGTATGAACACACACACAATGTGCACTTTATAGGACACTACAGAACAAACAAAAACCCATTGTTATTTCACACCAATTCAACTTTATTGCCTTGATACTTTTAGGACTCTCTGTGGTCACATATAATTTATTAAAGAGATGAGATAGTCAACTAAAAATTTGTGGATATAATTTTTATAATTGGATTTTCCTGCATTCTGCCAACTTTTGTTTCATATTTTAGCTTCTCCTGGTTAAAATAGATTTTCTCAGGTGGCTTGACAGAGCTTGTGTTTACGATGCCCGAGACTCTAGGGTCAGTCCTAGGACCAAAAGCCAACAATTTGAAACTTATATTGGTGTTTGATATAATGTCAGTAAACTCTCTGTCTACCCCACCCCAGTTATTGTCCACGGTCTCCTAACCCCCAGATCTCACCTCTGCTTGCTCCATTTGGAAGGCCATCAGTTACAGCCACACACATCTTAGTATCTCAGCTCACCGCCATATTCTTCAGTCCAGGGGACATTTCTTAGATCAATGTATGTTATTAATATGGGTTTCACTGTGACATTTTCATAGACGTGGAATGTGCTTTGACCATACTGACCCCTCTTGTTACTCTTTCCCTCCAGCCTGATCTATTTCCTTTCTCCTTCCCAAATAATTTCGTCTCTGCTTCCATGTTTTTATAATTTTAAATCTAAACTGTGCACCCAAGAGAAACTGGGAGAAATTTGTCTTTCTGAGGCTGCCTTAATTTGCTTAACACAGAGGTCTCTAGTTTTATTCATTTCCCTGAAAATTACAGAATTTTGTTGTTTTTATTATTTATTTGTTTTTATTAGTGTGTGTGCACACACATAAGCGTGCACTCATATACTTGTGAAGGTCATTCAGAATCTTCCTGTCACTCTCCCCTAGACTAGGTAGCCAGTGAGCTTCTGGGTCCTGCCTGCCTCTGTCCCTCAACACTGGGGTTACAGTTCACCATGCCCTGCCTCTATCCCCTACTGGGGTTACAGGTCACCATGCCCTGCCTTCACGTGGGTGCTGGGGAATCTCATCTCAGGTTCTCACGCCTGTACAGCAAGTGCCTAACCCACTGAGCCATCTCCCCAGCTGAAATTTGTTCTTTATGGTTGAATGATGCTCCTTTTTAAAACTATATATGTCACACATTCTTTATCCATACCTCTATTGATGGGTACCTAGGCTGAGTTCATAGCATGTAGCTATTTCTGTTGTCCTCTGGCTCTGATTCCTTTGTGTACATACCCAGGAGGGCCATGGCTGGACCACATGGTAGTTTTTACTTTGGGGGAACTGTCATACTAATTTCCCTAGTGGTGGGGTTCATTTACATTCCCGTCAATAATGTCTAAGGGCTGCTTTAGAACTCACCTTAGGCAAATAAGGAGTTCCCACTATCCAGTAGACCTTGTAGAGAACAGTCACAGCTCGGTGAGGAACTGTATTGCAGGACACACAGAACTGGGGATCAGCTAGTCTGTTTTAGGGGTTGGTTTAATCGCCAACCTTAAGCCCGGGATTGAAAAAAAAAAGAGACAGAGGACAGATCTCTTTATTTAGTACCTAACAGACTGAGGTGTCATTCCCACACAGTTAAACATGTAGGTGATAGGTGCATGTCTGATAAATTTTGACATCTGCACATACCCATGTAATACTCACCCTCCTCGAGATAAACAACTTTCTATAAACCCAGGAAGTTCCTGTATACTCAGTTCCAGCTGAGTATACCCACAAGAGGGGCAGCCAGTATTCTGATTTCTATCAGTTAGTGTTCACTGTCTAGTTTAACTCTTCATAGAAGTAGACTCGTTTAATTTAGTATTTACTTTTGGTGTGTGGCATCTTTTTTTTTCATTTATAATACTTCTGACATTCGTGAATGTTGTTCCAGGTACCAGTAATTTATTCCTTTTCATTGTTAAATAATATTCTACTACACTAATGCATCAAAACGTCTTGTCATCTGTTTATATACATTTGTATTTTTAAAACTTCTATACTATTTTGAGCAAAACTGATCAATATCTGTACCTTTTTATTGCTTTGGTAACTTGACACAAACTGGAGCCCCCTGGAAGAGGGAGTCTCAGTTGAGGAATTGCCTCCATCAGGCTGGCCTGTGGGCAAGCATGTGGGAGCTCATAGTCCCTTTAATACTGTAAGAAAATTCTAGTTGTTATGGTTTCTTGCTGGTATTTACTTTGCTAGTCTTTTAGTTTCCATCCTTAGGGGGTAGGAAGTCACAAGCAACTCTGGTTTTCCTTTGTGTTCACCTGAGGACTAATGATTCTGCACCCCCTTCCAGATACTGTTTGCATACAGTAGCTTCTGCGAAATGACTGTGAACATCTTCTGCTGGCTTAAAACTTCCTGCTGGAGGAGTCCTTTTGATATTCTGGATCTAAGGCCACTGCCAGATGTGTGTATTGCACATTTCTCTCAGACTGTGGCATCTGTGGCATGTGCTTTTCAATCTCTTCTTAATGATAGACTTTGAACAAACTTATTTTAAATTTGGCTATGTTGGGCTTACACGTCTTTTCTTTCACGGTTATTCCTTGGTCCCTGGGCTGAGCAACTGTTGCAGACGGACCTCCCCATCACAGGGATGCCCTAGGAAAGGACCACAAGGCCTGAGGCCCCAGTAGTTTTATCCAGGTGATTCCCGGCAAGTTCAGCAGCCGTTTTGTTTCCTTAGGTCAGAAGTTACTCAGTTGTGTTACTACAAGCATGCTGGCTCCTGTATACCAGCATCCATGTTTCCAAATAGAAACACAGATCTTTCCCCTTTAACACTTCAGGGACCCACTGCCTGGGTTCCTAAGGAGGCCTATGAGTGCTCACCCGGCTCAGGAAGGACTCAAAGAGCAGTCCCCAGAGAGGTTTAGAAAGCTTAGCTGCTGTTTTGGAACCCCAGTCTGTGACATGTTGGGGCCACACCATGGTCTTGTTCCAGGTAGAAATAGATTACTTCCCTAGCTGGAGGGAGGGTGGAGCAGTTTTTCCTCTCCGGGGGATTTGTGTGAAGCAATGGAAAACACATGCGGATTAAATGAAGCAGGAAAAGGAGTTGATGGTTGGGGTGAAAGGGAGACTTTGTTTTAGGTGGTTTCAAACCACAAAGGATTGATGAAACAGGGCGTGGGGGCTTGTCTGGGAGACGGAGAACACAATTCCACGTGTTTATTGGTGTCCTAGCAATTAGCCATCCTGAAAACCTTGCTGAGGAACTTGGTTGCCTGGTGGAGCATCGCCTTCACTGTGTGGCAGCCGCTCCAGGCTTGCACTCCCGCCCCGTGCAGGTTGCTTCAGGCAGGAGCTCTTAGGGTTTCACGACCTTCCTCAATTTGGAATAATTCCACTTTTCTAATCTCATCTCTCCACCATTGTACTGACCCCAGCATCATCACTAAGTTCCTACCAATATAGCCTGGCTTCTTGAACATTCTATCCTCACCTGTCCCAGCAAATGCCACCCTGCGGCGTACTGCCCAGCTTTTTCTTACCTAATCATGAAGCTTCTAGAGTTTCATGAACCTCCTGCTTCATGATTTCAAGTCACACTGACGTGATTTCCTTAGCTCCCCCAGGTTCAGGCTCTACGGTCAGGTTATTGGCTAAATATATAATCTTGGCTGGCGGCTGAAGCTGGCCTAGCATACACATGGCCCTGGGTTCAATTCCCAGAACTGTAATAATTAAATAAACAAATAAACAAGTAAGCACTAACTTGCCTTGGCTATTAGTTACCATGTAGACGGTCACTTCCATAAGCAAAGGCACATAAGGGTTTTATACAAGAAAAATAAAGTAAACTAAGTCTGTTAAAATAAAAATGACAATAAAAGTGTTTGTGAAAGGTTAGAGAGGAAAGACACATGTCTGGAAAATGAATGTTTAGAGTAAGTTGGGGCTGGTACTTTTAATTCCAGCACTTGGGAGGGAGAAGCAAGGGGATCTTTGTGAGTTCCAGGCCAGCCAGGGGCCCATAGCAAGACCCCCATCACAAAAAGAAAACCCAAACAGGTCATGTAATAGAAGTACCTAGATCTAGGAAGCAATGGACCCAGAGAAATGGGAATTTCTCAAGGAATCTTATGCTGGGAGAAGAAGTTGCCAGTCAGAGGAGGAACTCATCTCTAGGAAAAGATTTCCTGTAGAACTAACCATTTGTCATATCGCCCAGACAGGGATGGGTCAGTGGTGGAAGGGACCACATCTTGACCACAGTTGCTAAGATGTACAGATCCTTGGTCTAGTTTAACCTTAATCATCAGCTTGGGGGATTCCTTGAATCTCCTTGTCTCTCTTCCCAGTGTGACCACACTGAGTAAATCTCTTTTCCCTGCTTTCCACTTTTTAAATTAATTAATTTACTTTTTGTTTTGTTTTGTTTTTCGAGGCAGGGTTTCTCTGTAGCTTTGGAGCCTGTCCTGGGACTCGCTCTGTAGACCAGGCTGGCCTCGAACTGACAGAGATCCGCCTGCCTCTGCCTCCCGAGTGCTGGGATTAAAGACGTGCGCCACCACCACCCAGCCATTAATTTACTTTTTAAACATTTATTTTTAACTTATTTTATGGGCATTGGTGTGAAATTGTCAGATCCCCTGGAACTGTTGGTGCTGGGAATTGAACCCAGGTCCTCTGGAAGAATAGTCAATGCTCTTAACTGCTGAGCTATCTCTCGAGTTCCTCTGTTTTCCACTTTAATGTGGCTTTTTAACCAGCTTCCTGGGGGCGGGTGGCCAGACTGACCTGAGTCATAGGCTATGACCCTCAAGTTCAGTATACGCTCTTTCACCATTGTGTTCCATAGAAGGTTCTAGAATACTGGAAGCACAGGTAAGCTGTCATTACCTTTTCAGGAGACTGAAGGCCCCTCAGACTGTCACAGCCAAGTCACTGCTTCAGGCCCAAGGTTAACTACTGCAGAGAATTAATTTATTGATTAATATACTGGGGCAGAGCCAAGTTGTTGCTTTATGCTGAACTGTGCTTTGGACCTAGAAGTTCTGCCAAAAAAAAAAAAAAAAGGTGTAAAAAAAAAAATCCTAAGATGATACATCCTAAATGAGATTGATGCCATTAACTGGGAACCTGAATATCTTTCTTCTGTTAGTTGACTTTGTTGATGACTCTCGTTTTTATTCAATACTGCAAACATGGGTATCTGTTGAGACTTGGTAATCGATAATGATACTATTTCAACAGCTGACATTTGATATCATGTTGAATTTATAATCCATTCTGAGTCTTTTCAAGTGGTCATGACCCAAACCACTTCGGTTTGGTCCTGCTATTCTGCTTGTGAAATCAGGACAGGAAAGGCCCCTGCCCAGGAATTCAGTTAGTGTTTGTCCACAGTTCTGGAAGCAGCAATGCAGCATGGATTTGCGCTCAGGACGAGAGTTGGAAAGGGTTTTGAATGATCTGGAGAGGCTTTCACAGCACCAAGAAGGTGGCTCCTGTGGAAGAGGCCCACACAGACTGTAGTGAGTTCTTACTTCTTTTTCCTCCTCCTCCTCCTTTCCTTCTCCTCATTTTTTTGTGGTTCCGAGGATGGACCTCAGGGTCTCCACGTCCTAGGCAGGTGCTGTACCACTGAGCTACCCCAGGCCTAAATGGGCTTTTGTCTGATGACACCTCTCATTCATACACCATACTATCTCAGGGACTTTACAAGGCCACACGGGCTACTAAACACAGGAGACATGACTGTAACCAGGATTTTCAGGACTGTGAGGACCACTCTTGAAGGTATGATAAGTGCACACTCATATTTTCAAAGTGAAGGCCCAGCACAAAGAGAGTGACCCCCTCATTCAAACTGCATCTGACATCAGCTTGGTGTGGAAGAGGTGTTAGGAGCCTTTCTGTTACTGTAATGAAACACCCTGCCTAGTCAATTTAAAAGAGGAAAGGCTTAGTTTTTGGCCACAGTTTTAAAGATGTCAGTTCTTGGTTGATTGGCCCTATGGCTCTTGGTCCCATAGTGAGGCAGCATGACGTGGTGGGAATGCACAATATGGGAAGTGCTCATGGGTGTAAAAGCAAGGAAGAGGGCAGAGCCCCTCAGTCCGCTAGAGAGCATGGTATCCAGTGACCAAACTTCCTTCCACAAGGTATCACTGCTTAAAGATTCCATCACATGCTCAAGTGTGCCAACATGGAGACAGAGCCTCTAATATGGTCCTTTGGGGGAAACATTTTGGATCCAAACTGCAGAGGGCCTCACAGGTGTTTTGGTGGAGAGGATTCTGGAATAGGGTTGGGGTCTCGGAACAGAGTCCTCCAAGAAGTAGTTCTGCTTTCTTCTGTGGTGTGAGAAGCAGGCTTCATGGACAAGGGGCAGATGCTGCTGGTCACCAGAGACCTTCAGCCTCTTCTGCATCTGAGCTGTTCTCTTTCTCTTCAATCTTGTCCTCACAGCTGAACAACCACCGGTTTCTTCCCCGAGTCCCACCCGTGTGAGGGGAACCCATGATTATGTGACATAAGGAATACCTGCACACCTGTTTACCCATTGAAAATATTACATTTTACTCGTGTGTGCATGTATGTGTGTGTGCACACACACACTCGCCACAGCCATGTATATAGAAGTTAGAGGACAACCTGTGGGAGTCTGTCCTTCCTTCTACCATGTGGGGCTTAAGGATCTAATTCAGGGTGCTAAGCTTGGTGGCAAATGTTTTGAGCCACTGAGCCAATTCCGTGAGCTTCCGTGTGCTCATTTGTAGCAGCTGTGTAATACATGTAGAGCGTGATGCACACCCACAGGCCTTTCACACACGTAGAGCGTGATGCACGCCCACAGGCCTTTCATACACATGGAGTGCGATGCACACCCACAGGCCGCACACCCACAGGCCTTTCACACACGTAGAGTGTGATGCACGCCCACAGGCCTTTCATACACATGGAGTGCGATGCACACCCACAGGCCTTTCACACACGCAGAGTTCAGTTGAGGAATTCTCATTGGTGGTTTTAGATCTGTTCAGAAGGTGGCTACTTGTCTCTTTATATTCCCATAGATCTGGGCAAACACTAAGAGACTCTACCCAAACTTCAGTCCATTGTCCTCCCAGTCAAAGGCTCTGTATCTATCAGCATCCTGGCACATGTCCTTTATAGAAGATGCTCAGTAATAACAGTTGAAAAGAATTGATAATAAATATCCTAGAGCTTGAAACGAAAGTTTAAGAGAGGCCTTTTTTTTTTTTGGTTTTTTCAAGACAGGGTTTCTCTGTGGTTTTGGAGCCTGTCCTGGAACTAGCTCTTGTAGACCAGGCTGGTCTCGAACTCACAGAGATCCGCCTGCCTCTGCCTCCCAAAAGAGAGGCCTCCTTAAAGATACACTGAAATTTATTTTCAAAGCTTCAGGAACTTTCCAAGAAAGACATTTATCTTTCATGTAAGGAAGGACAAGTTATCGACATACTTTTTGAGAGGATCTGGGTCTTTTTACCTCATAAATAGGATATTCCCATGCTAACAGATTCAATCTTGGTGATGACTAAGACTGTGAGCACCAAGAGGCTGAAATTGCCAAAGCCTACCACACTAGCCACAAACAACTCGACATCCCACTCCTGAAGAGAGACAGCATAAATCTCCTCTTTGGAGGGCTCTTCAGAGTCTTAAACTTGGGGTATGTCAGACTTCGTTTAAGTGGAATTTGGTCTCCAGAGAGGGACACATTAAGTAGAAACACCAGGGGATACTTGAAGCCCTTTAGAGACAGAAATAGAACCAACACTGCAATTCTAAGAGGTGCTGTCAAAGAAAACGGGAAGGTTGAGAAGATTCGCCACAGACAGATCTTCTTTCTTTCAGATCCATTGTCCATCATCGCTGCTGTATTTGGATAAGAAGTTTCCCTAGAAGCCTAAGGTGGTGACCACACAGTTATGAACTGTGGATCCAGTCATCGGGAGGTCATTGGTTCATGAGAGTTCTGACTCTCGGTGTGTGAATCTACTGACGATTTTTATCTTATGTCATTGGGAGAGGGTGGGAACTTTTAGAGGTGCCTGAAGAAAATAGATGGCTTGGTGACTGTCCTTGGAGGCCACGTCTTGTCCCAAATTCTTCCCTGTTTTCTCCATTTCCTGGATTCTGTGAGGTGAACATCTCTGTTCCTCGGTTTTTCCACCATGATGGCCTGACTTATCATGGTCCAGAACACAGCAAGCCGAATGCCCATGGGTTGAAATCCTCCTGTATTTACAGCAGTGATGAAGAACTGTACAGTTGCTCTCAGAATCCCCACCCTAATAGTTACTCCACCCCATCACAAAGAAAGCTGGTAGGATACACCAGCGGAAACAAGGAACAGGGTCGCTTGTCCGCTGGTAAATTTTCACACTTGGCACGGTGTTCGATAAATGTTGAGTCAGTAAGTGGATCGAATGCTAGCAAACAAACAAAATACCCAGGAGAGCCATTTGTGTAAATTGCTTTAAGGATCAAATCAATTACAATTTTAAGGCAGATAATCTTCCTATTTGTTTTGTTTCTGGCTAATCCAAGGACGGTTTAATCAAGGCTGGTACTGTTTCATTGTATTCTTCAGAATAGTTCAGGACCCAAGTATAGAATTTAGGTCTCTGTGGGCAAGGCTCAAAACTTATTTTCATTCTCCTTACTCGGAAACTGGTGGCTGATTCTTGGAGGCAAACTCAAGATGGTTATTTTTTAAATGAAAATTGTTAAATAAAGTATTGTTTCCACTAATTGTATTACTTTAAAGTACTTATTACAGCATTCTGCCATTAGAAATGATCCAACCCTAGTGTAGTAGCGTATGCCTGTAGCTAGCACATGGGAGACTGGAGAAGAAGGATTAAAAGATTGAGGCTACCCTTGGCTTCATAGCAAGGCTCTGTCTCAAGCAAACAAACAGCCAAGCAAATGAAACCCAAATGCACTGAGTACGTATTTGCTTTGTTATTTTTTTAAACTAAAAACAAGCCAAATCAAACAACAATAAAAAACCAAGACAGAACCTCCATCTTTTCATCAGTATTATTCTAAGATCTTTTGGTCCATTTCCATCTGCAAAAACAACTGTGGTTTTAGTAAAGTGCACGTAGGAAAGAAAGTTGCTTATTTGAGAAGAAAACAAAAGGGAAAATAATGATGCAGGAAGCCGAGATTTCATTGTCAAACATAGGAAGGTCTGCTTCCAGCAAGTTCTCCAGTTTGTGAGGAGGAGTTTTGGCTGGATGCCAGGGCACTTCCCTGGAAATAGTTCTTAAAATATTAAGTAGAAAAAAAAAGTTTCTGACTTTAATTTGATTTTCAAGGATTTAAAGATGTTTTCTTCACCACCATGGCAATAAGGGCAAACTGGAAACTGTGAAAAGGCAAGCAGAACCACGAGAAAAGCAATAATGCAGCCGTTAAGAACAAAATGATTTATCCCGCCGTCAAAACAGGAATCCCCCTCAGATTCTGTAGTCTTAAGGCTTTCGACTCCTAAAACAACGCTTTGAGCTTTGGGGAAACGGATGAGAGAAATGTTTTCTGGGCTTGACCAGAACTTGTCCTTAGCCATCTCAGATGAGTCACCCTGCCCAGTGAACAGAGTCTACCTCTGTCCCAGGGTGGAGATGCTTCAGCGAATGACAGCCATCAAATTCCTCCTAGTGCTCCCTGTGCTGGGCCCTTGGTCAATACCCACTAATGATTTGTTTACTTGGTGCCTGGGGATGGAGCTCAGTTGGCAGGCTGCTTGCCTAGCATACCTGATACCCTGGGTTTGATCTCCAGCACTGTATAAAGCCAGGTATGGTAAACCACGCCTGTAATCCCAGCAGGGGGCTGGTGGGCAAGCGGTGGAAAGCCTGCAAATAGTGAGTGTAAGGCCAGCATGGGATACATGAGGCCATGTTTCAAGAAAGAAAAATACTTTTCTCACTTAAGTAAACCAGATGTTCTACAAAAGGCTAGAAATTCTCTCTCTCTCTCTCTCTCTCTCTCTCTCTCTCTCTCTCTCTCTCTCTCTCTCTCCTGTAGTTATAATGCTTCGCCTTCTCTTCAGCAGTTCAAACAATGTTTTCTTGCCAATACTAACCCTTCTACAGATGAAAAGAGCTTTATCCTTTGTACTCAGGTGCACTTGTATTTCCACCCTATTCATCTTCTCTTGACTGAATTTTCCCAGCCTGGTGGCTTAGAAGTCTTGGTTCATACCTGAACACCCTTTGCCTCTGTTTCCCCAGTGGCTCAGCTTTTGTGAGATTCTTTTCCTTCCTTTATTCTTTATTCATTCTCTATCCCCTATCCCCTATCCCCCCACCCACCCCCCCAGGTCTCTCCCTTCCTGCTGTTTCCTAATCCTATTTCTGTCTGTTCTTTGTGGCACTGGGGATTGGATGCAGGGTCTAGCACCCAATGTGCTAGAGAAGGGATCACTGAGCTGCATCCCCAGCCTCTTTTCTTTGTCTCCTAATAGAATGATGTTGTGAGTTCCTCAGTGATGTATCTTCATGACTGCTAGGTATTTTGTCTTAGACACTAAACCTCTCTGGTGACACAAATAATTCCAATCAAACTGAATCAGACTGAATAAAAGATGCCCATGTTTAATAGATTACCTTACTCCCAGGTGGACCTGGGAAAAGCATGGAGATGGGAAGAGAGAAGTGGAGACCATGCAAAACCCGGAGACCACGTGTTCACTCTCTGAGGGGCAGTTTAAATAGCCTGTGGGAGTGGTCATGACCTTCCCTAGGGCGTGGTTACCATTTGGTGGGCTTTCTCAGAGGTGGAGTTTGGACTAAGGCAACTCCTAGGGGAAGGGGCTTATGCCAGGAGCTGGGGTGAAGCCCCCCAGCCAAACAATCTGGACTTTTTGTATAAAGAGGTACCAGGTGAGCTGAGGTGAAGCCCCTCAACCAAACATTTTAGACTCCTTGGATAAAGGGTCACTGGCTCAAGTCTGGTGTTTTCTTCAGGCATGGGGTGACATGGGAGAGGGGAGAGCTGGGAGTTGGCAAGCTGCAGAAGCCAGGGAAGCACAGAGGTGGTCCCATTAAGGACTGGATTAGCAGATGCTGCAAGGGGAACAGGAACAAAAGGATGAAGGGACTATATGGTTTTAGAGTGGAAGAACGGGGAAACAGATCCACCGTTTGGATCCACTGCAGAGAACAGTGAGATGAGAACCTGTGCCAGCTGACCAACTTAAAAATCCCGGTGTAGGTAGGCGGCTTCTGCACACAGGGTGGTTCCATTAAGGACCAGATTAGCAGACACTGCAAGGAGAAACAAAAACAAAGAAGAAACACCTGTAGAGCTTTAGAAAGGACAGAGAAGAGGGATCCAGATCCATTGTAGAGAACAAACAGCTACAGAAGTAGGGAGGGCAGTGGGCAATGGGAGTGAGGGTCGGAGCATGCATCTAGAAACCAGGGGCTTTTGGAGCCTTGTTTGTTTTTTACATTAGGTGTTAGATGGCCCCAATTTAAAAGGATTTTTTGTAAAAGGCAGCCTGAGGGCATTTGAGGATCTGGCTTTAAATCCCAAGAACCCATTTAGAAGTCCATGCTAAATCTTGGGACTCAAGCCTGTTGCAATGCGTCCACTTGGGACAGAGCTCTTGAGTCAAAAACAGGAATGGCATGAGAAATGAGCTCTATGCACTCAGTTCCATCTCAGTGAGGCCTGGCTAGTAGCTTGATTCGGGCATTCGGCATGATCGTGACTTCCACAGAAATCCCAAAAATCAATAAAAATAAGGAAGTGCAAATGATCCCCCGCTTCCGCCCCGCCCCAGACCCTAGGTGCATATACTCAAAAAGGGAACTCAATGAGGCGAAGACGATCTTAGCCTGCTGAACAGCATGTATGAGAAGGGTGTTTTCCCACACGTGGCCCTGGGCCTGTGGGAAAAACAGCCCCCCATTTTGGTGGAACCTCCAAATATTAGGTATTTTGTCTTAGACACCAAACCTCTCCACCGACACAAATAATTCCAATCAAACCACATCAGACCAAATAAAAGATGCCCATGTTTAATGCAATACTCCTGGGTGGCCCCTGGAAAAATGTGGAGAGGGAAAGAGAGAGAAGGGAAGATCCTGTGTTCATTCTCTGGGGGCAGTTTAAATAGCCTGTAGTAATGGTCTTGACCTTCTTTGGGGAAGGGTTACAGTTTGGCGGGCTTTCTAGGAAGTGGAGTTTAGACTAAGGCAACTCTCAGGGGAGGAGCCTCATACCAGGAGCTGGGGTGAAGCCCCCCAACCAATCTGGAGTTTTTATATAAAGGGATGTTAGGGAGCTAAGGTGATGTTTTTGACCAAACAATGACCAGTGAGGCCTTCTTTCTGAACTACCATAGGCAGAAGCAATTCCTATGTTCATGAATACTAGAAGTGTTGGTACCAGTCTCTCCCCCTGGGCCACCTGATTTGTCCCCTCCCCTACATACCACACTTCTTGATTCAGGAGTTAATTGAAGAGTATCAGTGTTCAGAGGTGCCTCCAAGGAGACATTGGTCAAATGCTCTAGGGAATTGGGACTTTTTTAGGTAGGTTAAGGGAAGGATGATGCTCTTTGGAGGAATATATTTTAAGCCTTTTTTCTTTTCTGTTGTGTGAGTCTTTTGGCATTTTATTCATTTATTTAGGTTTTTTGAGACAGGTTACTTTGTGCAACTTTGTCTGTTCTAGAACCAGCTCTGTAGACTAGGCTGGCCTTGGACTCATAGAGATCTGTCTGTCTCTGCCTCCTATGTGCTAGGATTAAAGGCATGCACCACCACCCTGAAGCACTTCGTTTAAGATGAAAATTATTGACAAACATTATGCTTACAAAGGGAACTCTTTTTCTAGGCACAGCATCAGACAGGGGTCACAAGAAGGGATACAATGGTAGAAAAAGGAAGTGACATCAGTCTTGCTAAGTAAATGCCCTTTCTTTCCTGGGTTCAAGTTTCTTCTTGGATAGACTGGAAGTGATAGCTATTTTTGAACTAACTCCCAGGAAGCCCTTGAAACCTGTAAGCTTTTAATGCCACACATGACCATTGTAAGGGCCTCAAGAGCCTGGTCCCTCGACTGCCTTCTTCTTGACCACAGGGCTCTTGGGTAAGTCCCAATTCTTCTTGGGTGCTTGGGTTCCTCACTGCAGCCATCTGAAGTTCCTAATCTGTGACTTTATAATCACAATTTATTTAGTGAGCACGTATCATGTGACCTAAATGCTTTTTGCAAGTCAGCTTGCTTTATCGTTGCAACTATGTGAAGTAGTTGTACAACCAACAGAGAGGAAAACAGGCTTGTGGAGGCTTTTCTTTCGCAGCTCAAGTCCAAGACTTCTACATCAGCGACACCTTTGATGGCAGAGACTTTGGGGACCTGATTAGAAAATCCAAACAACTCTTTGCAACACCTTCTGGAAGAACCTGCATTTCCGGTTCCCAAAGCCATCTTCTCTTAAAGCTTTTGGAAAGAGATTCCTTCGGAAAGTCAGGCTGCTGGTGATGAGCAGTGGGGCGGGAGTCTTGCGCCTCTGTTGACCTGAGTTAAATGGTGCTTGCCCCACTCCTGCTTACTCCTCATACATCCCGGGCTTCCCCCATTCTTCTGTTCAGCAGCTCTGGCAGGCTTCCAGTGATTGCTTTACGTGTTGGACAATCCACCTGGCCTGGCCTAGTTTCCAGAGGTTTCTCCTACGAAGCCCTCTGGAGACAGCTGTGCTGTTTCAAGAATCAGCTCCCAAGTGGGAGGTCTGATTTACGGGGTGGCTCGTGGGATTATCAAATATTTTAACTATTACTTGTCACTTGGATAGGAACACTTTCCACACTCTCCTCACAGGTCAGCAGCAGAGAGATGGAAGAGAATTTCGTCCTCTCTGTCTCTTATTAAGAAGGGGCTGAGCACAGTATCTCCTTGTAAGGAATTCGAGAATTTCTGCTGCCAAGTAGCTCTTATATTTGCATCTGCTCCATGTCCTGGGCAGCATGTCCAGCTCTTTGTGTGCATCCTTTCAGTTTTACCAATAAGGGAACAAAATCTTAGGGGATGGACCTACACCACAGGTAGAGCAGAGGCTGAAATTTTGGCACGTCTAACTTTCTGCCCATCAGGCGAGGCTGTCTGGCCTACAGCTGCTGTGGTCCTCAGTAAGGATGAAGGGGATGTTCACTGGTAAATCTGCAAACTAGGCAATTTGTAAAAATTCCCACTTGCCTCTGGATCCCATTGCTGGGATTGACTGGGTTTATTTGGATGATTATGGCCCAAAATTTGCCTTTTGTGTTTCTAGCAGCTCAGGGGTTGGCAGCTGGGAGGGAAGTGGATTGAATGAAGAGCTCAGAGTCTGGGAAGCAAGGAAGAAATGAGACTGAATTTAGAAACCAAACTCCCAGCACACACAGCACTTGGGATAAAGGGTGAGGGAGGCCTGAGCTACGAAGCCACAAAGTTTTTGTCTCAAAACACAAAAACAGAAAAACCAAACCCAACCCAAACCAACATATCAGCCTCCTTGAAGTGTCAAGATGAAAGCTGCGCAAGTGGGTAAGCGAGGGTTGGCTGCATGCACCTGGCTTGTAGTGAATGGGAAAGTGGATGGCTTCCATCTCCAGTGGAGACTCATCAAGCTCAGACACTCCTTATTCGGAATCAACAAGCCAGTGTCAGCCAGTTGAAGAAGCCCATTTCATTAAAGACATACAAGTGAGTAAGAAAACACAGAGCAGGGGCTGGATCAGGGGAATATGGTTTGGCTGAATGCTCTGTGCCTTTGGATACATAGTTCATTAAGTTCATCTCCTCTCCCAGTTTATTAAAATGGCTCTTGCAGAGGTGGCTGTTAGCGTCAACCTGCTAGCTGGGGCGTTGCCTCTCTCTTTGAAATGCCAGGGCCAATTTTTCTCTGATTTTGATTAGACTTCCTTCTGATTTAATGAGGTTTGACTGTCTCTGAAGTGTTTCAATATTGTACCCACAATAGCTTAGTAATAGCTTAATTGTTGCCGTGCGGTGGCCTAGAACGCATATTTATGGTGTATACAGAGTGCTGAAGGCAGGACTGTCTAGGAAGGAAAACCTAACTAATTGCTGTAGGTGGCTCGATTCTCCACTCAGATTTCCTTTTCCTTAAGGCCAGCTTTAGAAAAGACCAGCTGTCCCCTGGAGCCATGTGACTTTAGGGATAGAAGGAGGCTTGGGTGTAGCTGACTTCTTTTCAGATACTCCTCAGGAACATGAATTTCCATAAGAAACCAACCCAAAGAAAATGTGGGAAAAACTCACATTATCTATGCTTCAGTGGTCTGCCCCCCTCGCCCAATGCAGTGTGATTTCTCACAGATGAACATTAACATCCTGGCTCTTACATACGATCACTTCCCCCACCACCCGCTCCTTCATCTCAGCCTCAGCAACTCACTGAAAGAAACAACACCAGGCTTCCTTCTAGTCTCAGGGAGTCCAGGATGTGAAGCAGGTAATTCATTACATGTTTTTTTTTTTTAATTTTTATTTTGTAGTAACTTTTTATGTTTGTTTATTTTTCTGCAGTTCAAGATAGATAAATACATATCCATATCCAAGGCATATAAAACTTTTCATATGGCTAAGATCCGAAATTTAACTGATAAAGACTACTGCCTATGTATGATGGCTCATACCTGTAACTCCAGCAATTGGGAGGCTGGGGCAAGACGATCACTACAAACTAGGTTTGCTTTGATTACATAATGAGGCCTTGTCTTAAAAAAAAAGCAGAACCAAAATCAAACCAACAACAAAACCCACGTTGAACAACAGCAAACTACTATTTAGTCTAGAGTACGGGTCTATGTTGTCTTTCATTGTCCTCCCTCCCTCCCTCCCTCCCTCCCTCCCTCCTTCCCTCCTTCTTTCCTTTCTTCCACAAGCATGTAATGATTGACAGCCAAGGGCCATCTATTGATGTTAGAACTGCACTGAATAAAGCATAGATTATGCATTTATGAGCCCCTACTGATGCTTAGCTGGTAAGGCAAGTTGTCCCAGTCCAACTAAGAGGGTGGGCATGTAGATCTGGTTTCCAGTGCTAGCGATGGGTCGTGCAGACCCACAGCTTCCCTAGAGTCTTCTGGGGAACCAGCACACTCTTTTCCCAAGACTGGTTGAATGGGGCTACAAGAAAGCCTCCTCCAGCTTAGGAGCATCTATAGCCCCAGTATCCTTGGCAGCATGTTCACTTAGAAGGCTGGTTAGACACAGCTGTGATCCCAGTCCTAATGGCTGCAAAGGCTCCAATTCAAGCTGTCGTGCCAAGTTAGACACTTGGATGAATGTTTCTCTGCTCACAGAGGGTGCTGTACAGATGTGGGTGCCCATCACTGCTGTGTGATAATGTGGGTCCATCAGATGAAGTTCAAGGGGGAGCCTGGGATTCATGTGCGGCTCCTAAAGAACAGGGTAGGAAGAATTCATCTCTATGCTTATTCTAAACAGTTTCTATTTAGAAAAGTCAGTCCATATGATCAGAACCTCTATTTCCTTTATGGATGCTGGCACCCTTGAGGTTAACACATCCATACCCGATTTCAAAAATGAAGCAAGCTTATGGTCAGATTTTACTAGTGTTTTGTTTTGAATTTTTCCAACTCAGTAAGTGTTCCGTTTACAAAATCAGGACATGCTTTTTATTTTTATTTTTTTCCACCAAAAAAGAGGCATAGGATTGTGAGATCCTTTCTTAGGCTCAGTCCAGACATTTGTTCTCTGAAAGAACATTTGTCTTTTACATGAGTAATAACTAGGCGAAAAGAAGCGAGAGAAATAGATGCTCTTTACTGCCATGGGGGATTATTTATAAAAGCACTCGCAGCTCTCTAAAGCAGGGACCAGCTTCTTCTGTAGCAGCTCGCTGTGATTTGCGAGAGCTGCGTCCTGAGACCCTTGGTGGATGACTGAAACTGCAAAGAATATGGAGCTGTGTATCACACTTTTTCTACTCATACAGAATTATGATAAAGTTCATTTTATGAATCAGGCATGATGTGGTGGTTTGAATGCAAATGGCCCCCATAGGCTCACTATTTTGCAAATTTAGTCCTTCGTAGGTGGAACCTTTTGGGAAGAATTAGAAGGTGTGGCCTTGCTGGAGTAGGTATGGGTGGTTTTAAGGCTTCAAAAGCCTACACCAGGCCCAGTCTCTCTCTCTCTCTCTCTCTCTCTCTCTCTCTCTCTCTCTCTCTCTCTCTCTCTCTCTCTCTCTCGGTCTGGTCTTAACTGCTGGGCTGTCTATCTAGCCCTTTTCTTTTTCTTTTTCTCCTCTTTTGTTCCCTTCCCCTTCCTTCCTTTTTTCTTTTCTTTCTTTTTTCCAATAGCGTCTGCCTTATGTTGCTCAACCTGGTTTGAACTCCAAAGTTCAAGCAATCTATTGCCTTTGCCTTACAAGTGGGTGGAGTTACACATACCACCATGGCTACCATAGCCCAGCTTCTTGTGCCCTTCGATTTGTTTTGTTACTTATTTATTTATTTTTGGTACTGAAGAAAACCAGATAATAATTTCTTTGGACAAAGATAAAAATGAGCCAAAATAGAGATATTTCAAAGAAAAATTTATTAACAAAAATATATTTTGAAAAATTCAGATTCATATAATAAAAATGATTACTTACATGCAATTTCATGAATTCATTTTTCACTTCTCAATTAGCAAAGATTTTTAAAAAATACTTAACTCTAGGGCAGGGCTTCCTAAGCTTTTCCCATTCTTGACCCCCTTTTGTCTGAGGAATTTTTTATGTGACCCCTGGTATATGGGCATGTAAAATAAGTCTAAACTTAAATATTTACTGATAATAAATCATAAGGAAATTTATCTTGAAAAAATTATTTGCTATAAAAATAATTTTGCTACTTATTAACTGTGAAAGTAAATTTGCATCCTAGTGAAATGGATACACTTATTTTTACACAAAGCATTAAGTCTCGGCTGAATGTTTTCATTCTGCATCTTCAACGTTTTTCAGAGTTGATCAATATTTTGATTTTGTAACTGTCAATGCTAAGAACATTATTTTGCATAAATATATAGTATAAAATGGCAGAAGTATGTTTAGGGCCATATTGGAAATTGTTGGAAATTCTGTCCTAAACCCAAGCCAAAATTCATTTAACAATTTTAAAAATAAATCTTAAGTCAGCAATTCAAATAGCAATTTTAGAAATCAAATGTTCTGGACAGAACACAATCCCAAATCGGATGCTGATAAGCTCAGGAATGATGGTAGGTAAAACACGAGAAGTACTGGTTTTCAGTAATTAGCCACCATGTCTTTATAAGAGCAGAGGCTTTTGTGTGTCCTGGTAAATCCCTGCAGGAAGAGCACACATTCGTCTTGGTTCTGAGTTGGTGTTCTCAGGCAGTCATGGTTGCTATGCAGTGTGATAGCATGTGCAGGCAGAGTGGACATGTACAGAGGAGTCAGATTCATGCATTTTTAAATTCATTCTAGATTATGGTACAGTCACGAATCTTTTACTGCAGCCAAATTTTTCACAACCCCCAACATCCGAACCGTATGACCTTACGTGAGACCACAACCCACGGTTTAAGGAGCTGTGTTCTAAGGTGCCTCTGCAGGAAACAGGCCTTTCACTTACTGCTGGTAAACTTGTAAACTGGCAAGCTTCAAAAAATATTTAATTTGAAAATGTCATACATGTATACAATGCATCTTGATCAAATCCACACCTCCCTCCCCTACCCCACCTCTCCCTAGGACCCCTAAAACATCTCCCTTCCAATTGTATGCCCTCCTCTTATAATTTTTATTTGTTTATTTTTAACTCTCTGAGTTTAGTCAGTGTTACCCACATGTGCATGTGCATGGGGCCATGCATTGGAGTTGTGGGCAGTGTGTCAATATATCAGTTCCTAAAAATATTTTGTCTACAATTAATTTCATTGCATGACTTAATTAGGGTAATGCAGACTAATCCTTATACACTAGGATATTGACTGTAATATTATTAATTAGTTACCTAATTAGTTAAGTAACTTAAAGTTCAATAGAGAATAATCATTAGTAATAAGTGAAATTTTATGTAACTAGTAAACGTGTTATTCTCACAGAGCGTACGAGTCTCAGGGTACGGAACTTTGAGAGAAAGAAATGCTTTGGGGGCTGGAGAGATGGCTCAGTGGTTAAGAGCATTGCCTGCTCTTCCAAAGGTCCTGAGTTCAATTCCCAGCAACCACATGGTGGCTTACAATCATCTGTAATGAGGTCTGGTGCCCTCTTCTGGCCTGCAGGCATACACACAGACAGAACATTGTATACATAATATACAAATAAATAAATATTAAAAAGAAAAGAAATGCTTTGGCTCCATGTTTGAAGAAATAGGCTTAGGAATAAAAACAGAAGGAATAATAAGCAAAAAATTAACTAGCCATCTTGGGTTCCTGGGGAATTCTAGGTTTCTCTGCCTTCTCTATGAGCATCCTATGAGCAGCCAAATCTATCAGTACACTGACAGGTCCCACCGGCGGTTTAACTGTACTCATTGTTCCACACCGCTGCAGCGGGAAACCCAAACCCTTCATTTGAGTTCAGGTCCCTGCACATCGGCTTCCTGCCGCTCTTCCTGTTTCCAGGGGTTCCCTAGCCCAGTCTCTGATTCTTCCTGCTAGCCCCCTTCTTCCACAGACTCCTTCCCAGGCCTGTGTTCTTCCCCCATCCCTGGCTTCCCAACGCCAGTCACATACTTCTAGCTTCCAGGGCTCCAGGGAGGTAGGTCCTCTCCACTTTGGGGACACCTGCCCAATCCAGCCTCTGAATTCCTGCAAGAGCTTGCTTGCTACAAGTCTGTTGTCTAACTTTCTCCATGGGCACCTGTTTCTGCAGCCAGGAAGAACCTACGGGGCAGCCCCTAGTGATGTCCACTATGGTGCTCGGTACACAGAAGGAGTGTTCATATACAGCAGGCGCTCAATAAGTACTACAGACTGCCTCTTCCTGCTCTATGTGTGGCAAAGTGGCCCACTGTGCATTTGGAATTTTTTTTTTTTTTTGCACGTCCCTCCTTTACCTTTCAAAACAAATCCATTTAGAGACCGATAGTCCAGACTAGAGACAATCTCTGTAAACTACAGGAGCGTCCCAGAATGAATAGAGATTAGACTGTAGACTAAACAGACATTCCTCCCTGTCCTTGCTTTTTGCTGCTTTTCATACTTCTCTTTGATGTGTTAATGCTAGGTGGGTAGATATTTGGACTCTTTCTTGGGGCAGAGGGATGAAGCCCAGGGTCTCACACATGCGGAGCAGGTCTCTGGGGTCCCACACAAGCTGAGCAAGTCTCTGGGGTCCCACGCAAGCTGAGCAAGTGCCCTACAGCCAAGAACACCGTTAGCCTTCAGCCTCTTTTATCTCTCTTTGCAAAGAAGAAACTGTAAAGAATGACCTCTTTGCTGCTTTTTACATGAAATGAAATTCATTTGAGTTGCTACAGTTTAAAGGGTCTGGCTGCATTTGCTACTGGGAATAAGAGCTAGGAGGATAGCAAGGGCTGGCGGCTATAAGGTACAGGCAAAAAGTCACAGACACAGATGACCTCTGATAAATCTCACTGGCTATGGCTGTGGGGAGGGACTGTGGTGGATTTCCGTGAAAATGGAAGGTATATTGAGGGACATGAATTCTGCCTAACAACTCAGTGTGTTTGTGTGTAGGCCAGAGGTCCATGTCAGATGTTTTCCTTACTAGCTCTCCATCTTTTTTAATTTTTTTTTTGGATACTAGGTCTCTCATTGAACCTGAATATCACCTACTATGAACTCCAGGGTCCTTCTGTTTCCCTCTCCCCAGCACTAGGATTGTAGGTAGGCCCAGTTTTCACAGGGGCTTCGGGAGTGGGTTAGGGGGTCAGATAAAACGCTGTGGTTCCCCGAGGGGTGACAGCAGGCCATGAGAGGCAGCCAGGTCCAACCACCCGTGGCCTCTGTAAGTCTCAGGCGGATGGGATGCGGCGGGTCATTGGCGGGGCAGCGGGTCCCAGGAGGAGCCGTGGTGGGTGAGAGATAGAGATGGATAAGCAGCACGCCATGCAGAGAGAGGGTTTGGGTATGGTTTATTCAGTGGGTTATGAGAGGAAAGGAAAGGGCAGGAGACAGAGAGAGAGAAACAGAGAAGGGTAGGAGGGGAGGAGAAGAGGGAGCCACGGCAGCAGCCACCTCTTCCGAAGAGAAGAGAAACGGGACAGAGAGAGAACCTAAGAAGCCTTGCTATGGGTTTGGTATAATAGGCACCGCTGCCGATGTTGGGGGCACTAGTCAGCTCCACGTGACAGCCAAACAGAAGGGCTGCTCAAGCTTCTCATTCTTCCAAGGCAGGGATCCAGAGCTCGGTATCAAATCTACGTTACATCTTTTTCAAGCTTTAGTGGTTTTTTTGTGTGGATGTTTTGACTGCATGTATATATATATATATATATATGGGTATCACATGCATGTCTGGTTTCCAAGGAGGTCAGAAGAGGGTGTTATAGACCTCCTGAGCGTAGAGTTTCAGGTGGGTGTGAGTTGCCCTGTGGGTGCCGGAAATTGAACCTGAATCCTCTGCAAGAGCAACAAGTGCTTGTAATCACTGAACCAACCCCTAAAAATCTATAGATATTTACAGAAACGTGGTACTCTGTGGTTGCATGAGTTACAACGAGAGACTCCACTGGGCTCATGAATCACCTGTTTGGGATTTCTTATGATTCTGGTTTCTGTAGGAAGCACAGAATTGCTAAATACAAACAGTGACTCCATGGTTCCATCCAACCTTCTGCCCTTGTCCTCTGCCTGTGAGGCCCAAGTACAGATAGGTCTACGCCAGTGAGCTTTGATCTTTTCCATTGCTGTAGCCAACTCCCAGACAGTGTCTAAATATCTGCTCCTGGTCACAAGGCCAAGGGTTGACCAAAGGTGAGGATAGACGATTTGGTATGAGCACATTCCCACCGGAGACAAAGCTAGCTTAACTCTGTGCCCTACGGATAGAGCACCAAAGTCACAGGACCACGGGCAGACCATATGACAAGACTCCTCTTTTTCCTGGCCACTCATCAGTTTTGAAGGCGACAACTGTTTGGATTTCTCTGCAGGCTGCAACCAGGAGGTCAGGGAAGCGTTATGTAACCGCTTCAATGAAGAGCAAATCACTCTTGAGAACCCCCAAGTCTTCTGGAAGCTCAGGGCACTGTTCCAGAACTTTCCACACTGTAAATGCTGTTTAGAAACTGTGAAGGCTCCCACAAGATTGAAGGAATTACTTCTGGGTACCATTTCATGTTTGGAATAAGAGTGCTCTCCTAAGTTCCTGAGGTGACAGGGACATTATGACATGGTAGGAGAAAGGAGAGAAGAGAAGCAGGGTTTCTTTGCCAGTGACTGCCTGCAGGGAGGTAGTTCTGCTGTCAGCTCAGATTGGCCATAAAGCTTCTTTAAGTGGCTGCATTTTGACTGCTAATTAGCTTGTTTGGAGGGATGGTTTGCCCCGAGAGTGGCTTTGGGAACTGCTGCCTGGCCTTTCACAAC
Organism: Chionomys nivalis; assembly: GCF_950005125.1. Taxonomy (NCBI): domain Eukaryota; kingdom Metazoa; phylum Chordata; class Mammalia; order Rodentia; family Cricetidae; genus Chionomys; species Chionomys nivalis. The sequence goes on along the minus strand of NC_080098.1, from coordinate 21,428,277 downwards.
TACCAGGATCTGCTGTGCTGGTGCAGCCCAGGAAGCTTTGGGCCAGAGCTGGGGTGAATCTGCTGTATAAACTCCACTCCTTTAGCTTCTGACCAGGCTGGACTCACTGGTGGCGGAGCAGGGAGCAGAGAGAATGTGGTAGGGACATGCAGAACACATGATTCCATGCAGCGGTTCTCAACCTGCGGGCCATTACCCATTTGGGAGTTCAGTGACCTTTCCACAGAGGTTACATATCAGATATCCTGCATATTAGATATTTGCGTTACAATTCATAACAGTAGCAAAATTGCAGTTATGAAGTAACAGCGAAAATAATTTTAGGAACTGTTCTAAAGGGTTGCGGCAGTAGGAAGGGGAGAACCACTGTACCAAGGGCCTGAGGCAGCTGTCCTCTGTGCATGGGCTTTCAGGAAAGAAGCCAACAAAACAATGTTTGGAGCTACAAGTGATTAGATCCAAAGGGAACTCCAATTCCGCAAACTCCAAAAGGCGCTCCAAATAAAAGTGAGCTCAACCTGGACTACAGAAAGCCCTATGGCTACCTGTGGAGTCTATTAACATATCAAAGTGGATACTGCCCTCCAAACTCCCACAGTATCAAACTCTTAGTCCCTGTACAAAGTGCTGGTTTTGGCACTAGATGTATAAAACAAGGACATGATCTCGCCAAGGTATGGTTGAGGAGAAGGTTTTTACTGTAGAGATGAGGGAAAGCACAGACCCTGAGAGGAGGGGGTAGGAGAGTGGGAGAGGAAGAAAAGACAGAGGAAGCAAAGGAGACCAAGACGGAGGACAAAGCGAGAGCCAAGAGAACCAAGACAGCAAAGAGAGCCCTGGCTGAAGTGGCTGGTGTAATGGGTTAAGTAAAATGCTGCAGGATACCTGGCGGTTGCAGCAGCAGTGGGCAGCAGGTCCCAAGAGCAGCCAGTCCTAGGCAGGGAATGGCACAGTTCCCTGAGTGGCTGCAGCAGGTCATGAGGAGAGACAGACAGATGGGCATGCCACGAGACCACACCGCAGGTCTCCAAGGGCGGCTGGTCCTGGGCAGGGAAGGAACCACATGGCAGGCTGATGGGGGAGTGTCATCTATCTATCTGTTGCTTTCATTGGTTAATTAATAAAGAAACTGCTTGGCCTTTGATAGGCCAGCCCTTAGGTGGGTGGAGTAGACAGAACAGAATTCTGGGAGAAAGAAAGCCAAGTCAGGCAGATGCCATGCCTCTCCTCTTCAAGATGGACACAGGTTAAGATCCTTCCCAGTAAGGCACCATCTCATGGTACTACGCGGATTATTAGAAATGGGTTAATCAAGATATGAACATTAGCCAGTAAGAGGCTGAAACTAATGGGCCAAGCAGTGTTTAAAAGAATACGATTTGTGTGTTGTTATTTTGAGGCATAAGCTAACCAGGCCGTGCAGGAGCCGGGTGGCGGGAAGTGGCCCTGCTGCTCCGCAGTACAGCAGACAAGAGACAGACATGCAGAGAGAGGTTGGGTGTTTATTTAGTGGGTTATGGAAGGGAAGGGGAGAAGGGAGGAGAGAGAGAGAGACAGAGAGAGAGAGAAAGGGAGGGAGGAAAAGAGGGAGGGAGAGAGAGAGAAACAGAAGGGGGAAGGGGAGAAGTAGGGAGAATGGAGCAAGGCAGAAGCTGCCTCTTTGGGGAGAGACTGAAAGGGAAGAGAGTCAGGATGCAAACAAGAAGGAAGATCTGCCTGCCTCAGTGGATGGGGGAGGGTGCAGGTGGGGCTTGTCTCTTAAAGGGACAGGAGAGATCATTACAGCAGGGTTATATAGAAATGAAAAACTGGGGGAAGGGAAGCCCATGAGTTTGAGAAGTTTGTGGTAGGGTGCAGGGTGAGAGGAGCTGAAAGGGGCCAGAATGTCAGCATGGATTCCTTAGCAGGGATCTGTGATGTGAGGGAGCCTGGAGGCCAGCTTGTGCTTTGGTATGCTAGGCAACGCAGTTAGCCATTTGTCATAGGCTTCTTCTGGACCTGACAGTCCACATTTGGTGGAGTTGTTTAGAGGTGAGGTCTTGTTGGAGGATGGATGTCCCTGGAGGTGGACTTTAAGGTTTTATAGACAGCTCTGGACTTGAGAGAAGACTCAGTGGTTAAGTGCACTGGCCACTCTTCCAGAGGACCCAGTTTTGCTTCCCAGCACCCACACAGTGATTCACGACTGGCCATTTGTAAATCAAGTCCCAGGGGATTTAATGACTTCTTCTGGTCTCCATGGGCATAAGGAACTGGCGCATAGGCATATATGCAGGCAAAACACTCTTATACACAAATTAAATAATTAAATTAAATTAAAAAAAAAAGACAGGCTGTTTTTAGTTTGCACTCCACTTTGGCATGTAGCTCAGAAAGTGAGTCCTCAGCTTCCTGTTCCATGCTGCCCAGCCTGTCCCTTGTTGCTACACCTCCCCTTTGTCTGGTGGAGATTTTCCTGGCGGTCAATATCTCTGATGTGTACTTCATAGAGTTACCTCCCTTTGTTGTCTGTTTCATTCCCTCTGAACTGACATTTCTGTGATAGCCCAGGCCCTGATTCAGTGTCATGTATGGGTTGGGAGTACATGTAAAGATGGATGTAAAATAAATGTCCCCCAACCCTGAGCACCTAGTTCAAAGTGAAGAGTGGTCTGATTCTGAACTTTGTCTTTGGGCTTTGGAATTTTATTCCCTTATCAAATGAATTTTTTTTTCTTTGGGGTTGACAGATGCCTCAGGCTGGAAGCTCTGTGAGCAGGAATAACTTGTTTTAGCTTTGTCTTCTCCTTGACTCTGGCAGGTGTTTCTTCACTATCTCATTATGGCTTTGACGCTTTTAAGAAAATTAAACAAAGATTTCAACCAGTTTTGCAAGCCGCCTTTAGTAGGAGGAACGATCTTAATCACTCAACCTACTGTTGCCAAAGCAGACCTACAAAGTAACTTAGGTTCATATCCCAGCTATTATTTCCAGATGGCTGGGGTTAGTCAATTTGTCTCCTTGTAGTTTAGACACACATTAAACCTTACCAATGAACCTTCATGTTTGTTTGTACAATTTGAAAGTGAAATCTTTTGTTTGGGTAAAGTAGTACAGTAACAGCACAGTGTTCATTGACTATGTCCTGAGATAAAATGTAAGTTCGAGGATTATGGAAACTTTGTATTGTCCCTCCATTGTTTCTTCCCCCAGCAATGCTTGATACAGAGATGCTGCACAGTAAACATGAACTGTAGGGAAGGGTTACTTTATAAAGATCACCAAATACTCAACCAAAATACATTTAAGGACAAAAACATGCTGGGTGTGGTGGCCCATGCCTTTAACCCCAGCACTTGGAAGGTAGAAGCAGGCTGATCTCTGTGAGTTCCAGGACAGCCCGGTCTACGATGTGAGTTTCAGGACAGCCAGGGTTCTTATACAGAGAAACCCTGTCATGAAAAAGCAATATATACATTATGGACTTTAAGATTAAGTTATTAAGAGTACCTACTATGCACAGGACCCTATTCCCTTTTATTAGTTGATAAAGTTGATCAGTGCCAACTTGGTTCTGGTTTAGTTTTTTTATTTAATGTGGTGTTTTAACAGAGTCCTTACCCTAAATATTTCTTCTGATCAGAACTATTTAAACACAAGTTCTATCGGTTATTGGCATGTGTTTGTGTGTCTGTCCATCTGTTTTAGAGTCTTTGCGGTTGCTCCTTGCCTGGTGACCTTAACATTCCAGCTAAGGAGAGAACACTATCACTCCCATTTTCTGGGTAAGGAAACAGGCTGGGAGGGATTATTTTACCTGCCCGTGGCCACAAAGCCATCAAGAGGAAGAGATACCTCATTTACTACCTTTCTGCTTTCTGGACACTGATACTCCATTACTCTCCAAAGGGGGAAAAATGGTTCTGTGGAATCTGATTGTCAGTTCACTTCATGGAGTGTTTATTTTAAATTTCACAGTGTTTACTTACAGGACTGTGGTAATAAGTCTTTAAAAGGTAAGAAGGGAGGCTGGGAAGATGGCTCAGCTGGTGAAGTATTTGCCTTGTAAGCACGAGGACCTGAGTTTGGATCTTAAGAACCCCTGTGAAAGTGTGCCATGATAACACCTGAAGTTCTTGAGTTAGGGGGCAGAGACAGGGGAGGTCCCGGGACTTCTGACAAGCCAGTCTAGCGGAATTGGGGAGCTTTAGGCTCAGAGAGGGAGAGAGAGAGAGAGAGAGAGAGAGAGAGAGAGAGAGAGAAAGAGAGAGAGAGAGAGAGAGATCTTGTCTCAAAATATAAGATGGAGATGACCGAGAAGCATCTGTCCTCCACCCTTGGCCCCTGTGTGCACTCGTCTGCACAAGCACATGTGTGGATAAGCACATGCAAGCATGAGGTGGCAAAGGCCATAGATCATGAAAGCAGCCATTAGTACTGAATGGAGAGGTTGGACATCTAGGCTTACAGAAGTAACACACGTCAGGACTAGTGTGGTCTGCTCAGTATCAATGATGTACACACAGGCTGAGCATACTGGCTTGGGACAGCCACCCATCTCTCATGAGATCAAGAGAATAGGATTTCAGAGAGATGGAGGGCAAGTGTGACCAGAATATATTATATACATGTATGAAAATGTCAATTAATTTTTAAAAGGCTAAAACTTTGTGTTTGTTTTGTTTCTTTTGAGACAGGATCTCTCTACGTATCCCTGGCAGTCCTGGAACTCACTATGTAGATCAGGGTGGCCTTGAACTCACAGAGATCTTGTCTGCCTCTGCCTTCCAAGTGATGGGATAAAGGCTTGTACTACCACACCTGGTTAAAGACTAGGGTTTGTCTTTTTTTTTTAAAGCTCAATTTATAGACAAAAGCTGAAATAAAGCCTCCCCCGTACATAAAAATATTTCAAATAGCAACAAAAGCCAAATTCTCTGAAGATCATTTTCCCTGAATGAACAAGAATAGAGTGGAATTAGGATTTGAGGTTGGAAAATAAAAGATGTGCAACTGTCTTGGCTGGCATCTGTCTGCCCACTTCTCCCACTCATTTGCCATTTGTCACTTGCAGAGGAAGTGGAGGGAAGGATGATGACATGGCAGATGGAACAAGACAGTACCCGAAGCTCTCCTTCCTCCGGGCACCTTCTGAATTGAACTTGCCTCTGCTGCCCTTCTGATCCTGGAAAAGTTCTGCGTGCAGAAGGCCCGACAGGATCAAATTAAAACTTTGAGCTTTCTGCAAGCAGAGTAGCTGCAGCAGCAGCAGCAGAAGCAAAGTTACAGCCCCTTGTCTAAGGATATATACGAAGTCAGAAATAGAAGTTGGAGCTGTGGCCTGCCAGTCGGGGACCGCGATGGTGTGTGGATGGGCTCTAACTGAAGGGCCCTGTGAGTCAGGCTTACCCAGTGCAGGGAGCCAGCGCAAGGGCTCAGCATCCCTTCATAACCCTCGGTAGCTGGGTTGAAGGAAAGAGTGAAGTTTTTGTTCATGATCTCATTCCAATCAGAATGTGTCCAGACGCCCAAATATTTGATTTGAACCCGGTTGCTAAGAGACCTCCCACTGGGACCCAGCTGCCTGCGGGCAGGAGGGCGGTATTGGCATCGCTTCAGATTTCTGCCAATTTATTTTGAAACCAGAAAACCTGGAACTGCAGCCTCCTCAAGGCAACCACGGAGAGTGGAGAGATCTGAGTCAGCCAAACACCAGAGGAAAAACCAGTACTGACCTTCTGCTAGGCGCTCTGGGAGGGTTTGGGAGAGAATCCTAATGCCTGCGCCTGCGATTGTTTGCTTAGCGTTGAATATGCTGGGCCGGTAAGAAAGAGAGCTGGGGCGCTGTGCTTGGGAAGTGCAGGTGACGTCGTAAAGCAAGCTCAGAGATTTGAGAGCTGGGTGGATTTCCGTGTTATTATTGGGCATTGCATTACATTGTCCAGATTCAAACTCCCAACCACACATGCCCAGAGTCTTGGGTTTTAATTGCCTGGTGACTTAAACCCCTTTGTGGGGATAGTCCAGGTGTGTGAGCGGCCAGTGAACAAGGCAGAGCTGAGGGCCTACTTGTGATCCTCTTAGTTCTCAGCAGGACAGCTGCTTGTCCCAGTTAGGCCTTGGTAGCCTGGCCCAACAGGAGAGGTCCCTCTACTGCAGACCATGCCCCTGTGGTAGTCCTTGTCCTTAGATAGTGATATACACAGGCCTGGAACATCTTTCCAGGTGTTTCTATACTGAAAAGGCTTTAGTATTTATTCACATAACAAATTTATTATGTGAATAATAACAAACTTATTCACATAATAAAACCTAGCTTTTGCTATGGAGATTTTTGTAGAAATTCTAAAGATCATGAATGGTAAACCTCCGTTTTTACTTAAAGTCCAAATATAAGTCAGGTGTGCGCATGCACACTCGTGTGTGTGCGTGTGTGTATGTGTGTGTGTGTTTTATGTGAGACAGTCAGGTTGATGTTCTTTTCCTCAGTCCTTCCACACCTATTTTTCTGAGAGAGGGTATTCGCTGGATCCTGAAGCTCACCAGTTTGAATGGGGAGACTGGCTAGTCCGCGAGCCTCAGGTATTTCCCAGTTTCTGCCCCTCCCTCCAGCACTGGGGTTACAAACATGCAGTCTGGCTTTTTATGTGCATACTGGGGATCTGAACTCAGGTCCTCCTATTGGCCTGGCAAGTACTTTACTGACTGAGCCGTCTCTGTTGCTCAAGGCAGGGTTTCGTAGAGGAAGAACTAACAGTGTATGAGTGTGTATTGAGATACTAGAAGGAACTGGCTTATGCGATTAGGGAGGCTAAGGAATCCTGTAATCTATTATCTGAACTGGAGACCCAGGAACACATGGTATAACTGCAGCCCACATCAGAAGATCTGAGAACTAAGAAAGAGAATGATGAAAATCCCAAGGGTGCCCTCCTTCCTCTGCCTTTTCCATTTCTCTCTGGAACTTACTGTAGTCTGTGTTGTGTTCCTCCCACCCCTGTGACCCTGGGAAAATTCTGATGCCTCAGTTTCCTGATCTGTCAAAAACTATTCTGAAAGAAGTATTTCTGTGTCCGAAAAGAGCAGATACTAGTTTGGCACTTCCTATGAAGAAGTTAAATATGGTAGAGGAAGGAACTTGAAGGCCAGGGCAGCACCTGGACCCTGGGACACACAACAACCATCTATGCCATCTGGATTTGCTTTGAGAGTCTCCAGTCAAGTATGCTTGGTGGGAAAAAAAAAGATATGAAGGAAGATATATGCACAGTTGCGTGAACTGAGAACTCTGGAAACGAAGAATAATGTGATGTAACGCAGAACCTACTGGGGAGTGCCATCTGTGCCCATTTCATGGTCCTAAAAGGCATCTAATCAGAAGACAGTATGATTTCTATCTTAGAAGTCAGGAAAAAGGTTCTCCCCCAAAGCAAGACATCCTTAAATCCAGAGACAATATTCTCCGTAAAAACATTTTTTCCCACCTCTGCCATGAAGAAATTTGAGGGGAAAAAAAGTTGAAATTTGTTTCTCAAGCTACAGTCCCTTTGGTTAAATAAATCATTGAAGGCACTCAAGACTTGTTTCAGGCCAGTGTGGTGGCTCAGTGGGTAGAAGGGGGAGGGGGGTCACTGTGCTAGCCTGGTCAGCTGAGTTCTGTCCCCAGAATCTGTGGTAGAAGGAGAGAACTGACTTCTAAAACTGTGCTCTGGCCTCACCACTCACACACACACACCCCAACTAAGAAAACATTCTAAAAACATAAAATATAGTATTTTCACAAATGAAGCTATGATGTCACAGGTGCTGCACTGTGATGTCATCACAGGATCCCTTTGGTGCCTAACCAAGACAGACAGGGTCCTGTTTTGAATCCAAATCATCATGCTGATGAGGAGCATTGGCAGGAGAGGAGGGAGACCACTCCAAATGAGATAAATGCAGCAGGCAGAGGGCCAAACTCTGCATGGAGATCTTGAATATTCCACAGGATATTCAGCCAAAACCTGTCTCTTAGTTTTTCAGTAATGATAGATGACAAAGCGTGGGGTAAAAATAAATCCACTTCTGGTGTTGTTTCTGGCTGGTTCAGCGGGAAATAGCTCTGTTAACCTTCAGGGGACCGCTAGATGTTTGAGATTTGGATGCCTGGGGCGCTCCAGAGAGGAAGAGAAAGGGAGGCTAAGGGGCTATGGGGTTTCAGGGCCCAATTTCCTCTCTTTGCTTAGTTCCGGTGCAGATTTAATCAAGAGAAAGGCTCCTGTCGGCAGACTGTCAATTTAAGGGCCCAAGTGCACCAGCATTGGTGAGAGTGTACCTACACTGAGGCTCCCAGATGCTTGTGTCCATCTGAGGTGTGAATTCCACAGATGCCTTGGGTAGTGACCTCTGGAGAAAGCAGTCAGACCAGGATTGCTGGGAAGCTCTCAGCTGATCCGCGACTCTATAACATTCTGGATCGCTATTTTCCCCCACCTTTCACCTGCACTTAGAAATACATAGAGAAGCTAAAAAACCACAGCAGTCTAGTCAATTTAGAAAATTACCCTACCCCCTCCATTTTGAGGTAATCTGCTATTGCCCCTGCTAGCACCTGTTCAATTGAAAGTGAGACCCCAGACCCCTAACATCCCTATAATCAAGGAGTCTGGGATGATTGGAAGCGTCACCCCAGTCCCTGGCATCCATCCTAAGGGCACCAATGGAGTGGAAAGCTCCATCTCAAGCCCCTCCCTCTGTGAGCTGCCTTGGGCCGGACTCCACCTCCAGAAAAGCCCTCCAAGCCCTGATCCCTCCCCAGGTAGGGTCAGGACCACTCCCACAGGGGAACACGAAGTTTGGGGTTTTGAGTGTCTCCCACTCTCTGTCTTTTCCCGCCATGCTCCCGTGCCACCTGGGAGCGTGGCATCCATTAAATGTGGGCATTTTTGATGTGGTCTAATTTGGTTTAATTGTAGTTATTTTGTGTCATTGGAGAGGCTCTTAAGATTTTTCCTAACAGCACCAAACTCACCTGGATGACCTTGAACTTTTTATACTCTTACTTCCCCCTGGGATTACAGTGTGTACCACCGTCCTGGTTACATGATGCCAGGAATTAGATCCCAGGGTGGTCTGTGTACTAGGCAAGCACTCTATTAACTGGACTGTTCCCTTCTTTCCTTCCTTTCTCTCTCCCTTTCTTATTAATTAATTTGTAACAGGGTCTTGCTGTGTCGCCCCAGGGTGGCCTGGAACTCCCTAGAAGACTATACAGGCCTCAAACTTGCTGGAAATCTCCTGTCTCTGTTTAATCGCATGATGAGACTATAGACAGGGCTACCACAGCCAGTCTCCTCCTTGCTATGATTTACAGGGCGGGGTGACCCTGACAGGTCCCATGGCAGGTGGAAGATGACAGCTGGTGGGAGACAGACAGGTACACCATGCAGAGAGAGCTTGGGTATGAAGAATTTATTTAGTGTTTTGGGGTATGGGGGGAGGGAGAGAGAAAGATAGAGAGGGATAGAGACAGAGAGTGACAGACGGAGAAGAAATGGGGTGGGGTGGGGGCTGCCTCTTCAGAAGAAGAAGACAGAGTAGGGGGAAGAAAGAGGAGGAGGAGGAGGAGGAGGAGGAGGAGGAGGAGGAGGAGGAGGAGGAGGAGGAGGAGGAGAGAATGGAGACCAGCTTGCCTCGGTTGGAAGTGGGGAGGGGGCGAGGGGGGGGCGATTGAGAGTGGATGGAGCTTGTATCTTAAAGGGTCAGGATACCCAGGAGACAGGGCAGGCCAGCATAATTATACTAACACTCCTCCCTTCACCTTCTTTCATATTTAGCCTTTACTAAAAACTTTTACCTTTGCTAAAAAATTGTGTGTGTAGCTCAGTAATGGAGGGCATGCTTAATATTTGTGAGGCTCTGGATTCCTTTTCCAGCACTCCCCAAATAAAAACACTGATCTTAAGATAGATCTATGGTTTAAATAGATAAACTACCATATGTTTCTACTGCTAGATTCTATATGTGCTGGGGATTGAACCTGTGTCTGTGGGCATGCTAGGCAGGTGCCCTGCCACTAAGCTATATATGTAGAACAATGACAGATTACAAAGGTGCTATTTAACCTAATGCCTGCAGAGTCAAGGCACTCAGGGAATGCTGCACTGGCAGGGCCTTGTTAATTGATGGCTTTTTTCGTTGTTGGTTTTTTAGTTTAGTTTTTGTTTTTGTTTTTCTCCAGCTATAGAAGCCCTGCTGGAGTCTTGTGACAGTTCGGGATTATTTACATATAATATAAAATGCACCCATCTAGTACAAGTCTTGTAAGTGGGGGATTCAGGGATGGTCTTTCCTTTTGAAATAATTTATTTTGTAATCCAAATGGAAAACACCGCCCCCCCCACCCAAGGAGCCAGATGTGACAGATAATAAATAGAAGATGCTCCTATTAATATAGTATGTTTGTCGACTGCCTTTTTCCTGTGAAGTCCAAAGTGCTTTGCAAAAATATCTCACTGTCCCCGTATGTTATTCCCGGTTAAAGAAAGGACTGGGGAAGGCCCGACGTCAAGGAGAGTGTGAGATGTCAGAGAAGATCTTGGTTCTTTTATGTTTTTTTTAGAACCCCTTGCTTTGTTCTGTATTTAGGGCACCCAACACTGGGACACGGGGTGGTGCTTTTCTTCGGACTAAGTCATGTTAAAACAAACAAACAAACCCCCATCTCTGTTGTGCCTGGTAGGTTGTTTCTCGCTGTAGCCCTAAGGCAAAAGCCTGAACAAGCCAACAGCTCCCACCAGGCCAACTGATGGAGCCAATTACTCTCTAACTAGCTTAGGGCTTCATGCTATCTGCAGAGTTGGTTACTAGCAGTGCACCAACCCACTCACCAGCCCCAGGATGCTGAGGCACATCTCGGTTGAACTGGAGCTAGAGATCATGAATGACCCCTTGCTGGGAGACTGTATCACCTGGAGCGATGTCACAATAGTAGATTGCATTTAGAACTCTGGCTAATTAGGCTGTCTTTGACACATCCTCAGGACTGCAACCCAGACTTGAAGATACCTTAAAGCCAGACGCTGAGATCCATTACTGATACCTTAGTGTAGGAATCCAGACTTTCTCTGCAGCCACTGGTCTAAACTCCTTCAAAGACATTCAGTGTTTATTGAGGTTAAGGTTATATCATACCAAGGGTAAAAGAGCAACCACGGGGTCCTATGCTCCCTACTGGTGACTTATACTGCAAATCCTGATTGTCACACTCATTAAAGCACTTAACATTTTCGTGTTTGTCTAAATGAGGCCTTTTCCCAAATAGATCTTTCCAGTTCACCCAGGCTCATGGCTGCTGACCTCCTGCTAGGCTCTCTAACCCAGTACACACCATACTCGCGATGGACTCAGAGGCTGATGTGACACTGGTTTGGCGGTCATTAGTGCGGCTTGCCCAGTCTTCTCAACCCTCTGTGTTCATGCACCTGCAGATTCACCCAAGTGCGGATGGAAGGTGTTTGTTTTATTTAATTGCATCTGTCCTGAACGCGAGCAGTCCTGTCTCCCTTGAGATTATTCCCTCAGCAGCAGGGTCACGACCACTTACACAGCCTTTCCATCTCGTCAGGAAACTGTGAGCCAACTAAACTGTAAGCCAACAAGAGGCGAGCTACACTAAGTGGGAGGGGTATGTAGGTTTGATGCAAGTATGCCATAAGGAACTCATTGGCATCCTGGAGACAGGAGGAAGATCCATGAACCAATCCCTGGAGAATGCCAAGGGAAGGCTGTGTTTCTGTGTCTCCACCTTCTGGGTACAAACGAGAGGATACTACTTTCTGGCTCCTACGTGTTGCGTGAGGCTATACCACCAGTAGCAGCCATTGACTTTTAAGTGGAAGTGATGTGCGTCACTTTGGGGATACAATAATTGATTGCTAATTCAAAACCTGAATTAGATTCCCTTTGCCACAGCAGCTAGTGGAGTCTGAGATTGTGCTGCACTCAGATCCCTAATCAATTCATGATGGATGTAAGAAAGAAATCTTTGTCGTCATAACCCAGTATAATTTTGGGATTGGAATAAAAACTATACTATTCTGATGGTTTCACCATTCTTTCTTCATTTGTTTTTGCATGCGTTTCCATCTTTAAATCCACACCCTACCTTGTCTGCTTGGCAGTTTCTTTCCGGTCCTTCCAGACTGTCCTTACCAGATATCTTTCCTGCACAGCTGCTTCTGATGCTTCCTGGATGCTGGCATTCTTCAACCTGTGCTTGGCACTGACTTCTGTGCACATCTCCATCCCTGCCTGTGCTAGGTAACCTTCCTTGCTGCTGTGACAAAGTACTGGACAGGAGCAATGTAAGCAAGGGAGAGCTTACTTTGGCTCGTAGCCCGAGGGTACGGCTCATCATTGTGTGGGAAGGCACGGCGGCAGGAGCATGAGGCAGGTGGGTACACTGTATCTGTAGTTGGGAAGAAGACGAGAGAGAGAGATAGATAGATAGATAGAGAGAGAGAGAGAGAGAGAGAGAGAGAGAGAGCGCTCCGCCGGCTTCCTCCTTTATATTCTGTCTGGGCCCCCAGTTCATGGAATAGTGCCGCCCACACTTGAGTGAGACTTCCCTCCTTAGTCAAATTTTTCTGGCGATACCCTCACAAGCATCCCACATATGGATTTCCATAGTATCGCTAAGCCCCATGAAGTTGACAATGAAGATTGACCACTATTGGAGCCCAAACTCCATCTTATCACTGTTACTTACGTACCTTCCTTTCTCTCTTAGACTTTAAGCATCTCCGGGGTAAGAATAGTACTCCACTCACTTTTCTATGCAGAGTGTCTATTTTAAGCTACAAGCTCAAAGAGTGCCTCCCAGAGCGATCGAGACTCTCAGAACGCTGAAGGGCACAGCCGAGGCCTGCACATCCGTGTTAGACTTTGCAGTCCCTGGTCTGGCGATGTAGCTCAGTGCTAAAATGTTTGCTTGCCTGTCATGTGCAGAACTTGGTTCAGCCCTCAACACTGCATAAATGGAGCGGGAGGAGGAGGACTTGGGCAAAGAAGTTTATAGTCCTTAAGTTCCCAGATAAAATATATGATGATTTGATAATTTGATAAACTTAGCATTTACCAAATTTTGGAAGATATTTGTTAAAACTAAGTATTTTTTCTTGGTTGAACATAATTTTCTATATAGCTCAGTTACTTGAAAGAAAAAAATTAAAATCATACTTTCTTGTAATATTTCCAATTTAGTTTTTTAAATGGAAAAGGTTATTAAAAGATGGGAGAAATGGGCTTTGTTTGAGAGAAAACTTCAAAAGTGCTTTTTAAAGTCCTTAGTGAGGTGGGTATGGTGGTGCATGCCTTTAACCCTAGCTCTTGGGAGGCAGAGGCAGGTGGACCTCTGAGTTCCAGGACAGCTAGGGCTACACAGAGAAACCCTGTTTTGAAAAAACAATAAAATAAATAAATATAAAATCCCTAGTTGTTGTTTAAGCCCAGCTCTGCTTACAAAATAAAGTGGAAAAAAGAAAATGAAAATATGGGCTTGGATAATAAAAAATTTTCTTTATGTAGATGACTATATGGATTTTATGTTTTCTTTATTTTTAAAGTGATTTTTTTTTATATTGAGGGATCTTCAGGTCAGATCCCCAGCCCTGTGTAGTGGCATATCTGTAACCCCAGTACAGGAGGACAAGGGACAGAAGCATCTTTATAGCTTGCTGGCCCGCCAGTCTAGCAGAAACATGAGTGTTAGGAATATTTCTTAAGACGAGCCTCTCCACCGATGCAAATAATTCCAACCAGACCAAATTAGACTGAATAAAAGATACCCATGTTTAATGCAGCACTCCCAGGTGGCCCAGGTAAGCATGGTGAGGGGAAGAGCGCAGGGGAGACCACGGGGAAACCCGGAGACCACGTGGGAGTGGTCCTGACCCTCCCTAGGGAGGGGTCATCGCTTGGCGGGCTTTCCCTGAGGTGGAGTCTATACTAAGGCAACTCCTAGGAGAGGGGGCTTGAAATGGAGCTTCCTGCTCCATTCCTGCTCCATTGGTGCTCCAAGAATGGGTGCCAAGGGCTGGGGTGACGCTTTCACCCAAACATCTCAGGCTTCTTGGATATAGGGGTATCAAGGGGCTGGGGTCTCACTTTCGACCAAATAGTGAGTTTCGGGTTCAGTAAGAGATCTTGTCTCAAAAAATAAAGTGGAGATGGCTCAGTGGTTAAAAGCACCTGCTGCTCTCCTAAAGATCTGGGATCTGTCTCCAGCACCCATATTGGGCATCTCAGAACTGCCTACAGCTTCAGCTCCAGTGGACCAATCCTCTCTTTGGCAGTCTCAGGAACCAGTACACATGATATGGAGTCACACAGACACATATAGATAAAAACAAAACAAAACAAAAAAAACACACACACAAAATAAGGTTGAGACTGTTTGAGGAATACACCAGATATTGAACTCCTGGCTTCATAAGTACATATGTGTGCATACACATATGCGTGCCCACATATGAATACACACACACACACGTGCGCACCAAAGCCCAAAGTATAAGAATTCTTATGAACAAATAAGATTCTCAGAGTCTGAAGCCCCTGAGGTAAACTTTAGTTCCAGGTAGATAACAAGGGGAGTTCCATTTCTTAGGGCTAGTTCTGTACATGAGCAGTAGCAGCCTATTTACTGTCTTTAATTCCAAAGCCACATTTATGTGTATTGCTAAATGCATTTCATTGAGTTGTTAAGAATAGACTCTTAACTCTAATGTGTACTGACAAGAGAGTGTCTCAATGTCAGTCAGTAGAAGAAGCAAAATGCACACCTGGGAGAGAGTTGGGAAAAGTGTGCACATTCCTAAGACCTAGGGCACACAGACACAGGATAATGTCCTTTCTGAAAATACCCAAGGGACTGTGTTTATTCAAAAGTCTCTTGTGCTTAGAAAAATAGACAGAAAGAAAAGGAAAGAAAGAAGGAAGGAAGGAAGAAAGAAAGAGAAAGAAAGAAAGAAAGAAAGAAAGAAAGAAAGAAAGAAAGAAAGAAAGAAAGAAAGAAAGAAAGAACACTGTTCCTCATTAGCTACAACACTCGGGAGAGCAGGCCCTGTACCTGCACCTTACCTGGGAAGCATAGTAGAGCTGGTCCTGGTGGTGTGGGTGACTGGTCTTCTGGGCCATAAGAGCAGGAGAATTGGCCCTGTCCTTTGCTGCCTGCTGCATTGGGTGAGCTAGCTGTATGGGACGGGGGGGGGGGGGAGTTCTGGAAAGCTGGTGGGCTGACCAACCCAGCTACCAACTAGACCCAGAACCAGGGCTCTGAGTTGTACCACCCCAATATCCACCCCATCTATGAACTGCTGGAGCTTCAGGATCTCCATGACAGAGGACAACAACAGAATATCCAAGAGGAGTCCCAGTGAGGGCCCAGTATGAATACTGTAGCAGAGGCCGGAGGTCTTGAACCAGACCAATGAGTCATTGCTACAAACACTTACAAGTAAAGATGTATGGATGAAAAAGTATACTGTGTGACTCACTATGTCACATTACAGCTTCCATAATGAGAGTTTTCCTCCTTTAAATCTTATTATTTTTTATTTTGGGAGGAGGTTGCAAGGGCAGAGGGTGGATACTAAGGGATAGGGTGATGAATGGGATTGGGATGCATGATGTGAAATCCACAAAGAATCAATAAAAAATAAAAAAAAATTTAAAAAATGAAGAAAGAAAAAAGAAAGGAAAATGAAACTGGGGGAAAGGGTTGGATTAAAAAATATATCTCTAGAGATATAGTGATCTTATTTTGATTTTGACCTATATATTCTCTCGTTTCTATGTTTTACTTTTTAAAAGATTTCTTTTATTTAAAGAATTTTTTCCTCAGTTTTACACACCGTACCACACCGCCTGTACACCATGGGATGACAATAGTGGCCACCACAGCCACAGTGATCCTAAAGTCTCAGCAGGGACGGCTCAGCACCAGCTGGTAGGTACCAAGTCTGGAACCTGGACCTCAGTGGCAGTTGTCTTGTTCTCCCAACAGCTGCTTAAATGACAGGAAACTTGAGAGCAGTTAAAGATGGAATGATTCAAGGTATGATTAGTTATGGACAGCTGTGTGAGAAGTTTTATTTCTGTTCCAGTTTAACTGCAAGGTACTCACTCCATTTTGCTGTGCCATTGAACAAGGTAGAATTCTGCACAGCCAAGGATCTGAAAATACAAACTTCCAGGTAAGTTCCACATACCAGTAACATTATTATGTCCCCAATTAATGAGAATGACAGGATGTCCCATAGGCCAATCAATGGAAATAAAGTACAGCCATGCAAGACTATCCAGGCCCACCAGCATCAGCACCGGTGGATTCCTGACTGGGATTCATCATAACTGTTGGCTGTGGCTGATGGTAGAAGTCCAACAGCCTCCCCCAGCTGCTCCTCGACCCCACAACCTTCAGCAAATAATCATCTAAGGAATTTGAGCATAGTTCTCTCCAAACTGTTTCCTGCTGTTAGTTGGGTGAAGTATTTTTGGGGGTGTTCACAGTGACCTTTTGGGGGTCTTGGTCCATCAAACCATATTAGTCTGAAATGATTCCACAGGTTCTCATCTTCTGTGGAGACAAAAGCAGATTTTTCCCCCCAAAGGAACAAATCCTTAGACCCATATTTTGAAATCAAGATACCTTTCTTAGCAGTCCCCAGGATCAAATGTCTCTCTCCAGTCAAAAAAGAAAACACAATAATATACACAATCCAGATTCTCAGTGCACATTCCATCTTTACGTGGCTTATTTTTATTATCCTTACTACCAGAGTGGACTTGAAAAAATCCTCTCCATCCTTCAATTCACCCTTTTGTCTTTTCTTTATTACTTCCCTGCTGGCCAGTCTTCAGAGTCCCTCAGAGCATCCCTCAGAGTGTCCCTAGTTCCCCGAGCTCAGTGGTGCCTCCTGTGGCACCTGCACCACCCAGAACTGCTATCAGGCAAGAGTCTGAGGAGTGAAAAACACACAGACACATACCCATCTTCAATACACCCTCACCATTCCCGAAGGCGATCTCTCAGGGATCCCTAGTTCCTGATCTTGCTGGGGCCTCCACCTGTACTGCCTGTACGCCACAGGATGGCTTGCCAGTTGGGCAAGGGGCTGGAGATTGATGCACACACACACACAAACACACACACACACACACACACACAGAGAAAGAGACATGGGTCATCCTTGAAACAAGAATGCCATTTTTATTTTGTTCCAGGGCAGTTAATATAGGGCTCTCCTTGACTAATGGCCACACCCTAGCTCTCAGGAATTTTCAGCTGCAAGCCCACCAGAAACCACGCCCCTGCCATCAGGAACTCACGAGGGTCTCGTGCTCAGAGCAGCTACAAGCACAGGAAAACAAGTTGTTTACTCCAGCAGGCAATGGGTCATAGAAAATTCAGGGTCTGAGGGTCTGCAGTCCTCAACAACATACCAATCCCAGTTACATCTCCCTCCCCTTCTTCCACCCTCCATCCCCCCCATCGCAACCCCAATCCACATAAGGCTTCCCATGGGGAGTCACCAAATCTGGCATACCAATTTGAGGCAGGACCAAGCCCTTTCCACCTGCATCAAAGTTGAGCAAGCTATCCCAACATAGAGAATGGGATCCAAAAAGCCAGTACATGGACCAGGGATAAGGCCTGGTCCCACTTCCAGGGGCCCCACAAACAGATCGAGCTACAGAACTGTCACCCACATTCAGAGGGCCTAGTTTGGTCACATTCAGGTTTCCCAGCTGTCAGTCCAGAGTCCCCGAGTTTCCACTAGCTAGGGTCAGTTGTCTTTGATTTCCCCCATCACGATCTTGATCCCCACCTTGCTCATATGATCCCTCCACCCTCCCTTCAGCTGAACTCCAGGAGCCCAGCCCAGCTCTTGGTTGTGGATCTTTTAAAAGGATTTTTATATTGTGCCTGCTGACAGAGGCTCTATGGTGTACTGGCTGAGAGCGTGGCTCTGGAGCAGACTGCTAGGGTTTCTTTCACTTATGCTATGTGACCTGAGACATGTGACTTGCCTTTACCTCTTCTTCCATAGAAGGGGAGTGAAATGACTTCAAAACGTGACGTGGGGATTAAGAACTGAAGACTGGCAAAACGTTTAGACCAGGACCTGTTGCGTAATGTGAACTCGACAATTGCTAGCTGTTACTGTGAAATGCCTATATTATAAGTCCCTTCCTTGTGGTCTTAATTTTATTTATATATTATTGTTGTGGTGTGTGTGCATGCAGGTGTGCATGTGCATGTCTCTCTGTGTGTGCACACACAGGTATGCATGTCTCTGTGTATGTGTACATGCTGGTGTGCATGTTGATGTTTCTGTGTGTGTGCACACGCTGGTGTGCATGTACATGTTTCTGTGAGTGTGCACATGCAGGTGTGCATGTGCATGCCTCTGTGTGTGTGCACGTTTCTGTGTGTGTACACTCAAGTGTGTGTGTGTGTGTGTGTGCATGTCTCTGTGTATGTGCACATGCAGGCATGCATGTTTCTGTGTGCACACACACAAGTATGAATTTGCATGCCTGTGTGTGCACACACTGGTATGCATGTGCATGTCTCTGTGCATGGGCACATGCAGGCATGCATGTTTCTGTGTGTGTGTGCACACACAAACATGCATGTGCATGTCTCTGTGTGTGTGTGAGTATATACAGGTATACACGTGTATGTCTCTATCTCTATGTGTGTGACACATGCAGGTATGCATGTTTCTGTGTGTGTGCACACGCAGGTATGCATGTGGATGCCTGTGTGTATATGGAGGTCCAGAGGTTGATATCTGGTGTCTTCCTCAATCACTCTTCACTTTGTTTATTGAGTTTGGTCAACTCCGAACCTGGAGTTCACAAATTTGTCTAGGTTGGCCAGCTGGTAAGCCTTGGATTCCCCAGCACTGGAATTGCAGGTATGCATTACTGTGCCCAGGCTTTTCAGGTGCATTCTGGGGGAATTAAACTCAGATCCTAATGCTCACATGGTCAGCACTTTACCAGCTGAGCAGCTACTCAGCCCAATTTTATTTTATAATTACAGGTACATTTTTGAAATTCTATTATTTACTTTATGTTTGTGGTGCTAGGGATCAAACCTAGGGCTCTATGCATGCTAGGCAAGTAAGGCACAACTAAGCTCCCATCTCTAGCCTGAGTCACCATCTGTCATTAGGCATGGGCTTTAGAAAATCTGCAAAAGGGCTGGGCCTGGGGGTGCAGTCCTGTAATCCAACCTGTAATTCAACCATTGAGGAAACTGAGGCAGGCAGTCTGTAAATTCAAGACCAGCCTGAGAAAATTAGTGAAGGCCTATCTTAAAAATATTAAGTTAGGAGCCTTAGTGGCTGAGAGCCACACATCTTCGATTCCCAACATAGAACAATGCTCATTCCCGTCTGTAACTCCAGTCCCAGGGGCTCTGACACCCTCTTCTGACCTTGGAAGGCACCAGGCACAAATGTGGAACACATGCAGGCAAATACTCACACACATAAACTAAATCTAAAAAACATTGTTTGTTTTAAGTAGCTAAAAAGAAACCTGGGGTTATTGTTGACTGAGGTTTCTGTCCCACCAGGTCCCACAGCCATTTAGTCCCCAAAAAATACACAGAGGCCTACATTAATTATAAACTGATTGGCCTATTAGCTCAGGCTTCTTATTAACTCATATAACTTATATTAGCCCATAGTACTTGTCTGTGTGAGCTACATGGCTTTGTACCTTTTTTGGCAAGGCAGTCACATCTTGCTTGCTCTGTGTCTGGCTTCCTCTGTGTCTGGGTGACAGGTTACAGTTCAGTAATAATACCTAATAAAAAGAAAAGTCTGCAACAGACTTTTGTTTTATATTGTTGTATATAGATACCCATATCTATATACATTGTGGATATAGAAGTGCAAATGCATATCTTCATAATACATGTGAATTGACTTTTTAAAAGAAAACTTAAGTATCTCTTTGGAGATAAGTTAATTCTTATTAGGACATCTTAGTATTGGTCATCCATATATTTTTGTTTTATTTGGTCTCTTCCTCCCATCTTTCTTTTTTCCCCTCTCCAGCCTTACATATGCCAGTCAAGTGTTCTACCCTTCATCCTTCAAAAATTTGTATTTCTTTTTCTTTTTTAAATTGTTTTTATTGAGCTATATATTTTTTCTCTGCTCCCTTCCCTTCCTCTCCCCTATCCTTCTACCCTTTCCCGTGATCCCCATGCTCCTGATTTAAAAAATTGTATTTATTTTTATGTGTGGGTGTGTTGCCTGCATGTATATCTGTGACCACATGTATGCCTGGTACCTGCAGTGGTCAGCAGAGGCATCTGATCCCCTGGGACTGGAGTTATGGGTGGCTGTGAGCCTCCAGGTAGGTGTGGGGAATGAGACTGGGTCCTTTGCAAGAGCAGTGGGTGCTCTTAACTGCTGAGCCACTTGCCAGCCTCTGATTAAGGCATTTTTAGGCAAAACAAAACAAACAACAACAACAAAAACCCCAAGCAAAACTTACTATATTTTCAAAGATAAAACAATAGTACTGTGGTATTCAGCATATGAAAAACTGCACTGATTAAGGTGGCCTAAAAATCATCTACATCTAGTGAATGTACCATTGACCTGTTTACACACTGTTTTTGAGTTACACTCAAGCATATGGAAGATCTGGGACTTGGACTTCATTTCTGGTTTCTTTTTTCTTTGCTTTTTGTTTATTTGTTTTGTTTTGTTTTTTGAGGCAGAGTTTCTCTGTGTATCAGCCCTGGCTGTCTTGAAACTTTGGAGACCAGGCTGGCCTTGAACTCACAGAGATTTGCCTGCCTCTGTTTCCCGAGTGCTGGGACTACAGGCGTCTGCTATCACCGCCTGGATTCTAGTTCTTTCCATTATCCAGCTTGCCGAGCTGGCTTATCATGTTAAGTGCAATAGTCTGAAGAAAGGTAATTTAGCAATTTTCAAACTTAATCTGTGCAATTGTTTTAGATAGCACAGTCTTTATTTCTCCAATGCCATTTTTTCAGTTCACAGCCTGGGTCATATAAACAGGGGGTTAGCTGGAAAGAGTTTATGAGTGTAAAATTAGTAACCCTTTAATGATGGGTCATTAAAATGCCTTTTCCTTGAGATCTTTAACTAAACAAACGTTAAGGGTTTTAAGAAAATATAAAGACTTTGAACCTGTGTTACTCATCATTCCATCACTATAACAAATACCAGATGGGTCAAGGGTGTAGCTCAGTGGTAGGTGTTTGGCACTTGAGGGACATTGGCTTCCATTCCCAGCACCAAAACCCAAGCCAAAACAAAACCAATCAACCAACCAACCAACCAACCAACCAACCAACCAACCAACCAACCAAAAAACAACCAAACAAAAAAAAAACCCAAAGCAAAACAAAACAAAACAAAACAAAACAAAACCCAAAACACCATGCAAATAACAAACAGACCAAGGAAAAGCAAAGCCCCCAAATCACGAAATGATAAACAGTTATACTACAGAACCTATGAAGACAAAAGGCTCACAGTTGTTTATCTCACTGCCTGCTCTGGCCTTGAGTTAAGAAGAAGCATTGTGTTAAGTTAAAACCACTAGTCTTTGATAGGAAGACGAGACCTGACTTCCGCATTTTTCTTCAAGGTTTTACCTCCAAGACCTAAAGCACGTTCCTTAGATCCTATCTCCCTAAGATTCCACTCCTCTCTGTAATATCACACTACGGACCAAGGTTTTAAAACAGTACCTTCACCATTCAGACTATAGCAGAACCCAGGCCTTGGTAACCCAAATATCTGTCAAAACTTTTTTTTCTTAATGTAGGGCCCGGGTCTGCCCTTGTTCCTGGGGTGCATTTGCGGGGACAGTTTATGGTCAGCTAACTAAGCATCCTGTCTGTGTCTGTGCTCTCCCTGCCCGGCCTGGTGATTAGCTGCAGGACTTTGACTCCATTGTTAATATGGTAATTTCCCACCTGCCTGGGCAGGGGTCCTTGTGCAGCAGTTAGGTACTTACGGACTTCCCCAAGTCTGAATAAATGGCATTCGGCTGATCTCCTTTCGAATGACCCTGGCCTCTTTGTGTGTTCAATCTCCAGGCCCTTGCCCGACTCGCGAAAGGTACAGTGGCGCGCAAAGGTACAGTTACCGAGGGTGTAACACAGAATAGGGTGTTACACTTTAAGATTTGTTCTTTATTTTATTTTTTGTGTTTTGGTGCTTTTGTCTGCATGCATGTCTGTGTGAGGGTGCCAGATCCCTTGGGATTGGAGTTACAATCATGACCTGCCATTCAGGTGCTGAGAATTGAACCCAGGTCCTCTGGAAGAGTAGCCAGTGCTCTTAAGCACTAAGTCATCTCTCTAGCCCCCTGACAAAACTTTCTGAAATAGAGTTGTTGAGTGACTAACACCTGCTGGCTTTAGACTAGTTTATTGAAAATACACTTAGGGACAAAATGCAGAGAGAGACTGGCAGCTGTCAGTTCTTCAGCTAGAAAAATGTGATAAGCAGGAAGGAACAGCCAGCTATGTTGGAGGAGAGTCTGACCCTCCAGTAAATAGAAATGTGATGTTTACAGGGATAAGGTTGAAATATTCTTTTTACTTTTTTTATTTTTTAAAAAGTTATGTATGTGGGTGTATGTCTGTGTACTACATACATTCAGTACCTACAGAGGCCAGATGAGGGAGTCAGACTCCCCAGGACTGGAGTTACAGATGGTTGGAAGCCACCATGTGGGTCCTGGGAATTGAACCCTAGTTCTCCGGAGGAGCAGTCCGCACTCTTAACCAATGAGCCATCTCATCTCTCCAGTCCCTGAAGCATTCTTAAGGGATGGAAGGTTTGATTTTTAATTGCTCTTTCCAGGATCAAGAGCTTTTGTTTATTTTACATGGCATCTGGTAAGGGAGAAATGAAAAGAATACAGCCCAAACGGATGTGCCTTTGGCAATCCCACTGTCTACAAGCCACTGGATCTTCTGGGGGTGATTTTGCCAGCTCTCTATTAAAAAGCTATTCCCCCAGCCCTCAGGAATCTAGTCCAGATGGAAATAGCTTTTTACCAATGAACCAGCATCATTATAGAGTTTGGACAAGTAAGCAAGCTCCTTCACAGTATTGCTGCCAGCAAAACAAGTATTCAATAGTGGGCTTCGGTCTACTTATTTACCCACTTAGCACTCCTTTATGGAGCTGTAACCATGTACAAGTTACTGTGAGTTAATGTTGGTAGTACATGCGATGGCGGGAATGCCAAGAGCCTTGCTCTCAAGGAGCTTGTGCAGCCTGGTAGGAAAAGGCATGCCTTGGTGTGTGTGTGTGTGTGTACATGTGTATGTGTGTACATACGTGTGTATGTGTTCATGTGATCATGTGCATTCATGTGCATGTAGAGGGCAAAGGACAACCTCAGGTGTCACTCCTCATGGACTATCCACTTCAATTATTATTATTATTATTATTTGTTGTTGTTGTTGTTGTTGTGAGGAGCGGCGGGCTGCGTTCCCGGCGCCTGGCCACCCGCATGTTTAGCTTTACACCCGAAATAACAACACACAAATGTATACTTTTAAACACTGCTTGGCCCATTAGTTCCAGCCTCTTATTGGCTAGCTCTTACATACTGATCTAACCCATTTCTAATATTCTGTGTAGCACCACGAGCTGGCTTACCAGGAAAGATCTTAACCTGCGTCTGTCTGGAGTGGGAGAATCATGGCGACTGACTGACTCGGCTTCTTTCTCCCAGCATTCTGTTCTGTCTACTCCGCCTACCTAATTTTCTGTCCTATTAAAGGGCCAAGGCAGTCTCTTTATTTAATCAATGAAATTAACACAAAACAGAAGACTCTCCCCATCAAAAAAAAATAATAATAATATATCAGCTCT
Organism: Chionomys nivalis; assembly: GCF_950005125.1. Taxonomy (NCBI): domain Eukaryota; kingdom Metazoa; phylum Chordata; class Mammalia; order Rodentia; family Cricetidae; genus Chionomys; species Chionomys nivalis. The sequence goes on along the minus strand of NC_080098.1, from coordinate 21,404,355 downwards.
TACAAGCCTAGAAATCGCCATGTAGGCTAGGCTGACTGTTTGGTTGGCTGTTGTACCCCAGGATCCTCTTGGGATTGCACGTGTTTGCCACCACACCTGGTTTATCATTGTTATTATTACTATTGAAAAATATCAAAACCAAACCAACCAACCCCAAACAATACAAAGCCTAAAACCAAAACCCCACCTGGATTCTGGAGCTCAAACTCAGCTCCTCACATCTACTGAGCCATAGCCCAGGTCCTTGCCTCTACTTCTCTTGTGCTTTTATTGCTCTTGTGAAATTATCTTTTTTTGGTTGAACAGAGGAAGAGGGGGAGGAAGAGGGAGCAAGAGAAAGGAAGCAGTTAAGAAGGGGCAAGGGGCAGGTGCAGTTGTGCTCTGGTTGGCTTCTGCTTTCCACCCTGTAGATCCCTGTATACAGCTCTTGTTGGAGGAGATGCCCTATGCTGTGGACTGTGGGGATGTCTCCATCTTTGAGAGAGGTTCCTTAATTCTCTTTCTTAGACATTGAGATCATAGGTTCTTTTCTGGGTTTGTAACAGCAAGCGTAGTCATGTAGGCATAATGACATTCTGAGGTTAGTCCCATAAGATTATAATGGAGCTGCAAAATTCCTATGGCCTAGTGACCTCGCAGCCAGTCATAGCATCACAGTGTGACCCATTACTCATGCGTTGTGGTAATGGTGGTGTAAACAGACCCACAGTGCTGTCCCTTGTCTAGAAGTATTACCATTACTTAAATAATTCTCGAAGATAAACGATTCTTACTGGCTATCTAATTACTGTGTTGAATTTTTTATTCTAGAATATGTTCCTTCTACTTTTGAAAAAAAGTTGACTGTAAGTCAGTTTGCTATATTACGTTGGCAGCACCCTTTGTATCTTGCGTTTCCTGTTCCTCTTGATCACATCATTTTGTCTTGTGCTAGATTTAATTTTATATTTTGTTCATTTTGGTCCTAGGAGCAATAGGCTGTTCCCCCAAGTGTGTGTGTTATCCCACCAGCTGGGCCTGTGTAAGGACACTTAGCAGTGTCCCCTTTCTGCTCTTCCCAGCTTCAAGAGCCTTGAGCAACCTGCCACTGAAAGCTGGGCAACAGCATCGAGATGCCAGGGATAGATGGGTTGTCTTCTGACCTCCTTGGGTCACCAGAGAGTTTGAAGGCAGAGCCTCTGGCCAGTCAGAACCAAAAGGGAGACGATGGCGGGAAGATTCTTTTTTTTTTTCTGAAAGCAGATTCACACCTCCCCCGTCTCAAATTGGAACAGTCCTGGGAAAATGGGACAGGTGTCCCTAATCAAAAGACATGCTGTTTACTCAGCCCAGCAGAGCGGGCCTAAGGGAGGGGAAGTCTGGCTACAAAGAAAACTTAAATTTTCCTATCTGGTAGTCCCTGCCAGCTGCAGACCACAGGACCAAGGAACCCCTGCCGGCTCTCTCTCTAACAGGTGGATACCTGGAGCTGGTGGGCAAGTCAAAGTTCGTTCTGGAGATCAGAGGCCTGAGGAAATTCTTTGTTTCTCTGCCTCTACTACCTACTAAGAAAGCCATCTGTGGGGTATGCTGGTGGGGGAAGACGGTAAGGAAAGGCACCGGACGCTGCCTTTCCACAGGATCACTAGGTTTTGGCTACAGAAGCAGAGCATCAAGAGCAAAGCAAGAAAGAGCGAATCAGAAGGGTTCAAACACTAGCCAGTCCAATCACTCCAATCCCGGGCCAGGACAGCCACGGTCTCCCGCATCCACTTGGCCGCCAAATATCTACAAGAGTTTTGCTTCTAAAGGGACCACTAGGCTGTGATTGGCCTACCCTGGTAGTGCCTATCCGGTACACTCCGAGGCTCTCTTTAGCGGTTCCGAAATTGATGTGAGACTGATTTTGGTGCAATGCGAATTAGCTCCAGCAGCGGAGTCGGGAGGAGACTGCCTAGCTCTGGAAGCTCCGGCTTGGGCAAAGCTGGGACCCGGAGTCAACGCCCGCCCACGGCTGGCTCCATCCACGCCGCCGCCCATTGCCTTGACAACCAGCCCCCACCCGCCCTCCTGCACAGCCGGCTTGGGCCACCAGCTCCTGAGCGTGCGAAGGCGCCCCGCCCTGGGCGCCCCGAATCTGTAAACCACGCATCCCCACCTAACCGGGAGCTTCCGAGCGCCACGCGGAGGCGCCCCCTCCTGCCTGAAGAAGGAAAACCCGGGCGCCCCCAGCCTTGACTTCATAATAAACCTCCCCGAAGGCTAGGGCTCCCCCGCGCGTTCCAGCGCCTTGCACCTGCCGGGTTCCCCTACCCGTTCTCGCTAGGGGACTTGGAGTGCGCGGACGGCCCAGGAGCGTGCGTGGCCCCGTGGTCAAGTGCAGCACCTTGGCGCCCAGGGCACGGCGCTCTTGGGGAGGGGAGCGGGACATCCCCGAAGGCCGCCTCGCGGGAGACGTGGTGGGGGGGGAAGCTGCCGGGTGTACTGGGAGGGCGGGGAGCCCGCGGGAGGAGGCGGGCTGGGGGAGTGGGGCGGGCGGCGGGGAGGGAGCAGGAGCCAGGCAAGAAAGTAGCAGAAAGTGAGGCTGGCAGGCGGCGGCAGAGGCAGGAAGTCTGTGCCGAAGAGCAGCAGAAATTAGAGCCAGGGAGGGACCGCGGCGGCAGCAGCCAAGGCGAAAGAGGAAACTGCCGAAGAGGAAGCTCTGCGGCAGCCCGAGCCTCCGTGCGCTCCGCATCCTCCGGCTCTGCATCTCCGCGCCCGGCATCCCCCTGCGCCCGCGCCGGGCCCCCGGCGCCCCCTCCCCAGCGTACCCCCGGCTGCTCCACAGCGCTAGTCTGCCATGGCCCGGGAGAACGGCGAGAGCAGTTCCTCCTGGAAAAAGCAAGCGGAAGACATAAAGAAGATCTTCGAGTTCAAGGAGACCCTCGGAACGTAAGTGGGTGCTGGGGACCAGAGGGTGGAAGTGGCATCGGTGGCGGCAGCTTTACATCGGTGGCTGCTGTTACTGCCGACGCCGCTACCACCACCACCGCGGCAGAAATTGACTGGTCGCTGTATCCTCATTGTTCCATGGTCCGTTCTTGCGGGGGACCCTCCATGAGTCCACTGCGTGGGTCTGCGCCCACGGGTGACACCTCTTCTGGGCGGGGGAGGGGAGCTCTGGGCGCGCAGAGAACAGCCCACGCGGGCAAGCGACTTTCCATTTCCCTTGCCACCACCGCCCTCCACCGATTTTCTCCCCACGCGTGACTGTGGGCTGAGTATGGTAAATCTCGTTGATCGCTGGCTGTGTGCGCTTACTCACCGTATGTATGGGCGCTCTGGGTGGACGAAAGTGATCACGAGGAAATGAAGCTTTTGGTCCTGCCCTTACATCATATAATCCTATGGAATTGACATATGCACGTACTAGGCTTAGGCTAGACTTTGAATGGCCTCAGGATGATGGGAGGGAAGAATTTCGCAGTATTCAGAGTGACATGTGGGCAGAGTCTTATCAGAGTGTGTATTTCACATAGGGTCAGCGGCCGCGCTGGGATGCATGTCCGGGTAGGAGGAGGGTTAGTGAGTCTTTTAGAGGCGGTTCTCTCCGCGGCTTTACGTAGTCTCATGCTTGATGGTTACATCTCAAGAAAGCAGAAATAATCAAAAGTCTGTGTCATCAGTGCTCTGAACATGTGCCTCTCGGCACAGCTGCAGTTCCCTTCCTGCGCATGGGTTGGTTTTGTTTTGTTTTGAAGCGCCTCGGATAGGTAAAAGGGCCCTGAAAGAAAGAATTCAGCGCTGACGGATGAGTGTGAAGTTCAAGTAACCCCCCCCCAACTTGATCAGTTTCTGTTTTTGATCAGTATCTATCCTACAGATACAGTCATGCACGTGCTGCACGAAATCAGCGTTCTCATGGGGTTTACAGAAGGTGTTGATGATACACAGAAAAAGAGGGGGGTGGGTGTTTCCCCGGCATATCTGTGTGACTGGGTGCTTTTCTTTCCTTCCCTTCTGTCGTTTCAACCTTCTTATTTCTGCACAGGCTTTGCTTTTCCAGGACCCCATTTTCAAATCTGCTCCAAGCCCAGAGTTCCACAGCTAAATACTGCTAATGATTTCTCTTCGGCCACCCCCGCCCTCATCCCCACATGCAGTGGGTCCCCCAGAGAGGAGAAGTAGGATGACATTCTCAACTGTGCTCCCAGATGCCTGGGACTGGCCTGTGCAGTGTGCTTAGCTCTAGAACAGGGTCACCCTGCTGCTGCTGAGATGCCGCACCAGGGCAGGCATCTCTGTGCTCTTTCTTTGTGTCTTTGTGGAGACAGAATGAGGGGCTGTTAGCTTTTCATTCAGGAAAGAGGGTTAGCCTCTTAACTCTTCCAGTTAAGATGCTACTTCTGGTCCAAACTTTTCAAATTTGTCATTGAGGTTTGAGACTGTGGCTCAGTGATGCCCAAGTTAACAGGAAAACAGAAATGTACCTTTTGCTTGTCCAGCAGGGACCTGGCATATGGTTGCGGATGGGGGACTGGAGATTGAGGAATACCCTCCTGTGTGAGCATATCCCCTTACATGTCTTTTACCTGCCTGTAGGTACCAGTTTCCTGCAGCCTCTAGGCAGGTGGATCCAATCTCCCTTCACTGACTGTTCTCACTGGTAAAGCCGGAGCCCCAGGCCTGCACCTCTGCAGTGACCGGGCTGCTGAGAGGGAGCGGGCTTTGAGCAGATTGTACTGTGTGGCATGCCGTTTGGGTTCATCAGAGTGGCTTCCATTTCTGGGAAGGACAGAGTTTTGACTTCATGGTGACCCGAGCTCAGGCAGAACAGCTTCATAGACTTGAGCTGTGCTCCAGTAAGCTGGCTCTTTCCGAAGGTCCCTTCTCTTTGAAATAATTCTTTGCAGAGAAACTCTCTGGTGTAATGCTGACAGGGTACCTAGGATGGTACTAGAAATACAATGATCAAAATTAAAAAAAAATTGAATGACATAATAGTATTGACAATTATGGTGACATTCTTAAAGGTATACTAAGCACTAGGCTTTTATTCTAAGTTTCTTGTGTGAATTAATCCATCTCAACTCACACACTAAATTCATGACATAATTATTTAGTGCTCCCCATAGTTTTCAGACGAGGGAACCGAGGCATGAGAGACACTGTGAACTAACAAGCTAGCTGCTAAGTGGTGGAGATAATATTCAGAGCAAGGCAGAAGAGGTGCATGTGTGTGCATGTGTGTGCATATGTGTGCATGTGTGTTCACGTACATGCGTAGGCCAGAGGTCAACATTGGATGTCCTTCCTTTGCTCTCTGCCTTACCCTTTGAAGCAGGGTCTTACACTGAACCTGGGGCTTATCCATTTGGTTAGAGTGGCCGCCAATGAGCTTCAGAGATCCAATTGTAGTGGGATTAGTTGGGGGAGGCCATGGCCAGCTTTTATGTGGGTGATGGGACTGCACATTCAAGTCCCCATGCTGTGTGGCAGGCTCTTTCCCTACTGGGACACCTTTCTATTTCCAGAACAACTCTCCACGGTCCTCAATGCCATTCAGCTACTTTATAGCCTGAAAATGCCAATTTAACCAGAGAGTAGAAAATGCCAATTTAATCAGAGAGTAGGGAATGTGGTTGAGTGGTAGTGTGTTTATCTACCGTGTGTGAGGCCAGGTTACATCCCAGGACTACCAATAATTATGAAAAAGGTGTTAGTATATGGAAAGCCAGTTTTAATAAGGATGCACATAAGAGACTATTATGAATAACCTCCTATCTAAATATGCAAGAATTTCAAAGTTCTTGGATTATTACCATACCCTGGTCCAAGTCTAGTGAGTTTAGCCTGAGTCTTACCATAGATTTTCTTGTAGATTTACTTTCTGTCACTTTGGTGTGGGTTTTAAATCTGGACTTTTCTCTTGTTTATAATAAAGTCTAGTAGGAGTCAGAGGCGTAGACAACAATGATTTAATAATTGGAGTCTACACTCAAAGATCTGCGTAGCTCCAGTCACACTGTCCCCTGGGCCTTCACCAAGCATCTTCAGGATTCTAAGACAGGAAAGCTCTGCTAGAGACTGGTCACAATATTTTTGAAATAAAACATTGTAAACAAACAAACAAACAAGCAAGCAAGCAAAACAAACCCGGAGGAGAGTTCAGTAGCCAGCTTTGTAATCTTGTATTTGGCAGTCTAATCTGGTGTCTCTTCTCAGAGTCTAGAAGGTCTAATGTAGGAAGCAGAGGGTCAAGGCGTTATGTCAGTGTGCTTAGAGGGACCTTGCTGACTAGAGGGCCCCGTGAATGATGGCTGGATTGGGAGGATTGAAGAGAATAGGCTGAGGGAGAGGAGAGGGCAGTCTCCTGGTGTGGGAATGTCTAATGCACCTTCAGGTCAGGCCCCAGGAAACAGTTAACCCTTATGCTTCACGTCAGTCTCCTGCAAAGGGGGCTCCAGAACCTAACTGTATCTCTGAGTGAGGTGGGGAGACTTAATTACTGTTTATTAATCAACAACATGTTTTCAGATCCTTGGCACACAGTGAGAGCAAATAAATGTTGTGCAACAGCAAATTAGGAATGGTAAACATTTCTGTTGGCGTATTTGCTAGGCTGTTAGAGCCATCTCCGCTGGAGGAGTGTGTGTGTGTGTCTGCATCTGTGCAGATGCATGAATACGTGTCCATCACATGTGGGTGTGTAGGTCAGAGAACAATCTTGGCTGTTTTTCCTCAGGCTACAACCACTTTTTTTTTTTTTTTGAGACAGGGTCTCCCACTGGCTTGGGACTCACTAAGTAGGCTAGGTTGGTTGGGCAGCAAGCCCTAGGAACCAGCCTGTGGCCTGCCTCTGCTTTTCCAGCTGGCTTTCAGGTGCATGCTACCATGTCTAGCATTTTATTTTTATTATTTTTAAAATTTTAAAAATGTGGATTCTGGGGATTGAACTCAGGGACTTATGTTTGCAAAGCAAATGCTTTATTGTTTAAGCTATCTCCCCAGCCACAGAGATCTCCTTAAACACCTTCTGAAAAAACAAACTTGGTGTCCACCATTCAGAGAAGGATGTGGAAGGTTTTCAAACGCCCTGACAACTTGATATTTTGTGGTTCACTTATGTCTAGAAGGCATTTCTAATTGTTGTTCCTTGGGGTTTGTCTTGTGCGACTAGGTGTACCTATTTGGAGGGACAGTGTGTGTGTGTGTGTGTGTGTGTGTGTTCATGCAGATGGGTGAGCACATGTGTTTGCATACATGTGGAAGCTAGAGGTTGGATATAGCTTTGGACCCTGGTTTTTGAGACCGGGTCTTTTCATTAGCCTGGAGTTCACCTATTCACTAGGTTAGCTGGCCAGGGAGCCCAGATAGCTGCTTGTCTCCACTTCCCCAGTACTGGGTTATGAGCACCACAATAGCCTGCTTTATATGTGGATGCTGGGGATCAAACTCAGGTCCTCCTGCCTATACAGCCAGCGCTGTAACCAACAAAGAAGTCTCCCCAACCCCATGGAGGGACATTTTTATGACCATTCAAGCAGAGGATGAAACAGTCCAGGGCAGCTGCTTACTCTAAAGTAAGTGGGTCTTTTTTATGACCTACGTGCCTGCTGGTGGCTGCTTTAGGAGGAGAATAAATGGGTATTTCTGTGGGGCTGGAACTGTCTCTCCCACCTGGCTCACCCTTCTGTTGCTAAAATTGCTCAATAATTACACCTGTTGAGGACAAACGTGATCGATTTGTCTGCAACCTTAGATGGGCAATAGATTTGCCTTTTCTTTTGGTGGGGGGTGTCCATGTGTATAAAGAATGCAAAACCACCTGGGGTAGTTTGCATCTTTCCACTTCTGGTTATGCTGCGGATTCGGAGATCAGTCAGATTTTTAGCCTCTGTGAAGAGCTTTGGAAAGATTAGGAAGAGGAGGAGGGACGTGAAGCCTGGCTGTCTCTGGGAGGCTAACCCAGCTGCAGTATTTGCTGTTAGTTTGGATCTCTCCATCCTCCTGTTTAAACATCTAAGATTATCCCTGGAATACCTGCTATGTTGTCGGCAAATTGAGACAAGATGGAGAAGCTAAGCTGTGGTGGTTCCAGTCCAGCTAAGGCTGGGAAGGGAAGTGACAGGGAGTGGAGGGCTAAAGAAGTGATATATGGGCTGGAGGCGCTTTAGCTTTTGCTCCACATTGGAGGGCCTTGAGCAGAGGAATGTTACATGGCTTTACTGAGTGTCCAGCTCAAGGGCAAACACGGGAAGACCAACTAGGAACCTTCTCCTGTGCCCTATGCAAGGGGACACAGTGGTGCAGAATGGGGAAGCAGCCATGGGTTACACACTCCGTTGTCCTTCCGCATGAGTGTACTGGGATCCGGGATGTGGAACTGTGGCTAGAGCTTTTCCCCAGAAGAACTAATAAGAGCTGGGTCTCAGGTCGCAATCTCCGGTTTAAACTTGTCATCTGAGCGCACAGTAATTATACTTGGTTAATGTCAGATGGACGCCCATGAAGTCTCAGGGAAGGACCGTAGGGGTTAACTTGTTGAGCTTTCCTTTGGCCGGGTCTCCATAAATCCCTCTAATCTTTCCTTTCCCCAGATAAATCCCCTCAAATCCTCTCCAGTTTCTCTCCTCCCTCTTTCCTCCCTCTCCCCTCTCCAAAGGCTTAGGTGGCAGATCAGTAGGGAATTGCCATATTATTGGTCATCTTGCCCGAGGGTGTCAGGCTCCTGGTCCTCAGGCCCGAGTCCTTACATCTACAATTTCACAGGGATCAGCAGGGAACCCAAAGCCCATTGGATTCATATTCCTTTAATTAATGACGGAATTTCTTATAGGCGACGAACAAGCTGACCGGGTTTCTTCTCTGACTCAATATGGCCAATCCAGTGCTTATGTAGTTAAAGCTGGAGGACATGTGGACTCTGGGAGAGATGCCAGCATTTCCCCCCCCCTCAGTCCATGTTGGTTATGCCCTTTTGACTTTCTGTGGTGCTAGAGAGCACTTCTCTTGGCCAGCTTTTGATTAGATTCTATTTGACTTTTAAAAGAAGGTTTATTATACCATGTATACACGATGTACAAAGTTCACCATTTAGCTCTAATCATACCAAGAATGACCTCCAAATGCATGCCGTAGGTCAAGCTCATTCTGTGGCAGGCCACACTGATTCCATGACCTCAGCTCTCAGTTCTATGCTACGATGCTGTGTGTTTCACCAGTACTGAAATAAATGAAGGCACTTCCCCCTGCCCCCCCCCCCCCCCCGATGTGTGTGCCTGTCCACCTAGTTTAAGCGACAGAGCTTCTCACTGTTAGAACTCACTAAGTAGGCTGGGCTGGCTGGCCAGTGAGTCCAGGGACCTGCCTGAGTTCTGCTTCCCCAGCCCTGGGATTACAAGTGCATGCGACCACATCTGGTTTTTTAATGTGGGTTCTGGGAACCCAGCTCAGGTCTAACACTTTACCAGCTGGGTTGTCTCTTCAGCCCGACAGATTGTGTTCTTGGTTGACACTGGATCCTGGGGACAAGTGTTTAGTTTATTTGCTGAGCCTGGGTAGGAGAGGCAATAAACATGGACTAAAGAGTTCACATCAGCACAGTTATTGGTAACTCTGTGCACTAGGTGTTGCCTTAATTTTTCCGGGTCAAGGTGGAGACAGAAGTTGCCACCTCCTGGATTGTATAGGGGTTCAATGACATCTAGACTGGTGCTGCTTTTAACAGCTGGGCTGACTCCCTAAAGTCCACCCAGGCTAGGACCAGCGGAGAAGAGCACGCTAGAGTCTGCCGGATATCAATTTTTGGATGCCCTTGTTGCAGATATGTAGATTGTAGAATGTGTATTTAACCTTTCAGAAAGTTAATTTAAGCAACCACAGACAAGCTCTCATTCAGCCGGGCCAGAACACCCATTGTTCTTCAAGGTACACTGAGCATCTGTGAACCTGGTTTAGAGGTTACCTGGGAGGGAGTGCAAGTTTTGGCAGGCTCCACTGCTTTTTAGCTGTGCGGTTTTTGGTCTTCTGAGCCCAGTGGCTTCCTCCCTAAAACCAGGTACTAAGAGGACCTAACGTGAAGGTAGCCATGGAGAGGAAATGCAGAGCGCATGGGACCCACCAAGAACAGATTGTGAGTTCAGGTACGGTGACTGCTGGCTGTCTCATTAGCCCCTGCTCCGCAGATGCTGTTTGCACAGATTTAGAGCCTGCACTGGGCCATTCACAGTTGTTGCCAGCAGGAGGTGATTAAACCAGAGGATAGTGCTAGCATTAACCAAAAGACTCAGCCTGAAAGCATTCTCCGGGCCAGCTCGTGAACTGGAGTGACCTAGTTTGCTACGTCCTTTCCTCTGGCTGGCTCACCAGATTTGCCTCTCTGCCTCTCTTCCTGTTTCCTGGGCTGAGTTTGAGAACCCAGTCTATATCAGCTGGCGGTAGAGTCCTCTTCTCAAAGATGCCCAAGTGTCTTCGTGTTGCCGTGGTTCTTCTTCAGCATCAGTATGCTGTTCCTTTAGAGCGGTTGTTGGCTTCCGCCTTGTTTCTTACTGCAAGGGACACATATGTGCATGTCTCACTGACATAAACACTCTTTTTTAATTTTTGCAGTGCTGCGAATGGAACCCAAGGTCTTGTACATGTTTGTCAACTCCTTTGCCACTGAGCTGTATCCCCAACTCTGAGAACAGTATTTTAATTTGATGACTGAAATCACTTAGAATGTCATTTCATCACAAAGTTGTATAGTTTACAATCTTTGGGGCCGAGGAGATTGCTCAGTTGGGAGTACCTTAGTTTGGTCCCCTGAATCCACCCAAAGTGTCTGGGTGTGAATGCATGTGTACTTAATTCCTGTACTGGAGAGGCAGGGACAGGTACAATCCTGGGGCATTCTGGTGTGCCACCCTAGTTACTCGATGATTTCCAGGCCAGTGAGAGGCCCTGTTCAAAAAACAAGGTGGGTAACATCTCAGAAATGACACCTGGGGGTGTCTTTTGGCCTCAACACATGTTCATACATGTTCATATCTACCCAGTACACATGTGCACCTGCACACAAACATTCATGTGCAGGCTTGCCCAGTATCTTAGTTCCTTCTCCTGCTGATGTGGGAAAATAACCCTATAAAAGCAGCTCAATGGAGAAAGGGTTTGTTTCACCCTTCAGCTCCACGGTGAAGTCAGTGATGGCAGTGGAGTCAAAAGCACCCTGGAAGCTGCTGGTCAGTCACATCCATGAGCAGGAAGCAGAGAACAACCATTTATGAAGTCTAGGGAATGGTGCCGCTCACAGTAGGCAAGTCTAGGGAATGGTGCTGCTCACAGTAGGCAACTCTTCCTACCCCAATTAGTGCAGTGAAGACAGTCCCCCAGAGGCAAGGTGATTTTAGATTCTGTCAAGTTGGCAGTTAACACTACCATCACACACAGGCACAGAGTCTCTGGCCTTGCATTTGATAGGCATGTGTTCTTCCCCTGAGCTAGTCCCCGGGTTGTTGTATATTTTAAAATATCTACACACTGCATTTGTCTTAGTGTGTTTTGCGATGGCACGGTGTACTTACAACACCACATAAGCACAGGAAACAATTTGTTATGAGCTGTCCTTGTTGGGGTTTGGAGATAGGAAGTGGGAGAAGATGCCAAAAGTTCCAAATTTCTCAAGTCGCAGGCTCCAATGCATTATCCCTATTATTGTTGCCCCTGTTTGTGGCCAGCGTCGTGTGGCATGACCTGCTGGGATCTCAACTGTTCACGTGCTACCTGTTGAGAGGCTCTTTCTGTCTTTCATGAGCACACCTCAGACCACTGGGACCAGTTTTGCAATGAGTTGGATCTAGTGTTATAGATGGAATCCTGAAAGCATCACAGTAAATAAGAGTTCGGGCAGCCCCGAAAGAGGAAGTTACTGGTTAATGAGTCCCTTGTTATAGACCACATTAACAGGCACAAAACACCAAGGACCATGATTTTTGCTTGTGAATCTGTTTTAAGATTTCATTGTAAGCTTTCATGGTTGTTTTCTGACGCATATTTCCTCTAGGGAGTGAAAGCTTATGTGGTAATTCGGGTCCTGCCAGGCCTAGAGATAGCCCCAGAGACCGTGAGATGAACACAAGGGACTTGGGGCTTAGTAAAGATGAAAAAGTGTTGGCTTTAAGTGGCCCTTTTGGCCCCTTGTACAGCTAGGACGTAATGACAAGACTTCACATTTGTTTGCTGATCTTTTCGTCTCAGCCATTGTGGTTACATGTGTAACTTCGAACTAAACCGTTGTGGCCATTTCTAACTGTATAGTCCACATTTAGAACATTCGCGTTGGGCAACCATCCATCTATACAAGTTCTTACTCCTCCCAAACTGAAACTCTGTACTCATTAACCAATACCTCCCTCTTCCTCTTCCCCAGGCCCCTGCCAATCATCATTCCACTTTCTATCTCTCTGGTTTTTACTTCTTTAAAATGCATTGTTTAAGTGGTCTCATGGCCTCGTGTTTGTTTAAGCCCATTTTATCTAGAATGCGTTCAGGTTTGCCTATGGTGTAACAGGCACGACGATTCTCAAACTTATAAAGTGTTCTTATTTCCCTGTATGAAGATACTGCATTTTTGCATTTTTCTTCATCATTAGATCTGTACTGCTTCTGCTTCTTGGCAACTGTGAATAATGCTTCTGTCAACCTGAATATGCAAATCTCTCTTCAAGACTGTGTTTTCAATTCTTTTGGGCACATAGACAGAACTGCCAGTGCTGATCATATGATAGGTCCATGTATCACCCCCCCACACACACACACACTTCAGAGGGGAGGTTCTCATTTAGCTCAGGCTGGCCTTGGTGTCTCTAGGTAGCCAAGAATAACCTTGAATTCTGGGTTCCCTTTCTTTCATCTCCAAGTGCTAGTGTTACAGGTGTGAACCACCATGCCTGGATTCCATGCTTCATTTTAGTTTTTTTGTTTTTTGTTTTATTTCCAGTGCTGAGGATTGAACATAGGGTCTCATGAGAGATACTAGATAGGCACTATACTTAATTTTAATTAAATTATTTTTTAGTGTATGTTGCATGGATGGAACATACACATGTGCACACATAATCACTCATACATGTGCCCAAAGAGGCTGCAGCGGAATGTTGGGTGTCTTCCTGTCACTCTCAGTTTTATTGCTGCGAGACAGGATTTCTTACTGAACAGGAAATTCACTGTTGTTTTTGACAAGTCTGGCTAGCCCGTGAGCTCTCTGGATCTGCTGGTCTCTGTCCCCAAGTGCTGAGGTTATAAGCATGCCCAGTCAAGGCTGGCTTTTCATGTGAATGCTGGGGATTCAAACTCAGGTCCTCAGTTTTGCAGAGTAAGCATTCTTACCCGCTGAGCCATCTTCCCCACACCCTGTGATTCTGATTCCAGGTACTGCCATGCAGTTCTCAGGGTTTCGCAGTGCGCAAAGTAGTTTTTATAGCCCTGATTCCTTCTAAATCTTTAAATAACTTCATAGTCAATGAGCTATAGTTTTTACAGATAAGAACACCAAAGGTCAGAGGGGTTAAATGACTCAAGTTAGAATGCCATTGAGTGGAGATGAGACTTCTGGCTCCTGATTCTGAGTTTTCCTCCCCATCCCATGATGCTAGCAAAACTCCTTGCTGGTGTTGGTAACACAGGCAGTGTTGACTATTAAGAAGGGGGACCAAGTCAGTACCCTTTGCTGAATACTTACGGCAGGACAGCACAGTGTGTGGAAAGCTGCTGGAAGGGAGGGATCGCTGATGTTAGCCCTTGCCGAGACACTCCCAGCTGGGCCTATTTCATGCTACTCATGGCTTGGTAACCTCCTTGCAAGACTCCTGAGCAGAGTTCTCCTTACACAAATACCAGGGGGATGTGGAGGGCAGGAATGGACCTTACTGTCTAGCTCTGTTAGTCAGGAGTTAGAATCTTGATCTCACCCCGTGTGGCTTGATTACCTTGTTACACGTGAATTGTTTTATAAGTCTCTGATGAGCTAAGCCAGGTGTGAGGCCTGTGTCACCCAGAAGGCGTTACTCTACTATAAAGATTATAGGGTTGTGGATGAGCCTTTCCCAGGTATGCTATCAATATGCTCACCTTTGGAAAGGTAGTTATCAGATTTTGGGCAGGTCTTCCATGGAAATTCGTCATATAGTGACCTTGAATCTGCCCCCAGAGTTTCTTAGTATATTCCATCTGGCCCTACTTAGGTGGTTATTATTATTATTATTAATTATTGTTTTCAGTCTCAGCCTTTAAGTGATTGACACATTAAGAGAAACCTTTAAAAAGAATTTATAAAACAAATATCTAGTGAGAGAATTTGAGAAACATGGAAAGGTAGTCCATTTTCTGTAGCTATAATAGGAAATTATAGACTAGGTAGTTTATGAAGAAGAGGAGTTTATGTTGGTCACAATTGTGGAACTCCAAGAACATGCATGGCTCATGTATGTACTTGGTATCTGGTGGGTTTTATCTGCAGGCAGGAGACCTTCCAGAAAGCCAACAAGTAGCACGGGTCATCACATATATACAGAGGTGTTGTTTGTTTTAGAAAGCCACTACTGAAATTATGAAAGACCCACTCCCATGATCTTACTCAATCCTGATGGGCTTCTCACAGGCCCCACCTCCCAATGCTGTTAGAGGATGGCTTTGTGCAATTTCTGCATGTGCATTCTGGGGACACGCCTACCAGCAGGTATAAAGAAATGACTGCATGGTTGGATGAACTGTGGGCACTCAGTTCCTCCAGGGGATGGATGCCCCCGAAGTGAATGGAGGTAGCTTCTTGGCTGTAGTAGGGCAGTGACTATTTACTGACTGGTGATATTACTGATACTTTGTTATTCTACCAGCAGCAGTGGTTGGGCCACTATGCACAGGGTTTCTATTGGCCCTGGATGTGGTAGTGGCAGTCTTGGTTGGATGCCATGGATGACTGGCTGTGTGAAGTGTATCAGTGTCTGGTGCTAGCTTGGTGGTGGCGATGATAGCATTCCTTGACTTACTGTCATGGTCACCTCTTCTAAACATGTCCCCAGACTCAGCAGTGTGATGGAACCTGGTGCCAAGATGAGATCCTGCTGAACTGGCTTGCGGAGAGCTAATAATACACCTGAGAAAAAAGAGATAAACAATAGTCATGTCCAAGTGTGGCTGACTGTCCCTGATAGGGCAAGATATGGGAACGTGGTTTCTCAGGCGCTTCATGACAGGTGACACAAAATAGATACCTCTCCGCACACAGCCCTCTCTTCTGACAACGTGCACAAACCTCATACCTTTAAGCAAATTCCTTAGCTACATTTTTTTCCCTCTGAGATAGGGTATATGTAGCTCAGGGTAGTCCCCTATTTGCTATGTAGTCACAGATAATTCTCAACTTCTGGTCTTCCTGTATCTGCCTTCTAAGTGCTGGGATCACAGGCATGGGCCACAATTGATTTATGTGGCACTGAAGATTGAAGCCAAGGTCTTGTGCGTGTTAGACAGGCGCTATGTCCCCAGTCTCTATATTTTGGATTTTATATGTCTACCAAGCATGTGTTAAAGGCTTGTTCCTATCAGGATCCTGTTGGAAGGTGTTGGAACTTTCAAAAACTGGGCCTCAATGAGAGGTCTTTGGGAGTGGATGATGGACTCCAGGTTCTATATCTCTTTCTCTCTTGGGTCCTGGTCACCAGGTGAGCATCTGCTCCCCTACATCCACCCCCGTCTGCCCTATGATGTGCTGTTTTATATCAGGTCCAAAAGCAATGATGCTATCAACCCAACACTGCCTGCACTGTGAGCCCAAGGAGACCCCTTCTCTTGGTCTCTGGTGTGTGTTACAGTGACAGAAGGTGACTGACACATTCCCTTGAGAAGATTTTCAGAATCATCCCATCTTGCAATTAGATGATGGTGACCTTTTTATCACATGGAGAGCAGGTGATCCAGCAGGCCATGAAACCAGGAGCTTTGAGATTAAGTGACCTGGTCCAAAGTCTCCTGTTGAAGCCTAACAATATCCAGGCCATTGGCTCTTGGGTTGAGATTTTTCCTGCCGTGTCACCCAGGTGTAGTCTGTGAATGCTGGGAAGGACCGGCCCCAGCTCTGGTGCAATCATGGTTCCTAGAAGACATGCTGCTTTGTGGGCTTCCTGCCCTGGTCATTGTTTTCCCACGCCTGCGACCTCGTGATTCAATTTGCAGGTGTGAATTGTTCTGAGGATGTGATGGGAAATGCAGTAAATGCAGTAACTTTAGCTCCCTCAGCCTGGCTTCCTCCCACTGTGCTGCCTCGTGGAGCACAGGCCACGTGTCCCCAAGCCGGTGAGGCAGTCAGAGCCGTGGGCAGGGTGTATCGGGTCCCTATACTCCTGTGCTGAGGTGGGTAAACATGTTCCTGTGCCCTCAGGGAGCAGATCTCACCCAGGGATAGAACCTCGCTCAGACAGAATACCAGTGTGCACAGTAAATGCTTGAAGGCTTGTTGGGAAATGAACAATGAGTGGAAGAGAAGCAGCGTTGCCTTTGGTTCAGTCGATGGCGTTCCTGTTCCAGCAGTGCCACTTATTAATTTTTTTACAATAATTTTTACATTTTTGCCTTAAAATTTTTATTACATTTATTTGTGTGTGTGTGGGGGCACATAGATGTCACTGTGTGGAGGTCAGAGGACAACTTTCAGGAACTGCTTCCTTCCTTCCATGCTGTGGGTCTCAGGGATCCAACTCAGCCTCCTAGGCTTGGCAGCGGGCACCTTTACCCCTGAGCCATTTAACTTGCCCTCTACTCCTCTCTCTCTCTCTCTCTCTCTCTCTCTCTCTCTCTCTCTCTCTCTCTCTCTCTCTCTCTCTTGTCTCTTGTAGCTCAGGGTAACCTCATACTCAATTTGTGACTCAAGGTGACCTTGAACTCTCGATCCTCCTCTATCTCACTAAGACGGGCTTTAGAGGCGTGTGCCACCGTGTCCAGCTGAAGATAGTGGTTTATCTTTCCGGTTTCTGGTTGAGGCTCTTATCATTAACAGTTTTTGAGGGATGTAGGCATGCTCCATAGGATGGGTTCAAAATGAAGGGCACAGTGGGTTTTAAGCAGGTGGATGTCAGACTCCATTATGATTGCTTTCAGTGGAGAGACTTCCGGTGCCCTCAGATATGCTGGTAGAAATTCATTCCTGGGAGCTGCACTGTAATTTCAAGACTAAGAACGTAAGCATTAAAGATCTATTGGTTATTTTTGTTGTTGTTGTTCTTGCCACAAAATACCCTACAGAAGCAACTTAGTGGAGGAAGGGTTGTTTCAGCTTATAGTCTATCACGATGGGGAAGCCATGGCAGTAGATACATAAGGTGGTCAGCAGTCAGGAAGCAGAGGTGGGGGTGGGGGAGAGCAATGCTGGCTCGTGCCCAGCTCTTGTTTTCCTTTTCCTGCAGTCCAAGTCTCCAGGCCATGAAATGGTGCCACACATAGTAGGGGTGTCTTCCCAGCTCACTTAACCTGGCCTGAAAAAAAATCTCTCGCAGACATGCCTAGAGGGTGGCACTAGTTGACTCTACATCCTATTGAGTTGACAATCAACATTAATCATCACAGTAGCTCTTTAGAGATCTCTGTAAAAGAGTTTGTTTTGTTGGAATGAGCTGAGAGAAAGATTATGAAAGAGATATCGTAAGGGGCTGGACTGGAATGAAAGAAGGGGCAATAGCCATGTGGATTATGACAAAGAGAAAAGTGGATAGTCATGATGGAAGCATTCAATTGCTCATTCACTTGACAGTTTTTGAATACCCCTGGGATGAGCAATGCTGGGAGAATCTTGCATGTTATCTCTTTGGCCTGTGGTGGCTATACTCTGTCATCATATTAGCCTGTGAAGAAGCCACATGAATAATATGTTGGGTCCCCATTGAGATCATCAGTCTTATGATTGCCCTTGATTGCTTAGATAGTTTAGGTGAAAGAAAGGCCACAATGGCTCTCTGGTCCCTTCCCTTGAGTTCTGTGGCTACATAGAACATCCTGTGGTCTATATCACCCATGTCCCTTCAATTTTAGACTCATACTGGCCAAGATCAGTTGTCATGTATGTGTTGGTTCATATGTGTTGTATTCATGCTTGCATGTATGTAGAGACCAAAGATCAATTCTATTGTTCCTTAGAAGCTGTCCACCTAGGTAATTATTTTTGTTGTTTGCTTGTTTTGAGGCAGGGTCTCTTATTGGCTTAGAGTTGGCCAGATAGACTAGACTTGGCTAGCCAGTAAGTCTTAGGAATGCTCCTGTCTCCACCTCCCCACTAGTGAGGTTGCAATGTGTACCACCATGCCCAGCTTTTCTTTTTTCTTTTCCATGTGTTTTTTTTTGGGGGAGGGGGGATTGAACTCAGACCCTCTTGCTTGCAAGGCAATCATCAACTGAGCTATCTCCTCAGCTCAGCAAATCTGACATTTTTCCTTTCCTACTTTTTCTCTCCCTCCCTCCCTCCCTCCCTCCCTCCCTCCCTCCCTCCCTCCCTCCCTCCCTACCTCCCTCCCTCCCTCCCTCCCTGTAAGGGAACCCAGGGCCTTGTGCATACCTACCAGCTGCTCTGACATGAGCTCTGTGTCCCCAGCCGTTGTTTTGTTCTTTTGCACAGTTGTCTTCCGATGCCACCCAAAGCCCTTTGCACTCAGAGACATGTTCTTACACTCAACCTCTGTATTTTCCCTGAATGCCTAGCACACTGAGTAATGCAGAGTTTGGGTCACCTTTAAAAAAAAGTCCTAAGCAGTGCAAGTGCCTCTGTGGTCACCGAGGGCGTCTGCTTTCCTGAATGTTTGTGTTACTGAAAAGCCCTTGAGAATGCTCCTTCATATTTTCTCCCTCCGGATTTCTTCTTTAAACCATCGCTCTTTTCCATGTGTGGATTACTCATCGTTCAGATTAGCCAGCATGAATTTTTAGTCCATGGGCTTCACTGCACTTCCTCGCTAGTCTGTTTTCAGGCCCTTCAACTGAATGTGGAAGAAGATGAACTGTAGGAGAAATAGCTTTAGGATGTATACTAGGACTTTGAAACAGCCCTTAGTTCCATAGTGTGGAAAGAAAATATGAATGATGAATGATTATGAATGGTCCACCCTTCTATTAGTTGGGTAACCAAGGTTGGCTATGTCTAACCAAGGTTGGCTATGTCTAACCAAGGTTGGCTGTGTCTGTAGGTTTCCCATTGATTTTTCTGTTGCTTTTTCTGCTTAGCATTCTCTCATTCTTTCCAGTGTGGCTTCTTGCAGTCTTGAGATTATCCCCAGAAACAGTGTGTATCTGATCTTTTCTTTTTTGCACATATATATGCAGGTGTATGTGCAGACAGATGTATACGCATACGTGTAATATGGAGGCCAAAGGTCAACCTTAGGTGTGGTTCTTCAGGAAGTGTCAACCTTGTTTGTTGAGACAGTGTCTCTCATTGTTCCCTGGGGCTCTGAGATTAGACTGGGCTGGTTGGCTAAAGAACTCCAGCATCCATCCACCTATGCCTGCCTCTCCAGTGCTAGGAGTACAAGTGTGTGCACCACACCCATCTTTTAGATGTGAGTTCTGGGAATCAAACCCATCCTCATCCTTGTGTGGCAAATGCTTTTATGGTTGAACTATCTCCACAACCCTGTCTTTTTTGTCTTTCTTTTCTTCTCTCTCTCTCTCTTCCCACAAAAACTGAGCCCTTTAACAATTTCATGATTGTATTTTGTTCCCTTTTGCAATGCCAGTTTATAGAAATCCAGAAGATGCTGCTTTGGTTTGCATTATTTTTCTTCAGAAAACGTGATGCCCATTGAAACAAAAACTTCTAGGCATTTATAATTAGTCCCTCTGACTTTTTATCCCTCAAAATTTGACAGGCTCTTTGTCTCAATGTCCCAGATTCGTTGACTCTGAGGTGAAAGTCCTTGTCCTCAGTGGATTGGCCAAGCTTCCTGAGTAAAAAGAAGCCCCACAGTTCCCTTTTGCCAACATCTATTTTTTGCGGTGTTCTGAAGAGGCACAAGGCTGGTGTAGTGGGGAGGTGTGAGGATGGTATGATAAGAGAAACGAGGCTTAGGCTTCTGGTCACTGCTTCCCTGGACACTTGGCTGCATGAGAGGTCATTTATTGAGTATACCACCCTGCGGATTAAATCCTAATTGACAGATTAGAGGAACTGACTGGTCTCAAAGTCACGTGATGGATATGTCCTCAGGAAAGATTTGAACTTACATCTGTCTAAAGAAATTTCTAGAAGGCTGTGTTCATCTTTTAGCAAAATGAAATGGGGACTATGCATCTCCTCCAGGATGTGGACTATAGACTTCTCCACTGGTTTGTTTCTGTAGACTCCTGGCGGTGTGTGTGTGTGTGTGTGTGTGTGTGTGTGTGTGTGTGTGGGAGGGACCTTCCAGGGGTTCTGGGTAGATTCTTTGGTTCTGTTGCTGTTGTATGGTCAGAAGTTACCCTTGCCCTGGGCTTGCCCTGCAGCCCTGGAAGAGCCTTCATCTCCATCTGCAGTGGAGTGTACTAGGTCTGGAAACTGACCTGGTGTGTACTTGTCAAAATCCCTGTGTTGAGGAAAAAAGTGGGCTTAATGCCATTTTATGGATCAAGAATACATTTTCTTATTGTTTTGCTATTTTGATCCGATTCTGGCAAAATGAAGCAAGTCCTCTCTCCTTCCCCCCTGCCGTGTGTGTGTGTGTGTGTGTGTGTGTGTGTGTATGTGCAGGTAAATGTGTGTATATGCATGACTACGGAAGCTGGAGAATAGTCTTACCTGCTGTGCCTTGTTGTTTTACACCTTCATATTTTAGACAAGGTTCTCAAAATGTCCTGTATTTTGTAATTTGAGTTCATTGGCTTGGAACTCATCTGGCAGGCTGGCTACTGTCATCTACCCAGCAGCGTGCACCTCCATGTCTGGCAGTTTTGTGTGAGTTCAGGGAATTGAAGTCAGGCTTTCTTGCATATAAGGCAAGCACTGTGGTGATGGAGTTAACTTCCAGGCAAAGGAAGGTATTTGTAACACATTCAGAGAGCGGAGACTTCCAGCTAATTTGCGCAGCAGCAGCAGCAGCAGCAGCAGCAGCAAAACTCTAAATAAAAGCCAACTCCAGCCGTTTCTCAGGATTCCAGCAAAGTGTAGTGGTCGCTGGAGCTAGGCACCTGCATGCCATCTGCAGCTTAGCTGCCCATCAACATAGGGTAGCAGAAAATTCAGTTATATATCCAGAGGTGCAAAGAAGTCGGTGGGTGTTCTCAAATGGCTAAACATGTACGGGACTGCCGAGTCGTCCCTGCCCCACCCCCACCCATCCCCCCCTTGTTTGAGACAGAGTTACACTGTGTAGTCTTGGATGTCCTGGAACTCTGTAGACCGAATGGCCTCAAACTCAGAGAGCCTCTTGCCTCTGCCTCCTGAGGGCTGGGATTAAAGGCGTGCGTCACCACCACTGCCTGGCTAGTCCCTGTCCCTTTTGCGTGACCTGGTTATTGAACTGGCCGCTTATCTCAACTGACTATGACAGATAATTTTTAAAAATTAACTTCTTTGACAATTTCCTGCGTGTATTTAATACTAATTCTGCTTATACTTGGTCCACTACCCCCTTGTCCTTTCGCCGTGACCGACTGACCCCTCCTCCCACCAAGTCTCCATTCCACTTTCATCTTTTTTTTTTTTCTTTTGTGGCCCACTGGACTTAATGAGACTTGCTCACAGGGGCGCGGTGTGGAGCTATCCACCGGAGCATGAGTGAATCACCAGTGGCTACACCACTTCCTGTCCTCCAGCAGCCCCTGACTGTCATGAGCTCCCTCGAGTAGGTCTGGGTCCTGGGAGCCCCTTCCCCATCTGTGATTAAACACTTGGTGGTTCTGTCTCGTGTTTGCCTTCTGCGGCAGCCACAGCGCTCTGGATTCCTGAGTGCCGTGACCACAGCTCTAGCCCGGGGCTGTGTTTTATGGTTCCATCCTCGGTGCCTGGCTGGCACATTCTTTCCGCCTGCTTTTCCACAGTGCTCACTGAGCCTTGAAGAGGGTGATATGGGCATCCAGACCAAGGCTAAGCACTCACCAGTCATGTGTTCTCAACATTTTGCCCAGCACGAATCTCCGCATTGCCCAGTACGCATCTCCGTATTACCCAGCATTCCTTGCAAAGAGTACTTCTTTGCTCAGCCTGAGGGAAGAACACTAGTTTATGGGCATAAACGTAAATATTTAGGAGGCTGGGACAGATATGTTTTGATGCCAAGCACATTCCCCTCACATAAGGTATTTTATCTTATTCTATCTTGAAAATTTTTTTCTAAAGCAGTTTTTTTTTCTTTTCATATCACAGTGCATTATAAATGTTACTCAAAATGTTATTAAACTCGGTGACTTTTTCTCAGGGCTCCTTAACTTTGAAGAATTATTATTATGTATAAATGACTCATCATATATTATGTACCCCAAGCAGTTTTTTTTTTATATTCTCAATAATTGGAAAGCACCAGGAGAAAAGCAATAGGAAAATTAAAAATGTGGAACATTCACTCTGCGAAGAAAGAGCTCCCAGCTTGATAGGCAGTTACTCACGGTTTCTGTTTAGGATATGTTTTGAAATCTGTTTCTCTAATGATTTGTGTGGAAGGTGACCTTTTCCTGTTGTCACGGGAACTTCTTAGCAATGAGAAGTGGTTAAAACTGTAACTGATGTTGAGTTAACATCCCGAGGTACCGGAAGCCAAACTGTTTAATGTTCTGGTTTGATTCCCATTTTGCCTGCAATTCATCCGGAGCAAGCTTCCAATAGGAGCAACTGAGCTCACAGATACCTGTGCCTCAGTCTTCTGGAGACCAGTGTGACATCTGAGGTTCTGGACATACATCCCCGGGGGCAAGTTTCGGAGATGCTCTGCCTACTCAAGTGCACAGGCCCACGTGTGCACATTCTGCGTTCAGTGTCTCAAAAACTCTCTCTTACTTGAAATTCTTTCTATGTGTGTGTGCTATGAACATTTGTGTGTGTATGTGCATACACTTGTGTGTGTGTGTGCCATTAACATTTGTGTGTGTATGTGCGTACACTTGTGTGTATGTGTGTGCTATGAACATTTGTGTGTGTATGTGCATACACTTGTGTGTGTGTGCTATGAACATTTGTGTGTGTATGTGCATACACTTGTGTGTGTGTGCCATGAACATTTGTGTGTGTATGTGCGTACACTTGTGTGTATGTGTGTGCTATGAACATTTGTGTGTGTATGTGCATACACTTGTGTGTGTGCTATGAACATTTGTGTGTGTATGTGCATACACTTGTGTGTATGTATACATGTAGAGGTCAGAGGCCAGCACAAGGTCATCTTAATTTTTTAAGACAAGGTCTTTTGCTAAATTTAGAGTTTTCTTATCAACAAGACTACCTGGCCAGTGAGTCCCAGGGATCCTCCCCTGTCTGCCTCCCCAGTGCTGGGATTACAAGCATGAATCACTGTGCCCAGCTATTGAACGCTAGACACTGGAACCCATGTCCTCATGATTCCTTATATGGCAGATGCTTTACCAAATACGTCATCTCTCCAGCCCTTCCAACTTCAAATTCTTAGTATATTCTTGACTATGATTCTCTCCATCATTCGTGTTTTGCATTGTGCTTCCCAAACAATGAAGTACAGGGGCCTCATTGCGGAGAGTCTGGAGATAGGGGTATAAGTGACAGATACATCAGCATTTGACTGAGGCAATTTTCAGTGAAGATGGGATGGGGACCCAGTAACGAGGCGTGGGAGGACGGGGAACTTGGTTTGTTCAATCAAGGTCTTGTTGTGCAAGCAAGGGGACTTGAGCTCAAGTTTCAGAACTCACATTTAAAAAGCAAACAAAAATGAAAACCGGTTGATGTAGCATGGGCTTTTAATCCCAGCACCAGAAAGATGGAGATAGGTGGCCGGTTAGCCTAGGTGGAGTGATAAGCTACAGGTCAATGAGAAACTGTCTCAGGAGAACAACAGGGATGACTTCTGAGGAATGACAGTATAGAGACTGACCTCTAGCCTCTGTGCACATGAGCTGACATATGTGTGCACATCTGCATACACATGTACACTTTCCCACAAGAACATGTTTGTATGTACATTTATGCACACACTTGCATGCACACACCCCCGCGCACACCCGCATTTGGCATTTGGTGAACATCCAGACAGGGCTGTCTTGTTTGCTCAGGTCTGAATCCAACCAAGCAATGAACACAGTCCTAGTCCAGCTTCCAATGAAGAGGATCGATGATTTTAAATGGCAGAGTGTGGGTTTTTAGTGCGTTAAGGAACCTGTCACACTCTGCTTTTTTTTTTTTTTATAGAACAATTATTTAGTTTGACAACAGAAAGGAGGCCAAAGAAAGTCCTTTTATGAAGCCGATGACATCATGTCACTTCTGCTTCTCATGTGGTTGTCGTCCTTATAAAACAGAGTGACATTCTGGGGAGAGGGGGCCAGATGCTGCCCCGTCAGTACATGCTTAAGAACATTTCTGAACTAATTTAAGACTCATGTGCTTGGTACTGATAAAATTAGCCAGCTGGTCACTTCTCCATCTCTTTGGGGTTGACGTGAATAGTTTGAGGTTCCGATGAAAACAGAAGTGTTTCCCTGTAGCCATATTTCATAAACCTCTTCCGTTTTGATTTAGTTGCAAGCCTTCCTTTCCCCTCTAGACTTGTAGACTTGGAAATAAAAATGGAGGTGGAAGTGAAAAGGACTGGGCTGTGCCTTGACAATAATAGCAAAAGAAGGTCACTTTTGTATACACTGAGCTCTGACAATAGGCCTGCACCTTATAAAGGCAAGGAATTAAGTGGCCCCCTTCCTAGTGTGGTCACAGCAGGGCAATTGGGTTGAGAATGGGAATCCTTCAAAGGGATATCTTGGGTACTTTTTTTTTTTAACAAAGAAACTGGAAGTTGGAAAAACAGTGAAGAGCCTGTAATGTATGAAGCTCCCCTGGCAAGCAGGCTAAGCAGAGAAGTGCGTCCTATGGTCCCTGCTTCTCTTTGAGAGGATGTAAGGGCATTTTGGAATTTCTGAGCTTGAGGATGCTTAATTTGGAGAGGGCCTTGCAAACATCTTGTTCATTGGTCACCTTGATAGAACAGAGGCCTAGAGACCTTTAGTAGGGCCACACGAGTGGGTGACAGCTTGAGTTCTGAGTGTCCAGGGGACTATCCATAATTTCATTGGAATTACAGACACTAATCTTCTTTTGTATATGTGCATTCTGTCTCTCTGTTCATGCATGTATGTGTGTCTGCACATGGGCCTGTGCCTGTGCATGTATGAGAATATTTGTAGACCAGAGGTCACCCTCAGGTGCTGTGCCTCAGGGGTAGTCCACCTTGTTTTTAGGCTTGGCTGGCTAGCCAGCCAGTTTCAGGGTTCTGTGTTTCTCCACCACCCCAGTGCTAGGTTACAAAATTTACTACCGTACCGCACTTTTTACGTGCATGCTGGTGGTTGAACCCAGGTCCTCCCAAGATGCTAAACTTTAGCAGACAGAAACCCAGCATGGGGCTCCTTTGACAGGGTGAAATGGCTTCTATCCTTCTTCTCTTCCATCTCCTGCCACATTTGTCAGGGATGGAGGACAGCGAACTGTCTCAAGCTGTTGAGAGAATGAAATAAGCTAACAAACATGGAGCTCTTAGCATGACCCCTGCTCCAGCTTTAGTGCGCCACCCATGCCAACCTTTTCTGTCAGCAGCGTGACATGGCGTGGGCATTGTTTGATGTGCTTAATGATTGTGTTGTCATTGTTCCCGGCTTTGTGTTCTAGAGGGCTGCTTTTCTTCCTGGAGACCAAGCCCAGGAGGAGCTCTTTATCTGCCCAATTATCATGGGGTTGATTTTTTTTATTACTGCTTGGTAATTTTCAGTTGCTGATTAGTGGTCTCTGGTGGTTGACACGTGACAGCCCTCGTGTGTGTGTGTGTGTGTGTGTGTGTGTGTGTGTGTGCATCTGTCTTTGCACAAAGTAGATATTTTATACTGGCTTAATTTATGTTGTCTGTTAACGAGTCCTCAGCTCGGAGAAACCCAGCACTGGGGACTTGCAGGAGGTGGCCAGACTGTAATTACAGAATAAATATCTGGGTCTAGTGCTTCTTGTAAGAGCTTCGTGAAATAGACAAAGTCTGGGCCCCTGATTTTGCCTCTGCTTGCCAGGATGATGCTATCCCTTAGACAGGACCTTCTATGAGGGACATTTGATTTCCATGGCTGAGAAAATATGTTGTCTTAAACATACGAGAACAACTTGTGCTTCTCAGAACTGAGGGTGCAGGCAGAGTTTTCCAAAGGAGGGTGTGGCTTTGGGAAATGGCTCCAGTTTCTTCTGTAGTTTCATCAGTTTCCTGTCTAGGTAATTAGAGAATTTCAGATGTGCCAATTAGCTTGTGGCAGGCGCCTTTCTCATGGTACAGTGATAGATCTGGCAGTGCCATCGATGGACTAGGTTTTAGGTTGTGGGTGTGGCCTTCTAGGTGACTTGAGAAACTAAAGTGAAACTGGGGACACAGCTCACTTGATAGAGTGCTTGGCTAGAATTCGCCAGGCCTTCATTTTGGTACCAATTACCATGTAAATTGGGTGGTGAATGTCTTTAATCCAGGTGGTAGAGGCAGAAGTAGTTTAAGGTCATCTTTGGCTGTATAGCTGAAGGTCTTGTCTTGAAAAACAAACCAACCCAAACTAACCCCCCCGGTTTTTAAAAAAAAATAAGCAAGAAAAGGACCTTGGTTTTTGAATTCAGTCTTCATGGTTTGACACCTGGTGCTTTCCCACACCAATGGGTACTCCCATTCCACACACGTCACACACGTCAGTTGAGTGTCGTGGGGTTTAATTTTAATAGCAACTCGTCATGGATTTGTAGGGCTACAGTGCAGGCTCAGTCCTAGGCCCCAGGTCGTGATCTGTCTTGAGTGCATAGTTGTAATCGGAAGATTCCTACCGCCTCCCTCCCCAGATGGGTAATCTGCTATTTCTACTACTGCAA
Source organism: Chionomys nivalis (assembly GCF_950005125.1). NCBI lineage: Eukaryota > Metazoa > Chordata > Mammalia > Rodentia > Cricetidae > Chionomys > Chionomys nivalis. The sequence continues at coordinate 21,377,339 of NC_080098.1, read as the reverse complement.
TTCAAGAAGTCCTTGCTTACATTTTCAGTCTCTTGTGAAGGAGGCTGCGTGGGATGGAGGTGAACATGTACCTGAGCAGGTGCTCTGGTTGGGGACAGAAATGTCCTGGATGCAGAAGCCCCAGACCCTGTGGATTTATGGTGTACTGTCTGGCAGTCACACAGATGTATGCATCTAAATCTGGGAAGAACTTAGATCTCAGAGTCCATTATTCAACCCCTCTCTCTCCCTTGAGTTTTTTTTTTTTTTTTTTTTGGTTTTTTTCGAGACAGGGTTTCTCTGTGGTTTTGGACCCTGTCCTGGAACTAGCTCTTGTAGACCAGGCTGGTCTCGAACTCGCAGAGATCTGCCTGCCTCTGCCTCCCGAGTGCTGGGATTAAAGGCATGCGCCACCACCGCCCAGCTTCCCTTGAGTTTTGTGGGTGGGGCTAAGTGGTCCAACCCTCTCATTACCTGTTGGCTCTCCTTGCACGCAGCACCATCCAGAAGCTATCCAAGACCTCCCCCCCATTAACATTCCCATCACTCCTGAGACTCAGGGGCTTTCTTCTGTCAAGAGCCAGGATTAAGACCAGATATTATGACAAAAGATGAACCTCACTTCTGTCTCTCAGAAGTTATAACAGGCTTAGGAGTCCTATGCCAGGAATTAGGGACAGACACCAAATATATATTTTTCCATTATACCTCACTCTCTGGAGTGGTTGACTTTTCCCCTGTGTTACCCTATTAAGGGAAATATTGTAAGGTAATAGTTGGAATGTATTGATGGAAACCACATTCTAAAATGTGTGCCAAGTCTTCCTACCTTGCCTTTTAAAATCTTGTAAGGACAATCACATGTGGACTGGGGACTTGGAGAACAACTCCCTCCAAATATGACATTGTGGCAGGCTGAAGAAGTGATGTAGAGGGGGAATTCTGGGATTCCTCTTCTCTGCCTTTAGACTATTAGACTAGAATACAAAAGGGAACACAATCACAGACCTCCCTGCCTCCACCTCTACTTATGATCTAAAGAGATGAGGGCCGGCTCATTCAAACTCCCAAGACTGTTGTTCCCAGGGGAGTCATTTATAAGCCTCCAGGATCTGCACCCATCCCTCTCCCCTCTCCAGGTAGCAACGGGGATGTATAAGCTGGTGCACAGTGTCAGCAGACAGGTAATCACACCTCTGAATTTTCCTTCTGTGTTGTGGCTTTTCTCCTCTTGCATGCTGATAAGTTTGTGAGCGTTTTCTCTTTCCCTCTTGTCAGTTTAATTGCAGTGAGCCTGCACACGGTGGAGGAGAGCTTCCCCTTGGATTCCCACAGTGTAAATTCCTTATGGTAGCCAGCATGCTATTCACATTGGATTCCAAGCTACACGTGTGTGAACTTGACACCCTTTGGGGTAGTTTACATGAGATTGCATGCAGGAAACACTGCAGAAAGAAGTCCAGAATGAAGTACAGTTGTCTGTTTACTGTGATGTTTTCCGCCATGTTAACAAAACAACAATTCTCTAGTATGATTAAGGAAGATTATTTTATTTTATTTACAGGGCTAGGGACCAGAGCTTTGTGTAAGTGAGCAAAACTTTCTGTCTCTGAGCTGTACAGCCAGATTTAGGAAGAGTGTTAATGGTGAGAGTTTGAAAACCAGGATCCTCCAAGGACTGGACCATTTCTGGAGAAACTGAGTGAAAGCGTTCTCCTGCTGGTGTAGTGTTCTCTGTCGCCTTCTGTGTCATGAGTCATCTCTGCTTTGATCTCCAGAGCACCCCTTAAGGTCCACAGTTAGTGAAGAGGAGATCGGGGGCCTCCCCCTCTTCTTTTAGAGCTCAGCAGTTTTCTCTTTACCCAGTGAACAAGGTGCTGCTTTCGTATAATGTACTTAGGGGAATCAACCTACACAGTCCAGGTTCCAGCATGCAATTTTATGTCTGAAGTGTTTCATTTGCCTAAATAATCAAATTAGCTAACCAAATCTCCCTTTGTTTTAGGATTTACAGAGTTAGCTACAATTAGAATAGATCTCTCTCTCTCTCCCCTCTCTCTCTCTCTCTCTCTCTCTCTCTCTCTCTCTCTCTCTCTCTCTCTCCTCTCTCTCTCTCTCTCTCTCTCTCTCTCTCTCTCTCATCATGGAGAGCCTTTTGTGGTGAAACTAATTTTTGGTTAGTAACAGAATGAGAAGTCACAGAACATTCAAGCAGGGAAAATGGCTGCAGAATTTCAGGGCGTGCTCAGAATAAAGTCTTTTTTCAAGGGTGAGTTGAACAGCTAGCTGTGCATGGAAGTGCTGGGTGAGCTTTAACATGATGCTCCTTGCTTGCATATGTGAGCAGACATTGATTTCACGAGGAACAGGCATGGATTGTATTAAATATGTCTATTTCGGTTCTACCCGAACCTCAGCAACTGCTAGAATTTTTCTTTTCTACATGTCATTTTTTCTTTCTGACAAGCAGAAGAAATGTTAAAGTTCTGTTAGAGAAATAAACATTGAGGAGGTTCTGCACTGGGAAACGAGCTTGCTTAGGAGATCTTATGAACACACACACACACTGAAATAGCCTTCTAAAAGCCTTTATAAAATAAGTTGATCTAAGTACTCTGGGTTGGGTTTGATGGTGTACACCTTTAATTCTAGAACTGAGAGGCAGAGGCAGAGAAGTATCTAAGTTGGAGGCTAGCCTGGTTCAGGCCAGGTAGCAATAACCTGGTAAGTAACCTGTCTCTAAAAATAAATAAACAAGCAAATGGATGAATAAATACATAATTAAGTAAAACCCAGAGCTGAGGAGATGACTCGGAGGCTAAGGGCTTGCCAGGCCAGTGTGAGGACTGCCGTTTGGATCCTCAGAAATGGGAGTAAGTGTCTGGTGATAATGGTTCTGCCTGTCCCTCCACCCTAGGGAGAGGATTCGCTAAGCAAACTGGCCAGTGACTTGCTGTATTGGTGAGCTCGGTGTTTGACTGAGTGCCCTTGCCCAAACGAATAACGTGGGAAGAACAATAAATGGCGATTTCAGACAACCTCAGGCCTTCATATGTACACAGAGTTGTGTACATGCACCCACACACATGTACACCCATATACACGCGGATCTATATACATGCAAAAATAACCCAATGCATAGAGTACAAGATTTACTTGTAGAGCAGGTCTCATTCTTCATGGCCAAAGAGTGAATACTGCCTTCTCAGGTCAGGAATATGACAAGCATGCCTGCTCTTGCCACTTCTATTCAACACTGTACTGAAGATACAAATGATCTAGTGTGTGTGCCCCCTCCCAACCTTCTAGAAGGAAGGTCATTGTTCTCCTTAACTTTCTAGGGCTAATTCCTGTGTTCTTCAGGCAGACATACTACTTGTCTACAAGTTAAAATCCACAGCAGGAGTGGAGGGATGGCCCAGCCAATGAGAATGCTTGCTGTGTGGAAGTTGAGGACAAACACCTAAGTAAAAAGTGGGGTTCTTGTGTGCTGGGAACCCCTCCACTGTGAGGGTCAGAGATAGGAGGATCACTGGGGTTTTCTAGGTACCAGCCTAGCTCCAGCTTCTGTCAGAGATGCTGTTTCAAGGGAGCAAGGCAGAGGGTGAGAGGGCAGAATAATGGGAGTTGAGGAAGCCAGAGATGGGGGCTCATGCTTGTAATCCCAGGTGTGGGGAGGCCAAGACAAGATCCTTGGGGTTTGCTTTCCAACCAGGATAGACTAACTGCTGAACTCCAGACCAATGAAAGACATTGTGGAGTAGGAGGGCAGCCTTCCTGAGGGCGATACCAGAGGTTGTCTTCTGGCTTCCACATGTACCAAAACACATGTTCACATACCTGCCACCCCCAGCTACTTGAGCGTGCAAGACACGTACACATGAGCATCCACAGGAAAGAGAGAGTAGTCGTCATCCTATCTAGGATAATGGAAAGTTGGAAACAACTAACAAGAAACTTCTCAGCCACGGGGAAACAGTACCATGGGGTACCTGTCAATTCTAAATTGTGAATAACGATGTGAATGAATGGGGATATTGCTTAATGTGAAGAAGGAGATACAAGATAAGATAATCCTAATTTTATGAAAGAACATTTGTCATATGTGTAGGGAGAAGACTGAAGGCATACACATTAGCCACATTAACACTCATCATCCCGAGGGGTGACATGGTAGATGACTTCAATTTTCTTCTTCTTGCCACACTGTGCAGTCTTAATTTTCTGGAATAATCACATATTAACCAAGATGATAACTTCATTTTCACATAGATTTTATTTTATGATTATTACTAGTCTCAGGATAGTGAAATCATTCATGCTTTAACAAACACATATAAACGCGCGCACACACACGCACACACACACACACGCACACACACACACAGATAATATGGATCCTGGCGCCTTGCTGACCAGCTAGCCAGTCTAGCCAAAACAGTGAGATCCAGGTTCTGTGAGAGACCCTGTTTCAAAACAAAACAAACAAGCAAACAAAAATAACCCCTAAACAACAAACAAAACAAAACCAGATCGAGAAGTGATTGATTGAAAAAGATAGCATGACGTTAACCTTTGGTCTCCACACACCCATGCACAGCGGAGCACCACCTCCCACATGTGTATATATTTGTATAACATACACAAAGGCACGTGCGCACACGTGCACACACTCGCACGCATACACAGGTTTATTTAGTTTGTCGCTGTAGAGGAGTACAGCTCTGGCAAGGGTCCCCTTAGCTATAGCACCCCAGGGCAGATGGCATTACAGTGGCAGGAACTTGGGAGGGAAGGAGGCTCAGGTGATGCTGCAGAACCACGGGGAGAGGCCAGTCTTTGGACCGCCCAGAGAATCTTACTCTCTTAAAGGCTCCCCCACCTCTTACCTTACCATGCTGAGGACCAGGCTCCCAGCACATAAACCTTTTGGAAACACACTCAAGTCCTCTCGAAGTCTTGGCAGGAGAGTGCTGAACCCTTGTTAGTATAGAATTTACTGGATCCATCTTTGGAACTTGTGTGTTTTCTCACTTTCAGCTTTCCCCCTGGAGTCCAGCTTTTAGATCCTGTGGCTGCTAACAGTGGCACCAAGGGAAACTGGCTAGAAACAGGGATGCTGGCTCTATGCTGGTGTGTCTCTTTGCACCAGGAAACTTTTTTTTGGCAGTGTGACTGTTTATCATCTCTTTTGGGGGCTGTTGAGAGGCACAAGGAGACTTACCTTTTTGCTAATTGCAAAGGTTAAAAGCCAAAGCAAAAACACTTCCGTCTAGCATTACTTTTGAATTAATAAATTGCGAAAAAATGTTTACTTGGGAGGTCTTGGAGGTCCTCACAGACAGCTCTGGGATAGAGGTGCCAACAGTTTTCAGATACTGTGTGGCAACACTGAGGTTTGTCTGTGATGCTAAGACAACATCACTATTTAGTAAGTGATGAGATGCAGGCATTGATGTGATTCTGTTACCGCGTCCTGGCGAAGAAGCATTCACATTGTTCTGAGAAGGCAGGGGGTAGAGGAATCTGCTCCATGGGCCTTGGCTGATGGCGAGGGTTGGGACTTCAATTGTAAAGTGCGTTATCATGAGGTACCCAGGCACATAAGCTGTCCTTGTAAACCACACTGTCTAAGGAACTCCAGGGGGTGTCCTTCCTATTTGGTGGGTGGTCTGGAAGAGGACTCAAGATGGGCTGTCTGTGAATTTATTAGCTTCTTCTAGAGAAAGGGCTAATTATGCAGGTTTCTAGGGATCCCTGCCAGCCCCAGATTGGGGCATTCTGCACACTAGGGTGTCATCAGAGTTTGTGTCCTGTTCCTGCTTAAATTGCACATGGAGCTGGATGAAGGGTTAGAGTAGCAGGTTGTTGTTGGTGGTCCATGTGTTCCATGCTGTACCAGCCTTAGGCTGTGCTGAGCTCAAAACTAACATTCTGTTCTCCCCACTGCTCTGGGGATGGGCTCCTTGGGATATCAAGGAGTCCAAGGACATCTTGGCACTGCATCCCTGGGGGGTGGCATAGCCGGAGAGCTTCAAGGGGAGATGCTGAGTGGGAGAACGATGTTCATCCTTTGCACAGTGCGTGGAGACACGGGAGCTGCCAAGCGGCTCCATCCAGGCCCGAGTGAGAACGTGACCTAGTTACTGTGTCTCTCGGCATGCTGGCAGAGTGACCAGACTTTGCTTCCTTTTCCCTGCTCACAGCAAGAATTCTGCCGAGCCTCTTGGAGGCTGGAGGGCCAGTTTTAGTAACTTGCCCTTTCCTGTTTGGCGATGGTCCATCTCTTTTGGGTGAGTGTTAATGGCCATGGGCTTGGAAGTTTTATCTACAAGGAGACACTTTTTTGACACGATGTCCTTGTCAGGTAGCATCTTCTGAACCTGCCCCCTTTTTTGGGGGGGGGGGAAGAGGACCGCACGAAGTGGCAACAAAACCTCTGACTTTGATAGTCACCTGTTGTCATTGGAGTTTTTCTGTCTTTCCTTTTGATGTCTTCCATCTGGATTTAGGTCAAGGGAGGGAGCAAATTCAGCACACACACACTTATAATAGATGCTCTCCTTGATCTTTAACTAGAAGGTCACATTTCTCATGGGTAGGCAGTCTCTATGGGGTGTACCTTCTTTGTGAGGTGAGGTGGCTGGTGGTCCTGAAGGCATAATTTCATTCAGAGTCATGTGTGTGACCAGAGGGCAGTGACCCAGTGAGGTCAACACTGTCATGACCTTTTATGAAGTACTAAGATTCTTCATGGCCAATGAAGAATCTTCCCAGTCCACCTGATAGTGCACTGCGTGAAGTACCTGGGAGCCTCTGAAGTAGTTCAGTCTCTTTTTGACTCGGAGTGGGTGAGGTTTCTCTTACATGTGTTATTCTGGAGCTGGAAGAGACTCTCTCTGTCTCTGTCTCTCTGTCTGTCTGTGGCTCCCCTCCCCCCGTGTGTGTCCACTGTCTTTGGATCTCCTTCACGGATGTGCTGGGGATAGAACTTGGGTCCTCATACACGTTACTTCCAATTCTGTCTTTACTTTCTTGAGTTAAAAGATAAAGTGTAAGTGTGTGTATATACATATGAGTATAGGTGGCTGCAGAGACCAGAAGGTGTTGAAGCCTCTGGAGCTGAAGTTACAGGAAGATTTAGCTGTCAGATGCAGGTACTAGGAATGGAACTGGGTTCTTATGAGAGCAGTTGTATGCTCCGAACTGCTGAGCCACCTCTCCAGGCTTCCATTTTGGAGATGAGGCCTCAGAAAGTTGACTAGAGTGGGCTTGAACTTATCCTGTAGCCCAGGCTAGCCTTGAAATTTACATCTTCTGGACTCAGCTTCCCTAGGAGCTGAGAATAGACCGCACCACTAGACCTGGCTGTCTGTTTCTTTGTTCTCTTATCATACAGAGAGACAGGCACAGAGACAACTTAAGCGTGTTTCTCTGGACCATAGCACTAGCTCAGGATGCCAGAGCAAATCCTACAGAAGGGTCCGGTGCAAGGGGAGCATGAGCTTAGCGGTTATGAATGATGCGTGTGCCACCATCTTCTGGTGGCCCTCATGGTCAAGGTCAGTGAAAACAGAAGCAGCTTGTGTAACACAAATGACTCACAAGAATAGGGAAGCCAGAGGTTCTGAGGACCCTATCCAAGGCCACACATTGAATGATCCAGCCGGAGCAGTTAGAAGACCCTTAGGTTCTACATAGGTGAGTACAGAGGGTTGAACATAGTCTGAACTTTGAGAATCAAATGAATGGGAGCCCAGAGAGTGGCACATGCCTGCAGCACCAAAGGAATTACTGTGAGCTTGAACCTGAGGCCAGCCTGGCCTACAAAGTGGGTTCTAGTTCCGCCTGATCTAGAGTAGTCTTTTTCTCAAAATATAAACCGAAGAAGAGAAAAACAGATGAGTGGAATTCAACAAAGGGCTGACTAATATTCCCAGAGCCCAACAGTGAGGGAGTATGAACACAAGGTGTGTGCATGAAATTGCATGTGGTGTGTGTGTGTGTGTATGTGTGTGTGTGAGAGAGAGAGAGAAGGAGGGAGAGAGCGGGGGGGGGGGGGGGGGGGCGAGAGAGAGGAGTTCAGCACTGGCTGATTCTAGACCAGTGATTCTCAACCTGTTGGTCAAGGCCCCTTTGACAAACCTCTATCTCCAAAACTATTTATATTATGATTTATAATAGTAGCAAAATTACACCGATGAAGTAGCCATAAAAATGATTTTATGATTGGGGGGTCATCACAGCATGAGGACCTGTATTAAAGAGACGAAGCATTAGGAAAATTGAGAACCACTGCTCTAGACCCTCATACGGAGTGAGTCACTACCTGTTTCTGTCAGGGAGGGGGTGTCTTTGTATCTCCCATCTTTGGCCATCTGGCTGTAGGGGAAGGCTTTGAATTTTCCTTGAAGTCAGATTTTTACCTGGATTCTTGTTATTCTCAATGTAAAATTAAATATTTTAACTTTAGGCTGGATGGGTCTTTGGGGACGAGCTGGAGGTGTACTTTTTCCTGGTTAAGCCAGTGAACATTCCGGAGAACTGTCTTTGGGAATTCCTAAAGGGCTTTTAACATTGTTGGTATCACATACAGAGAAAATGCCTCAAGCGATCAATTTTAGAAGCTCATCTTGCGCTCAGGGTTTCCATAGCAAGGCGATTTCAGCACAGCTGGATCACAGGGGTGCCTCCACATTCTTAATTCTTCTGCCAATTTTCCAGATGCCGTTGGAAATTTATCCTGACCTTTTTTTTTTTCATTCCATTTTGAGTACCGAATACTTTCCTGTCCCTACTTAAACTGGCATGAATAAAATATGCCTCTTCAGGATGATGGTTTTCAAATGTTTCTTAAAGAAAAACAAAGCATGCTGGTTGGTTGAACCCAGGAGGCCTGTTAAAAAGTCCTTGTAGTTCCTGACGGTGGGTTTCAGTGCAGTGGTACCGCTTCCATACAGTGTATAGTAACCACAGAAGCAAATACATTTAGATGACCGAAAATGACTCTTTCCAGTTTGAAAATACTGCTTCTTCAGAAACATCTGGGATAGCCTTAGGAAATGAATGGGCTAGTGCTTCCCCAGAAACGTCTGGGATATGGCCTAGTGCCCTCCCCCAAACATCTGGGATAGCCTTAGGAAATGAATGGGCTAGTGCTTCCCCAGAAACATCTGGGATAGCCAAAGGAAGTGCATAGGCTAGCTACTACCACAGTATAAGTTAAAATTAGGAGATGACTTGTAAGTAGCACCCACAGTAGTTATAAAATAGCCAATCTATGTATTCATTGAGTACATTTTTCTTTTTATTGCAGCATAATATGTAGATCATAAAAATTTATCATCTTAACCATCTCTTGTGTCTGATTCAACACCTTCAGTATGTTTATGTGGTGCAGCCATCACTGCCACCCTTCTCCCGAACTTTATCATCTTCCCAGAGACTCTGTCCTCATTAAACAGGAAGTCCCCATTTCCCTCCCCACCAGCCCCTGGAATCCCTCATTCTGCTTCTGTCTCTGTGAGCCTAACAGTTTTAGGGATCTCAAGAAAGTGGAGTCTAGAGGTTTTGCCCATTTTTTTGAATTCTTCTTCTTCTTCTTCTTCTTCTTCTTCTTCTTCTTCTTCTTCTTCTTCTTCTTCTTCTTCTTCTTCTTCTTCTTCTTCTTCTTCTTCTCCTCCTCCTTCTCCTTCTCCTTCTCCTTCCTCCTCCTCCTCTTCCTCTTCCTCTTCTTCTCTTTCTTCCTTTCCTTCCTTTTTTTCTCTCTTTGAGACAGGGTTTCTCTATGTAGCTCTGACTGACCCGGAACTCATTCTGTAGATCAGGATGGCCTCATACTCAGAGATGACCTGCCTCTGCTTCCTGAATGCTGGGATTAAAGGAGTTGCACTACCAAGACTGGCTCACTTGGAATTCTAACAGCGTGTGGTGGAATTTTCTTCTCTCTCTCTCTCTCTCTCTCTCTCTCTCTCTCTCTCTCTCTCATTATTTCTTAACTTCTTGGACATATTCCTTCCAACAGGAATTCTGTATCCTTGACCCACGTCTCCCCAACTCTCCCCCGAACTCTGTCATTCAGTTTTTCTCTTTATTTGAATGAGATCCATTTCTAAGACCTTTTTGAGGAATAGATTTTCAGTTAGCTCTGTCTCTGTATAATCTATTGTGCCAGGCTTTTTGAAAAAGAAAAAATTACTTCACTCAAATCCTCATAAACCGAAATAAGTAAAATAAGACTTGGAAAATGAACACAGGAGGAAGGTAAAGTGAACTTAAAATGGCTATCATTTTATTGACGTTCTTATTGTGTATCCTTATGACCTGAGTGAGACTCAGTTTTGGGTAACTGTCCCTGTTGGGGTTCAGTGACCTAGCTCTTGAGAAGACCCTGTTTAGCCTTCTGTAAGTAGAGGTCAACACTATGCAATGTGGAAATTGGAGACTGTAATTCTCTCTGGGATGATGAGGCAAACTTGGGAGAGGAATGAGGACATGAGACAATTCTTTTTTTTTATTTTTTAAATTTTTTTATTTCTTTTTTTTTTAAATATTTATTTATTATGTATACAATATTCTGTCTGTGTGTATGTCTGCAGGCCAGAAGAGGGCACCAGACTTCATTACAGATGGTTGTGAGCCACCATGTGGTTGCTGGGAATTGAACTCAGGACCTTTGGAAGAGCAGGCAATGCTCTTAACCACTGAGCCATCTCTCCAGCCCCAAATTTTTTTATTTCTTTTTTTTTCTCATTTTTTTATTCTTTTTTAATTAAAATTTCTAACTGCTCCCCGTTTCCCATTTCCCTCCCCCTCTTCCCACATATTGTTCCCTCCCCCCGCTCCCCTCCCCCTATCCCCACTCCTCTTCTCCTCCCCCCAGTCCATTCCCCCTCCCTCTTGATACTGAAGAGCAGTCCAAATTCCCTGCCCTACAGGAATACCAAGGTCCTCCCACTTCTATCTAGGTCCAGGAAGGTGAGCATCCAAACAGGCTACGCTCACACAAACCCAGTTCATGTATTAGGATCGAAACCTAGTGCCATTGTCCTTGGCTTAATTTTTTTATTTCTTAAAGATTTCCGCCTCTTCCCCACCACTGCCTCCCATTTCCCTCCCCCTCCCCCCATCAAGTCTCCTTCCCTTGTCAGCCCAAAGAGCAATCCGGGTTCTCTGCCCTGTGGGAAGTCTAAGGACCACCCACCTCCATTCAGGTCTAGTAAGGTGAGCATCCAAACTGTCTAGGCTCCCACAAAGCCAGTACGTGCAGTAGGATCAAAAATCCATTGTTCTTGAGTTCTCAGTAGTCCTCATTGTCCACTATGTTCAGCGAGTCTGGTTTTATCCCATTCTTTTTCAGACCTGGGCCAGCTGGCCTTGGTGAGTTCCCGATAGAACATCCCCATTGTCTCAGTGTGTGGATGCACCCCTCGCGGTCCTGAGTTCCTTGCTCGTGCTCTCTCTCCTTCTGCTCCTGATTTGGACCTTGCGATTTCAGTCCGGTGCTCTAATGTGGGTCTCTGTCTCTGTCTCCTTTCATCGCCTGATGAAGGTTAATATTCAGGAGGATGCTTATATGTTTTCCTTTGGGTTCACCTTCTTATTTAGCTTCTCTAGGATCATGAATTATAAGCTCAATGTCCTTTATTTATGGCTAGAAACCAAATATGAGTGAGTACATCCCATGTTCCTTTTTTTGGGTCTGGCTTACCTCACTCAGGATAGTGTTTTCTATTTCCGTCCATTTGCATGCAAAATTCAAGAAGTCATTGTTTTTTACTGCTGAGTAGTACTCTAATATGTATATATTCCATACTTTCTTCATCCATTCTTCCATTGAAGGGCATCTAGGTTGTTTCTAGGTTCTGGCTATTACAAACAATGCTGCTATGAACATAGTTGAGCATATACTTTTGTTGTATGATAGGACATCTCTTGGGTATATTCCCAAGAGTGGTATCATGAGACAATTCTTGAGGCACCTGGAGGCTTAGCTTTGAGGGGAGGATGACTGTTAGGACAAACACTCCTGGCCAGAACACCTCTAGGGGATGAAAGGAGGATATAAACAGTGGGAGGCAGAGGGCAGAACTGAAAATCTCACACTCTGCACTTTACTCTTAGATGTGTACGGCTTCCCTTAGGGTAAATAATCCCCAGGCCTCCAGACATCAGTTGCATGCCATGCCAATTTAATTATGCCATTATGTTAAGTCAGTACAGACCCTACAGGCAAAGGGCTCCCAAGATTGTTCCCAGTTGTGAGTCCCAGACGGCCACCACAAGTCCCAGGTGAGACCTGTGCTTCTGACCCATTGGCTATAAATCCAGGTTTTCCCTCAGTTTCTCCTCACTTTGCACTGTTTGCTGTGCCAGTTCACAAAACTCAGGGAAGCTCTTTGCTTTTGTTTACTGGGTTCTTAGAAAACACACATTCAGACCAGTCAAATAGGGAAGGCCCAGGATGAGGAAAAGCGTGGACTGCAGACGGAGCCTCCGTCCTCTCTCTGGCCTCATTACCCTCCAAGCAGACATTTTAAATGCTAACAATAGCAGCATAATCATGTAAGACTAGAGTGGGGTGACCCTAACATCCTCTCCCCTGCTATTCTGTCTTCTGCCTTCGTCCTAGAGAGCTAAAAACTCTGGGAATTGCTATCCACGTTGTCACTGCGCCAGCGCGTGCTGTTGAGGGCTTCACCTGCCATTCTCAATGATAGCAGGTTCAGCTTCTGACTCCTGCAGCCAGAATTCCCAGAAGGGTCTCCAAATTGACCTCCCTTTTGTATGTTGAGGTGGTTCACTCACCATCAGAGCATAGTTTTCTTCTAGACCCTTGTGGAGACCATATTTGATCTCTTTCTCAGTTTCTTCTTATCTCTGCTGCCTGTCTGGGGCTTAACAGAACAGGCCCTTGAAGTGGCTTGAACAAACACTTAGAATCTGGTTTGAGGTAAGCTCAACAATGGGTCCATTGTTCTTTTCCCAGCCACCTGGTTGGGCTTTCTGTCCAAACTGCTGTGGTTCCCTAGGTCACATGACCCTTGCTGTCCTGGCCACAGGCAGATCCCAGCCTGGTATACCCGAGCCTTCACATGCTGTCTCCTGACATTTGGGATTTTAACTTCAGCACTGTCCTTTGGAGTTGTGTTTTGGACCCAGGAAGGAGATTTTCCCTACCAGCTCCATGTTTGGCCTGCAGCTGTGTTTGTGTGATTTCACAATTTTTTTTCTTCATCTCGACCGTGCCCCACCATCTGACCCAGCTCATCTGCAGCCTTTGGTAATCTCCGTTTAGATTAATCTTTCAAAGCAGCAGTTTAAACTGATTGCTTCCCAAGCTGAGTTTTGGTGTCCGTACCTTTCAGCTGCCTTACAGAAGTGATTAAAATAAAAACTTTTTTTTTTTTTAAATGAGTTTTGGTACCCAGTTAAACTTATTTTTGAATCTTGTCTTAATGGTTTGTTTCCATCCATCATGTGTCTATTTTTAACATAAAAACTGAAAATGAGGAGGGGCGGGCTTTTATCTGACTGTGTGCGTTCATGCCTTTCAGGCATCCTAGGAGAGCCACGGCCTTGATTCTGCTTGTTGTGTCTTCCTAAGACACCCGTGAGGAATCACCAGCATGGCTTCTTCTAGCTCTGACTTTTCTTTGCAATTATAATCATTTATTTCTGATTAATATAAGCAAAGGCCCTGTGGCCATTGTATGTGGGCTAACTAGTGTGGAATTTAACCCAATGCATTGCAAACATTTCCCTGTCCATCAGTCTGGCCCCATGCTAGGGCCTTCTGAAGGACAGGACTAGTGTTCCATGTTGCTCCTAGTCTCCCAGGGGCTAGGAGAGTGTCTGGCACACAGGAGCTGCTCAGTACAGGCTTCCTGAGTGAGCAGATTCCCCTTTAAGTGTATGGAAAAGTTGATACAGGAGGCTGAGTGTTGTTTAGAGGCAAAGAAAATTGTTGGCCTGCAAATATGTTCCGTTTGACTTGAACTCTGCCTAAGTATTTTTTTTACAAACCAATATATGAAAACCAGGTTGATTCTAACAATGAAACTTAGATGTCCAGCTCCTCTCAGAGTGTCTTAAGACCTGGAACATGTTGGAAGCAAGACGGTAGGCTTCTTTCTCATGGGTGCTACATCTTCTTTTTCTCAGTCATCCCTAAATAATGCCACGAAGCTATCAGTCAACACAGCCTTCCAGGGGACAGCTGAATACTTCTATCATAATTTAAGAGTGGTAAAGGATGCTATTTTCTTATTGTGAATGTTGGCATCTCTAAATGAAACAGTGACATCATCATCATTTTAACTGTAACCAGTTAAATGGAATCCAAATGCCATAGCCATTTGATACCTGCCATTATCCGCTTAGAAAGTACTAGCTCTTTTTAACCACTGGAATTTCTACTTGTTTATCTTTCCCTTTAAGTTAATATTCTATTCCTTTTGAATTTTATTCTTGGATAACATATTTATCCCTGCAAATACATATATATATATATATATATGTATCTGGGTGGTGGTGGCACATGCCTTTAACCCAAGCACTGTAGAGGCAGAGGCAGGCAAATCTCTGAGTTCAAGGCCAGCCTGGGCTATAGTGTGAGTGAGTACCAAAACAGCCTCCAAAGCTACACATATCTTTAAAATGCTGTATATAGTTACTCTGGTGCTAATCTAATGCTATTATGCATTTGAGAACCAGGGTACATTCTGCAAGTACTGTAAAAGCAGATGTAGAGTGTGTTTCCTGATGAAATGGGTGGGGCTTCTCCTACTCACCCTCCCCCAATCCTGTCCATGGTAATGAATATTCATCATTGCTGAGACTCAGGTGCTCATCTCTTTTCCAGATGTGGCAGCAATGAAACAGTGTCTAAGAACGCAAGTATGTTGAGCTGGAGTGATACTATGGCAGGCCCTCCCTTGACAGGGTTTCACTGTGTAGCCCAGTGATGTGGGATTCCTTTCTGTATGCTGTGGAAACCATTGGTTAATAAAGAAACTGTCTTGGGCCTGCGCAGGGGATAGAGGTAAACTAAACTGAATGCTGGGAGAAAGAAGGCGGAGTCAGAAAGAAGCCATGGAGCCACTGTTGAAGACAGACACAGTGAAAACTTTGCTGGTAGGCCACGACCTCGTGGTGATGCACAGATTAATGGAGATGGGTTAAATTAAGATGTAAGAGTTAGCCAATAAGAAGCTAGAGCTAATGGGCCAAGCAGTGATTTAAATAATATAGTTTCTGTATGACTATTTCAGGGCTGAGCAGCTAGGAACCAATAAGCTGTCTCCTACTACAGCCCAGGCTGGTCTGAAACTCTCTGTAGCCCAGGCTGACTTCAACTTTGCAATCTTCCTGCTACAGGCTTCCTGGTGGTAGGACTACAGTGAAGAGTCATGTCCTCCCCCTGCTCCTTGAGCTGTTTCTGAGTAGAGCACCAGACCATTTTCTATGCTCCCAGCCTAGCTGCTGTGTTAGCCTCCTCCTTTCCAGCAAGGAGCTCGTGCTGCTGTAAGACATGAGGGGGCCCATATATGGTTGGTGTGGGTGTCAAGCACAATGGTGTCTCAGGGGCACACTGGCAAAAGGGATAGGGGGTTGTCCCCAGGAACACACAGGAAGTTCCAGATGAGGGACACTGTGGACTGACAGCACCCCAAGCTCTGTTAGGGCCTGCCTCTGGGACTGAGCATAGGGCACAAAGACTTTGATGTTCAGTAACTTTTTATTTTTAATTCATAACTTTGGTTTGCAGTCCAGTCTGGTCTTGAACTTGCTATGTAGGCCAGCCTAACTTCCAACTCACAATCTTACTGCCTCAGCCTTGTGAGAGCTGGGCACACCACCGTATTTATCTAGTAATTCTCAAATGTAATTTAGACTACGCCTCCTCGGTCTTTTGAAGCTTGTGGATTCATCTGCTCACTCAAACTTATTATAACTTGGAGATAGTCCTAGATTTTGTCCCTCCTGGTCATTTGAAAAACCAGAGTTTCCGGTTGAGGGCCACCAGCATAGCCTGACGTCTGCTTTCAGCTTTTTCCTCTGTAAAGAACCGTCCTCTTCACAGTTAGTTAATGTCTCAACTTCGTGCTTTCTGGTGGTATTTTTTAAGTTATTTTTTAAATTAATTAGTTCATGTGTTTGCATGTGTGTGCCTGCGAGTGTGCCAGAGTGAGTGTGTAAAAGCCAAAAGACACCTTGCAGGAACCAGTTCTCTCCACTCTGTGGCTTCCAGGTGTCGGGTTGTTGGACACCAGCAGGCACCTTTACCTGTGGAGCCGTCTCTCTGGGCCTCTGGTGGTGTTTTTGCAGTTTAAATGGTACCAAGAACACACACTGCCCTTGGCTGGATACAGTAACTTTGCATTTTTTAGCTTTGATGTGGAAGTGTTGAACTTTCAGTAGGAGTGCCTTCGAGATTTCTCCAGGTGAGTGTGTTTGCTAGTGTCCTCTGTCAGACAACTGTGAGATGTGTTTGCTAGTGTCCTCTGTCAGACTGTGAGATGTGTTTGCTAGTGTCCTCTGTCAGACTGTGAGATGTGTTTGCTAGTGTCCTCTGTCAGACTGTGAGATGGTGTCAGTGGATCCCAGTCCCCAGCCATCTGGCCATCATAGGAGCAAGCACTGGTGCTGCATGGTGCTCTGTGCTGTTGAGCTTTGATGGTCAGATGAGCATATGATGCACACTTTCAAGTCCTAATGGGTTTATTAGGCCATGACCTCGTGATAGGCTGTGGAGTATCAGCAGTGCTGAGGTGTCATTGTCACTTCAGGGTTCTTAAGTGCATGGAGCCTACGATGCACCTCAACATGTGCTATAATAAAAGCTTCATTTGGGCACAAATTATGGCACCACCGGCTCTGAGCTCATTACTATTGGGTGAACATGTTAGAGCAAAGAAGGCATCTAAACACAGACACGCATGAAACAAAGCTGTGTATTGCTCACTTGATACGGTCAGAGGCTTGTGGGAGCCTTGCTCTGCTCCTCTAGGGCCTGAGCCGATTCAGCATTGGGTATGACTTTGTAAGACAGCTACAGCAATGAATGAGGCTTACTTCTGTATTGGAGGTATGGCTGTAGGAACTCAAAAAAAAAAAATAATTTCAGGATAGTATCTCGGCAGGAGGAATCACACTCAGGAATTGAGGGAAGCAGAAACTGCTTTATTTTTGCAGGGTCATCTGCAGCCTGTTTCCTATGGGTGCTGTCAGTGTCTTTAGTTCATTCTGAAGAATCATGTTCTATCAATGGGAACTAAACGCCCCTGCTATTTGTTGCCTTTAGCTTTTGGTTTTCCTTGGTGCTGGGGACTGAACTCGGGACCTTGCCGGAATGATAACCGTATCTTCTCCCACCAAGTCCCACTGCCCTGCCTCCACCTTCACTGCCTCAATGCCACTACAGACTGACTTCTCACTGTGTACTGCAAATCCGGGCAGTGCAGCAGAGAGCTGAGTAAAGAGGACAGCATCCAAGTGACTGTCCTCCTGTGTCTCTGAAGTTTGTGTCACCAAAAGATAAAAGGACTCAGGAAAGAAGCTGGATTCGGAAGCTGCTGTGGCCCCCTACTTCATCACATTCGGGCCTGTCCTTCTTTTATTGTTTGAAGTCACATGGCTTTTTTCTTTATATATAACATTTATTTAGTGTGTATGTATTGCGCATGTGGAGGTCAGGGGACAACTTGCTGGAGTCGGTTCTTGCCTTCTACCACGTGAGTCCTGGGGATTGAACTTGGGTTATCAAGCTTGGCAGCAGGTACCTCTGAACCATTTTTCTGACCTTCAACTTTTTCCTTAATAGCTACTAGACTCACAACCGTGAATCCCTGTAAATAGCACATAGAAAGTACTTGCCATGTTTTGGAGACACTTACATTCAGACATTTGGTTTGCAGTGTGGCTTATCTTCCTTATGTTTCTGTGACCTTGTATGCAACGGGTAGGAGCTCACCTCCTTCCTCTAGGTCATGACATAGGCATCAGAACAAGTCCTGTCCAAATAGTTCCTCTCTACGTCTGAGACACACCTCTAGGCTGGAAATAACTGCCCAGTCTTTCTTTTTACTCTTCATATGAATTTTTGCTTTGTTTTTGTTTTATTGAGAAAGGGTTTTCCCTCTGCAGCCCCAGCTGTCCTGGAACTTGTCATAAAGCCAAGGTTGGCCATGTGGTTCTGCATCCACCTCCTGAGCGCTGGGATTGCACTGTGTATCACCCAGAGGCCCTCCTTTGTGCCAGTCATGTGCCGGACCCTCAGGTCAGGAGGCAGGCATCTTCCCAGGGAGCTGAGAGCAGTGCAGGTTCCACCAGGGAGCTTCCCAAGTGGCTCTTTGCTCAGGAGAGTCTGGGGAGGCCTCACTGGGGAGATAGCTGGACCCACAGGCTGAGTGATGGGAAGGAGTTATCACCTGAATAAGGGAGAGGGGACCTCAAGCATGTGGACAGAAGCCAGAGAGTGGAGGGTGAGTGTCTATTTTCAAGGTTCAGTTAGAAAGGTGGAAGTGAGCCGGGCATGGTGGTGCAAGCCTTTAATCCCAGCACTTGGGAAGCAGAGTCAGGTGGATCTTTGTGAGTTCAAGGGCATCGTGGTCTACAGAGCAAGTTCCAGGAGAGTCAGTGCTACACAGAGAAACCCTCTCTCTCAAAAAAAGAAAGAAAGAAAGAAAGAAAGAAAGAAAGAAAGAAAGAAGAAAGGAAGGAAGGAAGAAAGAGGGGGAGAGAGGAATTAGACTTTTTATGCCATCCCCTCTCTCCTTTTTTAGATTTATTTAGATCAAACTTAGATCCTTATCCTTGCAAAGTAAGTTCCTTCCTACTGAGATGCCTTCTTAACCCTACACAGCAGAGACAGTCAATGGGCTTGTGTTGGACGGAACACTGCAATCTGCTTGGGCTGTGTATTGATTCATTCACCCACAGCCCTAAGCAGCTATCTTAAAAACATTACTTACAGACTACCAGATACAAACATTGAACAGCTAACACAACTGTCTTGCTCTATAAATGCTCAAGTGTCAAAAGCCCCTGAAAAACCATATTAATAGAGTCCCCCATGAATTTGAAATGTCTCGTGATTGTGCACACAGGGAGGTGGAGCCTGTTGGAGACAGTATCTATGAACCAAGAGTTTGCTAAGCAAAGCCACAGTGGTGACATTGCTCCCCCTCCTCTGAGAACAAACACTTAGCTTTATTATCTGCAAGTGTAGTTGAGTGTTTATTACAGGCCATTCTTCCCTGAACTAACAAGCCTCCTGCCTAGCGATCGTTTGCTAGCTCTTGAATGTTGGTGTGGTGGCCAGGCACACCTTTAATCTCAGCACCGGAGAGGCTGGGGTAGTGGGTCTCTTCAAGTTCAAAGCCAGCCTGGTCTTCGCCGTGAGTTCCAGGCCAGTCAGGGCTGTGTAGCAAAAGCCTGTCTCAAAAGGGGGGGAAAAGTTGCTAATAAAATTCTAAGCATTTAAATTGCCTTTCTCTCTGATTGTTTTGAAAGCAGCAGAGTAAAACAAGAGCATAATAAAGAAAGCAGAAGAAAATAAAGGTTAATGCTTGGCAAACGATTTGTTTAATTTCAATTGAGCTGCTGGCTGCGGTAAATCATGCATCTCACTCTGGGCCTCCTCAGTGCTAGGTTTCATTGCCTGTTGCCCCTCACACGTTCTCATGGACGCTTCCAGCCTCTTTCTCTACCTCTTCTTGACATGGATGGTTCCAGTCTCTTCCCCCACCTCTTTTTGACATGGGATATTGAGGTCAGCTACAGCGAATCATTAAAACTTCAACTTTCTAGATCTCAGACTTTTCCTTTCTTCCTCAGGGATTCTCCTTTTGCGGGGGTCCTTGACTTTACTTCCAAGGCACACTATTCTCTAACCATGGCATTCCCCAGCCTTTCTCACCTGTCTCTGTGTCCCCTCTCCCCCCATTGCCTGTGGTCCTTTCAGCTCTCCCTAAGTTTTGAACTGCATTTCTAAAAGCTGCTTTCTATGCCACTACCCCTGCTTCTCTTGTCCCTTGTGCTTCTGGCCAGAAATCTCAACACCTTTTGTTTCTATTTTGACTTTTTTGGCTTGGTAAAAAGAAGCTGGGTCCTTGGGTCAGGAAACTAACTTGTTCTGAGCCTAATAAGGAAAATGGGGATAGTGTTGTCTACCAAGAGAGAGAAAAGTCCCTCAGGGCATGTGGAATGTAGGACCAGGGATGAAGGACCCATGATGGAGGGATGATAGATGAGGGGTGAGTAACCAGGGATGAGGGGTGAGCAACCAGGGATGAGGGGTGAGCAACCAGGAATGAGGGGTGAGCAACCAGTGATGAGGGTGAGCAACCAGGGATGAGGGGTGAGCAACCAGGGATGAGGGGTGAGCAACCAGGGATGAGGGGTGAGCAACCAGGGATGAGGGATGAGCTACCAGGGACGAGGGGTGAGCAACCAGGGATGAGGGGTGAGCAACCAGGGCTGAGAGATGAGCAACCAGGGATGAGGGACGGAGCTAATAAACAGACAATCATTCCACACCTGGAGATATACCCAGTAGGGTGCTTGGCTATCGTGCATAAAACCTTGCTTCAATCTTCAGCACGGCATTTAGAAAAACAAAACAAAGTGAGTTAGGCATGGTGGTTCATGGCAGTAATCCCAACATTGAGAGGTGGAGGCAGAAGGAACAGGGGTTCAAATTTATCCCCAGCTACATAGCAGTTTTGAAGACAACCGGGGATATACGAGACACTGTCTTAAAACAAAACAAGACAGACGATCACATCATGTCCAAACTTAAAATCTGCCACGGAACCAAGACAGCGAATATCAGCAGAGCATCCCCGGACCAGGCTTTCACATTTCCTGACCTTGCCATCCCAGCTCTCATACTTCCGCGTTCCGCCCTTGAACAGTTTGCGATGACTCTCAACATTCCTTTCTCCTCTTTCCCCCAGCCCTGCTATGCTGTTTTATGCCTTTATTTCTTTGCCTCCCGCTTTTGTATCTCCGTGTGCCCCCTCCCTTTGCATCCCCCCACCGTTTCTCCCCCATGTCCCCTGTGTAGGCCAGAAAGTGACCTCAGGTGTTGTTTCGCTGGAACTGTCCCCCCCCCCCACACACACACCTTTTTAGTTCTTGACAGTCTTTCTTTGGGAACTAGAGTTTTCTGATTGCGCAAGGCTGTCTGGCCAGCAAGTCCCCGGGGATCCACTTGTCTCTGGTCTGGTCAGGCTTGTGACACCAAGCCTGGCTTTTTATACGGTGCTGGAGTTTGAACTCAGGCCCTTGTGCTTGTGTGGCGAGCACCTCACTAATTGACCCATCTCCTTGGGCCCTGTCTTCTTCTCTGACTCTCTTCTCCCAGTCCATCCTTCATTAATTATTTCACGACTGTCCCTTCTCTTGGAGGATTTTCCAAGGCACTGCACGGAGGGCTGCTTTGGCTTCGCTAACTTGTATCTTACAGGTTCTAAGTGCTGTTCCCCTCAGCCTGACTCCGAGGAAAATAAAACCTTAATGCTTCCCCAGTGGCATGGTTTGTTGACTCTTTTTCAAATGCTATGTTTGGGAATCTACCATGGTTCCAGATACTCATGGCAAGGTCAGATCTTTCTCTTGACAACTTGTTCTTACCCAATGCAGATGGATGGATTCAGAATCAGGGGGTGTTCTGCCTAGTTTTATGTCAATTTGACACAAGCTTGAGTCATTTTAGAGGGAAACTCAGTTGAGAATATGTCTTCATAAGATTCAGCTGTAAGGCGTTTTCTTCATTTGTGATTGTTGGGATTAGGGCCTAGTCCATTGTGCATGATGGTATCCCTGGGCTGGTGGTCATAGATTCTTTAAGAAATCAGACTGAACAAGCCATGATGAGATAGATAGCCAGTGAGCGGCACTCTTCCACGGCCTCTGCATCAATTCCTGCCTCCAAGTTCCTGCCCCACTTGGGTTCCTGTCCTGACTTCCTCCACTGAAGTGTTACAGTGTGGAAGAGTAAGGAAGCCAAATAGCCCTTTCCTCCCAACCTGCTTTCAGTCATGGTGTGTCATTGCAGCAATAGCAACCCTGTCTGAGACGGGGGTGGGGTGGGCAAGTGCACGTGGTGAGGCCGAGGTGCTTTGGACTCGAGTTTAGCAGTCTGAGCACCTCAGTCGCCACACACGGCTCACAGTCCCCTGCTATCCATTTCCTGGGCTCAGCTCTTCCCCGGACTGCAGGGAACTTCATGCTCATGTTCTCTATCCCTTGCTTAACCTTGAGTGACTTACTCACCTCAGTGATGCCATCAGCCTCTCTTTAAGCAGGTTCTAGGTGAGCAGAGCCACTCCTGCAGTCCCTGTGACAGGGGTATGACCCCTGCACTCGCGGGTGGAGGGCTGTGGGAATGTGCATAAACTGACCAGTAGCGTTGTGTGCTAAATGCTGTGATAGACACTATGGGAAAAGCAAGGACGATAGGATTTGTTAAGGTAGACTGAGCAGGAAAAACATTTGAGATATTTTTTTTTGAAAATATTTATGTATTATGCATATGTGTGTGTGTGTGTGTGTGTGTGTATGTGTGTGTGTAAGCCTGAAGACCACATTGGCTACTCTCCTTCCACCTAGTTGAGACAGATAATCAATGAGGCGGAGTTCCTTTGCTGTTTCTGACCCTGCAGTATATTGCACATAGCTGGCCTCTAAGCTTCATCTGGCTGACTCTTTTCTGTGTCTCCCACCTTGCTTGGAGTTCTGGGCTTATAAATGCTAGGCCCACTGTGTCCTGAGAGTTTGCGACTCAGACTCAGCCTTCCAGATTTGTGGAGCCAGCACTTTTACCTGCAGGGCCATCTTTCTGCCCTGCATTGCCCCGAATCTACTTTCTGTTTCTATAAATTTGCCCATTTTAGGTACCTTGGAAATGGAATTGGATAGAATTTGTTCCTTTAGGTCTGGATTCTTTCGCTGCTAGCATAAAGTCTTCAAGTGATCGACTCTCCCAGAACTCTCTTTCTGTGGCTGACAGTGTTCCATCATCACATCAATAGACTACATTTTATCTGTGCTTCTGGAAAAATCTTGATCTGTGCTTTTGATTTTCTTACTGTGTTTCCATAATTTTCATCAACTTAAGGAGTGTGCCGTATTATTAGTGTGTATTTCTCAACTGATTGACTTCACTAGACTTTGAAGGCGACAACAATGGGAAATGCCATCTCGTGGGGTGTGTATGTGCATCATCTCTCGTGTGCGTATCACTGTGTCTTTCAGTTGAGGCCATGCATGGTGAACATATCTACAGAGGATGACAAGGGGCAGGGGCAGAAGTGCAGGAACTCAGGGCCGTTGACACTATCTCCTTCCCCAAAGGGCTTTCAACGGGAAGCCAGTCTCACAGAATCTCAGTATTCTCCTGATTTACTCCCCAAGTCTCCTCAGAGTTGTCTGTCTCCTTGGAGCAAATGCGGCTCAGGACTAAAACAACACCTGGGAAACAGAAGTACTTCTATGGAGGGCTGCTCTCTCGGGGAAGTGGCTTGGTAATTGTTTTTATTGTTTGCTTCTCAAATCAGGAGTTCACATCCAGTATGATCAAGTGGCTAGGAAGATACATACATACATATATACATACACACACCCATACATAATACATACATACATACACACACCCATGCATACATACATACACCCATACACACATACATACATTCACATACACATACATACATATACACATACACACCCCATACATAATACATACATATATACATACACAAAACATACACACACCCATGCATACATACATACATTTATACACACCCATACATACATTCACACACACACACACACACATACATACATACATACATACATACATACATAGTGTTTGACAGCCGTTCTTTGTTCTCTCTTAGTTACAATGACATGCATTCAATGTCATGACTAGAGCCAGAGTGATTCTTTACTTTGGGTAAGGTCTGATCTTGGTGGAGACTCAGGTCCTCTTGCCTCCCAGTCTTGGGAATTGGACCCAGAGACTTGCACATGCTGGGCTCTTCCACTGAGCTATGCCCCAGCCCAAGGCTCGGTTTGATCTTGAAAGACATGCTTCACATTGCCTTCTTTCGTTCATTATTTCCAGCCAGTTTCTGCACACTTTTTTTTCAGGACTCTTGGTCTTCTTGAGTCTGTACTAATTGCCCAAGGCAGCAGTCTAATGATTTGTTGTGGTGGCCCTTGCATCTCTGTGACATTTCTAGAGTGTGCCTGGTGAGCCCGTACTCTCCTGTCTTTGCAGATCCAGTTCCACGTTGTAACATGTACTCAAAAATCTATTCGGCTTCATTCATTTTTAAAACTGTGAGCCTATTTCCCAGGCTTCCATTATATCATCTTGCTAAACGTTGGCTCATGCAGTGCTTGAGCTGCTCAGGAAGACAAGTGACCCAGGACAAGATGGCTGCAGTTAGCCTTCCTTTGTTGTTAGTACTATTTGTTTGTTTTTGAGTCAGGGTCTCCTGTAGCCCAGCCTGGCCTCAAGCTTCCTATCTGGCTGAGGGTCACCTTGACCTCCTGAACTCTTCCTCCTCTGACTCCCGAGTGTTGTGAGTTGAGGTCCATGCCACCACTCCCGGTTTATGTGATGCTGGGCATTGAACCTGGGACTTGGTGTATGGTAGGCAGACACTCTACTAGTTGAGCTATTCCCCGGATCTTATGTTCTCTCTCATTTTTCTTTCTTTTACTGGTGCTAGGGACCGAACCCAGGCCTCTCACATGCAAAGCCCATACTCTTCCACTGAACTAGCAGCCTTCGCTCTTGCCTTTCTTCTCTTGTTTGCTTACTCCGTAAGCAAGTCTAAGCATTGGCTGAATGCCGAGAACCTGAGCTCAAAAGTTTCTGGCTTCGGTTAAGGAAGAATTCAGAAGGTACCTTAGCACCTCAGCTTATGTGTACACAAAGTATATTCACGTTGCAGTTACCTTTTGTGCAGTCCTGCAGAAGCAGAGGCCCGAGTACTGTTTCCTTCAGCCATGAGCAGAGGGCTCTAGGGTAGGTGTAGCTTTCAGAGCAGGGGTAGGTGATAGCAGGAGTGTCTGGCAAACTCTTTAATGAGACAACTGAAATGCCACACACTTTTATGAGCGTGTGTTTTAGGGGGGTAGCATGCCAAGCAAGTGCTTTATGACTGAGCAACATTCTCAGAACTAGGATTTTGGAGACAGAGTTTTGATATGAAGCTTAGGCTGGTCTTGAACTCACTATGTAGCCCAGACTGGCCTCAAATTAACAATCATCTCGTCTCTACCTCCTGACTTTATATTTGTCAATAGAACTATGTTGTAAATGCATTTAAATTACCAGTGATATTCTACCTGGATTCTTAAATCATATTGTTGGTAATAGTTACAAAGTTAGCAATCCAAATAATGATTCCAAAAGGGAGGGCAAAGCATCTGTTAATGTCTTTTGTTGGCTTATCCTTGGTTGGAGTTTGTTTCTGTCTCTCTGGGTTGGTGTCAGATGGGCAGGTGACAAATGGGCAGAGACACAAAGAGAACCAGGACTCTAACGACACCAGCGTGTTCTTTTCCACCCTGTAGAAGAAAGAAGGTTGTTCTTTTACCACAGTCCCCATCATCTGTTTCCTGGAACCCCACCTGCAGTGGAAGTGGGGAGCCTGAGTACCTCTGGGTAGAGAGAGCAGAAGGGAAGCCAGAAATTGCCTACTCCCCGCAGTCAGCTCCTCTTGATGGGCACTAGAGAAAACAAAATGGAAGGAGTATCTTATTGAAAATGGAACCAGTCATAAGTTGTAGCAGATGCCCAAGGTAAGACTAACAAAAACAAGCCATGTTAATGTGGGGGTGTTTGGCTCTAAATTCTCACCCCACCCCCATGTTCTTCTTTGATGAATCACTTGCACATCTGTGTTTGGGCCTCCTGGGTTCTCTCCCTCCCTGCAAAGAGTTTGTGAACACCATCCAGCATCCTCCAACTGTCTCTTTCTAAACTTAACTCATGATGGAGCTGAGATTCTGTCCTTTCCAGCCCCGGGTTGTGACAGTCTATAAAAACAGAACATTCTATAGAAATCAGACCCCTTTCTCCTCTTCTAAGTGATGCAAACATAGCATGCTAATGGTGATGGTGACGATGTGTAATGGTGAGGGGTGATGGTGGTGTGACTGATGGTGATGATGATGGCATGGTACCACTGATGATGGTAGTGACAGTGATGGTAAGATGCTGTTGCGGAGTGAGGGTGATGATCGTGTGTGATGGGATGATGCTGGTGGCGATGATGTGACTGATGACGATGACAGCAGGATGTTGTTGGGATTGATGATGTGATAATGGTGCTAATGATGCTGTTGCTGCTGTTTGATGGTGATAACGAGGAAAAGGACATTGACATGTGATACAGAGAAGCCACTGCTCACTTGCTGGTGTTTATCTAGAATTATTGGAATTAGAATAGTATTGCATTTAAATATTCTATTTCACTGTTACCATGATTTCACCATATAGCTATCATATATTTCAGATATACATGTTGCCATATTTTGTTTGGAAAAAATTGGCATATTTTCAGAGGTTGTGATAAGGAATCTGGGCTTGTTAGTCTCAGAATTGGGTTTTCTGAACTCCTTTCTGAGTTTGGAACCATATGCTGTATTGAGTGGTTTTCAGGCTTCTGTGTGTGCCTGTGCCAGACACACATGGAAGACTTGTTAAAACATGGGTTGCTAAGCTCTGGCTTTGGAGTAGCTGGGGACTTAAGAATCAGCGTTTCTAATAAGTTTCTAGGTGATATTGGTGCCGTGTGAGTACACATGTATGTGTGTGAGACCCCTGCTCTGAAACTCACTCACGATGTCATCCTGGTCACCACCAGGTTTTCACTGGTCTGCAGTAGACTAGAAAAATGATGTGGTGTGGTTTTCAGAACTGTAAATTATTAAAAGGAAGAGATTAATCCCTTTTCCTTTGCCATTACCGTTCCTACTCTCTACTGGAAATATATCCTTTCTTTGATGAAATGAAGATGATTATATCCTAGTTTGGATGTACTGATTTTTACTTTGAAAAAGAAAAAGAGAGCGAGTTGAGTGCAGTCGAGGAGGCCCCGCATCGCTTGCTGCCAGGTTTGACTACCTAAGTTTATTCCTGGGACCCCACATGGTGGGAGGAGAGAGCTCTAGCTTCACAAGGTTATCCTCTGAACTCCACATGTGTGCTGTCACGTTCACATACATAGACGTGCACATGCACACACATACACAAATAAAATGTAATAAAAGCAATTACTGCTGGCAACTAATCCAGTTTCCAAATTTTCTTGTTAGAGAGTTTTATAGGTCTTTGAAATCCACAATCCAGTAAATGTGTAATTTGATTCTTTAATTAAAAAAATATCCTTTCTCTTTAATGTAGAGATAAGGAGTAGCAAGGTAATGAATGTTTGGCTAAGGATTTCCTAGCTTATTTTTTGGCGACTGTTGCAAACCTTCTGATTTCTAGGTGCCATTCCTTACAGCGTGGAGAATGGAGCGGCCTGTGGATAGTAGGAATGCTGGCTGCAGCCTTCTGTCTTTGAAATCACCTTCTTTCCCTGAATTTCAGAATCCACGGAGGGAGAATAACTGGCTTGAGGATCCTGACTTTTCTGTGTTTGTGCATGTGTACATGTGTGCTTGTGTGTGTGGGCACACATGGATGTGTGTGTATATGTCTGTGTAAGTCAGAGGATGACCTTAGGTACGGTTCCCTGAGCACTTCCACTCTGTGTTGTGAACCAGAGTCTCCCACTTGCCAGCCACACTAGACTGACAGGCTGGTGAGCCCCAGATCCAGTCCTGCTCTCCTCAGGTCCCCAGCACTAGGAGTCCAAGTGTGCGCTGCTGTGACTGCCTTCCCCCTCTGAAAAATAGCATGTTCTTGGGATCCAGCCTATTCTTGCAAGGCAAGCGCTTTACTGATTGAGCTATGTCCTCAGCCTGGCTTGAGTTTATGACCTGACATCTTAGCTGCCAAGTCCCCTTACCTCATACTCAGAATTAAGATGGGTTTTGCCTAAGTGCTTTTCTCATTTTTCGAGCATTTTGAAATTTTTCAAGCCTTGCGTTTGAATAGCTGTAGCATAAGTGCCCAGTTGCAGGCGTCTCTCTGGAAGGGTTCTGATGGATGTTCTTCATTGTCTTAGAATATTCTAGGCCAAGTATTGAAGAAAATGCAGCCACTGTTCCTCATTAATTTGAACTTGGATAGCTTCCATGAAAAACCCTCTTAGTCACAATGGCCCAACCTTCCGCCTTCCTCAGTGGAAGGACTGAATGCTTTAATTCATCGGTGGGTTGACTTTGCCTGTGTAGACGTCGTTTATAATTTGAAATTTTTCAGACTTTTCTAGGTGGCCAAATACAGTTCAACACAAGGAAATAAATTATGGAGAATCAATTTCTTTGTTCAAAAGATTTCACAAAACAGCCATTTGGAATTTCTATACTTAATCCTGTTTGATTCCCCTCTCCCCCCTGGATAATCTGTCTTCTTTCGAGCTTGAGTTGTTGCCTCCCTGTGATTTTAGAATCCCCTCCCCATTTTAATATGTCTCTTTCTTAGTATATTAATTTCCTCTTTCAGGAAGATTGGTTTATCATAGTCCTCAAAGCTTTTCTTCTATATTAATATCACTAAAAATGCATGTGATTTTTCTTTCTATTTTTTTTTTGTTTGCATGTTTTTGTTTTTCGAGACAAGGTTTCTATGTGTTACAGTCCCGGCTGTCCTGGAACTCGATTTGTAGACCAGGCTGGCCTCAAACACACAGAGATCCACCTTCCTCTGCCTTCCGAGTGCTGGAATTAAAGGCATGTCCCACCATACCTGGCTAATTTTTCTTTCTAAAGACAGTTATTTAGTATGTCAACCAACAATTTCCTTTAGAATTTTGGATGATAATGGTAGTGAAAAATATTTGTACGTATAAATAGCTTCAGAAGATTGTTTCCTCTATGCATTATATGCCCATCATATTTTTCAAAGACTTTAAACTGTATTTTGTATCATTATTCTAAAGGTATGGCCCAGAAACTACTCCTTGTTTGAAGCAGGTTACAGTCATGATTTTTGTCTTCTTTAAAAGATGGCCATGTGATTGTGGAGCAGGAATACTTATTAGCATGTGGCTATTCTTATGCTAATACATGTGTGCAATGTATACTCAAATACAGCAGAATAAAAGGCAGCATTTAAAATGACTGTCATCTGCATCAATTATTTTTTTGTGTCTACATCATTGTCCCTCAGGAAATACGGGGGAAACCCTTGTCAATGGCTTGTCCATTTTCAAAACACATAAATCAGTATTAACTATGTTAATGGAGAGGTTTCTGGAAATGTCAATCCCGATGGAAATGTTTGGCTTGGGTTTGACTTTCTGTGCAATTTATTCATGCAATGCCATTTGCGTTCGCTGAGATTTTGTATTATTAATAGAATAGACAAATCAGCATTTTGTCAGTGTGTAAGACTTTGCTTGTGTTTTTCTTGTCTTGATTGCTGGTTGCACAGAAAATTTGGAAAATGATAAAGATTGTCACTCAGAGAAGAGGGGGTAGGGAGACTCAATCTGTTTCAGAGGCCGTCGTTTGTGCGGGGTCTGAATGGAGTGTATTAAATAATGTGCACCCAGGGCATCTGCAGTCTCTGTGCCTTATTCCCACAGATGGTGCATTGTGGGAGCCAGGACAGGGGAAGGGCTTTGTTCACAGGCAAGAACTGTCATAAGCTGGGGTCTTCGTGGGCTCCAGAGGAATGGTTCCTACCAGCATCGGCAGTGGAAGAGATAGGATTTGCACACTCAGTGTAACACATTTTTCAGTGTTTAGCCTGTGGCTGCTGCTGATTTATAGACTGGCTCCTTCACTTTCTTCTTTTCCTCATTAGTTCAGCACCCCTGGCTTCAGAGCATCTCCATCGCTCCTGCCTTACCCTCGATGTTTCATCAGAAATGAGCCTCCTCCAGGGTGTGGCCAATGGAGTGTTGGTGACTCCCTAAGCAGCCCAGTGTTGGAGATGCTGGGACTACTGAGGCAGGTGACCCTGTGCAATGTGTTTGGGGCTCCAGACTTATACTTTCTAGTTCTGGGCTCTTGCGTTCTTGGATCCTCTTTCCTCCTCTGTCAAATGGGGTCGCTGGCTTTCAGAACAGTACTTTCCATTCCCAGGCACATGCGAGCGTGCCCATCTTGTCACAACTTCCAGCCATTAGTCTAGTTTTCTTCCACCATGGCTGTATACATTGAAATCTTTTGAAATTATTAAGTTAACCGAGATAGGACTAGAAGATAATTGAGTATTCAGTTTAGAAAGCCTGTCCAGAAATCCCAGTTCTACATATGGTTAGAGACAGGGAATGAAGATCTCCACTGACTGAGGAATATTGCACAGGGTTATTGGAGGCGAAGGCCATGACTGAGGGTGTGCTGTGTTGAAGATCACTCATGTGAAATAGCTGCTTTGTGCTTGCTTTTCTTTATTCACTGAACCCTGCAGTCTCACTTTGACCTAAAATTCAGAAAAACAGAAAGAGGTCATCCGTTTCCAGCTTCTTGGTATGTAAACCTTGGAGGAGAAGAGATTCAAAATGAGCTTCTGTGATTTAACACCCTCACACCTGCCGTGCGTATGTCGAGGCACACGTGTGAGACGGCCTGATGCTAACGTCAGATTTTCTTCCTCAGCATTCCAACCTTGCATTTTTGAGACAGGAGCTCTCATGGGCCTGGAGCTTGTCAATTGGCTGGCTGGACAGCAAACCCCGGGACTCATCTGTATCTGCTTTCTCAGTGTTGGGGTTACATGTGCAAGTCCCCACGCCCAGCTTTTTATGTGAGTTCTTGTGGCTTGAACTCAGGTCATTATGTTTGTATGGCAATGCTCTTCTGATGGCGTGATGTCTCCAGCCCCTTAGTCTCGTTTCTTTAAAAACTGACAGGCATAATCACGTGAATACCTGGCCCTTCCTGCTTCCTTATTCATTATTATCTTTTAACAAACAAAAGACAAGCTGGAGAAAACAAATCCAGTTAGGCGATGTTTCTAGCCTGGGGCCCCTTGGAAGGTTTGAGAGTAGAAATGGGTTATTCCTGTACCTGTTGAAGTAGGGCTGTAAGATTTTCCAGTGTTGGGTAGCAACATTTTCCAAGTTACTATGAAAAATGGGAAAACCCGCTAGATCTCTAGGGCCAAGTGCTGTTTCCTGACTTTTCCACAGGCGTTATTGACAGCAGGCAGGGCACACATTAGGAGTGAGTCAGACCCACGATTTTCCTAGTGCGGGGAGCGCTGAACAAACAGCTAACTCCCCACTGGGCCTCGGTGGATTCTCAATGAAGCCAGAGAGTGATTCAGTCTTAATCAAAAGAGAAAGCACAGACACACCACAAAACAGGAATAGAGTCTCTATTATTACTTAGTTGTAGAAAACCCTGAGACTGGAAAAAACTGTCTTTTTGGTTTCTTAGGAATTTCGATGTACATACTTGGTGGGTGATGAGTTTCTTGCTGGTATGAGCAATGACCACCATAGCTGCTTTCTTTGCCAGGACCCAACTTGAGGGATGTCTTGTTTTCATAGTGATTTCAATTATCAAGCGGAACTCTATAAACATTCTTACCTTTTCCAGGCTTAGTTGAAAATCACATTGGTGGAACTTTTGAAAAGATGGCATTTTGTTGATCCTTTTCAGACCATGTCTCAATGGATGACCCACTTCCAATATTATTTACTATTATTTTATGAATTATGTTTTCCTCCCTAAGTCTAGTAGGACATGGTTGGCAGTGGGTTTTCTGAGTTAGTACAATTTTGAGATGACGAAGGTTTAGAAACTTAATTTAACCTTGGTTTTCTTGGAGGTTTCTGGTACATGTTGTCAGTATAGATATGGACGCACAAACACACATTTGGGATTGTCTAGAGATATGTAACAGCCTAGATGTCTTGGAATTTCTGAGTATTCCTAATAGCTGCCTCTCTGGGAAGACAGAAGGTTTCAAAATAAGACCAAATGTAGACTGTGCCCTGCTAGAGAATGACTCTAGTCTTTCCCTGGGAATTGTCAGGTATCTTTGTCCTTTCTGAGGATTGTCATCTGTCCTCTGGGTTTATAGTGGCATCTGAGACAACTGAAGTGTCCAGGACTCTGGCATTGGATGCAGGGGAGAGGTGCCAATGCATTGCACACTGTGGTACGCGTCATGAACTCGCTCTCACCTCTACTCGCTGAGATGGCCACACTGTTTTCTGTTCTGAAGGCCATGTTCTATGAGCCTCAGCTTTCCGTACCTTAGGGAGCAGGAGGAACTAAACAAAACCCACTTGTAGAATCGAGTAAGTGGGTATGTAGGCTTAGGTAGCTAGACTGGGTGGTGTTTGGCGTCCACTTCCCAGGGGTGAAGATGTATCCCTCAAGTTTGGCCCAGCTTGTGCTTCAGGGCAGGCGTGACTTTCCTATCAGTAACTCCCGTGTGTTTGTGGGCAGAGCAGGTCCAGGGTACTCTGTTGTGAGGACATGGAGCACATGACCCAGGTGTTTCTTAGCGAGCAGTAGAAACAAGTGCCACAGTCACACCTATGGGTGTCTGTCTGCCTTTCGACACTGCTCTTTGTAAAATGGTAGGCCATTTTATATGGTCACTCTGTTTGTTTTGAGACAGGGTTTTGTGTAGTCTAAACTAGTCTTGAACTCACTACATGATTGAGGATGATCCCAAACTCCTTATCCTTCTGTCTCCAGTCTCAAGTGGCAGGATAGGAGGTGAGTGTGCACACCTGGTTAGTCCAGTCTCAAGCGGCAGGATAGGAGGTATGTGTGCACATTTGGTTAACGTGGTGCTGGGAACTGAGTTTAGGGCCTCATGCATTTAGGCAGACCCTGCACCAACTGAACTACATCTCCAGCCTAGGACTGTTTTAAAGTTTTGTTTGCTGGAGATTGAGCCCAGGGTCTCATGCATGCCCAGCACATGCTCCCACTGAACTACTCTCTTGTCCCCAGAGCCCCTTAAAAAAATTCCCCATCACATCCTCACGAGTTCCTGAGATCTCTTGGAGGCCAGGCATTTGGGCACAGTTTTCCAATGTTATGTGGTAGCTGTGCCCTGTGAAAATTCTCAATTTAGTTCAGCTGCCCACAGGTGCCAAGAGTGAGCATGGAGATCTGATGGTAACTGGTCTGCAGGAGGGTATTAGTTTTGTGCAGTAGAACCTTGCCTTTCTCCAGTTCGTCTAGCTTTTCAGCGTGCGTTGGTGATGGCATAATTATACAAGAGCTGAAAATAACTCAGTAGCTGTGATTGAAGTGGCCCCATGTCCAGGAGGGTTACCACATAATGACAGGTGTGACGAGGGACGCGGTTGCCTGAGTGTGGATAACTACCGAATTTCAAGCCACAGCATGCTGCTGGAGCCCCCGGAGGACAGGAAAGGGAAGCTTGCTTCCCCCATCAGGCACCTTATACAGACATAGGAAATAGTACTCAGGCCCAGGAAACACTGCCAGCACGGGCTCTCTTTGGAAAAGATGTAGCATGATGGTTTTGTTTTTTTTTGGATTTTCGAGACAGGGTTTCTCCGTAGCTTTTTTGGTTCCTGTCCTGGAACTAGCTCTTGTAGACCAGGCTGGCCTTGAACTCACAGAGATCCACCTGCCTCTGCCTCCCCAGTGCTGGGATTAAAGGCATGTGCCACCACCGCCCGGCTAGCATGATGTTTTGAAAGGGATCATTCAGGTGCTAGGAGTTTTTGCTTATATCTTGAAAGCGTAAGCTCAGTTTTTCACTGTGAAATGGTTAAGTCACCGTTCTCCTTGTGCTAACACACCTGACACAAGCAGCTTAAGGAAGCAAGGGGGTAAGGGGCTGCCAACCGTCATGGTGACAGGAAACGGAGGCAGCTGTCCACCCATCGTGTTCAGGGACAGGAAGCAGAGAGACGGGTGCTGTGCTCAGTTCACTTTCCCGGTTCTCTCTTCATTCCGCACAGGTCTCAGCTGATGGGATGGTGTTGCCCAAGCTCAGGGTGACACCCCTCTTCAGTTAAACCACTTTGGGAACACGCTCACAGATACATCTGGAGGTGTGTCCTTGGGTCTGGAGAGATGGATTAGCAGTGAAGAGCACTAATGCTCTTGCAGAGGACCTGTATGGCAGTGTAGCAAGAAGGCAGCTTGTTCGTTCCAGCTGCTTTGCCCCGAAATATTATTTAAATCATTGCTTGGCCCATTAGCTCTAGCCTTTTATCGGCTTGCTCTTGCATTTTAATTTAACCCATTTCTAGTAATCTGTGTATCGCCACATGGCTGGCTTACTGGGTAAAGTTCTGTCTGGTTCCAGCGGGGCTACATGACTTCTCTTTAACTCTGTCCTCCTTTCTCCCAGCATTCGGTTTAGTTTTCCCCACCCAGCTCTGTTCCCCTATAGCTCTGCTGTAGGCCCAAAGCTGTTTCTTTATTAACCAATGATATTCACAACATATAGAGGGAATCCCACATCTTGGCAGCTCATAACTGTTTGGAACTCCAGTTCTAAGGAGTCCAACGTCCTCTTCTGATCTCTGCAGGCACCAGGCACATACATATACATTCAGGCAAAACATCATACATGTGAAATAAAAATAAATAAGTCTTAAAAAGTATACCAGAGGCATGGCCTAGGTGACTTCAGATGCAGTCAAGCTGGTGACAAGGACTTGCCCTCTAGGTGCTCCTCTAGTTTATAAAGTAGATTGTTATCAGTTTTACTTTTCATACAAAGATTTAAGGTATCCTTTTGTATTTATCACAAAGGGCGTTTTTTTTTTTTGTTTGTTTTGTTTTGTTTTTTTCCTGTGTTTTCCACTCACTAAAAAATTTTAAGTTAGTGTCGGGCATAGTGGCTCATACCTTTAATCCCAGCACTCTGGAAGTAGAGGCAGGTGGATCTCTCTGAGTTTGAGGCCAACCTGGTCTACAAAGTGAGTTCCAGGACATGCAGGGCTGTTACACAGAGAAACTCTGTGTCAAGAAACAAAAGCAAAACCAAAACCAAAAAACAAAAAACAAAGCCAAAAACCAAAACTTAAGTTAGCATGCAAACAATGGGGTTTCATTATGACATTTTCATACAAATATGTTATTTTATCTTGGTTATATTCACATACCCCCATTACTGTGTCTGGCTCTCCTATGATTTCTTGTTTTCATTTCTTTGGATAGCTGCTCTTCTGCTTGTATACCATTCATGTATGCATGTATATGTGTGTCTGTCTGTCTGACTAGTTATATATAATTTCAGCATAGAAGACCAGGCAATATTTTGTCTTTCTCCCTCCCCGTTTCCTCTGGCTTGTTTGTCTCTCTCACCTGTCCTTCTATCTCTTCCTCCCTTTTCAGAGTCCTCCTTCTGTGTAAAAATCTGGTCAGAAATTGGGAATGCTTTACAATTTTGCAGGGACCATGCTAATCTTTTTGTAATTCTAATTTTAGTATTTGTGCTGCCAAATCAAGAGCACAGCTGTTTTGAGGACACGGGAAAACGGAGGCAGTAGGGCCATGTCTGCTGCCTTCTCTGGACTCTAGGGTCAGGGTTGTTTCTTTGCATACTGTCCACGGCTTTCATCTGATATGATGAGCAGCTGCCTAGCTGTGTCATAAGGAAAGGCTCTCTACATTGAACTTTATGACAAAGAAACTCCGCCGCCCCTGGGCATTCTGTGATTTGTGATCCAGTAGCCAGATTATCCGGGCACACGGCACCTCCAGATGTCAGAGGTGAAAGCTCTGTCTGCTCTTATCCAGATGGGAGCAGCTGAACATGGTGACTGCGTGTCCTGGGCTCAGGTACAGCAGCATTTCTCTACGGTGTTATTCAGACCACTATGAATGCGTTTGCCTGGATAATTTGGTTATTATTGGGTTTGGTCCCTGTGGTGTCTTGAGTGGTGAGTATTTAAAGTGAGAAAAATCTTTTGCTGGCGTCTAAATAGCCCTTGGTTTCTATTCAGGACGCCTAGCATCTTCCTTAGAGTGTCCTGTTCTGTCATGTTCAGTATCCCCCAGCTGGCGGGGATGTACCTTTCAGGGACAAATGTACCCTCTTCTTCATCCTCTAGCCTCTCCCTGTGCTTTGTACCCCAAACCTCCGTGAAAACTGTTCTCTGCAGTGTAGTGACTATCCCTCAATTCAAGGGGCACTTCAGTAAGGGTGCATATAGGCAATTCCATACCCCATTTCCCACCAGACCCCTCTTCCTGTAGCCCACTGCCCAGGTTCCCTGACATCTTTAAGTAGCCTTGCCCATGTTATCTCAAAGGGATCTCTTCATCCTTGCTCTCCTCCATTCTATTGTGATTCTCACCTAAGTCTTCTGTTTCTGAATCGCCCTGACAGTCTCCCCCAGTTACCAAAGTCTAAAATCTAGTAAATATTTTGGCTCCTGCCTATTATCTTTCTTTTCATTTTTTAAAAATGAAGTAATTATTTCAGCTTTAATTATATGTATATGTATTTTTTGTATGGGTATGCGCAAATGAGTGTAGGTGCCTGTAGAAGCCAGATGGCATGAATCGCCTCTGGAAATGCAAAGGCATCTCCCATTTCTAATCATACTCTCAGATGTAACTGACGCTGTTTTTCAAAGACCTCTTTAAGCCTCTGGGATGTGTCTACCAATGGCCCCCATATTCCTAGTTCCTACTCACACAGCAAGAGCCAGTGCCTCTGTTCTTTCACTTCCTGTTTTGGTGCTGCTTTGGTTTGCTTTCCAGGACCAGTCCAAAGTAAATCACATATCTGATTGGGTTAGTCCTTGGTCTGCCAGAAGACAGCAGGGACTTCCATTTCCTATGAAGTTCCACTGCTTCTTATGTCATTGGTAGAGTGGCCCTGTGCTGTTTGTCTGGGACAGTCTTGGATTAAACCCGTGCTGCTAAGTGTGCTATTGTCGAGCTATTTCCTTGCTCTGATACCATATTTTTCTTTGATGGTCTTGGAGATTGAAATCATGACCCTTCTACATGTCAAACACGCCCTGAGTTTTTATCTGTAGCCCCTAGTTTTTTGGGAAAGGCTTTTGCTAAGGCCGGACTCTATAGATAGTCCAGGCTAGCTTTGACTTCATGAACCTCCGGCCTTAGTATCTGGAGTACCATGATTAGAGATACATCACTCTTTCTGTCTGATTGTTTTCTGAGACAGGGTTTTCTATATAATAGTCCTGGCTGTTCTGGAACTCTCTCAGTAGACCAGGTGGTCCTTGAACTCACAGAGATCCTCCTGCCTCTGCCTCCTGAGTAATGGAATTAAAGGTGTACACCACCACCGCCTGACAGTATGTCACTCTTAAACAAGTCCCAGGTATAGGTCGAGTAGCCCTAATCTGAAGACCCAAAATCTGAAATGCTCCAAATTCTCAAACTTTTGAAGTGCTGACATCATGCTACAAAATTCCATACCTGATCCCATATGTCATGTGGAAGTCAAAATACAGGCACAGTAAAAACATTTTGCAATATTACTTTTTGCCTAGGGGGCATGTAACACATGCATGAGTTTCCTGGTTAGACTTTAGTCCCACTCCCAAGACACACAAAAGATTCTGATAGCTGAAAAAAGTCTGCAATTGGACAAACTTCTAGTGCCAAACAATTCTGGTAAGAGAGTCTTTCAACCTGTATCGGGATTCTCCATTAACGATTGTTTTAATGATGTCTCATGGCACCCCAGCCTCTCTGCTATGTTTCTCCCGCTCTATTGAACCACTAGAGCAGTGTTGAGGTTTTTCTTTGTCGATCTGACCCTTTCTTTCTTCTTCCTGGGTGATGTGTGGGTGGGGTGTGTGTGTGTCTGTGTGTGGTGGGGGTTGGATGAAAATTTGTGTGTGTGTGTCCAGGTGCTCATACACGTATCTGCAATCTACTGGAGGGCAGAGGCTGATGTTAAATGGCTTTCTTATCACCAACCTGCCTTACTTATTTCTTGAGGTAGGGTCTCTCACTGAACCGGAAGCTCATCAGTCTGCCTAGGTGGATTTACCAGTGAGCTTCAGGGCTTTGCTTGACTCTGCCCAGCCCACCACTGGGGTTACAGATGTGAGTGCCTGGGATCCAAACTCAGGTCTTCATGCGTGCATGACAGCCGCTTTATAGAATGTGCTATCTCCCCACTTCCGCCCACCCCCTCCCACCCTCCCCACTTCCGCCTCCCCCTCCTGCAACAGCGCAACATCTTTAACTTCATCCCATCCTGGAAACCTGCTTTCTTCCCTAGCACTAGGTAAGGCTCCCTTCCCCCATGTCTTCCAGCACCTATACTCAGCTCTGTGTGCCTCTTTCTCACTGTTAATTCCTTACTTGTTTTACAACCCAGCTAGATTCTAATCTGAAGATAAACACAATGTCTTGGTCACCAGGCTTAGAGGTTAATTTAGTGCTGTTGGAATCTTAGATGCTTGATAAAGATTTATTGGACAAACAGGAATGGATAAAGACATTGTGGTATATATATATACACAGTGGGACTATAAAATCCACATCCTGCTATTAAATAATTTGAGCTCTCTGTGATTATTCCAGTAAACTGTCCAATGCCAGGTATATGTCACTTTCTTAACATCAGCCAACTTTAACTGGTCCTGATATTATTTTACTATTTCCTCTAGCACACTGATCATAACCAGCTATTATCTGAGCACTGCAATTAATTCTCTTTAATAAAACATCTTCAAAGTATGGCATGATGTGGAATCAAGTCTGGTACCAAGAAAGCATATCCCACTGTGGAAAACTTTCTTGTTGAAGCTGCTGTGTGCTTGTTGTGGAGGTTTTCTTTTTTTTTTTTTTTTTTTTTTTGGTTTTTCGAGACAGGGTTTCTCTGTGGCTTTGGAGCCTGTCCTGGAACTATCTCTGTAGACCAGGCTGGTCTCGAACTCACAGAGATCCGCCTGCCTCTGCCTCCCGAGTGCTGGGATTAAAGGCGTGCGCCACCATCGCCCGGCATTCTGAGGGCAACTTTGAGTCTCTGGTGCAGTAGGCGGCTCAAGAGGAAAATGAACTCATTACTGATAGGTAGATGAAGACCTGGCAGAGGAGTTGTTCATGGACGTGAGTGTTGTGGTTGAATCTGAAATGTCTCCCATCTGCTTATATTTTGAACATTTCTTTCCTGCTCTTGGCACTGTTTTGGGAGGTTATAGGACCTGTAGGAGGTG
This sequence comes from Chionomys nivalis, assembly GCF_950005125.1. Lineage (NCBI taxonomy): Eukaryota > Metazoa > Chordata > Mammalia > Rodentia > Cricetidae > Chionomys > Chionomys nivalis. The sequence continues at coordinate 21,338,112 of NC_080098.1, read as the reverse complement.
GGGCTGAATTGTGAGAAGGTGTTCACTAGGGCTTGGCCATTAAACTTAAGAGCCTATCCCAGGTTCCGGACATGCTCTGCTTCCTGACCTGTAGCCATGTGAAGAGCCCCTACTACATATGCTCGGGCTGCCATGGACTGAACTGTTCCACTGAGCCTTCCCCCACTCTGATGGGCTGCTGCCCTTTGAAACAGCCTAAACTAACCTCCCATGAGTTGTCGTGTTGAGTGTTGTGTTACAACAATGCAAAATGAAATATTTCAGTAGAGCTAGAGGAACTCACCAGAGTTATTCAGCTGCCCAAAGTACAACCAACCACCTCCAGGCCCAAGGGCTCAGGAGAGGAAACTGGTTAGCCCTCTAGCTGAGACAGAATGATTTCCAGAGGGAACTAACATAGGTGTTGCTGGACCCATGCACTGAAGCAAGAAATACACAGGGGAAGACATTCCCTTCTTCTCCCCCGTGTTCACTGCCCTTCAGAAACTCCCATCGGCTGTCTCAAAGCCCCAGAACTGTGAAGCTGTCTCAATGCCATCTGCCAGGCTTGATCTCCCGAGGCGGGACTGATGGTGGGAGACAGAGCTAAGAGAGTGGCGATTAGCCAAAATGGAATTCTGTTAGTATGTATAACTAATAACATGTATCATTAGTGTGACACACACAGTTTATGTGTCAGTTCAAAATGAAATTCATAAAACTAAAGAGTAATGTTGCAGCACTGTGGTGGTGTGGGTCATCTCTCCTCTTGCCTCTCCTATTCTATAGGAGACCTTCTGTCCTTTTCGCTTTCCTTTCTCTTCTTTGTCACAGCCTTCCAAATTCCTTTACTTCATTTCCGTTGCCCAGTATAACGATGGAGACATATGTATGCATTCTCTCTGTCTTGCAGCTATCTCTTGGACAGAAGTCAGTAGTTGATATAATCATAGGAAATTTGCATGACTTCAGGCAGGGCCCACCCTTTGGGGGTTTGTGACTGGATGGTTAATCTTCACTGTCAACTTGACTCAATTTAGAATCACCACATCCTCTGGGTATGTTTATCCAGAGAGACTTAAATCAGGAGGGAAGACCCATCTTGAGTGTGGGCAGCGCCTTCCATCTCATGAGCTAGATAGAGTCTGGGGTTAAATTAAGAAGAATGAAGAAGAAAGTGAGCTGGGCAGCAGCTTTCCCTGCTCTTTCTCTCTGCCTTTGATGGTGTGACCTCTGCCTCGCACTCCTGTTTCCTTGCATTTGCCCCCGTGATGGACTATACCTTCAAAACCATGAGCCAACCCAAAGCTTTGCTTCCTTAAGCTGCTCTTGGCAGGTCTTTTACCACATCAAGGGAACTAACTAATGTGGCAGTGTTGATCTCGGCACTTTCTGTGGAAAGAGAAATCGGTCAACAAAGCAGTGTGGTCAGCGTGTGCCTGGAGGGATGTCACCACAAGTCATGCCAGGGTACTTAACCTCCTGCTGGCAGGCACACTTATGTGGAGTAAGTTAGCGCCATACTGTTTGGTTTCTGAGCTAGAAAGGAATCAATGCCTTTCATATCTAGATTTCACTAAATGAGATTAAGTAAGTTATGGGCCACATGCAATGGTCTGAGCACGGAGTGGGCCAGTATGTTCCTTGTTTAGCCAAGGAGGACACTGAAGGACAAGAGCATCTTAGACTGTGAATGACCCTATACTCCCTCACAGGCGCTGGCACCAGACCACATCCTGAAGATCAGATGACTGCTTAGAAACTCTTTGGAGCTTTGCAGATTAGAAGCTTTGATGTAAACATATGACAAACAGTTTTAAATATATATGTATATATATATACATATATATGTATATTTTAAAATCTTTGAAGGAATACATTAGATTAGCTGACTTTTCTTTTTAAAAATTTATGTTCCCCCCACCTTGTTCTTACTGCCTTCTGATTGAAGTTGAGGAAGGAATAAAGATTAAAACAGTAATGCAGAATGTTAGATGGAGTTTGTGTGAGAGTTAGGCAGAACACATCACACCTCTACATATGGTCCCCGGGGCCTGGGGCTGTTCACATCTGTGCTCTGACTGGGGCTGACTGAAAGCAGAGGTGGAAACAGACTCCTCTTGCCTGCCTTATTGTGTGTGAGGCTGGTCTGCTGCCAGGAGGGAGCCAGGGCATCCGAGTAGGCCTGGGGGAGGTGTAGGCAGAATCTGAGATGAGAAGCAATGATAAGAAGCAGGGTCTTGTGAGATAGGAGAGAGATAGGACTGTCACAATCCATTGTGAGAATCTGGTAAACACTACCAAGAGGTAATGAATGGCTTCCTCGCTTCTTCAACGGTTCCCTAACTCTGGGTAAAGTCAAGTGTGGCCCTTTGGAGTGTCTTCCTAATGGCTGAGGGGCTGGCATGGGATCAAGTAGGCCAGACAAGCCGGCTACTTCCAGCTCTGTGGGACTGACACCCATCATCAGTCTTGATAAGGTTTCTCCTCTTGTCCCAGTGACCACGTCTGACTTTTCCCTCTTTGCTCTTTCCCTCAAGGGACTCCCTGGGAAAGCTAGAAGTGATGGCTGGGCGCCAACTTCTTTATATTCTGTCTTAAGATTTACAACCTCCTCACTTTCCACACAGGCTTTGAGGGCGTTTTGGCAATCTCTGCTGGCTCCTGCCTGTGTTCCTCTGACATCATCATCCTGTGACTTCCCTTTCAGTTGTGCCCTGGGGTTGGGAGTTGGGTCATACCCGGGAAAGACAACCGAGGAGCCTGACCATGTCTCAGGTCAAATGTTCTAATGCCATCTTTGGTTCTGGTGTTGCTGTACCTCAGGAAGAAGGACCCAAGTGATTCTGGACTCTGGGCTCTGCAGAGATGGTGGCCAGTGTTTCCCTGGAAGCTCCTCTTTGTCTTTGGTAGTGACAATGGCGAGTGAGAGCCGCTTGACCCACAGAGATGGGTTAGAACTTGTCCGTGGTGATGGGGATCCTGGGGGACAGGCTAAAACCTTCCCACTTGCCGCAGATAGGTGAGTCGGAGGCTTGTTTGTCTGCTGTCTGTTTGTATCTCTGGAAAATCCATCTGGGGGGTCACCTTGAGATTAAGGCTTATTGCTTTCCTCTCCAAGTGGGAAATGAGAATGTATGAATGAATGAAAAAATGGCTTCTAGTGTTCCAGCACTTGCCTCCCTCATCCCCTGACTTTCCGTTATCTAGGTTCGTGGTCTCTCATCGTTTGTGTTCCTTCTTTCTTAGTCTGGCTCATGCTGGCCTTTCCCTTGAAGCCAGATTCTCCCTGGCTGCTCCCACAGTGCTGCAGCCTTAGCGATGGGAGCTGTTACACAGCCAGGAAGACCCTGCGGGAGAGTCCGCATGGCGCGTGGGGTAGAGGAAAGGCACAGCTCATTGGTTTGCCTACATGCATCCTGGGTAGAGAGCTTGTCTGTAACATTGGCATGGAAAAGCCAGTGAAGCGCACAGGGGGTACTGAGTCAGCTTTCATTTCAGCCCACCTCAGGACTGCAGTGTGTTGATCTAGAGATCAGGGTGTCATGGAGACCCAGGGCTTCCAGCCTAAAGCCCTTCTTAGTTTATCTACTTCTAAGCCTGCCCTTTTCCTGGTGATAGGCTGGTCCACCACATCAGTACCTACTGCCCTGCAGGCCATGGAATTTCATCACCAGCACTCAATTATTCTTCATTCTGTCCCTCATTTCTTGCTTCAGGAACTTGGTCAGATTGAAGGGTTTGATATTTTTAAGTACGTGCTTTTTCGAACAACAGGCTTGAGGCTTTGGTGTATCTTCTCCCCCCAATTGGTTAGTTTTGTCAACAAGAGAGAGATCAAATGAGGTTGGGGAAGCAGGAGCAGACAGCTCGTGGAATTTTGGAGCAGTCGGTTAGAATTTGCCTGGACCAGGAGCACAGTAATAGCGCTTTATGTGATTAGCTAGAAAACTGGTGTATGCTATGTGTTCACTAAATGGAGACTTCAGGGAAGAGGGGGATCACGAGCATAGATTAAGAGTGCGTTTACCATCTCATAGCGATGGCCTCTTCCCGAACAGCTTGCGCTTGGGCCTTGTTTCTTGGCCTCTCTCAGCTCTGTGTCTTCTAGGGAAGTCTGTTTTGGTGAACCTTCTTTCACCTTAGAGTGCTTGTGGTTAAGAGCCTTTTTTGGTTACATTTGCATTGTTGTGATGTAAGGACCTCCTGGAAACAACCCGAGGGAGGGAAGCCTCACTTCAGAGCACACTTTAGACTTTTCAGTCTACAGTTGTGTAGCCCCGAGCTCCCCCTTAAACAGCATGACCTGACAGTAGGAGGGTGTGGTGGAGAACTGCCATTCATATAGACGCAGACCAGATGTTGGACTGTGGCCTTCAGGGCTTGGACCAGAGCCTTTAGAGGCCTGACTTTCATGACCTATTGCTGCTACCTACTAAGATTGTTGAATGCACCGTGAAGTCAGGGTGCTGTGTGCAAGTGCTGTCCTAAAGCGCAGTGTTAGCCTAGACACTTTGCTTGCTTCTGGCCCATGCTGAATTTAGAAGACACTGGGCTGGCCATGACCCAAGGTTCCAGTAGGAGGGTGATTTATGAGAAAGAGGGAGTTGGGGGAAGGTGGGGGCCAGGAGGCAAAGTACATCACAAAATCTGCACCCCGATAAGGAGCTGTGACAGAATACATGGACTGACGTCTCAGGGATGCTTGGCAAAGGTGCTTTCACATCAGCATCTTTATTCAGCTACACAGACTAAAATTCTAGGCTCCCAAAGGGGAAGCAGGTGCTGGGCTCAAAGCGTATAGTTTGCCTGAATGGCTTAGGCAGAGTGAGTCATTCTTTTCAGTTAGGGTAGTGGGAACCCTTTCAAACATCAAGCTCCCAGATGTAGGCAAGGAGTAACAAGGTTTGGTTATGCTGCTTAAGCTGACCTTGATCTAGCAATCTTCCCACGTCAGTCTCTGGAGCAGCTGGGATGACAGAGCGAGCAAACCTTTCAAAGGATGGCACCATGCCTACAATGGTGACTCTACTGCACACTCATGGTTTTAGTGCTTTAAGAACCATATGATAAGCCTTTCTTTGTGACTCTTTGTGTCACATAGGTATATTATGTCATTTCCTGTCTGTCCTGATGAGATTATTCCTGAAGATACTGTCCTCTTTGAAGAAAAGATAAGGAGACACAATTCACCAGGCCCTTCATTCAATTACTTTCTCAAGAAACTTCTGGAACTCTTTGTTTTGGAAGCATCTCATCACTTAGGGTTCTTGAACATGCCTTTCTCATGAGGTCATATTCTGGTTCGTCCTGTGCCTTTCTGCTTGTTTCACCATTTATGATTTCAACATCTCAACATGCGTTCAGAATATGCATTTGCTAGCTATGACTGACTCTACACCCAGGAGTTGTGGGTATGCTGGTGCTGTCTCTGAACTGCTTGGGGACTTAGATGTCTCACCAAGGATGCTGAAGTCAGAGGCTTTGCAGGTGAGGTAGGCTTCACGTTTCCCTTTGCAGTGAAGTCTTTCATCTTTCTTCCCTGCCTTGTCCCATTCTACTTCAGAGTTAATTGTTTTGATTTGAGCGCCGGAGGGATGGTTCTGTGGTCTTACTGGCTGCTCTAGCAGAGAACCTGAGTTCAATTCCCAGCACTCACATGACAGCTCACGACTGTTTAGAACTGTTTATAACTGTTTATAACTCCAATTCCAGGCGATCTGACCCTCTTCTGGCCTTGGTGGGTACCAGGCACAGGTGTGGTATACATACGTAGGTGCAGACAAGACATAAGATATAAAAATAAGTAAATTTTTAAAAAAATAAGTTTGATTTTAGTCAAACAACAATAAAAGGCAAGCATCTTGCCTTTGGATGCTGTACAAACTGTACCCTTGGATCACACAATATTATTTAATCCTTTAGAAAAATGTAGTATTGCTGTTTGATTCATCTCCCTGTGGATCACCAACACTGAATCTTTCTAGACTCTTTTCATTTTCTCCTTGTAGTGTTTAACCAGAGGCATACATGCCTCCCAAGGGGAAGACTCCCAGGAGTAAACAGACACTGGGCACCTATGATCCCCAGGAACTCCTCTGTCACACACCAGTACGCAGGCTATCTGAGGAGTCTGCTCTCTGCGGCACAGGCTGAAATCATTTCCTTTGAAGTCATTTTGCCAGTTGCTTTTTCACGGTTAAAAAGGCTGTGTGCACTGGAGAGACCTGGGCAGTTTTTTTGTTGTGGTTTAATATTTATTGACAGCTCTAGACTCTGGGTGTCTTTATTGACTAAAGGCCAGACACTGAGAGCGGCCTGTCTTCAAAGCCATTTTTTTTCTGCCTGTATGTCCCTTTCTGTTTGTAGGAGACTATCACCATTTACCAACTGAAGAGCTTAAGTTGATATGGCTAAAATGCATCTTTTCTTTGTGACTTTACATTTCTCTGCTTTGGGGCCTGGCAGTGTTAAGCACCTGGCAGTTTTGTTTTTATGTTTTCTCCTCCCCTGCTAGTTAGCGTTGCTAGTGAGAAATCTGCTGACTGGGTTGCGCACTGCAGGGCTGCACTTCAGCGTGGATTGCCCCTGGACTTGACCTTTCCCGGAGACCTGAGAAGCAGTGAAGATTGACTTCCTTCCTTATTGCATCTTTGATACAAAAAAGTTTAGAATTTTTTTTCTTTTTAAAACAGAATGGGCAAGAATGTAGTATTGTTTGAAATCTATCTTCCTTTCTCACAGCAGATTTTTCTATCTATCTATATCTATCTATCTATCTATCTATCTATCTATCTATCTATCTATCTATCTATCTATCTATCTATCTATCTATCTTTGGTAGTGCTAAAGATTGGCCCCAAAGTCACGTGTGTGTTGGGGAGGGCTCTACCAGAACACTGTCTTTAAACTGAGAGAGAGAGAAAAAAGCTAGAGGTAGGTGTGGTCTCCTTGGCCAGAGTTTATCCTCTGGAACTCCTCATAAAGGTTACATTTTAATTATGTCATAATTATGAAATTGTAGGTCCGTCTCCTCCTGTTTCCACTTTGCGCTAGTCTTTTTACATTCACTTCTGGGGTCCATTTAATTTGGTGTGACCAAAGCCAAACTCTTTTTTCCCCCAATCTAAATGTGTTTTTTTCTGTGTATATTCTGTTCCATATTCAAATATGACAACTAAAACCCATAATGAGCAAGTCCATTTCACTGGCCTCCATAGCATATGACAGACTAGATAATGTATAAAATGAACTTCCTTACAGAAAAGTAGAAAGTATACAGCATGTTTTTAAAGTTACAAAAATTGGAATTTTACAGCTTTTTTGTTTGTTTGTTTGTTTGTTTTTTTGTGGTGGAGGCAACATCCCTCTATGTAGCCCTGGCTGTCCTGTAACTCGCTGTGTAGACTAGGCTGGCCTCAAACTCAGAGATATCAACCCATCTCTGCCTCCTCAGTGCTGGGATTAAAGACAGGCGCCACTACACTCTAATCGTCTTATTTTTAAAGTTATGAAAGAGAAATTTTATGGCATAAAATTCCATTAGCAGTAATTCTCCAAGTCTTACAAAAGCATTGTAATGGAACAAACACAATAAATATGAACCATAGACTCCAAGAGTTACTTGTCTTTACTAATATTTGTTTTTTGTGGGTATGCGTATGTGTATATATATATGTATATGTATATATATATATATATGACTATATATATTTGTGTGCACATGCAGAGGTGCATGTAACTATGCAGGCATGTGGGGGCCAGAGGTCAATGTGGGTGCACCTTATTTTTTGAGAGAGGGTCTGTCACTGCATCTGGAGTTGCTGATTGACTAGATCAGCTGGCCTGGGAACCCCTATGATCCTCCTGCCTCCACTTCCCAATGTTGGGATGATAGATGGACTAGCACTGCTTTTCACATGGGTGCTGTGGATTTGAACTCAGTTCTTTGTACTTGCACACAGAGGCTGTACTCATGGAGGCATCTCCCTAGCCCAGTGATTTGCTTTTCTTAATACTTCGATTTCTCTTAAAACTATACAAAATGCCCTTTTCCTGATAGTGCTTAACTTCAGACAGACTAGCAAGGCACTTCCCCTCACTGCCACTATTTTTAGCTTTTACCTCAAAAACTCACTCCAGAGTTGTCAGCATCTAAATTTTTTCTAATGATTTTATTTTTTTCTTAAAAAAAAACTTTTATTCTTTTCTCATACATTACATTCTGATGACAGTTTTACCCCTCCACTTCTCCCAGTCCCTTGACCCCACCTCTCTCCTGCAGATCAAGTCCTCTTCTGTTTTTCTTAATGAAAAAAAAGAGAGAAAGAAGGAAAGAGGAAAGAAAGAAAAGAAAAGAAAGAAAGAAAGAAAGAAAGAAAGAAAGAAAGAAAGAAAGAAAGAAAGAAAGAAAGGAAGGAAGAGCAGGCCTCCCAGGATATCCACCAAACATGGCCTAGCAAGTTACAATAAGACTGGACACAAACGACCCATATCACAGCTGCATGAGGGGAACCCAGCAGGAGGATAAGGATCCCAAGCAGAGGCAGAAGAGTCAGACTCCACCCCACACCCCCAATGTTGGGCACCCCACAAAAACACCAAGATACACAAAAACACAAGTTATATGCAGAGGACCTAGCTCAGACCGGTAAGGGTCTGTGGTTGTTGCTTCAGTCCCTGTGAGCCCCTGTGAGCCTGCTTAGTTAATTCAGTGGCCTGTGTTCTTGTGATGTCCTCCACCCTCTGGTTCCTACAATCCTTCCTTCCCTTCTGCGGTCTCTGCCTAGGGTTTGGGCGTGTGTCTCTGCATCTGCTTCCATCAGTTGCTGGTTGACAGCCCTCTGATGATAGCTGGGCTAGGCCCCGATCTATGAGTATAGCAGAGTATCATTAGGAATCATTTCATTTTTTTCGGTTGTGTTTCTCAGCCGTTTGAGATTCCTTTGATTTTATTCTTTAACTTCTGAAAGATTGTCAACGGAGCATTCTTTGTTCTTCCTTCCTTCCTTTCTTTATTTACTTATTTATTTATTTTCTAAGAAGGAAAACCAAACCAAAATGAATTTTCAACCATTGTTGAATTGTAGTTGTATCAAAAAGTTCCACAATAGCCCGGAATGGAGTATAACAAAGATTTATTTATTTGGGGATAAACTCACAGGAAGAGTAACAATCCTCGGTCCTCTGCATGTACTGGGAACTGGATCTGAATTCAGCAGAAAACAGGGGTCATACACACTTTTCATCTGCACTTCTAGCACATGAGACCACGCCCAAAGTGGTTCAGGATCTCAAAGGCTATTAGCTGAAGGAGTTCCCACAACATTGAACCTTGTGCGAAAGTGGAGACCTAGGTCCTTCCTTGCCTCTGTGGGGAGAAACTTGTTAAGTATTTAGGATTAGCTAGGTATGGTGGCGCTTACAATTCCAGTACTTAGGAGGCAGAGCCGTGAGGACTACCAATTTGATGCTGGGTTGGGTTACAAAGCAATGTCACATTTCCAAAAACAAACAACAGAAAAGCATTTTTAAAGACGAAAGGAAGAAAAGAAAAAAGGGAGATATGTAAAAATTCAGACATGCCCAGCATATACACATATGTATATCATGTATGTAAATCTGCCTTTTTATTTTTTCTCTTATGTTTATCTTCTCTGTCTGTCTGTCTGTCTTTTTAATGTTTTCCTTCTGATTTTGAATCATTGTCCTTTAAAAGCCCTGTACACCACAACAGAAGACAAAAGTGACCCCATTTGAAAGGTGTCTGTTTTAATAAGGTTTTCATGAGGCATGTTCAAAGAATTTTATCTATGATAGTTAAATCTTGACTTGGGGGGAAAATTGAAATTTTTGATTAAAGATATGATTTGGAAAACATATACAATGGGAGCTCATTGCAAACCAAGCACTATGGTCAGACGTATCAGTGGATACTTGTCTCCCAGTCTTGAGGGTTCATGCAATGACAGGAGAGGGGACAAGAGAAATCCAGCAATTAGAAGTTAGAATATAATACCGTGGCTGCCTTCGGTAGAACGGACTCTGCGCTACTCTACTGTAGTCAGGCACGGGGATGCTCAACTCTATTCCCCTGACGTCTGAGATGAGAATTCATGTGCTGCTTAGAATTTGTACGAGTTCTGCAGTGATGCCATCTTGATACTTGTTGAAGTAGTGCATGGCCAGAGCTTAGTTTGATTTAACTCTGCTGCCGCCATCTTTGTTTTATCTCCCTTTGGCATGAAGATGGGTCTTAGACCCACTGACCCTTGTCCTTGGGTGGCTTCCGTGTTGGCGCCATTATTATGGTCTGTGAGGTAGACATCACAGTACTAGTGACATGAAGAAGGGTGACACACCTGGCCTGCAAGGTGGATGCTTTCCTTTGGCATTCCAAACATCATTGTCTGGTGTGGTGGATTTATTTTTTTTAGACTGGAAATGTTCCCAAGGCCTTCTCTTTCCCTGACTTGACTTTAGCCATTAAAATCATTGCTTTGCAATGTCCAAAGTAATAAAAAGAGAAAAAAATATTCCCAGTCTTTCCAATGTAAGAGTCATAAACCTTGTCTTGCCAACCATGGAGAATTATGTCACTAATTTATTTTTATTGTCAGGATAACTTTTAATTGCCTTACTTATCCTAGGGCCTGACTGTTGTTTGCTAGGATGAAGTTAACAGTGTTTTGAAAAGTTGGTTCAGAGGTGAATAAATGATGTAGTCATAATAGCAGATACAAATATGTTGTTGGCGTTTTGTGAATGTCAACTACTAATTTTAACATTAATAAATTTTTTAAAGGAACAGGAAGTTCTAAACTGGTAAAAGGAAGGCATTCGAGAAGTTCTTGTTATTTATAGATATTACTTTTTTGTGCCTGTTGTAGATATGATGTGCAGGCATGCATTTTGCCTCAATTCTCCCTTTCATTGTTTGGCTGTGACAGTTGAGGAAGCTCAACTATTTCAAGTAGAGATGGCAGTCATGGTAGAGACCCATTTTCTTCTTGTAATCTGAGCCCCTGGCAATAATTCCCAAGTCCTCTGGGGTTAAACCTTTCTGTCTGTGTTGGTTTGGCTTGTAAGGAACTTTCTAATGCTGAAACGCTGTACTTCGGTTTATGTCCCCAGGGAGTCCTGTGATTCACTCTGGGGGTACAGGGGTCACCTATTCCTGTCCCACTGTGACAAGAGGAGTAATGTAGGTGAAGGGGCTTTGGCAAAGGACAGGGGCTGCTTTGACAGGTACCCCTTCCTCTCTGTTCTCAGACGTCTCATCCTTTTTAGACGTGGTGGTTTGGATCTGAGGTTTTTGGCTGGGCCTCCCTTTAGCATCAAAGTCATTGCTTCAAATAAAAAATTAGGTGATTCATCCACTGTTGGTACTGTGAGAAGTAGCTCAAAAATGAGAAAGCTGACCCCCAGGCCCCACCGCAGACAGTGATGTGATGTTTTCTCAAGAAACACATCTAGAACGCATTCCTTAGCAGGAATAACAGGTACCTTTCTGTCACTTCCTCCCAAGAGTGAGGCCTGGTGGGCTGCCTGTCGGCTGCTGCTCACTGGGAAGCTTCTAGATTCTTCTTTAGAGGAAACTAAAGAACTGTCCAGACTTCATGAAGAACTGCCCAGACTTCCTGCCTCTTTCCTCTTTTCTTCTTCTTCCTCTTTTCTTCTCCTTCTCCTTCTCCTTCTCCTTCTTCTTCTTCTTCTTCCTCTTCCTCTTCCTCTTCTTCCTCTTCTTCCTCTTCTTCCTCTATTGAAATAATTTGAATTTTTTATAAGAAAAATAAAATGAAGGCTAAAAGAATTTCTTTTAAACATTTAACATTTTGCTTTAGCTTTGGGGTAGATTTTATTTTTCTCCTTTACTTTTTATTTTTAGTCCTTTGAACTATTTTGAAAGAGGGAGATGGGAAAGAATTCTTTTTCTGGACATTTGCTCCCTGTAAAGATACGATTGCCTGACAATGGAGTGTGGCTGCAAAGGGGAGGACCCGGGGTGAGTACACAGCCCTGAGTGTCCTTTCCTGCTATATAGGCTGGGCCAATTGCTTAATCTCTGTGTCCTGCTTACTTTATCTGTGTAATAGAGATAGTGTTCCCTTTGGATGTTGTGCTGATAAACTAAACTCATTCTTGCAAAAACAGGAAAGTGTCCAGGGCATGGAATGTTTATAGTTGTTACCCCTAAGAATATACCCCAATTCCACCATGCAACATTGAGGTTATGGGATCCTAGTTTCTTGGTGCACTGGCAAACTCTTTGCAACTCTGAATGAAGGGAAGCTGATTTATTGGCTTATTCTTTTTCATCGAAGCTCAGTTTGCTACACCACACACACTCGGGGCCCCTCTAAAGTTGAGTGGACACAGCCTAATCTGCCGCCTGAGGGTTGGTAGCCACATTATGCAGCTATGTCTATGCGGAGAATACAGGAATTTGAAAACAGTGTGGTAAGGGAAAATGCTTGTTGCTAACTCTCGACGTTCCTTACTAGCTGTATCTACCATGGGCCAGGTCGACTGTCTCGTTATTCATCTTTCTCCATTCAGAAAATAGTAAGGTTATTTGTTAAGAGAATAGACGCAAGTGACCTCACCACCAGCACGTCACAGCGCCAGTGACAGACAATGGATATGTAAATCAGTTTGATTGTGGTAATCATTTCACAACTCATATATGTATATTAGAGTATCACATTATACACCCTAAATATATACAGTCTTTGTTTGTTAGTCATACTTCAGTGGGCTACACAAAACACAAATCCATGAATATAGAAAAAGTAAATGTAAGGGCATCTTGACCTTGCACCTCTAATAATTAATATTTTGGGTCTCCGTTCCCTCACCAAAGGAAGGAGTGTGCTGCAAGCCTTCTTAGACCCCAGCCTGCAAACAATGACATAGAGACTTAATATTAATTTTGAAAGCTTGGCCTTACCTTAGGTTTGTTACCAATTAGCTCTTATAACTTGAATTAACCCGTATTTTTAAAATCTACATTCGGCTACATGGTTTGGTTACCGCTCCTCAGTATGACACATCCGTTTTGCTTCAAGTCTGTGTGCAAAATCTGAGTGCCTAGATTCCTCCTCCTCTTCCTCTCTCTCTCTTGAAACCCTGCCTGTCCTCTCCTGCCTATTTATTGGCTGTTCAACTCTTTGTTAAATCAATCAGAAGGGGCCTTGGGCAGAAACACATCTTTACAGTGTGCACAGGTATTCTGCAACAAAGGAGAAAAGAGGCAAGGAAGAGAGAAAGGAATAAAGGATGTTTCCTCAAGTAACCAACATCACACCACCATATCTGTCGGTCTGTCTTACATAACACTTTTCTACTTAGTTCGTACTCAGATCTCTGCAGTGGTGGTTAGCTTCTAACTGCAGTGCTAGTACCACAGTTCTTTCTCCTGAACAATGAGGGCTAAGCAGATGATCTCAAAGGTTCATAGCTGAAAGTTGTATTGGTCTATGCTAGTGCATGCCTGTAATTCCAGCTCTTGGGCAACTGAGGCAGGAGGATCAGGAGTTCAGAGTCACCCAAGCCTAGTAAATAATGAGTTCAAGACCATCCTAGGCTCCATTAGATTAAAACAAAATAAAACAAAACAACAGTACCAACAGAAGAAGAAGAAGAAGAGAGTTTTGCATGTAATACCTGTAGAAGTGCTGCTTTGGTTTTAATAATTAGTTAATCAATATTTTTTTTTTATTTTGCAGAGTTGGATTTTGACCTATGGCTTCATACATGCTAGGCAAGTGCTCTGTCACTGGTCTGCACCCTTAGGTCCTGCATCCTTAGATTCCATTTCTTGTTCTTAAGAAAGGAGAGTTCTAGCTTTAGAGACACCAACAGTGGCTCATTGGTAAGATGGAATGGAACAGAAATAGGTTGATAGCATCTCAGGTGACCTCTGACCTATAGATTGGGTACTGCACTCTGGAAGATAAATTGTACCCTGACCAGAAAGAAGGAGACTGTGTATTTGTTTGAGTCCCAAGAGCTCTGGGGCATATTTCCATGATCTCCAGAGGTGCTTATAATATGCTTTCGAGTTTTAACCAGAGGTCTACAGCAGCCTTTCGAGATTGTTTTGTTTGGTTACTTAAGACTTGAGTGTTTTCTTTAAGGAGAGATAATGCTGAATCTATCAAGTTGTCTTGGGAAATTCCCATTGTTCCTGAATAAAAGAGGAATGAATCTGGCAGATACCAGGGATTGCTAGCTCAGAGATCATTGGCTGATTGGATTCTTAACATCCCTCAAAATCCCCCATTGAGCATGAGGTTCTTACCCTTCCTGTCTGAACTTGTCCTGGCCCCTATGATGCAAGAGCCATGATGCTGGGGTAACAGCATAAAGAGCATGGATAGAACCATTTTCTTTCCCTCACTTGAGCTTTGAACCAGTTAAGAAGTAGGGCAGGGAGGCCAGGCAGATGGAGAACAAAATAACAGCTTTATTCCTGGGCTACGGTGTGTGGCAATGGAAGCCTTCCAGTAAGTGGAAGTTTCCCTGTCCTTACTGCCTGCTCCTAAATAACCACAAGCTGCTTCCCAAATAACTAACTCGGAGACTTCATATAAATTATAAATACTCGGCTAATAGCTCAGGCTTGTTACTAACTAGCTCTTACAACTTAACCCATTTCTATTATCTCTGTGCTGCCCTGAGGCTTGTGGCTTTTACTTATATCACATTTTGTGTGTCTGATTTGTTCTGTGTCTGGCTGGTGACTCCTCCGACTCTGCCCTTCCTTATGCTATCATTCTCAGTTTGGCTTTTCTGCCTAACTTTATCCTGTTCGGCTTGTTTATTAAATCAGTCATAGTAACATCAATTCACACAGTGTACAGAAGGATTATTCCACAGCAGCTTCCTGGTCCTGAAACTCAGGGTCAGACAATGACTCCTGTTGTTCTCAGGCTATCCCAGACCTCTAGTCTTCTCCCCATGTATGGAAAGTCACTGTCTATGGCACAGTTCCTTATGTTGGGGTTCCAGTGGGGGGAAAAAGAGTTAGCATGGCATTCGTTCTCATTCCCTCTCCCCCTCCCTCCCTCTCATTCCATACTTCTCAGTGAGCTGCTTTGCTCTTGGAACCTTGGAAGCCACGTGCTAAGATAAATCTTCCTTTAAGCTGTTTATGTCAGATATTTTCATAGTGATGAAATGACTCACTTACCCAGGAAACAAGGGATATGGCATCTGAAAGGTTCACTTGGAAGAATTCCAGGCTTCTTTGGAAGGTGCATGTTCTAGACTTTCTCTGGCCAAGGAATCATCAGCTCCTACATTCTGGGGACTAGGACAGTGTACATGCTGGGGTCCTGATGCAGCAATTATCAGGGATGCTTCTCTTTAACCCCATGACTAGGTGTCCTCTCATTGAGGGGAAAGTTGAGAAAAACAGTCCCGGACAGGAGAGAAGCTGGTGTGGAGAGGAGCCCATGGTGCATAGAGCCATGGGTGAGTGATATTTGCCAAGCCTGTGCTTTCTTCCAAAGATGTTCTGAAAGGAAACTGTGAAGCTGTGTAATAAGCTTTCTTCAGTTTAATCGAGCAAGAGATTGATTATATATTTTTCATTGATTTCATTTAGTGATCGTGGTAAAATGCATGTAACATACAATGGACCATTCTCTCTATTTCCAGTGTACAGTTCAGTGGCATCAAGTGCCTTGGCATTTGGTGCGGGAGAATTGTCTGTATTCTGTCAATCATGTCTCAAATAAACGCTGATTGGCCAGGCAGGAAATGTGGATGGGAAAACCAGACAGGAAGTAGAAATGATGTAATGAGAACAGGAGAATTCTGGGAAGGAGGAAGTTGATTCCTCCCACTTCTGCCCAGATCATCGAAGCAGCAGGATGTGATCTGCCCCCCTGGGAAAAGGTACTGAGCCACATGGCTAACATAGATCAGAAAAATGGGTTAATCAAGATGTGAGAGTTAGCCAATGAGAGGCTAGAGCTAATGGGCCAATCAGCTTATAATTTATGGAGACCTATGTGTGATTTTTCTCTGGGACTAAACAGCTGGGGAACTGGGCAGGACAAAAACCCCAACAACAAGCCAGCACCTCATGATACAGGCATTGTGTGTTCTTTCACCACCCATGTTCAGAGCTGTTTCATCTTTTCAAACTGAAAGCTCTTAACTGGGTGAAAATCAGCTTCCTTGCCCCACCCTCCCATTGTTGAAATGGCGCAATGCTTGTCTCCGTGTGGCCGGCTTATTTCATTCAAGATTCATTCGGGTTGCCCGATATGCATGGTCAGTTAAGATCAGGGCATACTCTTTCATTATGGTCCTAGCCAAAAGTCTTAGAAGCTATGAGAATGGAGCATAATATTTTAGAAACTCATCCGATCAGAGTGTAAGAACTATCCCGCAAGAGATAAGCCCCAGTTTCTTTAAGAATGAACCCTTTTGCCGGGCGGTGGTGGCGCACGCCTTTAATCCCAGCACTTGGGAGGCAGAGGCAGGCGGATCTCTGTGAGTTCGAGACCAGCCTGGTCTATAGAGCTAGTTCCAGGACAGGCTCCACAGCCATAGAGAAACCCTGTCTCAAAAAAAAAAAAAAAAAAAAAAAAAAAAAAAAAAAAAAAAAAAGAATGAACCCTTTTGACACTTGCTCTGTTAGTCAGCTAAGGGCCTGGTGTCACTTGAAGGTGAGTAGTAGAAGAACTTCTGACTGACACGTCTGTCATAGGGATTTCTTGATTTGGGTGCTAACTAACCAGCATCAGATGATAAGCTATTGTTTACACATAAGCTCAGAAATCTCTCTTTTTTTTTTAAACCTGAGATGAAGATATAAGACATTTCTAGCATCTGAGACAGCTCCTTAAAATCCTTTGGTACCCCCAGAAGTAGATATTTGTAGGATTCTTTTTACCATATATTAGGTTTCCCTATCTATGGAACCACACTTAGGCACTGTGAGATTCATTTATATTGATACAAGTCGAGGTTGTCCATCCTCCCCCCCCCTCCCACCCCGCTGTGTGGTATTCCACTCTGTAAAATTTAGACTCCTGTATGTTAGTTACTTCTGCATAGCTATGACCAAAATACCAGGGAGAACAATTTCAAGGAGGGTTAAGCCCATGGTGGCTGGCTATCACGGAGGGAATAACATGGGAATGTGTTACGGAGGATATTCCTCATCTCATGGTAGAAGGGAAGCAGAGAGATTGGCAGGGAGAGGACAGGGACAAGATGAGGACCCATCCTCAGTGATCTACTTTTTCTAGTTAGGTCTCAGCTCCTAAGGTTTCCAGAGCCACCTCAGATATCACCTACAGGTGAGGGCCACGTCTTGAATCCATGAGCGTCCTAGAGGGAAGTGTTTATTTCTAGGCCATTGGACCATTGCATGGTCGATGGACATTTGACTGTTTCGAGTTTGGGGCTGTTAGGAATAAAGCAGCTAAACATCCTTGTGCATGTGTTTGATGGCGTGTGTACGGTTTATTAATTAAAGTAACTGTCTCTAGAATTTATTGTTGAGGGACTATCATATTTTTCATGCCTGTGGATTTTAAAATGAGTTGAAGGTCACAGAACAAAGTGTATCAACCAGAGTGCTGCTGTTAACTCGACATAGCCAGAGCCACCTGGGAACAAAGTCTTCCTGAGGAGTTAACTGGTGTCATGTCTGTGGAACACTGTCTCATGTGTTAACTGATGCAGGAAGGCCCAGCCCATTGTTGATAGCCCAGTGGTGACCAGGGTGAGGGCTTTAAGCAGAGAACAAGCGGGGAAACTGAGCCGAGAAGACAGGGCTTCATGTATTTGTTCTCTTTCTGCCGTTGACTGTGGATGTGCTACACTGAATTCCTTTGACTTCCCAGAAATGCTCCTTGGCTTCTACAGCCTCTACTGTAACCAAATGAAACCTTTCTTCATCTAGTTGCTTTTAGTTGGGGTATTAATCATAGCAGTGGAAAAGTAGCCAGAACAGGGACAGACTGAGCGCCCTGAGGTTTGTGTTTCGGGAGTCCATGCTGAGAGGAGAGCAAATCATTGTGTCTGTGCTTCCTGCCTGGAATCATCATTCTCAACCAAAGCTTCAGCTCCCCGTGAGCCCCAATCCTCGTGAAAGGATGGTATTTCTCAATGCCTTCTCTGGAAGGGGTGGGAAAGAACCTTTTTGTTAATTCTGCAAAGAGGCATCATTTTCTAATTATAGAGTCTTACTGTGAAAAAAGTCATGAATTACTAACAACTCAGAATATAAACTAGTTTTGGGAAATCCCTGAGTCGGAATGAACAAGGTTTTCAAAATAATCACTGAGGTGTTTCTTCTCCTGTCACTTTGTGCATCGTAATAAAAACAGCATTTGCTCCTGACTTAGAATCTTTGAATGCTCTTAGAAAAATGTCATTCCATCCATATTAACCGGTGGACTCTTTCAGAGGGCAGTTTTCTTTAGCTTACCAGGAGAGTGTGTCAGCCTTGGAGAGTCGATGGGCCCCAGGAAAGCAGCAGCGGTGAATTCAGACCATCACTGGGAGAAGTGGTGTTGATTTCCATTTTAAAAGTGTATTTATGGGAGCAAAGAAATAGATTAGCTGCTGTTGTGATTTGAATGCAAAATGCCCCTCTTGGGCTCCTGCTCTGAATATGCAATCCCTGGTTGCGGCTCTGTTATGAAGGCTATGGAATATTTAGAGGCTAGAGCCTGCTGGTGGAGGTAAGCCATCAGGGGTGGGCCTAATACCTAATACCTTGTTTTTTCTAATCTACTACCATAGGAGAAGTCTGTGCAAACTCTCATTGCTGGGCATGGTGCTCTCCCCACTATGTCCCCTCCCCACTTCCTCAAGAGACTAAAATCCCCCAGAAATCAGGAACCCAAATAAACCCTTCCCTCCTTCAGTTGTGTCTGTGAGACAATTTTGTCACAGTGATATGATAGTAGCTAACAGAACGTTCCTGTTGACCAAAATGGAAACCATCCTAGAGACCTACACCCCACACACACGTATTTACAGTTTATCACATTTTATAGCACTTACTGGTATTTTTGAACACAGCACAAATGACATTTACAGAAAGTTGTTAGTAAACCTTTGTGTGTGACACTAGAATGTTGAAAGTCCTCAAAGGTCCCTCACTCAGAGACTGCTTAATAGGATGATTGTCACATGACTGAAGAGTGAGGCTGCGTAGCTGTTAAGAGAGAATGATAAAAGGACCAGGAGAGATGGCTTGGCAGTCAGGAGCACTTTGGCTCTTGCAGAGGACCTAGGTTTAATTGAAACATGGTTCCCAACCACCCATAACTCCATTCCCAGGAGATCTGAGGCCTTTTTTGATCTCTTTGGGTACCAAGCACATGTGTGGTGTGCATACACACATGATGTGGATACACATAAGATGAAATAAATGTAAGAATAATTTTTGGAGAAGAGAATGATAATGACCTGTATTCTGATGTGGGATGGTCTTCATGGACATGGCCAACAAGGTAGAGAGTTGCCAGGTTCTCTGGCAGAAAGAGCGGGGTGGGGGTTGGGGGGCGCAGAGCTGGAACCACCGGACTCTCCCTGGGGCTGAAAGGAATGGTGAGTGTCATGACTCAGCCCTCTCCCCTTAGCACTAGGGAGAAACACTGAGTTGGGAGTCTGTCAAAGCAGTAACTCCTTTAATGGTATCAGACAGGGACTTATGTAGGGTTGTGTTGGGGGTGGAGAAGCCTGGGATGGGTTGAGGTGGATCAAGGAACAAGGGCCAATGATATTCTGCCACATTAGCCATGGCTGGGCAGAGGCGGGCCTACGTTGGGAGGTTGGGTAGCCAGAGGCAGGTCTCCAAACTCAGGCTAGGCTCAGGAAGTTACACTAGGCCTCCCCAAACTCAAGTTAGGCTCAGGAAATAACACTGGGCCTCAGGAGGCCCAACAGAGAGTCATGTTTGTGTATGAAATATGGGTCTATGAGAATGTTTGTATAGATTTACTTGTATTCTCATCAAGAAACACTGGAGGGCTAAGCAAGAAACTCATGCAAGTATAATCTAGGGAAGCACAGAGAAGGGAGTGATTGATAGTCGGTATAGAAATAACTTCTCTGAGTGACTCTTTTTATGTTTTGTTGACATCTGAATCATGCAAAAAGCTAACAACCAACCAACAGAAAGCTCATCTGTCATTGCAGACCTCACACTGAGCTAGGTAAGAGCAGGCGGTGGACAGGGAGGTGAGGGGATGAGGTCACCCACTTCGTTTCTTCTCCCAGAGATGAAGTCAAATGCTTATTGAGCATCTCCATCATGCCAAGAGCTATTTTAGGTGCTGTTGTGATGTGGGAACGCTCATGCCCAAGCTTTCATGGAGCTGGCATTCTGGAAGAGGCAGACAGTAAACAACTCGTGACAAATGGAGGTGAGAAGACACTTGTGGCAGGAGAGAGAGGGGACACGTCTATACTGAGGTCGCTAGGGTCAGGAGAGATCAGCCGCGGGCATGCCCACAAGCAGTAATGCGGCACACTTCACAATACAGTGAGGTAAATGCTCACGTTTAATTATTTAATTTCCTGATGTAGTAGTCGGGATTTCATTTTATCATAATATCAAGATTTCTTCAGAGAGGCTTCAAATACAACCCAGAGTATGGCATGTCACCCTATCCCAGTCTATTATTGCTGCGTTCCTTACAGACTGGAATTCACTTGAATCAATAAGAAGTTGGTTGAGAGCTGAGAATATAATTTAGTTGGGAGAGCGCTTGCCTGAGACTCTGGAGGCAACTTAAAACACAGGCATGGCGGTCTGCACTTGGGCAGCAGAGGCAGAGGGTGGAAGTTCAAGGTTATCCTTGACCACATAAACATCAGGTCTGACAGCCTGGTCTACAAGAGCTAGTTCCAGGACAGGCTCCAAAGCTACAGAGAAACCCTGTCTCGAAAAACCAAAAAAAAAAAAAAAAAAAAAAAACCATCAAGTCTGAGGCCAGCACGGGGCTATATGAAATCCTCTCTTTCTCTCTCTCTCTCTCAAAAAAAAAAAAAACAAAAAAAAACCAAAAAACTTGATCATTGTATTTGCATTTCACAACAGTGGGGCATGTTGGTGACAATGCTATCTATCTAGTTAGTGACAATAGACATAGGTTATTAGCTATTAGTTATTAGATAGGATAGTACTTTGATAAATGTATTTTTTTTAATTTAGGAAACTTGAACATTTTAATATACTAGCTGTAGAAAATTGCGCAAAACCTTCACCCATGTATAGATGACCCACACAGAAATTCCATCCACGTGTTATTAGGACATTCATGGCCTGGAAACACCATGGGGTTATTTAAGTATGTATGTTTGAATATATTTCTCTCCAATTATTGCTTTGTTTCTCACTCTGGCAGATTTCTTTCTCATACTTTCTGAATCACAAGCAAAGTTATAGGTTTATTTGAAAAGTATCTGTGATTAAGTGATTTTTTTTTAAAAAAGAATTTTCTCTGTCTCTTTGAATTCAATGAAATTTTGATGAAACTTGAAAAATTGTGAGGAACCCACATCAAAGCTCCAGGAACAAGTGCTTTCTGATTCTTCAGGTCTACAAGAATTCACATGTGCCCAGGGAGTGAAGGAAACGTAAGCAACAGAGTGGGTGGGCAAATCTGGTTGCCTGAGATATGAAAAAATTAAGTTTAATTAACCCATTCAATCCGTAGTTCTGTGTGACATGAAGCTAGCACAGTCCCAGGAATTCTTAGATTTGCGATTAGGTTTAAAAATGATCAGAAATCATGTTTGTTTTATTGACTGGAAAGAGTACAAGGTAGTATAGCCCATTTGGTTGTAACCACTATAGCCTGGTTTCTACATTAATGTAAGGCCTTGCTCCAGGCAGCCTCCAGATCTGTTGTCTTCCCGGGAATAATGCAGCAGTGATCATGGATGTTTGTCATGTGTTTCCTTATCCTTGCTCCTGAAGGGACTTGAAGCATCTTTGAGGAGTAGCTATTTCAGAACTTTGTCAGATCTGTGAACCTTGGCAGAGCTGACTGTGGCTTCCTGGCAGACAGAGGAAAGAATGACATAGTCTTTCCACTCTGGCTTTGGTATTGGTCCCCAGGATTGTTGCACTAAGCCTGTGCCGTGGGTTGGATAGGAATGTCCCCCACAGGCTCATGGTTTACATGCTTGTTTTCTAGCTGGTAGCATTATTTTGTGGAAGGTGGGGCCTCCCTGGTAGGAGCAGGTCACCAGAGATGGGTTTTGAAGGTTATAGGCTGTTCCTACTTCTGATCAAGCTGCTGCTGATCTGCTATGATTTGGGGGAGCCTTCCCCACATATTCCTGCTGCCATGAACTCTGCCAAGCCTTCATTGGCACTATGATGCCAGCCCACTGGGATGGACTGAGATTCTGAAACTGAGCCAAAACCCCTGAGGTGTCCTGAAGGTGTTCTGGGAAGTAACTAACTCACCCTGACTGCTGAGTTCTTTATCACCAGTCTGTGCTGAGTCACAGCTCACAGTTACCAGCCTTAGCAGAGAAGGAAACACTTTCAGAAAGGCACTGAGTTTGTTTGGAGCAGTGCTTGGTAGACCTGGTGATTTTTTTTCTCACTTGAGAGGCTAATGACTGTTGCAATATGAATGCTTAGCTGGGGTGGGAAAACCTACCTAAAACATTTTTCTCAACAGCCACAAAGTCACTGACTGATTTTCCCCATCTTGTTTCCATGATCATTAGATATTAAATAAGAAAGTAAATAATAAAGCACTTCAGAAACAAACAAGACCCATCTAGGTTTTGACAGGTCTCTATCCTCTCTCTCTCTCTCTGTCTATATATATATATATGCATAGATTATATATAATCTATGTATTTATGTATCTACATATCTACATATGTTTGTTTGTATGTATGTATGTATGTATGTATGTATGTATGTATGTATCTATCTATCTATCTATCTATCTATCTATCTATCTATCTATCTATTATCTAGCCCTCTCCTCTACCTCCCTCTGTTTTTTTTTTCTTTTTTAAGACAGAGTCTCACCAAGTAGCAAAGGCTGGCCTTGAACTTGCAATTCACTTACTTTAACCTCCCAAATTTCAGGTCTGCAGGAGAACATCCATGCATCATCACTATGCTTGGCTCGGCAACTTTTCTCAGCCCCCTCCTCCCCCAGATAACACTCCCGAGTTCAGGGAGTAGCAAACTCAGGCATCGTCCTGTCTGGAATACTTGGCTAAAGAAGCTGTAGGCCCCTAGATGCATATCACTGTACCCTGTGGCTTGACTTCCTGTAATTTCAGAAGCTTAGCATCAGTGGTAAATGTTAGACGAAGCAGGAAAGAGTGAAGTTATATGTCATATTCCTGAACTTGACCACTTAGCACCACTATGGGTCCCAGTACAACACGTGCATTCTGGACTGTTTTGCATTCCAGGCTGGGACTGATCCACCCTAAATGGTCTATTTGCCTTTACAGCCAGCATGGGGTCCCATGATGAGAACGGTAGCTAAGGACTTGAGTATGCCTATCAGTCAGAAAGAACTCAAGACGTCCTTGCATCTCAGTTACCCGCGGAGATTTAATGGTGGGAATCTAATTGAAGAATAAGGCAACATGGCCGCTTTTCTTCCCAAGCTCAGAAAAATGAAAGTGAAAAACCTTGCCTATTCGAGGAAGCCAATGGTTATAGAAAATCTCCGTTGCCCCATGAACTGAGGGATTTTGTACATAATTAAAATTTTCTAATAACTTTAACTTTCACTTGATTACTCCTGAGCCAATCTTATTTTAAAAACACTTTTAGCAAACCTCACAGAGTCTGTGTGCAGACACATACGTGAAAGTAGACACAGCTTTGGGTGTTGTTCAGGAATGTCGTCTACTTTGTGTTTTTGAATCAGGGTCTTTCACTATCCAGCATCTCACCACGGAGATTAGGGCAACTGTCCAGTAACTTCCTGTCTTAGCTCCCTAGCACTGTGGATAAAAACATGTCCACCACTTCCAGCTTCCTCACATGGCTTCCGGGGATTGAAGTCACCTCCGCATGCTTGTCCCGCACCTGCTTCACAGATCAAGTCTTCTCCCTAGCCCCAGAGGTGACATTCTTGAATAATGGTCACATCTTTATTTATGTTGTGACTTTTATTTATTCTGTCCCTGAATGTCGTGGTACTCCTATGTTAAAAGAGGAGTTTGGTTCAGAACAGCGAAACGTGGTCATTCATTGCATCATGTGGTTGGGTTGCTGCTCCACCTGTGTCGTTTTTTTTTTTTTTTATCTTTTGATTATTTATTTATTTTTATCTTGTTGCAAAACATGACTGCTTACCAGAGGAAGCCAGAAAAAAGGTTGAGATAATCTTGACTCCTCTGTCTTGAATAAGCAGGCATTGACAAATATTTCAGAAGGTTCATTGCAGTTTCAGAATTTTAAAAACGGAGGTAAGTTTTTCTCTTTGGGGGAGAATGATAACTAGGAGCTGGAACAGAGAGATAATGGGCTGAAGTTGGCTAGCAAGTGCAAGCACCAATAGACGTGCCAAGGAGACTGCCCTTTCCTTTGTGCCCTGCTCCTTGGGAAGGCTCTGGCTCCAGGGACTGATCCATCATCCCTTCCGTGTTTGAGGAAGGTCACCACAGGAGCTACAACAGCCTGCTTATATCACGTGAGAGCTCTGTCTGTCCAGACAATTGACAGCTGCCAGAGGAACCAACCCACTGTAAGGATCAACATGGCTGGGAACACATTTGCTTGTTAAGACCTCTAGAACTTTCTGATTAAAAGACACGGGGGAGCCAGCATTAGGTTGTATCCCTTTCATTCCAAGCACTGAGGAGGCAGAGGAGAGGCAGATGGATCTCTGTGATCTCAACAACAGTCTGGTCTGCACAGTGAGTTCCAAGCCAGTCAGGGCTACACAGTGAGACCCCCTTTTCAAAACAACACATGCTAAAACACTGAAGGGCACAGGGAGTTTGGGGAAGTGATTTGAGAACCCAGGATCATGAGGTTGCTCTTCATGGCAGAGTTAGATGTTGTTGTTCTTGTTCTATTGAGAAAGCTGCTCATTGCCACAGAGACTGGAAGGAACAGGATGATGGATACAGCTTGAACAACGTGGAGGACCGATGAAGAGTTAGTATTTGGTCCACCCTTATGGTTTCTGGACAATTGAGATTCAGGTAGCCGATGGCTCATTTGACTCACATCCCACTCTGTAGAGTGTTTATATGAAATTGTCCCTTACTTTAGTCTGTGTAAGTGGCATTGCTTTCCTTGCTGTACATGTTTTGAGAATATCAGAAGAGTAGACTTCATAGTGTCTGATGCAGCATGTTGGGGAATGGCATGTGGGAATGGCTGAGCACAGGAACTCCTGAAGCAGCTACAGAAACCAGACACAGTGTGTGTAACTGCTCATCTGTATTGTGACCTTTCTGTTCACAGAAAGCTCGTACAGCATGTTCTTTCAGACTTTTTTTGGTAGACTTTGAAAAAAATAGAGTCTTGCTAGGCACCCCAGGATTGTTTCCATCTCATGACCCTCTTGCCTCCATCTCTGGAGTGCTGGTGTTTCAGTCATGTGCGACCATCTCCACTTTATTGACGTTTTTATTGAACTGGTTGTGGAGTTACCTGTAGGGGTTACCATAGATGATGGAGAGAGATCGTGTGTACATTTTACCCTGTCAACACTGCAGCCAAGTACTGAAATCAGTGCAGTCTACTTATTCCTGTGATACATTGCTTTTATTTAAGTCGAGTTTTTTATTCAAATAAAGTTTTTTTTTTTTTTTTTTTTAGACAAGGTTTCTCTGTGTTAACAACCCTAGCTGTCCTGGGACTCACTTTGTATTTCAGGCTGGCTTTGAGCTCAGAGAGATCCACCTGCCTCTGCTTCCCAAGTGCTGGGATTAAAAGTGTGCACCACCACCGTCTGGTTTCAAATATATAGTTTTAAAGTATTTTTAAAATGATGAAGCAAGACTATTGAAGATAAAAGGAAGGGTATGGGCGTCTGAGGTGAAGGTGGGGCTAGAACTGTCTGGGTCTCTGTTGGAGTAAAGTTGGCCCCAGCTGCAGAGGAAGGGGTAAGTTTGGAAGATTGAAGGAGACTTAGTAGGAAGAGAAGATTTTCCCAAGGTCTCTTGGGGTGAGAGAGCTCTGTCTACATTTCTCAGAGCTGGCCAGTTCTCTCTTGGGTGTCCTTACCCGTATCCTCTATATAAATATTTTGCCTATACGGGCTCCATATACTCCATCTGTTGGCAATATATAGATTAGTTTGGACTTGCAGAATCTTGGAGTCTGGTTTGCAGCATGCGCCTAAAACATATTCACAGAATACAGAGGAGAATCCCACGTCACTTTCTTTATAGCCTGAAACCTGCAGAATATGTTAGAAGAATGTCCCTGTTTTGGTCATCTCTGACTTCCCCGTCATGTGCTTGTTTTTCTTATCGGATGCAGGTGAGCAGATGATCAAGTCTGGGAGGTCTGGTGGGTCATCTTACTCATTTAGCAACATCTTCTCAGTTTCAAATCTCATCCCCCCTCCCAGCCCACAGTAGCATCTTGCGTGGGAGAGGGGGGTGATTGAGACGATAGAAACGAAACACCTTTCCCATGGGGGAAACGTGGTGAGGGAGATGAACGCCCGTAGCCCTCCCAATAAAGAGGACCTGGGAAGGTGGTTTGCAAGGACCTTGCTTTGCAAACACAAGGACTCGTGTTCCTAACCTGGTGGCAGTGGCGGGTGGAGGGAGGAGAGGCAGGTATGGCGGTACATACCTCCAGTCCTGGAGATGGAAAGAGAAAGTCAGGGCTCACTTGGCCAGGCATCTTAGTCTACTTGGTGAGTTCTAGGCTAAGGGACCTTGTTTCTAAAACACACAGTAGACAGTGCCCTAGGAATGGGAGTCAGAGTTGCCCTCCAGTCACCACACACGTGTATGAGCACCTACACACAGACATATTCACTCACTAAGATGAGGCAATGGGGTGAAGGAAGAACACAGGTTACTGTCTAGGACAGGGAGTTTTCCAAGCTGGGGCTCTTGAAGTTCATTGCCTGCTGAGCCTAAAGGGGCTCTTCTGAATGGGGACACGACCTTGTTTCTATTTAAGGAGAGAAAAGCCACCCAGTGTTTTTACACTCCTGAATTAATTCCAGCATTCTAGGTTAGAAAGGAACAGTTCTCCCATGCTCTCATTTCCATGTAGACTCAGGAAAGAGCTGGATTTCAGCCCATACAAGTGACTCACAGAGTTAACTGTTTCCTGGGGGCCAGGGCCGCCCGTTGGGTGAGTGGGCAGCCTTGTGCTAACTGCTGCCACCTGGACAGGACCAAGAGCGGCCACATTTGCATCCTGTTCCTTTACCCGGGTCATTACCTCTGCCACGAGACATGGAAAACAAAAGACACACCTTTCCCGGGAATTGCCAGTCCCTAAACATGTAACTGTATAGCAGATACTTCAGGTGCGGGAACCCTGAGAACTTGTTTCCAGGGAAAGCTAGTCGACTAAAGAGCATCTGAAATTTGTTTTAAAGCAGAATATTATGTCATAAGGCTCGAAGAACGCAATTTGAAAATTTATATCTTCATATTAGATTGAAGAAAAATTGATCTGAAAGGACCCTTTCAAGGGATTTGGAAACTGGATGTATTACCTTATTCTTTAAAGTCGTTGTATATGATTTTTAAAAAGAATCTTATTTCTGGCAAATTTTTCTTGCTCTTATCCTCTGTTGTTACTCTTTCAATTTTCTAGGGTTACTTTGTAAATATTGTAAATATTGGACATTTTCTTCTGATAGTCTTATAAACGGACGAAACCAGGCAGAAAAAGTGAGCTTTTGCCTGATGGTTTTACATGTTCCTTTGGATCTGATGGTGAAGTCTAAGAGATTCCAAGTGTTACTTTATTAGCACATAACAGATGATTGCATTCTTCAGATTATTTTAAAATGTCTAGCACTATATAACCAGTGCTGGCCTCACTGTCTCTTGGAGTTATGTTAGTTTTCTACCTTGCTTGTGAGAACTAGGTTCACCTGTATAGTACCTAGGGCCTTCCTGCTTTGAATTAAAGAAAAAAGACTTGAAAATGGGCCTTTATTCGGACTGCCCATACATCTTTCTTTACCAGCACATAGTTAATATAATAATAAATATATTTATATAATATTATATAATGTATTATAAATTACAAATAATAGAAAAATATGTTGCATATGATTTCTTGTACTAATCACACAATGGCTTATGTTGGACATTTCTTTATATTTTAAATCTTTCTAGAAAATAGCCCATGTGCCTTTTGAGTCTCAAGAACCTGGAGCTGGGGCATCGTGTACCTCTGTTTTACCCTAGCTGTCTCTCTGGTCCAGGGCATCTTGGTGGCTTATTTGTTTATTTTATGTTTTGTTATTTGACAGTGTCTGATTGCATAGCCCAGAATGGCCTTGACCTCTGGGTTGTCCATCTCTGTCTCCCAGGTGTGGAGATTAGAGGCGTACGACCAAGCCTATTGCTTAAGCCTAATCTCCTCCCCCACCTCCTTTTCTCCATTTTTCCCTCCCTCCCTCCTACTCCTTCTCTCTGTAGTATATACATATACATAAACATATACATATACACATACAAATACATATACATCATATACACACACATACACATACATATTCATACACATATACATATACATGTGTGTGTGCCTTTATTATTTCCCACCTTATCTTCTGAGTCCTGGTTTCTTCATGAACTAGAACTGGCCGGTTAGGTTAGACTGGCTACCAGCAAGCCTCCAAGATCTTCCTGTCTCCTCAGTGCTGGACTTACAGATGTGCACCTTCATGCCTGACGTTTTAAAGTGGGTATGGGGGAATCTGCAGTTAGGTCCTTCCTCCTGTGCCATCTCCTAAGCCCACTTGTTTTCTTTGTGTTGGCATAGTACTGTCTTCCTCTGTCCTCCTTTCATGCATATCTTTCCCTGTGTTATTTTTCTCCAGTTTGTTTCTGCTCTCATTTGCACTATCAGTCAGTCACTTGGGGCTGAAGACATTCACTGGTACTGATTCTTCCCTGGGTATATATTCTGTCTAGCCTCTAGGATGCAGCTAGTGCTAATGGGAGTCAATAGATGTCTGGATCAATGTGTTCATGTCCAGCTGGAGTGACTTCCTTTGTCAGCCTCTTTCGGGTTTACTTCTGGGCCTCAGACCCATATGGTTACTATATGGACATCTGAGCTGCTAATAGCATCTTGTTTAGGATGGTTTCTTAGATAGATTTTCTATTGCTGTGAAGAAACACCATGACTACAGCAATTCTTATAAGTGAAAACATTTAATTGGGGTGGCTTGCTCCAAGTTAAGAGGTTCAGTCCGTTCTCATCATGACGAGGAACATGGCGGCATGCAGGCAGATGTGGCGCTGGAGCTGAGAGTGCTAATTGACAGCGCCTTATTAGTTTAGGCACTAGTACTTGTACCCATGCCTCTAACCCTCCAGCCTGCTTTTCAGGGACTTTTCCTCAAAATTCCTT
The DNA here is from genome assembly GCF_950005125.1 of Chionomys nivalis. Lineage (NCBI taxonomy): Eukaryota > Metazoa > Chordata > Mammalia > Rodentia > Cricetidae > Chionomys > Chionomys nivalis. The sequence goes on along the minus strand of NC_080098.1, from coordinate 21,308,579 downwards.
TAACTTCAGAGAGAGAAATAGAGAGCGAGAGAGAGAGAGAGAGAGAGAGAGAGAGAGAGAGAGAGAGAGGTCCATTTCTTCCATTTTATGGGGTTTCAATCCTGCAAGATGCTTGAGGGTCAGAGTTTGTGGGCATCTCCATGGGTCTTGACACCTGCATCATAGACAACATGCTTTGATCACACCAGAACCTGGAACCTGGGTCCCAAACTCACCTCAAGCAGGTGACAGTAATGCTAGCCAGTCACTCTTAATGTCGCCTCTGGGCTGTCCCTGACGGAGTAACTGTGGCTTCCTGGAGCTGTTTGGGAGTCACTGCTGTCCTATCAATTTGACACTGACATCGATGTGATAATAGGTAGTGGGCATTGAGCGCCCGTCACGGTCAGGGTGCTGGGTCAAGCACTTCACGTAGCTTGATTCATTTCATTTGTACAATGGCCTCAGAAGGTGGGTAATAATAGCTCCCCTTGATGAAGGAAGGAGCTATGACTCAGCAAAACTGAAGTAACTCTTCTGAAGCCAGTGATTCATCAATTTGAACATGTGTGGGAATCCCCCTGGAGGATGAGTAAACCCATTGACTCACGAGATGGATCCTACTGTCCCCATCTGAGAAAACTGGGGTGCATGAGCCCCTTCCCTGGGTCACACAGCTGCTGGTCCATGGGCACAGCAGAGATCCCCAGCAGGTAATGGACTCCAGTGATTATAACCCACTCCCTATTAGACTGAGTGGAGGCTTAATAAGCACACATTAGAAGTACATGTGGTAATAGATGGGCATAATACACGTAAGTGGCTCGAGAAGCTTAGGTCTCGGGTGGGAGCTGGATGCTGTGTGTGTCAGTAGTCTCGGTGCCAGGCCACCTAGGATGCCCTGCAGCCCGCCCTTCTTCCTGTTCATGTGTTTCCCTCCACTGTAAGGAAATGTGTCTTTCCTCAAGGGGGCGGAGCCCTGTATTTATAGAGCATCTTAGAGCACAATTACCTCTTTAATCCTCTTAGCAGCTTTGCAAAGAGGGCCATGAACCCAGAGAGCCAGCTCTCAGCTCCTGTCCTTTCTTCACCCCGCCCCACCCCCAACAGTTCTCAGTGTGCACTATGGCCCAGAGCAATGGAGGGGACTTGGGGGTGGGGAATCAGATATTTCATTCAATCACTTCTGAGCTGGGTAGAAGTGCAGGGGTGGGGGTGTGACTGGCGACTCGGGTCAACTTGCTACATTCCTACTTGGTTTAGACAACCTAGTAGCTGATGGGAGAGCCCCTTTTTCCACCGAGAGAATGCAAGCAGCCGTTTGTGCTCCCCTAGAGACTCAAGGAAAGCATGCTGGAATGACAGTGTTTGCTGTCTTTTGAAACAGCATTCCCATGCCGAGGGATAGCAGGGAAAACGAAGAGGGAGGACCAAGGAACATTTCCTGCTGTTCCTGGGCACTCACGGCGAGGCGAGAACTGTTAGGAGCACAGTCCATGCTCACATCTAGGAACACTGAGGGAGACGGTGCTGCTATTGGCCACCTGAGCTCATTGGTGGCCGGCCGCATTAGGGCTGCAGGGCTCCTTGTTTGTAGGCTTGCTTTCTTTCTGTTATCAGGATGAAGAAGTCTCTGTGAGTAACGTCTGCGGTTGCTGTGGTTCAGGATGCTTGCAGGTGTCAGGCTCTCCTGTTTCAGGGTGGCCAATCATCTCCCCGCCCAGGCTGCCTTGCAAACAGAGGTGCAAAAGAGAGGCTTCGGTTAAGGAGGCACTTGCTTGCCTTAGCTTCCGCTCCTGATGACAGACAGGGTCCAGCTGCAACTACTTCCTCTTCCTACTACGACCGGCTCCCTGCTCAGCTACACTCAGGGGTGAGGGGATCTGAGTGGAGCCCCCAGATAACAGTTTGGGGAGAGTCTAGTCTGTCTTTACAGACAGTTATCATTTGGTTTCATCTCTCTCTTTTTTTTTTTTTTTTTTTTTTGGTCATTGTGCCTTCTTTTCTTTGTGAGAACAGAGTCTGTCCAGCCCAGACTAACATTGGACTCTTGGTACTTCCTCTTGGTAAAGTTTATTTCTCATTTATTTTTAGTTCCCTACCCTTCTTCCTTTCCCTTCTCCAACTCTCTTTGCCGCTTTTCCCTTCTCCTTTTCTGTAGTTCTGGGATTGGACCTAGGATAACACACATACTTGCCATGCATGCGACCACTGAGCCGTGAAAAGATCTCCATACCATTTCCCTTTGTGTCTCAGAGAAAGTCACATGCCCGGCCTGTGTCTGGGGAGGTGGTGAAGTCAACGATAGGAGAACCTGGGACAAACAGGAAGAAGAAAGCATGAATTATGGCCTTTAAAAATTGAGCACATAATAATTCTTCCACCTCCTTCCCTTGCAGGGAAGCAGAGCGCAGAGATGGAGCGCTGTCATTATCCTCCCTGTAATTATAGCCAATGTTCTTGGAAAATCTGGCAGCTAGGGCTGCTGGGCCAACTCACTCTTCCAAGATAGCGCCTGGAAGCCAGGCAGGGGAGATTAGCTTAGCAGAGGTTGACTGTTTCTCTAAGACCTTTGATGGAGGACACTAAGACATCCTCCACCCCTAAACCCCCTTTGGATCCTGGTGTAGAAATCATCTTCAAGGCTGCTTGGTGCTTTTTTTGCTGATCTCTAGTTCCAAATGCCACACAGCATCTATGGTTCCAGCAATTCCTGACCGGGTTTGGTCTGACCCTGTGCAGGGCAGGTGTGAAGAAGAGGAGGCCTGAGGAACTCCCTGGTGAAAACCTCCATCCTGATTTGCCTCTGCCTTTCCTCATGCCTCCTCCTGGCTCTCCCCTGCCCACCTTTTCATATTGTCTGTTATTACCCAGGGTTGAAAGGTTTGATTTTGGGATCTGTGTGCCGAGCACTGAGGACAAGAGAGGAACCTTTCTGTGGGGGGAGCATGGTTAGAATCCTTTCACATGTGCTCTCTGCTCCTCATTCTGGTATTTTCTGAGCAAGAATGCAAACAGGCCTGAAATAGAATATATTAGTAAGTGTAACAGAGAATCAGAGGGTTTTTTTTTTTTTTTTTTTTTTTTTTTTTTTTTTTTAGCAAATATGGCTAAAGCAGATTATTTCAATGAAGTAAAGATGAGGGGAAGGTGTGGAGCTGGGGGTTAGGGAAGATAGCTGCCTCTCTGGTTAGTTGCTCTGGGAAGTCTGTGATAACCGGCCCAAGGCTCCTGTGGTACCCAGGATATGGGGGCGCCTGTGTTAGTTATAGGGTTCCTCATCTCATATAGAGGCAAGTTACACAGTTGTGGTCAGGCTCGAGTACCCCAGGTTTATTGCTAAGGTCCCTCCAGCTGCAGACATGGCTGCTACCCTCTGCCTGTGCCCAGCTGAAGGAGTGGGGAGACTTGGCCTCATATTCCAGGACATCAAGACCCTAGCTATTGTGGCTTAAGCTCTTTGATAGTTCCGGGTAGGACTTAAATTGTGACTCTCAGGTCACGGTGCTGAAAACTACAGAGCCTTTCTATCTGGCAACAGTGTTAGCTTTGTTAGGGGCCTGTGAATCCAGACAAGGTCACATATAAGAGGAAGTTTGAACTCTCAGCAGGGAAAAAAAAATACTAAAAATACCAAGATGTGCTATTTTCAAGCCTGTAGATTAACTAGGATTTAATACCTGATACCATGTATGAGTCTCCCTCATGCCACGGTGCTCTTTATAATACAGAGTTCAGGTCATCTTTGCTATCGCTTGGGCACTGGCTTACAAGGCAGTTCAAAGGCAGGCTGCGATTCTGAGGCAGGTCTCCCACCTCAGAATCGCCTGGCTGGGCTCCAGGCTTCAGGCTGGTACCTGAGTTGGCCAGGTGTCTTGTGGTGCTTAGCTCTGTGTGGGTCTCTCCTGCTTCCTTCTCTGCTCCCGTGTTATTCCTTGTGAAAACCCAACATCACTGGTGTGGTGGATATTTTCTTTTATGTGGCATCATTAAATGCCAGAGAGTTGGTCAAGTATTTGGAGTCTGGAGTCTGATTGTAAGGTGGTTTTACTTTACTTTTCTTTTCCTCTTCCTCTTTTTCCTCCTCCTCTTTTCTCTCCCCTATCTTCCAAGGAAGAGGGGTCTTGCTTGTAGTCCAGGTTGATCTCAAACTCAAGATGCTCTTGTCTCAGCCTCCTGATTGCTAAGATTAGAGGTGGTGAACCAAAACACTTGACTGTGTACATTTGAACGGGATTAACATCTGAATTTGTGGACTAAATAAGGCACATTCTCCTTAATGTGTATACGGAAGGTATCACCCAATGAACTGAAGATCTAAGTAGAAAAAAAAAAAGACTGGCTTCTCATGAGTGAGTTAGGATGCTTCTTGTTTGATGGCTTTCTATCTGGGACACTAATGAGGACAGAGACATCAGCTTTTCCTGGGTATCTGGCCTGTCTGCCTTCACACTAGAACCTCTACCCATGGTTCTCCTGGGTCCCTAGCTTGTCATCTTCCTCTGTAGATCTTGAAACTTGCTAGCTTCTTATAGTTATCTGAGCTAGAGTCTTATAACACATCTACCCCCATTCTGTTTTTCTGGATTACCCTGACTAATTTAGCCATCTGCTAAAGTCATGCTTTGGGGCCCAGCCAAGACTATCGCCTCTGTTGCACCATCGGAGTTCTTAAAACAGCAATAAATAAGTAGAGAGGTAGTAGTTGGGGTCTCTGATGGTTTCACCTTCACCTTTCAGAGGGTGGGTCAGAAGCTTCTGGTCACCGAGGTACCAATTTATAAAAGTCTGCACTTTAGAAAAATGTAAGCCAGTGGAATCTGAGTTCTCTTTAATGATCAGTTGCCCTTTTTCATTTGGAAAAGTTTATTTATGCAAACCCTTCCAGCCACATGGCTTAAATCAACTGCACTCTCTCTCTACTCACAGCCCCTAATGAAAAAATTGAACAGCCTGATCGATCCTTTTACGAGTTGTATAATTTGCGGACTCGTTCTATGGACACTTCTCTTCCAGGCAGCAGGACCTGGGAGCTGCCCTGTGGCATAGACGGCTTGAGTTGATTTGTACTTTATGTACATATTTGAGTTTGATTTTATTGGATTGGCTTTAAAGCTCCCTGTAAGTCCTTTCCAATCCTTTCCAAGCCTGAAGAGAGATGCCACTTGGCTTTGCGGTGTCCCAAAGCCCAGCAGAAAGGTGCCAGGTAACTGGAATTGGCTGGTGGGTTTCACAAGGGCCTCCGGCCACCAGAAAAATGCTGTTCGGCTCAGATAGATTCTGAGGATTCAGTAAGATGGAAGTTTACCCTTGGTATTCAGCAAATGCCAATATTATCCCAAATGGAGAGTAGGGATTTGGTGAATTACTGATAGTATAAATCTATCTGTTTGGGGCTGAAGACATGACTTGGTGGTTAAAAGTGCTCACTACACTTGTGGAGGATCTAAGTTTGGTTCCTAGCACCCACATCATTCTGGCTCATATCTGCCGGCAACTCCAGTTCCAGTGGATCCAGTGCTGTCTTCTGGCCTCCAGAGGCTTGGGTCCACATGTGGCGTAAACACACATACATATACTCATACCTATACATAAAACACACATCTTTTTAATACGTGGTCATGCTGTACTTCTTTTCCTGGGAAGATACAAAGAAATGCCTGTTCATCTCAAGGCAAAGACAGACAAAGGAAGTGACTCCCGCCGAATTTAGCTCCGTGAAGCAGTGAGCTAAGTGAGGTGATTTGAAGGAGCACTGGGTGATGATGTGGGATTCCCCTCTGTATGCTGTGAATATGATTGACTAATTAATAAAGAAAACTGGCTTGGCCTGATAGGGTAGAAAAGAGCTAGGCAGGAAAACTAAACTGAATGCTGGAAGGAAGAAGGCAGAGTCAGAGAGACGCCATGTAGCCCCATGGGAGACAGACGCCGGAACTTTACCTGGTAAGCCACAGCGACGTGGCGATACACAAATTAATAGAAATGGGTTAAACTTAGATGTAAGAGTTAGCCAATAAGAAGTTAGAGCTAATGGGCCAAGCAGTGATTTAATTAATACAGTTTCTGTGTGATTATTTTGGGGCTAAGCAGTTGGGAACCGACAAGCTGCATCCTACTACAGGGTGACTCAAAAGTGGCTGCATCACTGAAGAGGCCTACCCAGCAGAGGCAAAGATGTCACAAAAGCTGGGTCACTGCAGTCTCCACCACTAGTGAAGACTCTACCTCCCATATACTTTGGTATTTCCTAAGACCATAGTACAGACCAGGGTTGGAGGACATGGTGGCAGGAAGCTCAGGTGAAAGGCCTTCTAAGAACCCATGTCCATATTCCCTTAGCACTACCAGAGATCTCGCCACCATTCTATTTGCTAGTTCCGTGGCCATGACTAAGGGAGTGGGATATTCTGTTCTGTCCGACTCAGAGTAAATAGCCTTACTCCAATAACATCAAATCATAAGCAAGTTATAGGTTTGCAGATCCTCCATTCTGCTGTAGGGAACACTGCGGGAGCTGGGGATATGGCTGGAGAGCGATGCTTGTTGAGATACCTGCATGAAAGCTGAGCATGGTGGTACATGCCTGTGGGTCTGGTGCTGGGATGGAGATGGGTGATTTCAGGAGTTCACTGGACAGCTGCAGTCTGGCTGCCAGGAAAAATCTTAGGTTCAGTGAGAGATCCTGTCTCAAAAATACCCTGGAGACACAACCTAAGAAGACAGACTGAGATTAAGCTCCGGCTTCCACATTTCTGCCAAGTGTGTGTACTCACACAAAGAGCATGGGTGTGTCAGGGTCTGCACAGGATTGTATCCACCGACATACTACAGAGATCTCAGGACACCTCTCTCCCAAGCTCCACCCCTCCACATCCATGGAAATTCTCACCCTGGCTTCAGCTCTAAGGAGACAGTGACCGATAAAGACTTAGAGTTGCAAGTCTGAGGGAAGTTTCTCATGACTGTTTAGTGGATGCAGAACTTTTCTGAGGATGAGAGCTTTCCAAGGTCCTCAAAGCCCAAATCACAGGCACAATGTTGGTTAAAAGCCTGCCAGGGATTCTTCTGTGTGTCCTGGAAAAGCATGACACAGGAATATGGCTTTGCCTTTACAAGAGCAGTTTGCCATCTGTGGGTCACGACCCCTTTTGGGGGGTGGATCAAACAACCCTCTCATGGGGGTCACATATCAGATATCCTGCATATCAGATACACTATGATTCATAACAGTAGCAAAATTACTGTTATGAAGTTGCAACAAAAATTATTTTACGGTTGGGGGTCACCACAACATGCAGAACTGTATTAATGGGTTGCATCATTAGGAAGGTTGAGAGCCACTGCTTTAGAGGGTTTACACAGAGCCTCAGGTAAACAGCTAACCTCACTGACCATCCCACAGCACCCAGCTCATACACTTGCCAAAGTAGATTTGCGTGTATACACACTGTCTACATGCCATGAGAACCTGCTAGCCCCCACCTTTCCCATTACAGACATTAATCATGTAAACAGACTAGAGAGTGCTTTTTGCTGTGCCTCTCACTGCCCCTGTTGTCCTTCCCAAGCCTCTCTATCAAGCTGTCCCATGAGTCTGTGAACTTGAACTCTAGACAGCAGTGGTTGTTAGTGTGAACCCTGGCCCTTATTGCTCACATCTGCAGTGTCTCCCTGGTCAGTGGTGCTATGTAGTGGACTGTGGAGCCATTAGGAGGTGGGGCCTGTTTGGCAGAAGGAGGTCACTAGGGGCAGGCCCTGGTTCTGCTGTGCCCTCTCTCTGTCCTGGTCTGATGTGATGGGTGGAGTCTCCACTGTACACCCCCGTGGCCACGAATTCTATCACCCATGCTTCCCTGCCTCCTTGGCTGGAAACCTCATGAGTCTCTAAGCCAAAAGGAAGATTTTCCTCACTCAAGTTGTTTCTACCGGGCATGTTGTCACGGCAGCACAGAAGTTGCACCCTGGCTCTATGAGCCGCTGTGTCCCTGCTGCTATAGAAACTCAGACACCTCTGCAGCTGCATTTCAGCACCGAGCCTGAGAGGAAGGAGTTACTGCTAAGAGAGCATGCTCCCTGGGTGGAGAGGAAGCAGGGTAGCTGTGAATGGCCGTAGCCACGCTCACGGGGCCGGGTGTTGGTGACACCTTGTAGGCCGTGGTTAATAGGTGCGTCTCTAGTGGTTAGAGCTGGACTGCTTTTCTGCATGAACCCTTGATGGCCCCTGGGTGGGAGCAGCTACTCTCTCATGCTCCAGTCCTCCGTTCTGCTGCTTTAACCTTGACTGGGCTCAGAAACTACTTGAGCCTCCCTGCCCAGTGTGAGGGGGCAGAGCAGAGCTCTGACAGACAGTGTTGCGGTTCATGAGGGCGTGATAAGGGTAGGCAGCCAGAAGTGCCACCCTAGGGACTGACAGGAGCTGACATCCACGTGAACTGGATGCAACCTCAGTCATGTCCTTGATCCCTCTGCCACCGGCTCATCTGTGTGCTACAGGGAAAGAATCAGAGACCTTGCCCTGACTTAGTGGGAAGATGGGAGTGGGAGAAAATTCATGAACACAGAGGAAGATATCCAGGGGTGGGCTTTGAAGGAACATCTCCACGTGCTCCAGCCCCCCCTTGCTTTCCTGCTATGTAGTTAGGTTGTACTTCAACACTTCATTTCCTCTGTATAGCAAAGAAGAATCTTATCCTGTACACACTAGGGATTTGAGAAACGCAATTGGGCTTCCACAGCCTGTGTCTGTCTTTGTCAGAGTCTTCTCCCTGCACCCCCATGTCACTATAGGTCACTATTGCAGGGGATGAGCATGTGTGGCCACGTGTGTGCAGGTGTCTGAAGACAGAAGTCATGCTGTGAGAGAAAATACCCAGGACTAGCCAGGCCTGGTGGCACACACCTGTAATCCCAACACTCAAGAGCCAGAGACAGAAGGATTATCTCAAGTGTAGGCCAACCTGGGCTATATAGAAAGTTCCAGACTAACCACAGTGTCACCCAGCAAGACCCTGTCTCAAAACTAGAAGATACACAGACAAGCCTGGCTGTATTGTTTAGACAAAGAACTGAGAGCAGTGAATCATGAATTGAGCCCAACAAGCTAAGACAACGCTGACTCCAAGCTAAGGACACAGTTGAAGCCACATGACAAGTGAATCACTAGGAGAACTTTATTAATTTATTTTTTTGAACGAGAAAATTATTGCAATGTCATCAATAAAAATCATTTTAATGGGATGTTGAGGTGGGCAGAAACTTCTAGACCAAACGAAAATAAGCAACAAATAGACAAGTGGTGAGAAGCACCAGCCGATTAAAAAGTCCCGGAAGCTTGCATGAGGAAAAACATGAGAGTTGTTCTGGAGGTCGAGTCTAATCAGCTCTGTGATGCTTAATGTTGTCTACTCGTTAGGCTCCGGAGTCACCAGAAGGACAGCTGAGAAGCAGTTTCTAGATTGGGTGGGAAGGCCTAATGGAAAGATGGGCAGCAGCGGTCCACCACTAGAGAGCTAGACTATACTGAGAGAGAAAGCCAGTCGAGCCCAGCATTCATCTCTCTGCTTCTTGACTGTCACGTGACCAGATGTCAAGCTCCGGCCTCCAGGACATCCCTCTAGGAAGGACTGCATTCTCAAGTCTCTTGTTCCCTTACTTACTTCTCCTCCAGTAGGTTGTCACAGCAATGGGAAGAGTCATGAGTGCAGTCGCCACGGCAAGTTGAATTAGCAGTCACCCAGAAAGAGGATGCTACGTCTGTGTCTCGCAGTGCGTCTGAGATGAGCTAAGTTCGTATAAAGCGTGTTGCATACAGCCCAACAGAGTGGCCGTCCTTCAATGGCTAGTTGTTGGTAAACATTAAAGCCTCACGGCAGAGCTGACAGCCTGCTGCTTCTCTTAATACATGTTTGGCTGGAGGCCCACCCCCTTCGATGTGTCTCCTTGGGTGAAGGATGTTTCATCAAGCACAGAATTTAATGGAGTTGATGACTGACGGCTCAGGTTCAGTGAGCTCCCCTCCATTGTGGGAGGCTTGTGTCAGAGGGTTTCAAAGGCCATCATCCCAGTGAAATTGCACCAGGCCTGGAGGGGCTGTGTGGACAGAAAGCAGGTCTTCCACATTAGTGAACCGCCTGCCTCCTGCAGTCATCTCTCCGTGAGCATCCTTCCTGCCTTCTGACATGTGGGAGTGGCTTGGCAGGGATGTAGCTTCCTGAACTGGATACACAGAGCCGGCTATGACTGCAGTTGACCTCGGCTGTGACTTTCCTAGTATATAAGATGGCTTAGCATGAGTGGGAACTGATTTTGAAGCCCTTTCCAGCTTGTTGTGCTCTCAAAGGATTCCCAGCTTCCCCGGTTTAGTCTTAGGTTTCATGGACTGTCAGCTGTGGGAGACACTGTGACTGTGTGCACTTCTAAGCGGGTGAAACCTTTGAGCATTTCCTTGTGTGTGTATTTATATCCCTGCTCCCCATACCTGTATAGAGGTTGATATTAAATTTTTATATTATTCTTGAAGCAAGAGTCTCTCACTAAATTGAGAACTGACTGATTTTTCTAGAATGACTGGCCAGCAACTCCTAAGAACCCTCCTGTTTCTGCTCCCAACATTGGAATTCCAGGAGCATGCTGCTGTGCCTGGCTTTTTTTTTTTTAATAATGTACCCTGTACCCCAATAACACTTGTTTTCAGTTCTTCCCAGGTCCAGGTCCATCCTCCCGCCCTTCTACCCACCCTCCACATACAACCAGACAGCCCAACAAAACCTCCCACCAAGTCCTCTCTGTGTTGCTCATATACTCATTGGAGCATGGCTAAACTCCCAGGGGCCAGCCCCTTAAAGAAAGCTGAGTGCCGTGACATCCCCCATCCCCCAGAGGCCATCAGCTGTGAAGAGCTATGTTTCAGCGTCTTTATCACAATTTTAAGGGCTCTCTTCAGTAGCTTCCTGTCTGGACTGTTTCTTTTGGGGAAGGTGTTGCAGAAGTCTTTAATGTCTCCCATTCTCGGCTATGAGTCTGCGGTCATCGATACTACTGCCAAAGAAGCTTCCATGTCCATAGCAGCTGGTTGTTATGTGTGGTCGGGTGTCAGAATCAGGTTCTCATGCTTGTACAGCAAGCATGTAGCCAATTAGCCATCTCCTTAGACTTTTATATATGGTCTGTCTTCCTAATAAATTTATAGAACATTATGATACATTTTCCCGGTCATCTAGACAAATCACCATCTTTACAGAAAGCCCTTTTCTAGCCTCTAGTCTATACCTCTAAAATAAGTCTTGTTGGCGTCCCCACTGGGATAATTTCCAGGATCTACCTGTCTCTGCCCTCCAATGCTGGGCTTGTGGGCACCTGCAGCCACGCCTGGATATTTACATGGCTGCTGGGAACTTCAGTTGGAGTTTTCATGCCGGCTCAGCAAACATTACTTGCCCACTGAGCCATTTCTCTATGACTCCCCACCCGTGCCTGTGTTCTTGTTTCAGTTGTTCAGATCTATCCTACAGGGCCCCTGAGAATGAACTTTCTTCTGCATTGTGTCTTGTAAGCTGAGTTTAGTATGTTTTTGTGGCAGTGGGGGGGGACGTCACACTGTCAGAGAGTGGAGCACAGGAGAAGTTAGGGTAGTTCCCCCCAAGATAAAATAGACGACCTGAGTGCAGTGGCTCATGCCTGGCATTTAGGAGGCTGAGGCTGAGGTGGGGGATGGGGGGTGGGGGAGAGGGGCTTGTCTAGAGATCGAGGTCAGCCTGAAGCATAAGCTACACAGTGAATTCCAGGTCATCTTGGACCATTGAGTGAGTGTCTCAAAAACAACAACAACAACAAAACCCAAAATGGCAACAGCAATAATAAAAGATAAATAGATGAGGAATTAAGTGAAATTAAAGGAAAAGATTAATTATATCTTTTGGTCTAGAATAGTGCCTTGTATGTATCTTATTTACTTATATTTATTTATTCAGTGGTAGAAACCAAACACAGGGTCTCACCCTTGCACACTTGTCAGTGAGATAAATCCTCAGCAATGACAAGGTCTGGGGTATCTATATCGTTTTTCCTTTTCCCCCCATATTAGTGTTGAATATATTTTAAGTTACCTTTTCAAGATGAGGTGGGACCAGCTGGGGCACAGCAGGGCTCCTGGATAGTGGAGCCCTGATCATGTTGTGAATCTCTTCAGTACCTCAGCTCTAGGAAGATGAATGGAAAATGTGTATCAGTTTAAAACGTAAAGATTGCCATTCGGGACAGCAAGAGGAAATAAGACAGTGGGGTAGTTGGAAGAACAGCCTGTAATGCTGATCTTGAGACTCGAGTCCTCTGGCTTATTTCAAGCTTCCTGTTGGGGGGAAGATAGCGCTTACTGTAGTGTCCAAGGGATGGGGTGGAGACCCTGGCTGCAGTGTCCAAGGGATAGTGTGGAGACCCTGGCAAGGTCATCTGTCACAGGCCCAATAGATATCATGACCAGACAGAATCTCAGCCATTTATAGTATGGTACATCTGATGAAGATAAATACTAAAAGAAGCTTAAATTTCATCATAGAGCCAGATTACCCGTGGTGGATTACCCACAGAAAATGTTGAGTCCCAAGCTAGCTTCTCTGACTTTATTTTTGGTATGCAGCTTATTTTTGAGTCATTTTCCTTATCAGGGGGTGTGTACTTAAAAAAAATAAATCCTAATTTCTTGTGTGGTGGTGGGGCTTGAGTAGACTCTAAATTGTAGCATAAATATGGTGTGTGTATGTGTACGTATACTATGCTGAAACAATCACAGAGACACAGGGAGAGCTGAGCCGCCCTCCCCTTCATTCTTCCTGGCCTGTGTTTCACAAGGCCGGTGTCCCTTGTGTTGGTTCCCTGTTATTCTTCTCTTGACTTTTCTTGTGGCTTTTCCCTTTCTTGCTTTGGTTGATTAAGAACTGACTATCTTATTGTTATGAGTTGAGATCTAGTAATGAAATAAGTGATAAAAACAAGGTAGGGATGAGTAGGGTAGGAAGGGGCTTTGACAGGGAGTTCATCTTATGGAAGACCTGTCTTATTTATGTACAAAGTACTTGCAGTAGAAAAGGAAAACTGGGAGTTTGTGGGCTGTAAACTTAGATTCTAGTCACTTCAGTTTTTTAAAAATATTTATTTTATTTTATGAATATAAATGTTTTGCCTGCATGTATGTATGTGTGCTACATGCATGCCTGCTGCCCATGGAAGTCAGAAGAGTGCATTGGATCCCCTAGAAATGGAGTTGCAGAAGGCTGTGAGCCACCATGTTGGAGCTGGGAATCAGACCCAGGGTCCCTAAAGTGAGCCTACCTTTTCTCTCCTGCCAGTTTTTCTCTTTTCTTCTTTCTTCCATTTCCCCCTTTCCTCCCTTCTCACCCTCAATGAGTTTATTAAATATCTCAGATGCTAGCAAATCCTTTTTTCTTTTAATTTTAGTTAGTGTGCTCAGGTGCCCATGCAGGTGCTGTTATCCCTTGAGCCATTTCCCCAGCCTTAGGCCTCTTCTATGTTTTGCTCTATCCTGGGTAGCTTGATATCATGGCCACACAGAGGCCTCCATTCCAGCAGGGGAAAGAGGAAGGGGCTAGGAACAAAATGTGGACAAGCTAGAGCCTTGAGAGTTAAGCCTAACAAAAAGGGAGGAGGGGAAATATGATCCCCGTTCTGAGTCATGTGAATCTTTTCTGAAATCAAGGTCTTCTACAGAACGGCCAGAAGTCTTTTTGGCAATAACAATCTTTAGGTGTAAATATACAACTAGAGTGGAATGATCCATTAATAAACAATCCATTGGTAACATTAAAAATGTTGAATCTCTTTCTGTTTGTAATGGCTTCAAGTTCTCTTAATATTTGGTAAGCCCCCATCTATCAAGAGCTGAAGTAAACATTACTTGTTTTAAAATCCTGAAATGCAGTTATTCAAATGGCCACAGATTATAATTTATCTCCCCAGAAACCAACTGATTGGGTTCAGAAGTATACAATATTGCAGCAGCCTGATTTATGTACTGACTGCACTTCCTAGCCCTAGTATAAGGCAAGAAAGCACAGATGAGATGGTAGACGGGGAGGGACCTGGGCTGGGATCCATCAATGAAGCATGGTGTAGGAGTGTATATATTGAGCACGATGGGAAGGGGTGGGAGGAGAGCATGTGGGGGACACAGTGTGAGGTGCTTAGAAGCCAGTGCTGTGGAGACCTGTCATCCCTAGGGACACTAGACCTGGAGTCCAAGACTGTACCTGAGCCAGATGGAAGGAGCTCATTGGCATTGGGCCAGGATCTTAGAATAGGACCCTGACCGCCCACAGAACATTGGGAAGAAGTCTTCTGGGTATCCATGGAGTAAAGGCTGTGGCTACGGACAGGTGAAGTTTGGAAACATAGAGAGGTACCCACAGGCACTTTGGCTATGACTGATGAGTCCAGTTTCACTGTAGGTAAAACCTGGGTCCCTAGGAAAGCTAATATCTGAGAAGTGTTGGTTCCTTCACCGTCACTGATGTCTTCAGAGAAGAACTGTTGGGGTGTCTCTAATTTTTATGTTGTGACACGAAGCTGTCACCTACAAAGTTCATGGCGCAAGATGTTACATGCACAATCTATTTGTAAAAATAACAGCCAAAACCAATCATATTTGATTAATATTCCCATTTTGTGTTGAGCCATATCCATTGCTGTCTTAGGCTATAATTTGGCTAACCCCATAGCTGGAGATGAAACAGAAAAGAGACCGACTTCCCGAAGACGGGTGGTGGGAATGGAGGGAGAAAGATCCCGATGACAGAGAACACATAGAAAGTGAGCAGCTCACCTCCAGGGTTAAGGTAACATCAAAGTCATTACATGAGTAGATCCTCCGATGTTCTTACAGTCAAGCTTCCTGGGGGAGATGGTTTCGTCCTTTGAAGATGTAAAGAGGTAATGAGAAGAAGCAAGGATGACAGTTTTCTCCTTTGTTAGCAGAACCTTGTGTGTGTGTGTGTGTGTGTGTGTGTGTGTGTGTGTAATGTCATCTAGTTGAGGATTTATGTCAGTTGTGCCATAGAACTTACCGGATAGCTGTAGACAGTTTAGTGGTGGCTATGTTAAGATAGATGGGAAGTGACTTCTCATGTCTTAGGGAAATCTACTTTTTTTTTTGGTTTCTAGATTACCACTTTCTTTGGACATTTGTACCGAAGTTGGTGGTTTAAAGTCATTTATGCCGTTTGATGACGAATAAGCTTTATTGAAGGGGAATGGAATAAGATCATGTGAACTGAGGCTTCCTGGCCAGTTCTATATTTTGTCTTTAAAAAAAAAGTGTCAGTCTTAGAACATAAAACCAATAAGCCATGTAGGGTGACCATGTAGTGTGACCAAGACATGGAGATGGCTTTGAGTCTGATTTCACTACTGCCAGGAGCCTTTCTCTGTTTCTTCCTTCTGATAACAACCCCTGCCTTACCTGTGCTGCCGCAATCCATATCCATACACATTTTCATGGTTTTCTTGCCTTCTGATTGCTTTAGAAAAGATGTATAATAGAAAAGGAAAGAAGGAAGGGAGGGAGGGAGGGAGGGAGGGAGGGAGGGAGGAAGGGAGGAAGAAGGAAGGAAGGAAGGAAGGAAGGAAGGAAGGAAGGAAGGAAGGAAGGAAGGAAGGAAGGAGAGGCCTGCCAAAGCTGTAACACTTTGATGCTTCTGGCCCAGAGATGTAGGGATCAATTCCCCTCTAAACCTGGACCCTTTGCAGGGAGAGTTGATTTCTGGGAGGGGCCCCTCTTGGGGTTTTGTGATTGGAAGGACACAGAAGAAAACTCTTCTTGAAATGGGCTTTAAAAAAATGAAGATTCTTGCCTCGGGGGGGTGTGGGGGGGAACAGTTTTTAGCAGGTTGTCTGTTCTTTAGCTGGTAAATTTTGAGGAAATTCTTTGTGTATGTGTGTGAGTGTACATGCATGTGTGTGTGAGTGTGCATGTGTGTATGTATGTGTGTGTATGTACGTGAGTGAGTGTGCGTGTATGTGTGTGAGGGGTTAGTTAATGGGGGAAAATGACATGTTACTTAACCTGTCTTCCCAAAGATCTTAGTGTATAATTCTAGAACCTGGACATAGGGTCTGGACACACTGATTCCGTCTGCAATCTGCTTGAAGAAAAAGAATTGCCTAAAGATCTCCCCATGGGTCCTTTAGTAAGTGGTCTTGCTAGGATGCCCAGAGAAGTGGGGTTTTGACTCTGTGGAAGGATTGGAGGGCCACAGAAAGCTATCTAACATGAGTGTGTATGTATGTGTGTGTGTGTGTGTATGCCATAGCATAGGTGTACATATGCCATAGCATGTCAGAGGACAGACTCAGGTGTCTGTCCTCACCTTAAACCATGTTTGAGACAGTCTTGCTGCTGTTGCCTGTGTCAGGCTAACTGGTCCATGCTTCATTGTATGTTTTTCTCTGCTCCCCTCCCTTCCTCTCCCCTCCCCCTCAACCCCTTCCCATGGTCCCCATGCTCCCAATTTACTCAGGAGATCTTGTCTGTTTCTACTTCCCATGTAGATTAGATCCATGTATGTCTCTCGTAGGGTTCTCTTTGTTGTCTAGGTTCTCTGGGATTGTGAATTGTAGGCTAGTTTTCTTTGCTTTGTGTCTAAAAGCCACTTATGAGTAAGTACATATGATATTTGTCCTTTGGGGTCTGGGTTATCTCACTTAGTGTGATGTTTTCTGGCTCCATCCATTTGTCTGTAAATTTTAAGATGTCATTATTTTTTTCTGCTGTGTAGTACTCCATTGTGTAAATACCACATGTCCCTTATCCATTCTTTGGTTAAGGGGCATTTAGGTTGTTTCCAGGTTCTGACTATGACAAACAATGCTGCTTTGAACACAGCTGAGCACTTGTCCTGGTGGTATGATTGAGCATCCTATGAGTATATACCCAAAAGTGGTATTGCTGGGTCTTGAGGAAGGTTGTTTCCTAATTTTCTGAGAATTTCTGATATTATCCAAAGGGGCTGTACCAGTTTGCACTCCCACCAGCAATGCAGGAGTGTTCCCTTTACCCCACACCCTCTTCCAACCTTGGCCATTCTTACTGGTATAAGATGGAATCTCAGAGTTGTTTTGATTTGCATTTCTCTGATGACTAAGGATGTTGAGTATTTCCTTAAGTGTCTTTCAGCCATTTTGGATTCCTCTGTTGAGAGTTCTCTGTTTAGGGCTTTACCCTATTTTTTTTATTGAATTATTTGTTCTTTTGATGACTAGTTTTTTGAGTTCTTTGTATATTTTGGAAATCAACCCTCTGTCTGATGTAGGGTTGGTAAGGTCTTTTCTCATTTTGTAGGCTGCCGTTTTGTCTTATTGACCATGTCCTTTGCTTTACAGAAGCTTCTCGGTTAGTTTCAGGAGGTCCCATTTATTAATTGTTTCTCTCAGTGTTTGTGCTACTGGGGTTATATTTAGGAAGTGGTCTCCTGTGCCAATGTGTTCAAGTGTACTTCCTACTTTCTCTTCTATAAGGTTCAGTATGGTTGGTTTTATGTTGAGGTATTTGATCCATTTGGACTTGAGTTTTGTTCTTGGCAATATATATGGGTCTATTTTCATTCTCCTACATGTTGATATCCAGTTACGTCAGCACCATTTGTTGAATATGCTTTGTTTTTTCATTTTATATTTTTTCTTCTTTGTCAAAAATCCGGTGTTCGTAGGTGTGTGGATTGATATCCGTGTCTTCTATTCGGTTCCATTGGTTCTCCTGTCTGTTTTTATGGCAATCCCAGGCTGTTTTTAGTACTGTAGCTCTGTAGTAGAGTTTGAAGTCAGGGATTTTGATGCCTGCAGAAGTTCTTTTATTGTCCAGGATTGTTTGGCTATCCTGGGTTTTATTGCTTTTCCATATTTAGTTGAGTATTGTTCTTTTGAGGTCTGTGAAGAATGTTGTGGGGATTTTGATCAGGCAGGCCTCAAACAGGCCTCAAACTCACAGAGATCCGCCTGCCTCTACCTCCTGAGTGCTGGGATTAAAGGCGTGCGCCACTGCCGCCCGGCTTTGGGCCATTTTCCTTAGCACCTTACCCTTTTCTTCTCTGCCTGGAACCTAGGGCTCCCCAGTCAGGCTAGTTTGGCTTCCGTTAATCCCCAGGGGTCTGCCTGTTTCTGTTTCCCTGATCCTGGGGTTATAAGTGTGTTCCAGCATCCCAACTTTTTACAGGGGCTCTGGGATTGAACTCAGGTCTTCATGTTTGTACAAGCACTTACTGCCTGAGCCATCTCCCCAGCTACGAGCTGTCTGACTTTTCTCTCATCTGGATCACTGTCATTCACTTTGGAGACTTTTCCTGGCTGGGCTTACCCTTTCTCAGACCACACTAAGGTCAGAAGCCCGTGGGTTTCAGCATTATTCAGGATGAATCGGCTCTGGCAGGATCAGAAGTCAGCATCAGGTACCCGACTTATATGTTTGGGAATTGCTGTAGATGTTTCCTTGTTGATGTCTTGAGTTCTTCTTGCAATTGAGGATTTTATGGGAAAAAGGAGTCTATTTGGTTGTAAAATAGAAAAGACAAGTGTCTTTGCTTTGTGACGTTGGACAAATCACATAACCTTTGTGAACCACTGTTTAGGTAAAATTATCCCATCCCAATGAGCATGGGCACTCTGCCAATTTGTCATCTAATCAATGCTTCATTTAGGAAACACCAAAGTGTGTGTGTGTGTGTGTGTGTGTGTGAGAGAGAGAGAGAGAGAGAGAGAGAGAGAGAGAGAGAGAGAGAGAGAGAGAGAGGAGGGAGAGTGAGAGAAAGAGAGAGAGAGAAAGAGAGAGAGAAAGAGAGAGAGAAAGTGAGAGAGAGAGAAAAAGTAAGAGAGAGAGAGAGAGAGAGAGAGAGAGAGAGAGAGAGAGAGAGAGAGAGAAAGTGTAGTGTAGTTTACCAACTAAGTACAACATAATGTTCTGTGCCTCTGGCTTAGCTGCTGAGAAATGACACTATCAAGTTCTCTGAGTAGCACAAAGACGAGGAAATGGTGCTGTTATTAAATGCCACCTCTGTAATCACTTTCCCACACATAGACTGCTTCAGGGAGGTCCCACAGGAACCCTCTGTGGCTGGCATTACATTTCACTTTACAGTTCAGGAGGTGGACTCTCCCAAAGGCAACTTGCCAAAGCCTCTGGGTGAATCATGCATGCACCTGGTATCAGACTTCGCAGCCACCTGACTCCAAGTCCCCACCCACTTTGTGGTTCCCTACAGCTCTTCAGCTCAAACCTATTCTGTTGGCTAAGCCAGGAGGGAAAGCATGGGAGAGATGGAAATATGCTCGTCCCAGCTTGTGTGGGCAGTTAGCAACTCCCTGTTTATATTAGTTATGATTTTTTCCCCTGTAAATAGTGCTCTGGGGTGGAGATTATTCACTCTTTAAAATGTTTTTGAGCCCATTATATCCGAAGCACTGTGTACTGCCTCAGATTCCCAGGCAGTGCAGCGATTCAGAAATTTTGCATCTTGTTTGTAATGTTGATAGGGATATAGAGGATTTTGTGTGTGCTCAAGTCTGGGTCCTGCTGCTTAGGGCTCCCTGAAGTTTTGTTGTGTCCTGCATCTTTGCCTTGCCTCTGCTCATTCATGTGCTTATTCATGCCGTGCATTCACACCGCATCTCTTGTGTGGATAACTATATCCTGGCAGTGCTTGGGGGAGTGAGAGAGAAACTGGTGAGCTGCAGTTTATGTAATATGTAAAGACATAAGTCTATCTTAGGGGTTGTCAACTGAGAGCGATTTGTTTTCTCCCCAGGGCATGTGGTAACATTTGGGGACTTTTGATGGTTGCGTGTGTCTCTACTTGTGTCAGTGGGTAGAGATCAAGGGCACCACTAAGTCCTACAGAGCACAGGAGCAGTCACCCTCCCCACACTATTATCCAACCCTTTTGTTAGTGGTGCTGAGGTTGGGAAGTCCTGGGACATCACAAGGATGTGTTGTCCAAAGCCATCTGGTCCTGCCAGCGTAGCGGGTGACAGATGCTGAGTGATACCACAGAGGACCCTGGTGTCTGACTGGAGGCTCTGAGGATTATGGGAGAATTAAGGAGGGTGGTGGTGGTTGGGTGGATGCCATCATGGATGTGGGAAGAGTTGAGGGGATGCTGGAGCAACAATGAAGTGTCATGAAGCTTAGACAGGACGGAAGGATAGGTACAACATGACCAGGCTGAGGCTGGGAGTTGGGAGCTAGTGTGGAGGAAACAGGGTGGAGACCTTGCTCTGTGGTGCAGCAGAAGGCTGTATCTGGAGAAGTGTAAATAAAAAAGGTGCATTGTAGACTCTGGAGTAGAGGAATCCAGGATGGATAGTGTTTCAGGAAGATCTGGCCACCATGGTAGCAGGATTGGTTGGAGAGGGGTTAGTCTATAGCACAGAGACCCCAGACAGGGGAGAAAGAATATGCCATGGTGGCAACTTGTGCATGAAGGACAGAAATCCTACCACTCACTAGCCTGCTCCTCAGTTTACCTGTGTGTAAATTGGGTGCAAGGACATGAAATGTTTTGGCTTTTAAATGTAGTTGAAGTGATAACAGGACTCAAGGAACAGAAGGCAACCTTGATGTGTTTCTCCAAGCCCTGCAGGCAGGAGCTGTGCTCAGCCTCCTAGTTACAGAGGAGAAAACGGAAGCCCCGGGTCTCCCCGGAAGTGGCCGCGGCAGGCCTGACTTTTAAGAGCCTTGCACCAGGGACACGTGTTCCCAAGCTTCAGAAGCGCATGTTTTAGGCATGAGACCCTGTAGCCTGCTCCAGTGCTGATGGTGGCTTTGGAGAAAGCAAACATGGCTCTGCAGCGTTGGAAAGGAGGTGAGCTTAAAACGTGGCTTCAGGGTGGGACCCGGAGCTCTGTTGTGACAGGGAGCCTGGGAAGTTTAGTCCCGTGACATTTTCAGTCTTTCTTCTTTGGAGCCTGCCTTTTTACATAGAGGAGCTGCCTGCTAGCTCGGGGCTCCTTAAGATCAGCATTGATTTATCTCTTCCTTGGTGCAGTTTTAATCAGTGTTGCACTGTATCACATGTGAATCATGTGTTCATGTGTGTGTCTGAGCATGTACATACATACGTATGCACATGTAAATGTGTGCATGCATGTGTGAATATGCATTTGTATATGTGCTCATATGTATACATAGATAGATGTAAATGTTTGTGTATGTGCATACATGAACATAAGGGTGTATATATCTTTATTGAGCATATCTGTGTCTGTGTGTACATGTGTATGCACGTGCTCACATTCACCCACACACATGCATACGCACACACTTGTGCCTTCTCTGTGTGCTACTGGGATCTCAAAAAGAGCACTTGCCTTTTTCTTTGCCTCACGCAGCCAGGGGCAGTATATAATATATTTAAATACATTCAATGAGATGCATGAACAACAATAAAAAACCCTCCTGGAAGCTGGATTTCCAGCTGAGTAGCAGGTCCCCTGTTGGCATGTGTCACAGCCGTCTGGCAGCCTGGCCACTTTTATCAAGGGAGGAGAAAGCACATAAGGAGAGGAGGGGAAGGGAGCATGCCAGTGAGAAAGGGTGTCTCAGCAGAATGGGCTGATGGGAAACGGGCATGAAGGCTAGGAAGCAGAGATCTGAGCACAAGACAGAAAGCACACTTAGCTCACGTGACTCCACCCTATGCATAAATGCATCTCATGCTACATTAACCGAGTGTGATGTCTTTTTGGATGCTTCTGACTTTCCCCCTTTCTGTTACTGTTGGGTCCGCCTTTCAGAATTAGGATGTGGGCTTCAGCAGGACAGAGTCGGAGGTGAAAGATCATGTTTAAATAAATTTTGTTTCCCTTGGGAAGATGGCTTAGTATGCAAAGTGATTGCTAGAAAGGTGAGGACCTGTATTTGGATCCCCAGCACCCACCTAGAAACTGAGTGTGATAGCACATGTCTGTAAGTCTGGCATCGAGAGGCAGGGATACGTGGATCCTAGAGCCTGCTAGCTAGCCAGCCTCACCAATACCTGGAGCTCCAAGTTCAGTGTGAAATGCTCAAAAATTAATGTGTAGAGTGATTGAGATCAACTCCCAATATTGGCCTCTGCGTTTACAGACATGTGAATGCTCTCTCTCTTTCTCTCTCAACACACACACACACACACACACACACACACACAGACACACACACACACACGAAAGAGAGAGAGGGAGAGAGAAAAGGAGAGGAGGAAGAGAGAGGGGTAGGGAGGAAGGGAGAGAGAGTTTTCTTAAAAACCATTTTCTCTTGGTGTCCTGCTGTATGGCAATGTTACAGTGAGCATCTGAGCAGAGACTATGGTATAACGGGGTCTAGGATAATGGGTTTTACTCAAGGAGACTTAAGGTTCCCGCTGAGGGCATTCATCTGGGTGTCAGCAGCAGAGTGGCCTGGGAGGAAACGGGTCGGTGTATAAGGAAACCGAGGTCTTACAGCTTGGATAGCTGCGCGAGGCTCTGCTTTCCTGTTCCTCCCGAGGCTTGTGTGTCTCTATGACACAGTAACACAAGTGTAAGCTGCTTGTATTAAATGTCCTTCTCTAGGTTGTGTGTGTGCGTGTGTTTAAAAGGTGGTCCAAAAAGCTTTAAAATAGCTGAGTAGTGGTGGTGGCACACGCCTTTAATCCAAGCAATATTCAAGAGGCAGAGGGAGGTGGATCTCTGTGACTTTGAGGTCAGGCTGATCTATAGAGCAAGCCAGGTCTACACAGAGAAACTCTGTCTCGAGCCCCCCCCCCCCCGAAAACTTCACTGTCTGTCTGTCTGTCATCATTAACCTTGTAATTTCTGAGGCCTTGCAACTCTAGGGCATCACACTTGATGGTGGCTTAGAGGCTTCTCAGTGCTACCTGTAACTCCATCCATGTAACTTCTACCTCTGAAACGCCACCTCCTGAAGGAGACTTCCTGGCTGAGTGGTCCTTCTAGTATCTTCTTCAGTGGGCAGGGCAAGCTGAAGTCGTGCGTCTCACAAGCAGTACCTGTCCCTTCCTGCTTGCTCAGCAGAGCTGCACACGAGAACGATAACAGGGGAAGCAGAGGAGCCAGTCGTGGTGTCTGGCTTATGAGAATGTAATTATGCCTCTCGTGACGAAGCTAGATCTCTGCTGGATGGTGTTATCACCATTTGCTCTTTATTAAGGCCAAGATGACATGCTCTATTATGCACGGAAGCAAAGAAACACAAAGCAGGGCACAGAAGGGCCGATCTTAAACAGCAAGTGATTTCAGTCCTCTCCACCCGGTCCTCTATGCATCACATGTACTTGAGAACGTATTTTTCCCTCCAAAAGGACCTTTAGAGTTTATTATTTTGGCTTAGAGTCATAGATAAGAAGAAAAAGGAGCCGACATGTATCCCAGGCTCTGCCCCATGCTGGGTGAGTGAAGATGGCAACTACCTTACGCTCCTAAGCCTTCATTTGTTTTTACTTGTAGACGGTAGCATGATGGTTACCAGGGCCTTGGGGAAAGGGAAGTGGACAGTTACTATTTAATTGTCTCTGGGTGTCCATTAGGGAGGATGACAGAGTTCAGGAGATAGATGGTGGTAATGGTTGCAAGACAATAGGCACTTTATACCACTGAACTGTATCCTGCAAATGATTAAAATGGTACATTTTACATTTGCATATGTGTATTCACATCCAGAGAGATTTGCACGTTCATTGTGATGTAGATTGCCTAAAATCTTGCTACTGAGATGGGAGTGTCTCCAATGGATTCTCACTCAGATGCTGAGTCAGCTCTGGTTTTTGGGTTTTTATTATTATTATTTCTTAGTAGGGCCGAAGGCTAGAGGTGTCCAATGATGCCCACAGATTAGGATCTCTTTGGGGAACTTTAAAAAACGTTCACACACCTGCGATCTGCTTGGTCCAGTTGCATCAGAACCTCTGGGTGATGGCCATTTGGTATATTATTTAAATAAATATTTTGGAAGTTTTAAAAGTACCGCAATGTAAAGGACTCAAAGGCCATCCAGAAGGATCTGTGTTCTTGGGTGGACAGAGACTTTACAAAAAATCATGGTAATCTATAAAAGTCTGAATTCACTTGCCCAGCCAGGGGCATTTGGGGCTGTGGGGGAGAAGATGCCCAGCATATATGAGTGAGAATTCTGGGTCTGGCCTTGTCATGCACTACGTGGATTTATGTAGATTCACTCGTGTGTTTTGTTCCTCACTTTCTCCATCCTTGGAATGTGTTTCATGACCCTTGCTCAGTATCCTAAGAGGGAAAGGAGCTCATGGGATCACACCCATGCACAAAGGCAACTGGAAAGGCAAATCTCTGGTTCTGCGGTGGTGACGCTCGCCTGTAATCCCAGCGCTCTGGAGGCAGAGGCTCGTGGATCTCTGTAAACTCAAGGCCAGTCTGCTCTCTAGAGCTAGTTCCAGGACAGCTAGGGCTGTTATACAGAGAAACCCTGTCTCAGAAAACAAAGAAAGAAAGAAAAAGAATCTCTGATATGCCTCAGTATAATTACCTGTAATAAAAAGCCAGATACAGTCTCCCTCAGTCCAATGATAAGACCTTGGCACACAAGTACACAGATATCAACTTTGTCCATTCATCAGAATATTTTTGATAACATATTTCTAAAGAAACACAGATGATGGAACAAGCTGTCTTCTTGAGTCAATTGGGAGAAATCAAGGCACAAGATGATACTGACTTAGGCTGCCTCTGGTTTCAGCCCTCATGGAAGATCCGTTTTGAAAATGCCTGTTGCTTTTGTTTGTTTGAATCCTTGAGACTCAGCCCCTTCCTGGAAAGACTACTAAACCGAACATCACTATTTTATGGACAAGGGAAGCTTCTAGAACTTGGACTCCTTGGGTGTGACTGTGGTGCTGCTCTCTTGGTTTCTGGGTGTCCCCCTACAGTCTAGTGGTGGGTGTGATACTGGGAGAAGACCACCTGTGTGTTTTGTCCGATTGACAAGGTTGTGTGCACAAAAGCTTACTGGTGATTGGATGGGCATTTGCTTATTTTCCAGGGAAAAAAAGCTCTCCATGGCAGGTGACTGCAGCAGCTTCCAGGAACACAGGGAGAAAAACAAGCTGCATGCAGGACTGATATTGACAGCTCCTTTGGTGGAAGCAACCAGCACCACATGTGGGGTTTAAGTCTGCCTTGCTTGCTTTCTCCTCTTGGAAAGAACTGACCATACACACCTGAGTGATGCTGGGGGCCTGGGTGCTTTTCCTATCAGGACTGTTCAAAATTTGGTTCATTGCCCAGATCATCCACAGAAGAGAAAATGCTGTGGGACTCATCTTTGTCCCATTCCCTGAAGGAAATAGTTCTAGCTTGTGCAGAACTTTGTTTGGCTTTTTTGGGGGGAGAGGGGTCGGATTCAGATGGCTAAATATATGTATGTATGTATGTATGTATGTACGTATGAATATGCCAAGGGTAGAGCCTCAGACCTTGTGTCTGCTAGACAGACCATTGAGTGACAGGCCTCACCTAGCCTTTTATTTTTCAACCTTGGCTAACCAGAGGACTTCTAAACACTCTCTATAAAATACTAGACTGGCCAGGTGTGGTGGCACACACGTGTAATCAATTCGGCAGGAAGGGCTAGAGTGTCACTGAAAGTTAAAGGTCATCCTTGTCTATATAACAAGTTCCAGCCCATCCAGGGGTACTCAGTAGGATCCTTTCTCAACTTTCAGCACCCCACAAAAAGACATTAGAGCATTCAGTAGAATAGTGAGACACTGGTAAGGCTACGGCTCCCTGAGCTCAGCAGCACTGGGAAGCCATTGTCTTGGGCTTTGGAGCTGGGAGTGGTTATAAGCCCTGTGGATGTTTGCAGAACAGACAGTGTTAATATACATGTGTGGGTTTTCCTGCTTCACGGCTTCACCTCTAGCTAATTGTGGCATGTGGTGTTGGCAGGCTCCCACTGTAAGGTTATCATGAAAAGCGAGTTTCCTGAGGGAAGGACCCTGGACTCCTTTAGATAAAAAGTTCCTAATTGACCTGAAATTCCAAGTGCTTCAGAGGCTGAGGCAGAAGGATCAGCAGTTCAAGGCCAGCTTGGGTGCTTAAGGAGGCTCTGTGTTAAATGAAAAGAGGGAGAGCTTATAGCTCCGTGGTAGACACCAGCCTAGCAATGTGGAACACTTTGGGTTCCATAACCAGTGGTACCCTCATTGCCACCATTAACATTAAAGCCTGCACCATCCTAATAGAGAATGAGCTGAAGACAGAGTGTGAGAAGCTCACGGGATGGGTGTGGTTCAGCCTCACACTTGCATTCTGGGTTCACCCCAAACCCCAAATGCAGCGGTGGGCTGTGCTGGCACTAAGAAGATCGGAGATGACAGTTTCTGAAGACTGATTCTTGCCACTTTATTTTCTTCCAGGAAGTGGGGTTTCCCTGACTTGTTATGATGAAGCAATGGCATGGATTTCAGTGCTTCCCAGCTGGTCAGCAGCTTGGCAGTGTGAAGGTTTTATTACTTCTCATACCCCCACTAATTAGTTACGTCTGCTTCCAGTGAGAGCAGAGAGGGAGCTAGCACGTGGAGGATGATTAGCATTGGGTAACCCTGTACACATATATACGACTTATATTTCTTACACTAATTAGGAGTAGGCATCGTTAGTAGCAATTTAGGGCTCCCTTGGACCCCACTCTGGATCGTTTGTATCAAGTAAACAAAAAATTATTAGATTGCACAAAGCACTGTGTGGCTATAACTATAAAGAGAATGTCTATGTCAGTTCAGTTCTGGTTATGAGTTCACATTACCTAAGCCAATCCCCACAACCTCATCGGTGGAAGATTTGTGTTCTTTTCACAGTGACTAAAGTTACCTGCTGCAGGTCACATAAGAACTCCGTGGTGCTGGGAAGATGGCGCTGTCGGTAGAGTGCCGACCTTGCACGCGGGGACCTGAGTTCAAACCCCCAGAGCCCCTGTGAGAAAGAGCTGCAGACACATGTGCATGTGCACTATGTAGGTGTGCACACACAAGCACATATTTTTAAAAGGTCTATGAATCAGATGGGATTGCAGCGCTTATCTTGTCCTGCCTGTGTTATTCTCACTCAATTCAAAGGGCCTCGGGTATGATTATTGTCATGTACTTTTCTGGGTATGTTTGTGGCCTCTCTCTTAAAAATGTGTTTAAACGTATGTGCACAAAAAAAAAAAAAACCAGTTTCGGTATACATTTCTGCGAATTTTATCATTTGCATGGAACCCCAGTCAAGATATAGAACACTTCCATAACTCCAGACTGTCTTTTGTGGACATGCTGTTAAATCTCCCCTCCATTCATAACTTTGGCAAACTTCTCCTTTCGTTTTTCTCATCTGAATGTATTATAAATGGAACCATTGCATTTCCATCCTTTTGAGTCTGGCTTCTTTCTCTTAACGTAATTCACTTGAGATTCTTCTATGTTGGTGACTGTATTAATAGTCTAGTCACTTCCATTGTTAAGTAGAACACTGTTGTACCTTAGCCAAAGGCTTGCTTTACCGTTTGTCATTTGGAAGGCTTTTATGTTATTTCCATTTGGGGCTGTTATAAATATAGCTGTTACAGCATTTGCATGTATCTATGTGCACCTGAGTTTTCATTTGTCTTGAGTAATACCTATGAATGGGATTTGGAGGATCATATGTACATACGTTTAACCGTATCAGAAACTGTTGAGCTTTATCCCAAAGCATGGGAAACCATTTACAGTCCCTCTAGCAGGGTTGGGTGGCTCTAGGGAGTCTATGCTCTTGCTGGCTTTTGGTATTTTTTATCCATACTAATAGCCCTGCAGAAGTATCTGACTGATTTTAGCTTTTAACTTCCTAGTAACATGTCAAACATATTTTCATGGACTCATTAGCCAACTATATACGTCTGATGAAATATTTGTTTAAATATCCTATCTGACTTTTCAGAACAGTTGTTCCCCCCATGGATTTTTGAGCGTTCTTTATTTTGCCTTTGTGTATATGTTTTAGAGTTGTCAAGTTTAGGATCTAGGAAGATTGCTGTGTGGTAGAGTGCACACTGCTCTTGCAGGTGGTCCCAAGCTGAGTTCCCAACACCCATGTTGGGCAGCTCACAATTATCTATGGCTCCAACTTCAGGGGATCTGACACCTTCTTTTAGCCTCTATGGGCACTTACACACACACACACACACACACACACACACACACACACATATGCAAATTCAAAATAAAGATAAAAGAAGCCATGAATTTGAGAGGGAGGAAGGAGAGCAGTATAAGGGAGGAGTTGAAGGGAGGAAAGGGAAGTAGGGAGGGAATGATAGAACTGTATTTTAAGTAAAAAAGAAACAAAAACAAAACTAAAAATAAGGCTAGGCATGGTGGCACACATCTTTAATCCCTGCACTTAGGAGTCAGAGGAAAGCAGATCTCTATGAGTTTGAGGTCAGCCAAGACTACATAGTGAGACCCTGTCTAAGATAGATAGATAGGTAGGTACATAGATAGGCAGACAGACAGACAGACAGACAGACAATCACTTAAAAAAAACATCAACTTCTACTGCAAACATGTTAGAGTCTGGAATGAGGCTGTGTACAGAATCTAGGCCAATTTGGACAAAATTAATGTCTTAATAATATTGCTCTTCCAGTCCACACACAGGCTCCGTTTCTTGGTTCATACGAGCTTTCTGGATTTCTTTCAGTGTGATGCTGTGTATGTCTGGTTGCACTTAGGGAGAAGTGCTTCATTTGCTGCTCTTGTAAGTGCGATTATTCAAAGTTTCCAACTTTCAGCCATTTGTTGCTAGCGAGCAGCAATGTAATCAACTTCTTAGTAACTGCTGCTGATCTTGAATTCTACATCTCTGCTAGTTCTGGATGCTTTTAAAATGTGTCAGTTCTCCAGTTTTTTTCTTTCAATGTAAATAATTATGTCACATATACATAGTAAATTGTTTATTTTCCTTTTTTTACAATCTAGTATCTAGGCTGTTTATATTTCACAATTGATTTTTGTCTGTGTTGTACTCGTCAAATTTTTGGTGTAATATTAAATAGGAGACAGAAGGGCTAAGAGAGCAGACAGCCTTGCTTGTCACCTTCAGGGCAAGCATTCATGCATTCGCCGCCAGTATAATGTTAGTTATGAGGTTTTTCCATGCACTCTTTCTCAGGCTAAGGGAATTTACTTCTGTTTCTAGTTTGCTGAGGTTCTTAATCAGGAGTAGGTGCTATATTTTGTTAAATGATTTTCATGCCTCTATCAAGATGATGATTATTATGCATTTTTTCTCCTCAGTGCATTAAAATTGATTAATTTTTATTTTTAGTGTTGAATTGGGTTTGCATTCCTGGGACAAATGATATGCAATCATGATGTATTATCGCTACATAGATTTCTAGATTGGATTGACTAATCTGTTGGGGATTTTTAAATCTTTGTTTATAAGGGATGATGGTACTATTATTTTTTCTACCAATTAATCATCTCTTGATTAATTACCTAATCCAGTGTCAATTCTGTGGAAGTAGTTGTCATACTGTACTATGAAAGAAAAAAATGACAAGAAAAAATGCATACATGTTTGGAACTGGCATATTAAAAAATTATGCTGGGTGTGGTAGTGCATGCCTATAATCTCAGCACTCCACTCAGGTGAAGACAGGAGAAATTAAGAGTTCAAAGACAACTTCCAGTATGTAGTGAGTTTGAAGCCAACCTTGACTACATGGTTTGGTCTCTCAACAAAACCCAAACAGAACAGATAAAAGGCCTCCCAACTCCCCCAGACAACAACAATGAAGACAGCCCTTCCAGTCTGAAGTTGGTGAATCCGTGGAAAGGGAGCTGCAGATGCAGAGGCTGGCTGTGTATTAGGGGCCAGGTCAGTTGGCGGTCAGGCTTTGTCCAACAGCCTGCCCTGAGCACATTTATTCCCTGTCTGCTTTGTATTAAAATGAGGTGACTGCTGCCAGGGACTTATGGAAATGACCAACACCAGAGGATTCCCAATGCCTAGACCTTCCTCATCTGATTTGCTTACGCAGACTGTCTGGGGACAAAGTCCAATTATTTAGAACTAAGTCCCTAATAAGCAACACGATGATTACAGTGTTTGCCATTAAGAAGCACCATGGAGCAGGGGCTACTCCAGGGAGCCATCACCACCAAGCAAAAGCAAAACCCTCCTGCTTTGCTCAGAAGATCAAGGCATGGACTCCCTCCAGGAATAGAACACATCTTCCACATTCAAATACAGAGACCAAACAGAGGCTGATTATAAATGAGGAAGGAGACCCACAGTTGCTGTCCCCTGACTTGACTTGGCAATAATATTTTATTTCAAAGCAATAATACTTTTCCAGTGTTCTCACTGGGTGGCTCCCAAATTTGCTTTTGTTAGCATTCCGTGTGGGGTGGTTGATGTTGCAAATGGCTGTTAAGGAGCAAGGCCAGGGAACTGATAATATAGGGAGGGAAGTCTGTCCCAAGTCACAAAGATTTATGATCTCTGAGTCAGAGAATTCTCTTGAGTTAATTTTTAACAGTTCCCATACCCAGTTCTTCTCATTAAAGATTGTTACACATGTGACATAGTGGAGAAGATTGGCTAGCGAGGCCCTGAGAGTTTTGTCCATCAAGGGATTACTAAATAAGTCAATCATTGCTTTGTATGTACATGTGTGAACATTTGTGTATGTGCACACACACGTGTGTGTTGCATGTGCATGGCATGTATGTGGAGGTATGAAAGGGAACACTTAAATGTTTGACGTCTGCCTTTTACTTGACATAGGTCTCGTTGGCCTGGAACTTAGCTTTTTCCTTCAGACTGGGGACTCTGTGTTTCTCTTCTTCCATCGTTGTTAATGATAACCACCTGCTATTAAGTCATGTTTCTTGCTTGACAATGGCCATTATGTCCTCCATGAATCAGGCCAAAGAAATAATGAAGCCGGGGTTACTGAGACTGTCTCGCCAGTGTCCATAACCTCTAGTTATGTCCTGATATTCTTGTTTGTTGTGTCAATAGGGACAAGGCCCTCATTTCTGTGGGCCAGAGTTTACTGTAGAAGAGTCTAACTCCCGGAAGATGACCTCTTGGTTGCTCACTTTTGCTACACAAAATTTTCTTTCATTCTTAGTTATCCTTTGTGACGTTTGTGAATATTTTTTGTTGGCAATCCCGTGGTCTTATTAAATTTTATAGTATTCACTGATTATACTGAAGAGTGACTGTGTGTTTCCCTCTTCTCATTTGAACCTTTTTATAACCCTTCAAGGTAAGTGGTGGGAGTTTTCCCCATTTTAAAGATGGGAACACAGGCTCAGAGAAGTTGAGTAACTTTTCCTGAACACTGGGATGTAAAATAAATAAACAAATTTAATTAAAAATTCTAAATACATACACACACACACAATATCTGCAGTTTCTTTTCCTTCCTCTCCTTCTTATTCCCTGCTCCCTACCACTTCTCTACTCCCCTAACCTGCTCCTTGGTTTCTGTTCAGAAAGGGGTAGGCCTCCCATGGATATCAACAAAACATGGCATACCAAGTTGCGGCAGAACCAAGCACCTCCCCTTGTATTAAGACTGGGCAAAGCAACCCAGTAAGAGAAATAGTTTCCCAAAAGCCATAGGCTGTACCCCAGCCCTTCAGGTTCCTGTAGGTACCAGTCATTGCTTTGCTCTAGGTTTATTTTTTAAATCATAAAATATTTAAGATTTACCAAAGTACAGAAAAATGAATGAACAGACCACCATGTACCCACCACCCAGAATGAGCAAATGTTCACTAACATTTTGTTCCAGTTGCTTCAGATTGTTAAAAAAGAAAGTTATGCATATTGTTACATACCACAGTGTCTCTCTTGGCCACTCCATTCTCTCTCTCCTCGCTCCCCTTGAGCGTCTTTACTTAAAGCTGGTGTGTCTTTGCCCTTTAATTCATAAGTGTGTGTTATGAACAAGCAATGTAAGGCTTCAAATGTGGTGATTGCGTTTTTCCTATCAACATAAGCAGAATCAGTCATGTGATTAAACTTTGGTAAACTTTCCTCATTTTCACGTTTTTAAGGTTTATTTGTGCTAATACAAGTAGATCCCACCATTTGATCAACTGTCATTAATATTCCACTGAACGAGCTATTGTGAGTAAACCACAGCTTATTTTTCTCCTCGGAGCGCTTTACACCCTCTACATATACTGGGGTATTTGCAAACCTCTGGACAACTGCATACAGCTGTGGCATAGTGCAGAGATTAATATCTGTTGCACTTGGACCCAAGGAAGGCTTTGTCACTCTCTTCGGGCCGAGGCATTAGGGTCCTTGAGGTGTCTATGCCCGTGTCATCAACACCCATTCAGTCAGGACTTCACTCATTCTCAACACCTCTGCTTCTCAAGGTCTGAACTTATGTGTGTGTGCCATTATGTCATGCTGAAACAAATTTTTAAAAATTATTTTTCATTTCCTATAGTACTTCAATAACAATACCATATATACGCACACACATATATATACACATATGTACATATACATACATGACAGTACATTACTTTGTTTAGGAGTGAGTTCTTAAAATGTGATAGAAGCATTGCCGGCATACTTTGCAGAAGTGTCAGTGCCGTCTCTATCATCAGCTTTCCCACAGAAACCTGTCCTTTGCAAACCTGAATAGAGCTGACCTGTCTTGTTGAGGATTTACTTAACATTATTTTGATTTCCTTTTTTTAACATTTATTTATTTATTATTTATTATGTATACAATATTCTGTCCATATGTGTGCCTGCAGGCCAGAAGAGGGCACCAGGCTTCATTACAAATGGTTGTGAGCCACCATGTGGTTGCTGGGAACTGAACTCAGGACCCTTGGAAGAGCAGTCAATGCTCTTAACCACTGAGCCATCTCTCCAGCCCCAACATTCATTTATTTTTGTGTGCATTGGTGTTTTGTCTGCATGTATATCTTTGTGAGTATGTATGTCAGGTCCCCTGGAACTGGAGTTACAGACAGTTGTGAGCTGCCATATGGGTGCTGGGAATTGTACCTGGGTCTCTGGAAGAGCAGCCAGTGTTCTTAACCCCTGAGCCGTCTATCCAGCCCCCTTGATTTCTTTTTTATTCATTTATTTTTTGTGTATGAGTGTTTTGTCTGTGTGCATGTATGTGATTATATGCATGCTTTAGTATTCTTAGAAGCCAGAAGAGAGCATTGGATCCCTGGGAAATAGAGTCACAGGCAGTTATGAGCTGCCCAATGTGGGTGCTAGGAACTGAGTTTGAACCCTCTGCAAAAGAGGGAATTGTTCTTAACCACTGATCTATGAAGCACGATTATTAAGCACTCAGAGACAGATACTGGAGCTCAACCTGAAGATCACCAGAAAAGCAAAGCAGTCAGCCACTGGCTCTTACCTCGACCTCAGTCCAAAACTGGTGATCCTGCCTCCAGGAAGCTTCAGAAGAGACTGAGTCTGAGAGCTGTCTCCTCCTGTTTTATAATCCTCTCTAGTTCTGGGATTAAGGGCATGCACCACTACTGCCTGGTTTCTATGACAAAATAGTGTGGCTACTGGGATTAAAGGTGTGTGTCATTGCTGCCTGGTCTGTAAGGCTGGCCAGTATGGCTGCTTTACTCTTCTGGTCTTCAGGCAAGCTTTATTTATTAAAATACAAATGAAATACCACTACAGATCTACCTCTAGTCCTCTATTGGTTTGTTTTCTAATGAATCTAGAGGGTTGGTGAGTGTGTCAACTGGTCATTCTGTGGACTGTGTGTTTGTGCCTTGTCCACATGTATCTGTTTGTGTGTATGGAGGGGGGTATCGTCTGCTGGACATGGTTTCTGTGAATGGACACACAAGTTGTGCAGGTGGCTCTCAGTGGAAGATCCTGGGTGTGGTGTGGATACTAATACTTTAAGATTTTTTTTTGTGAGACTGAATATTTTATCTTTTTCCAATAAGATCATGGAGTTTGCATCTTGAGGAGATTAGCATATGCGTATCTTCTTATTCTTCCCCCCTTAAATGTCTCCTATAGTTCACGGTAATTTTTAAATTTAGAAATGTCATTAACATGAGCTCTTTAAAGAAGCTAGGTTTTTTCTTTGTAATTATAGCCAGCAAGGCATCCGCAGTCATTTCCTAAATACCACTCACCTGGGTATGGATGCGGCAGCCAATGCTGAGCAGAAGAACAGCAGCAGCACACAACATGTGTTCTCATTGTCCCCTTTGTAAATTGTACACTTTGATCTTTGCTCAATACCACGAGGCTTGCAGAGAGGAAGTCACTGCCAGGTGGTGGCTTCACACACGGGAAGGGGGAGCTTGCTATGCATGACTGGTGTTTTCGTTTCAAAATCAAGTAAAGAAACGAGGCCACTATCGTCATTGCCGATACTTGCCCTCGGGAGCGGAGGCAGGCCTGCACATCTCAGAGAGTGCAGGCGATCCCTGCAGATCCCCAGTCCTAACATTCTGGAGGTCTGAGGCGTGGCGATTCATGTCTGTGTTCCCCTGCTGCTCCTGAAGTGTTTCTGATGTGCAGATGAAGACAATTAGTGTGGGCAGTTTGTATTTTAGAGCTAATTTTCAGAAGCACTGAAGTATGAGGCAGAGAAGAAGAGCGCTGAGCCATAGTAGCACATGATCACTTGTGTCTGAGTGCATTATGTACATTTCTAGAACCTCTCTTGTTCATCTGGAATAGCTTTGGCCCTTGTGAGGGAGACGCACGGGAGGCGCAGACCAGCTGCTGGATGTGGGGCGGGGGGGTGGGGGTTGGGTGGGGTCTGAGTGCTGTGCTTTAGGTCTGAGGGCAGGTGTGCAGTTCTCTTTTGAAGCCCTCAGCTGAACGAAGAGGTGGTGGAGCAGCGCATCTATCTCTCAAGCAAAAAAAAAAAAAAAAAAAAAAGGCGGGGGTGGGGGGAACAAGTCCAGGTAGCTTTGTGACTGAATTCCAGCCAGAATGGTAGACTTTTCCTAGCTCAGTGAGGAACCTGAGAAAATGTGAACTGATTCTAATTTCTGGGGTGGTGAAGAAAAAGATACCCAACAGCATCTGTGCAAACACAATGATGGGCAGCTTTAATGGAATTGGTCCAGTCGTCCCCCTTTGTAGTGGGGTGGGGAGGTGGGGTTCAAGTCAGCATACAGCATGAGAAAGAGGAAACATCTGTATGGTCAAGAACAGGTGGGGTCAGTGGAATGATAGGAAGAAACATCTGGGACTAAGGAGGGATGCTAATAACTCAGTGGACACACACACCTGGGGCGCCGTGGAGGCTGAGGACCCTGGTCAGCTAAGGGTGGAAACCAGGCTTGAAGGATGGGGACGGGCATTCTTGCCTAAACTGGATCTTACCAGGAGGACGTAGGTGGGTCTAGGGGAAGCTTCAGGAGCTCAACTAAGATGAGTTTATTTAGCCAGACCTATGATATTTGGGAAGCCAATGCAGGACTGGAGTATTTTTTTTTTAGATTTATTTTTAATCATGTATACATGTGTGTATGTCCATGCATGTGTGAACGCAAGTGTCTGAGGAGTTGAGAAGAGTGTTGGATTCCATGGAGCTGGAGTTTCAGGGGCTTGTGAGCCTCTGGATGGGGTGCTGGGAATCAAACTTGTGCCCTCTGCGAGAACATGCCCTGAACTGCTAAAGCTGAGCCATTTCTCTAGCTGCTGGGCTGGATGTGTGTGTGTGTGTGTGTGTGTGTGTGTGTGTGTTGTCCCCCTCCCCACACCTATGAATACATACATATGGAGTCCAGAAGACAATGTTGGCTGTTGTTATTCAGTGCCTTGTGCCTTGTTCCAGGACAGAGTCTCTGGTTGATCTGGAGATCACAGATTAGTCTAGGCTGATTGGCCCTGAACTCCATGGATCTCTTTACCTACCCCCACCTTCCCAGAGCTTAGATTCCAGGTGTGTGTATCATCACACCTCACTCTTTGTACATGGTTTCTGGAGATCACCTGGGACTTCAGGCTTGCCTGGTGAAGTGCTTTACTGACTGACCCGGCTCCCCACTACATATGGATTTGTTTCTTCTCTGCCACCCTCACCCTGGCATGGGAGCTTTTCCGAGTAGAGACGCCCATTCACCTCTCTTCAACACCGTTCTGATCGTTTGGCCCAGTGTGTGTTCACTGACTCACCCCTTTCTCCCGATCCCTACAGCTCACAGATGTGTGACCTGCCCTCTGTGTCTGAGGCTCTTTGCCACTGTTCCTTAGCATCTTGAGGTAGCATACAGAGTGCCCTGTCTTATGTGATTTTGTGATCCGTGGCAGCTTGTCATTCTCATTTCCTTGAAAGCTACTCTTCACAGACTGGAGCTCACTCCTGTTTAAAGCGTGGCTAGTCTCCAGTTTCATTAAGGACTTCCTGCTGAGCCCTGCTAATGTCTTCGTGTGCCACGTTGGCCTGTCCCCAGGAAACACACTCTGATTTCTGCGGGGCTGTCAATAGTTACACGCCTCTTAAGGGGAAGTGGCTTGCTGATGGAATCTCAAGGACTTTAATCATGGGCCAATTTGGGGGAGTCTCTTAGGCAGCCACGTGTTTTGGAAGCCTTCAAATCACCTAGCCTGTGGAATCTTTGTTTGGGGGACTGTCTTGTTTTGACCTGTCCTGAATTTCAGGGCAGCCCATACCTGAAGGTCAGAAAAGCCACTGTGGAGGACCTGCGGTGTGTTGTGGGTTAGAGCCTTTCCTTGCTCTCCTGGGCCAGATTGAGTGGCATGTGCCTGGGGCTTGGGCCTCTCTGTTGCTCTGAATGTTGTTCTAGTCCCTGCCCTTGGGACTTGGGTGTGCTGTCAAGAGCCTGTTTGTGCCTGCATTCTTTCTGATGGATCATAACCCCCATGGTCAAGGAATTGAAACAATCAAAGTGAACCATGCAGTCATGATCTGGCCTTTAGTGTTTAGCCAAGGTTTAGTACCACAGAATCATCTTTTGTTCTGTTGAGGGCGGGGTGGTCACAGGGCATATGTACTGTGGGTTTTGGCCAGAGTGTGTATGTGTGTCATCAGCTCTTCATAATAAATTGACTATCAGCCTCTCTGTGTATGTGACTGCAGAGCAAACAGAATGTTCCCCCATGGCAAAGCCCGAAGAGGTACGGACTTCTCTATGGGCTGAGAACAGTTAATGTGATTATGTTGTAGGAGACAAAAGGGCCTGCCGACTGTGCCTGAGGAGTAAGTTAGTTCTCTTAACCAGGGGATGCATAATGAGATGTGGAGGCCATCGAGAAGAGAAGGACCAGTGGGTGGGCAGGAGGGTCAGTTTGGCTTTACTGAGCATTTGTACTTAGGAAAAAAGTGAAAATTAAGAAGCCAAGACCAAAGGGATTCTAGAGCACTGAGAGTTTCAAGGTAGAAAGTTCTGCTGAAAAGTTCTGTCCCTCTCGCAGCAGAAAGTCAGGCTCAGCAAAGTAGGAGGGCAGAGGATCTCGGCCTCAGCCCTTGGCTGGGTGCAAATGCTGTAGGAACATGGGAAGAGGTCAGCTGTCCTATTAGAATGCTTGCTGGTTACGATATTGTTGATGAATTTACCCGTCTAATAGAAATGACTATTTATTGGTTAGGATAGAGGACTCTGGACAGTTTTGGAGAATGGGGAGCACAGTGGGAAACCCTTGGTACCCCTTTATCATCACTCTTTCTGAATTTGAGGTTTGATCACAACTAGACTGGTAGGGAAGTGGTATGGTCTCAAAATGACAGAAGACTTCAACATCAGGTCCCGGTTAGACTGTCAGTGTTATTAGCGCGATAGCAAAATGTAAGTTTCTCTGAGGCTTAGTTTTCTCAGCTGTAGAATGGGCACGATGATGTTACCATGTAGAGTTGTTGGTAGAATAAGAATGTGGTTGGTTAGGGGAGGGGAGCAGAGAAAAATGCAGAGCTCAATAAAATCAATAAAAAAAAATGTGGTTGATAACAGTATTTTAAAGTAAACTCCAATAAATAGTACTGGTGGTGTGGTGATTCTGTGGAGAACAAGGTGGTGGTGATGGTGATGGCAGTTATCTAGGTTAAAAGAGCTTCATTGGTTTTTGGACAATAGTGTGAGGGAGAAGAATTATTCTGTACTGTAGTCTGCATGTGGATGCAGCTGGACCTCAGTGGTCAGGCATTTGCTTAGCATACACGAGGCTCTGAGTGTGATCCCTAGTAATACACATGCACACACACACAGATCCAACTTCTGTACTCCTGAGGATGCAGAGACTAGCACACATCATGACCACCTCCCGTTACAGCTTTGTTTATGAAATCACCCACGTGATAGCTAAGTGATCAAAACGTGTGCAGCAGAGACAGACAAGAACAGATGGACTTTTTAAAGGCGAAAGTAGAGAAAGTGGGTTTTTACGCCATTAAGTAGCATAAATAAGGGAAGTGTTGCCCATGCATGAAGTTCCTGCATGCCAGAGTCTTTTGTTCCTGTTTGTTTAAAGGACACGGGACACAGTCCAAACACATTTGGTTGGAATGAGGATATTGCGTATTAATCGGCTCTGTTTATTGTCCCTCTTCCTTAAGCCCTCCCTTTTCCTCACAGCCCACATCAGGTGTACACTTTCCATCAGATGCTCAGAGCACACACAGTGTGGGCCCTTGTCTCTCCTAGGGCATCACCCTGTCCACATGTCACAGCTGGACTTGAATATTGCTGCTTCCCAGTCAGTGGCTTTGGGATTTGTATAACTTCTTGGGTCTTATGATGTAGTTTCTGCAAGGTGGCAAATGACAATAATGATGATGCTAATTTTATATTTACTTCCTACTGTTGCTATCACAAATTAGCAAAACTTAGTGGCCTTTCAGTAACACAAATTATCTTAGTTTTAGTCAGAAGTCCCAAACTGAATCTTGTAAGGCAAAACTCAAGACATCGGAAAGGCTTGTGCTCCTCCTTGACGTTCTAGGGGAGAGCCTACTTCTACTTCTAGCTGCTAGGTAGGAGCCGAAAGTTTTGTTTGGTTTGTGTCTCTTCCAGCAGGGATGTCACTCTGGCTTCCATTGTCACATCCCCTCTGAACCTGATCTTTCTTGTCCTCCTGCTACAAGGACTCTGTGATTACATTGATTCCACCCAGGAGAACACAGAACATTTGTCATAGAAGAACACAACCTAGCCACGCCTGCAAAGCACCATTGGCGGCATCAGGTGGCATATCCACCAATCAGAACCTAGAGATCTTTGGTGAACCATGAGTCTCTCTAGAGGATTGTGAATACAGATAACACGAGACACACAGATACATGGGATGTGTGCTGAGCATTGTACACATCACCACAAGCCATTGCTCCTTGCTGATGGCCCCTTTGATCAAGTGTCTGCTGTCTGCTGTGTTCAGTCAGCTCTCCCGCTGACCTTGAACACACACAGTACTGCACTGACCTGACTTTGACCTCCTGCATCTTCCTGGCCCTGCCCCTCTGTTGATGCACATTGAAACATATTCCTCGTTCGAGACCCATTTCAAACTCTCCTTTCTCCATTAAGGAGTCCGCCAGTGTTACTTTGGTCAAGAGTAATCTCTGTGAAGACATGTATTTGTCTCAAAGGCTACTGCACCTCTCTACCAGTGAAGGATGTGTGGCTGGTCTATGAACCAGAGCTGTATAACCAGTTCGTAGGAGTCCTGTCTAGACAGGCTGTCTCCACAGCACAGAGGACAAACTTGGCTGTGGGATAGGGCTGTCACTGGCATTTTGTCATTGTGATTTAGCTAGTTGACTGATCCAATTAAAATATCCAGTGCAGGCCTTTAATTAGCTAGTCATTTTGTATAGATTATTATATTGATTATTCTCTCTTTTCCCAAACATTTCTCCATTTCATTAACTTTTAATCGAGAAAGTATGGGTACATAATAGAAGGAACTGAAAAGAGTCTCCAGTGAGCTTCACCCCCACGCCACTCCCCAGAGGAAGTAGTGTTATGGCTTCTTCTTCATCCTTCCCAAGATAATCTCTCTGTCTCTCTGTCTCTGTCTCTGTTTCTGTGTGTGTGTGTGTGTGATATAAATGTGAACATAACATGACATATATCATTTAACTTATATCTTGGGAATAATTCAATTGCATAAATCTACTTTGTTATTTTAAATAGGTATTTAGTGTCCTATTATGTATTTGTGTATTTTTACCTGTTTGTTCTGGAGACAGTTTTGCTATGAAGCTCAGGCAGATCTGGATATCCCAATGTAGCCCAGGCTGACCTGGATTTCACTGTGTAGCCCAGGCTGACCTGGATCTCACTATGTAGCCCAGGTTACCTGGATCTCACTGTGTAGCCCAGGCTACCTGGATCTTACTATGTAGCCCAGGTTACCTGGATCTCACTGTGTAGTCCAGGCTACCTGGATCTCACTATGTACCCCAGGCTGATCTGGATCTCACTGTGTAGACCACAGACTCAGGATGCTCCTCCTTCCCCAATTCCCATGTGCTGAGGTCATAGGTCTGTGCCACCATGCCATCTCCATTACATTTTTCAGATTGTTCAGGATCTTCCTAATTCTTTGCTATTTCTAACACTAATTGCTTTTTTTTATTAAAAAAAAAAGAATATTGATACTATTTTCTTTGCGTAGGTACAGTCACTGGTCCTATTAGTGAACTTGTAAGAACTCTGGTTTTTATGGGGAAGCTTAGAGAATTAAGAGGACACTGTTAGGTATCAGAACTCTTCAAGTTCTTATTCAGACATTGCTCTAAACAACAATGAAAGTCAGCCTTTCAGGAGTTTTGCAAT
Source organism: Chionomys nivalis (assembly GCF_950005125.1). NCBI lineage: Eukaryota > Metazoa > Chordata > Mammalia > Rodentia > Cricetidae > Chionomys > Chionomys nivalis. The sequence goes on along the minus strand of NC_080098.1, from coordinate 21,267,783 downwards.
AAGATGGTCTTACCAGGCTCTGGTTCAGACCCTTAATCCAGCTCTGTAGGAGGCTGAGGCAGGAGGATCACAAATTCAAGGGCTGCTTTGTCTATGGGGTGAATTCAAGACCAGCTTGAACAACTTAATGAGAACCTGTTTCAGAAATCAAAACTAAAGCAAGGGATGCAGCTAGCCCATTGGTAGAGAACTCCCCTAGCAGGGATAAGCCTTGGGCTCCATCCCTAGTACTGTTTAGAAAAAAAAGAGGGCCTATGATGGACAGGACAAAACTGACCATGTTTCCAACAAATATTCTGTTCTATCCCAGCCTTTGACTCACACTTCTATCAACAATTTGGGGGTGATGCCCACCGGCCCTATTAAAGGAACTGCCCTGTTACTGAAAGAAATTGAACTCTTGTAATAGTCACAGAGAAGGTAACAAGTATCCTCTAAGTCTGCGTCCTTGTCATATCTGAGGAAGGCATGAAGGCTCTCTGAAGAGCCACCTCTGCAGAGAGATGTCTTCCTAATGACATCAGCATAAACTGTCACAATACAATAATACAGAAAGATGAAAATATTCATGGAGTTCCTGATTCATCTAATTCATTCCTCCAGCACCCATTGTCAGATATCCCCGCTCAGCAAGTAGCCCGTATACATGCTTTATGGGCCTGTAAATGACTCTAGCTGTGGCCTTGGGAGCCTTTCTGGTCCCTGAAGAGCCAAAACATTTTACTTGCCACTATCTCCAAAAACTAGGCTTTCCAGAATCCTTCCTGATCGTGTGATAAGAAAAAAACAAAATTCGCCGACTTGTTTGGGTCCGTGTCACCCTTTGACAAGTGACATAGGGACCTCAGAGATAAAACATGAGAGGCTGACGAAGAATCGAGGGGGAAAGCTGTGCCGTTAAATGAAGCGTGTTCTGAGGATGGCAGTATGCATTCACTTGGAATTTATTTGTCTGCTCTATTTGGATCAGTGAATCTATTAACAGTAAAGATTTAGTGCCACAGAACAGCCTTTAGAAACTGAAGATGTCAAAGGCAGTGAGGGTGGCAGCCATTTGATGCCTCTCGTAGTCACAAGGTTTGTCACAATAGAGACCTGCTTCAGTGGCTTGAGACGCAGAAATGTACTGAGACCAGGAATGGATCTGGGCAACACTCAGGCCAATCGGATGAATATTTAAGGATTCCTCTCCATGGTTCTTGATGATCCCATGGAAATTTGCTTGTCATTGTAGAATTACCAGTTGCAGAGGAAGATGGAATTTTTTTTTTTTTCCCAGTTACAAAGAATCAGAACTAGGGTCGTGGCTCAGTTGCTGAAGTGCTTGCTTCAAGCATGAGGACCTAAGCTTGGGTCCCTAGCGTCCTGCAGAAAGTGGAACTCAGCAGTGCTTGTCTGTAATCCCATCATTGGGGGAGGGGAAGGAAGGCAAGTGAATCCCTGAAGCTAGCTGGGCAGCAGTTCTGGCAAAATTGGTGAGACCCGGTTCACGAGCAAACTTAAAAAGTAAGGAAAAAACTCCATTGTGTATTAGAAACAACCCAAGTGCCCCTCGACTGAAGAATGGATAAGGAAGATGTGGTACATTTACACAATGGAGTACTAAACAGTGGTAAAAAAAATAATGACATCTTGAAATTTGCAGGCAAATGAATGGATCTAGAAAACATCATATTGAGTGAGGTAACCCAGACCCAGAAAGACAAAGATCATATGGACTCACTCATAAGTGGTTTTTAGACATAAAGCAAAGAAAAACCAGCCTACAATTCACAATCCCAGAGAACCTAGACAACAAAGAGGACCCTAAGAGAGACATACATGGATCTAATCTACATGGGAAACAGAGAAAGATAAGATCTCCTGAGTAAATTGGGAGCCTGGGGACCAAAGGAGTGGGTTGAAGGGGAGGGGAGAGGCAGGGAGGAGAGCAGAGAAAAATGTATAGCTCAATAAAATCAATAAGAAGTAAGGAGTAAGTTTTATATATATCATTCATATATAACATATATGAATACACCACATAGCATTCATTCATATATAACATTCATATTACTGATACATAGCCTACTATGTGATTGCCAAGGAGAAGGCTTTGTAAGACACATGTAGAAAACAGATGCCCTATTTTTTTTTGTGCAGTGTGCATAGTTGGTCTGTGAGGATAGGAAATCAGGACTCTTTTGATGTGCTTGCCTTGCAGAATCTGACTTTTATTCTGGGGTGTCTTGGGCCTTTGGTCAGTGTGCTGACTCAACATGCTGAAAGACACTTTCAGGAGGCACTAGCATCTCTCAGAGTACTTGGTTTCTGCCAGGGGAGTGGCTGAGACACGGAAGCCATCTTAGTCCAGGGCTATTGTGATTCATTCACTTTCTCTGCTCAGGAAGAGGACTGTTGGGGTTAGCGTGTAGGTTTTTTTTTTTTCTATTTTAAGAATTGACTGTTCTGAAACACTAGCTCTAAATGGTGCCTGTCTAGTTCCTAGATTGTCTCAAGACAAATATCACCGACTCCATTGTCTTTTCCTGATCAAGTTCTTTTCCTATTTTTTTTTTAATAAAATACATATTGTCTCTGCCTAACAACAGGGAAAACGGTATGCTTGGTGGAACAGAAGATTTTGATAGATGGTGAGAGGCCTGGAGTGATGCTGGAGGGCCCAGTTCAGGGTGTGATGCTGGTAGCAGGCTAAAGGCGATGCTGTTAATAAAGTTCATAACATAATCGATCTGGTTCATATGTAAAATAACTAAAAAGCACAAAAAGGCAATGAGCCAATAATAGCTGACTCTCAGCGGATAGGGCTGATCATTCCAGCATCTGATTATTTCTTGGTCTAATTTGGGATGAATATAATTTTACCAAACGGTTGGTTTAACATACTTCGTGAATCAAAATGACAATTTTTTATCCTTCCTGAAAGTCATTTCGTCTAAGGAATCTGTGTGTGTGTGTGTTCATCTCTGTGTGAGTCTTTCTCTTTTTCTCTCCCCCTCTCTCCCTCCCCCCATCTCTTCATCTGTATGTTAGTGAATTTATATATTGATGTAAGTGAAGGGCAGATGATGACGTCTGTTGTCGTCTGTTAAAAGCTGTGTACCTTGGTTACTGTTAAACAAAGTCTCTCAGTAGCCTGGAGATCACTGTGTTGTCTGGGCAGAGGGCTCCAGGCAACCACTTGTCTCTGCCTTCTCAGTGCTGGGATTACAGGTACAAACCACTACACCTGGCAGTTACACGGGGGCAGGGAATCCAACCTCACGCTTGTGTAGCAAGTGCATTACTGACTAGTCTATCTTCTCAGCCCCTGAAGATAGTGTGTTTACCATTTCATCTTGACTAACATCACAGAACACCCAACCACTGAAAACTACAGTAGACTGGAAGCTGCAGTCTTGTCTCTTTTGAGATTAAGTTGTTCTTATATGAGAAGAGAATTTGTGTTTAAGTTAGGTACATTATGAGCACCCAGCTAAGCATTATTCTTTTAGACTATTTGATATTTTTCTTAATTTCAGGTTAAAGATTACTAGCAAATGGGAAAGCAGAAGTCAGAAGGTACAAGGTTCTAGTTTCCGAGGCTGATGATAAGTTCCCTAAGATGGCCATCTTGCTGGCCCCTCTCACTTTCTTTTTAAGAAAAGCCTGGACATGCTCCCCAGGTTGCCCTCAAGATCTTAGGTTCAAGCTGTCCTCTTGTTCAGTTTCCTGAACATCTGGAGCTCCAGGTGTGCACTACCATGCCTACCTGCTGCTCTGATGATCACAACTGGGAGTGAGCAGGTGGCTCAGTAAGGACACTAGGATTTATTTGCCTCTCTTCTGAACTCTCGCCTTGATAGAAGATACAGATCTGGAGCTAGAATGTTCTGAATGTCTCTATGCATTTTTACATCTGGGTGGTGCATGCCAGCCGTGGTTCACAAAACCTTTAATGCTGGGTATTAGCCTAGGCATCCTCAGGGCATGAATCATATGCTACCTTTTCAGAGATGGGCAGAGGAGGCATTGCCCAGAGCCCAGCCCACTCGCCCTCCCATTGGTCACCATCACACTCAGGGCGGCCTGGGTATGGGTCCTCAGTGGACTGGGTGCAGCAGTCTATAGCAGGAGTCTGTTCTTGAGCCTTATTAAAGCAAAACAAAAGGGCCATTCTTTATGAAGTTTAAAGCTTAAGCAATTGCTTAAAATTCTTTAGTCCCATGACATTTGCCTAGTCTGGAAACTCTGTCCTCCAGAGACGGTTTCCTCCTTGGTACCCATCTCTGGATCCCAGCAGTCTGCCTCCAGGTGATGGTTTGATGTGAAACACAGCAGGGAAGGAGTCAGGCCTGCAGATTCTGCAGTTCTCCCCAGCTGCAGAGGTTGTTAGCGTCTAAGAACAACTTGTCTGACCGCTCTGGTTATTTGTCACAGATGAATTTCACTGAGAGCTTGGGTATTTTTTTTTTTTTTTTTGAATAATGATTACCTTTATAATTTAATAATTTTTTTTTGTTTTGTTTTTTTTTTTTTTTTTCGAGACAGGGTTTCTCTGTAGCTTTGGAGCCTGTCCTGGAACTCCCTTTGTAGACCAGGCTGGCCTCGAACTCACAGAGATCCACCTGCCTCTGCCTCCCGAGTGCTGGGATTAAAGGCGTGCGCCACCACCGCCCGGCTTAATAAACATTTTTGTCATAATTTGCAAGCGTGTAATTTTCCAGAACCCTGGAATTTTTATTTCTCCTTTAATTGTGCATTTCTATCACCTTGAGGTCTCCACGGCACCCCACTTTTTCTTTCTTTCCTATGAGTTTTTACTTATTGACATCAACTCACAGATCTAATATTTTCACCATCAGAACCAAGAGTGCTATGTTAACTTTCTTGGGCAGGTGTGAACAAACGTGTCCCACGCAGTGTCCCGTGAGTGGAGGTGAAGAAAGCCGCCAGGTTGCCGAGGAGGAGGGCCTGCCTTGTCCTTCGGGCACACTAACATCACAGGCAGCTGTTGGCCGGGTAGAAACGGGACCGTCTAGGACAGCATTGTGCCCGCCACTTGGTTTTGAACACATACTGCTCACACTTACAACATGCCGAGTACAAGTGGAAAGCATGCTCCACCCCTCCCCCCACTTTCCTTCCTTGGCATTTAGCTTCTTGGGTTGTCTGAAGGCCTACTAGACTCTCAAACCTTTTCCCTTGCTATGGTCCTTTCTACCTCCAGCTCAGCCTCCCGAAACTGTGTTGAGTAATTCCAGAGAAAGTGTCTGAAAGGCCCATTCACCCCTTTTATTAATGATGATCTTAGTTAGCTGCCTTGAACTGGGGTGTCTTCAAGTGATTGTTGTTTATTGTGAGAACAATAACAATGTATGTTCATCTTACAGTGTCTAAGTCTAGAAAGCATCACCTTTGGAAAACTTAAGGAAGATAAATTTATGCGTGTTGCTTGGGTAAAGGAGAAAAGTGGTTTTGTATGCTCGAGCTTAGGAGTAAAGTGTTCCCCTAGCAACACTTTCTGCTTCTTCTGCTGTCGTCACCTTCAGTGCTGGGGTGGCAGGCTCCCGGGTAACCTGCCCTGCACCACCCCTACACAGTGTACTGAAGAAGACCTCAGAGGGGGCTAAAGAGAGGGCTCAGTTAGCGAAGTGTTTACAGACCTGAGTACACGCGGGAAAACGCCAAGTGATGTGTGGTGGCATGTGCTTGTAATCCTAGTGCTCAGGGCAAAGCAGGTGGTCCTGGCTTCCTGGCCAACCAATACAGCCCACATGGCCTTTCCAGGCTGGTGAGAGAGCCTGTCACCAAAAACAAGGTGGATGGCACCTGAGGAATGATAATGGAAGTTGTCCTTTGAAATACACACACATGAATGTGTACCTGCGAACACACGTACACACCTAAACACAGAAACTAACACACACTCGCAGACACACACATATTCATACTCACATATACACATGCACATACTCAGACACACAGATGCACAGACTCACACTCACACATATTCACACACACATTCATTCTCACATATACACACGCACATACTCAGACACACAGATGCACACACTCACACTCACACACTCACTCACACACACACACACACACACATACACGAGAAAAGAAAGAGCTCAGGGGGATGAATGAATGTGTCTGGTTCTCCACTCTATCCTGCCTCTGCACTAGGCTCAGTGCTTGATGTCCTGGTTCTGAAAGGCGTTGGCAGTGACTTCTTGTGTACCATATCTTTCAGAGTTGCCCAAGGACTAGATTAGTTGACACATTCCAGAGAATTCTGTAGATACCAAGCAGCTTGACCCACTGTAATTTCCCTGTGAGTCCTCTCGTCTTTTGGGAGGGAACAAAATGTGAAGAGTCTTTCACATTTTCCCACTGTCTCTATGGGAAGCTTTGCCATTGAGTAGACACGTATAAGAATTCTTTTGTTGTTTTTTATTGTGCTAAGATAGGCATACCATAAACTTTATCATTTTAACTTCTTTGGGTGTGGGGTTCTATAGCCTGAACTATTATACGCTGTTGTGTAACCACCACCATCTGCTTCTTTTCATTTTCCAGACTCCGTCCCAGTTAAACGGTCACTCCCTGTTCTCCTTTTCTCCAGCCCAGTTTACTTTCTATCTATGACCCTGAATGTTCCAGGGACCTCACAGGAGTGGAAACACATAGTGTTACCTTTCCGTGACTGGTGTCTTTCATCTAGCACATGTCTTCAAGGTTCATCTGTACTGGACCATGTGCTAGAGCCTCTTAAAGGATGAGTAATGTTCCATTTTATGTATGGTGTATGTGTCTGGCCACTCACTGGCCACTCAGTATAGCTCACATACTGATTGGCCAGTGAGCCCAGGGAACCACTCTGCCTCCCCAGAACTAGGGTTATTTGTATGTTCCCCTTCGTTCGTCTATTTATCCATCACCTGATTTCTTCTTTAAATCTCATGGCTGTTATGATTATGGAAAAAAGTCATCTCTTTTCAAATCTCCCTTTCTCTCCCTGTATGACTTTCTCTCATTGTGTGTGTACGTGCAAATACTGTACCTATTGTATGTATGGACACATGTAGTGTATATGTCTCCGTGTGCACGTGCGGGTGTGTGCACTTGCCTGTGAAGGCTAGAAGTTGGTGTCAGTTGTCCTTTGGGTCTGCTGTCTACCTTATTGTTGGAGACAGGGTTTCTCATTGAACTCAGAGCTCACAGGTTGGCTAGGCTGCCTGGCTTACAGCTCCAGGAATCCATCCACCTGTCTCCCTGCTCTGCACTAGGGTTACAGCTGTATGTGACTATGTCCAGCTTTTAAATGGGTGCTGGAGATCTGACCTCTTTTCTTTTGAGTCTGTACCTGGGGGTATAAAACGTAGGCTGCCTTTTATTCGGAGAGGGTGGGACAATGCCCCCGGCTTTATGATTTGACTTCAGTGACTGTTTCTGGGGCTTTCTCATGTGTCCTGAACCTGTCCCATGTCCATCTCTAAGCACCTCATGCGTGGCTCATGTTGTCAAGCCTGAGCTGCTTAGTTTGTGAAACATCTTGTTTATGTGGGCCCCATGGTTCTGCCTCACACGGACCTTAGATAGATTGTTCTACCCACAGGAACAAAGGCAGAGAACGCTCCGCTGCCGGAGTGCCACCCTCTCTCAGTCCTCTCCCTAACCTTCCAACTCGAGCTGTAATCTCACTTTCTCACCATCTCCCAGAAAGAAAATGACTCACAGGGGTAAACAGTGTTTTCCCTTCTGGGAGCCTCATATCTGCAGGTGAGGGTCCCCTTTTAAGCAGACTGTCTCCTCTGCATTGGCCATGGTCTCTTCTTGTCTGTAGAGATTCCCTGGGGACAATAAAAGAGCTGGGGTGCGTGCAGAGCAGGGTAGTGGCCAGTGAGAGAGGAGAGGCCTGAGGGTAGCTTTTGACCCATGCCCAGCAGATGCTGGCAGCACTGAAGGGATTCTCTGTTCTGGAGAAAGGACTTGGCAGATTGGAAAGATACCCAGGGTGGGGGAAACCAATAAAACCCACTGAGTTCGCAGCATTGGGAACAGTTTTATAAAGTCTAAAGAATGATCTATGATAGCCCTGCTTTTGATTTTTAATGAGTTTCTTATCTATACAGCAGGTGAAAGTAAAGGAATAAACAGTAAGTAGCAGATGGGTGGAAGCAGAGGATTGATAGCAAACCATCTTCCTACAGGGTGCTCAAAACACAGACACAACCCTAGAGGTGACTAGAGCAGCCCACTGCAGAAGAATAAAGAAAAGACAACATTAAATCATGGGCTTATAAACACCCAGCGGAAACCGACCAGGGGAAGAACTGTTAGAATTAGCTGAAATTCCTATGGGGTCTCCCTTTGGGTGAGGTGTTTTTTTTTTTGTTTGTTTGTTTGTTTTTTTTTGTAAAAGAACAAACAGTGCAGAAAGGTGACATCTAGTTGGGTGCTTACAGTTCTACAGCAGAAGTGATCGGGGAATGCCCTGCCGTAACAGTCATGAATAAGTTCCCAGACTGAGAGTTTCAGGCAGCTGAGCTTTCTTTCTGCAGATGAATTTTCATTTTCTCACCATGGGGTAAACAGTAGCAACCTCCTTGGGAAGAGTTCACCTTGTAGCTGTTCTCAAAGGCACAGTGCTTTTACTCTTGGGCTATCTTGTTGTTACCTTTCCTCCATGTCACATTTGGGGGAGGGTCAGGCTGCCCCGGAAAAGGGGGTCTGGAGGACACTTGAAAACAAACATGTTAGAGTCTGGGACCAGAAAGTTCTTCTTACTCCCAGAGTTCACTTTGAATACGTTCAAACAGCATGTGACAGTTTCATGGTATAAGTGCATTACAGGGGACTGAGTGGAAGACAAAAATAAATGAGGAGACTCTGGTGTGGAATTATCCCTGATGTGGAGGAGGGATCTGGTGTCTGGGTACTCAGGTCTTCTTCACCCTCATTGAGTAAATCTATCCTTGGATCAGAAGTGATGAGAAGCACACGCCATGGGCTCTGAGCGTGTTCTGAACTGGTTTTCTTGGGTCGATTTCCTTCATAGTGAGCAGATATCACAGGGACTGTCTCCCTCCATAGATTATTCTGTGAAAACTGCTGTGAGGCTGTATGTATTTATATTTAATGATGATTATTTTAGGTGACTGAAGAATCTGCAGGATATAGCCTTCTGAGTAAATAATTCTACTTATGAATTCTTTATAGATTTGGGCAGAAGGTTCTCGCTGGAATTTCCCATTTGGCTGTTTCATTGAATGATTATCTCCTGCCCTGAATAATTAGATTCAGGTCATGAAAATGGACATTCTTTTCTTGCTTGAGAATTCATGTTCTAGTAGGAACATTATCCCAAAGTCTCATAGTCCACAGTACCAAGCAGATGTGAATCCTGTCCCTTTTTTCCTGTGTATACTTAAGAATATCTTTGCTGGTGGCTAAAGGATGCTGGGTCTGTTTCTAAGCTTGGACAGTGCAGCCTGATGATGCCATCACTGGGGAGAGATGGGCTCTTTGGCTCCACACATCCTGGTTACATTGTGTTTCTCTCTTGTCAAAGACTTGGGTTTGTATTTTCAGATGGGCCTAATCACTGTATGTTTGTTTGGCTTGCAAAGGAAATAAGCTGCCAAATGAAAGATTGTCTATCCCTACCAATGAGTTAACCCAAGTGCCAGTCCCTCCTGTAGCGCCAGCTCACACTGTAATTACATTCTTACCTATCTATGAGAATTAATTCAGTGTTTGTGAGACAATCAGGAAAAGCCTGTAGGTGAGAGGGCCTCTATGGACTTGGAGAATTTTAGTCCCTATGACTTTCTGGTCTACATAGTCATGTTAAGACTACCACTTTTTCTCTGTGGGGAACGTCTTCAGGGAATGTTCTTGTTGCCTACCAAGGGACCCTAACCTAACCATGCTGTATAGCAATGTGACAAGAGGCACTTCCAAGTGGCCAACCCACGGCAGCTTTCACTGCCCCTTTGTTCCTGTGTTGACATCCACCGTCTCTTTGCACTGAGATACAGTTATCACCATGACTTTCTTCTTCTAAGGGCATTTGGGAAGGAGTCCTGCTGGACACCATATAACAGTCATGCTTGTGGTCATTCTCCTCGTTACTGTGCTGAGATCAGAGGGGCCATTCTGCAACCAAAACCTCTCACCATAACCCTTCTTTCTCTCTTTTTCTGTTCACAGTGGGGCCTTTTCTGAAGTGGTTTTAGCTGAAGAAAAAGCAACTGGGAAACTCTTCGCAGTGAAGTGCATCCCAAAGAAGGCGCTGAAGGGCAAAGAGAGCAGCATCGAGAACGAGATCGCTGTTCTTAGAAAGTAAGTACTGGAGAGAAGGCTCTCCTCCGTCTTGTCTGAGCATCCTCTGGAGTAGGGGTAAGGCCTGGCACTAGGCTGGCTTCACAGGCGTGGGAGAATCCACCAGCTACCAGCTGGCAGAAAGAGAGGGACCCGGCAGTTGACGGGTACTCATGCAGTGCTCTGAAAATGCTTTCCTATAGCTCCAGTGTCTTACAACATAGTAGTTAAGGATGGAGTTCTTTCCAGAGGGCACAGTTGCAGGCTGACTTGATTTTGAACTGAAACCCCACCCTTCATCACAGCCGAGTGACCCTGGTTGGTTCCAATTGCCCAGCCTTCCTTATAAAGTAGACCTCAGATTATTTCCATAGCATGGCGTGTTGAGAATTACAATTATTATTGCCATTGGCATTGCTTTATTTTTTTTATATGGATGTGAAGCTGGCAAGCCCTTGACCAGCCCTGCACGTGTATAGTTTCTATGCAACATAGCTCGGAATATCAATCCCTCCTGTGCTATTTCTACACTTTGTGGTTCCCCATCCCCTTTCTCTGCCACTTACACAACATGGGCATCCCAGAGTTTCCAAAGAGCTTCACTTCTTCATTGAATCTTTCCCTTTTCCACGTATAATAAAAGCAAATGAAAATCTCATCCCCTTCAGTACAGTGCTATACACAAGCATTCTGATGTCATCTGACCCTTCCCCCACAGATGGTCTTCTGAGGTTGGTCCTCACCACACTCCCTGTACTGCTAGAATTAAATCTTTTAAACATGTCTCATGAAGTTTGAAGGAACAGACCTTATATGGTACCTGCTTTTGCACCTTTGGCATCTATCTGGAAATTTTTGAGTTGGTATTAATAAAAGATGTTCAGAATAGCCTTGAAATTTTTGGGGTTTGGAATCAGTACATAGCAAGAAATCCAGTACAGATAAACAAGTGGAATGGGAACAAACCTTATCTAGGGACCGAAAGAAACCACCACCCACCGTCCGTCCTTCCTGCATAATCTTTCACTTCATTCCTTCTGGGGCCTACAGTGACCCATGGGACAGTGCTCTGCCACTGTCTGTCTAGCCCAGCACTGCTGAGGTGGTCGGGACAGTCTGTCCTGTCCTGACCTTTGGGAAGCTCAGAGAAGAACACAGACTTGATAGCAGTGTTCCAGAACAAATGGGTCTCCACGGTTTTTAGTGTGAGGATTTCTATGTTGGTTTCTAAGTTCTCTGGGCTGTCTGTTGGAATTAGAGAGTTTTAACTGTCCTGAGGAGGATTGCAGGAAATGGTTCTGTAGAAGAGCGTCTGGGAAAACAAAATATTTACATCAGATAGGAAAACACTGTGTTGATGAAACATGTATTGAAATGTCCAATTTATCCATCTGAAATCAGCGTTTGAAGAAGTTCGTCACTGGGGACATGGAATTATAGATGTGTCACAGGGAGCTGGCATTTCAGATGAAATTCTCTTTCTAAAGGTTCCACTTTGGGCCCAGAGGTTGTCTGGGCTTAGAAATAAAAGAGCCTGGGAAGTCTATATGTAGTGTTGGAGTTATTTTCCATCCATAAGAGCAGTGGATACAGGTATAGGCTTTATAATCTTGTCTTGGTTCATGCCATGAATATTTTGGTTTAATCAGGATCCCCACCCAAAGCCTCACTAGTAATCACGTTGTCAGACAGGGTATTTAAAACCAGGGAGGATCACGGATTTGGAATGACTTGTTTTGATAGCTTCTCACTGTCAGTTGTTGGGATGCCTAGAGGCATGGTCTCTTCTCTAGGTAGTAAGGAACAAAAGACTGATTTCTCAGGAGATAAAAGTGGCTTATCTCCTATGCTAGATTATTCTGTTGATCTTTTGCAAATGATTTACAAGTAGGCTAAGAGGAACACCACATCATAAACAGCTGAAAGAAAAGCACAGGAACTGTAAAGAAAATAGCTTGGCACCAAGTTTAGAAGGCTACCATGGTGACATTCATTTGTTGAAGAAGAATTTATCAGGTTCCCAGCATGCACCATATCTTAGGGTTTCCATTGCCATTATGAAACACTGGAACAAAAGCAAGCTGAAGAGGAAAGGGTTCATTCGGCTTATACTTCCAAACTGTAGTCCATCACTGAAGGAAGCCAGGATAGGAACTCAGACATGGCAGGAATCTGGAGGCAGAGACCATGGAGGGATGCTGCTTACTGGCTTGCTTCCCAAGGCTTGCTCAGCCTGCTTTTTTTTTTTTTTAATAGAACCCAGGACCACCAGCCCAGGGGTGGCACTACCCACAATGGGTTGAGTCCCCCCCCCCATCAATTACTAATTAAGAAAATGCCCTATTAATTGGGCAGTGGTGGTGCATCCCTTTAATCCCAGCACTTGGAAGGAAGATGCAGGCAGATCTCTGTGAGTTCTGAGCCAGACTGGTCTACAAGAGCTAGTTCCAGGACAGGCTCCAAAGCTGCAGAGAAACCCAGTTTCAAAAAACCAAATAAGAAAAAGAAAATGCCCTATAGCCAGATATTGTGGAGGCATTTTTGCAATTGAGATTTCTATCTTTTGGATAACCCTAGCTTGTGTCAAGTTGATGTAAAACTAGCCAGCGCACACCAGGAAGCAGCACTACTGAATGTAGAGTTCTTGACACCTGTTGGAGGAGGTTGCTTGTTTGTTTCCTGGATGCCTGCAACTGAAATAGTCACACAGAAACTGTATTAATTAAATCACTGTTTGGCTCATTAGCTCTAGCTTCTTATTGACCAACTCATATATCTTAATTTAACCCATTTATAGTAATCTGAGTATCGCCACGTGGCTGTGGCTTACCGGGTAAAGTTCTGTCTGGCATCTATCTCCGGTGGGGGCTACATGGCTTCTTTCTCACTCCTCCCTTCTTTCTCCCAGCATTCAGTTTAGTTTTCCTCACCTACCTTTAGTCCCTGTGCAGGCCCAAGAGAGTTTCATTATTAACCAATGGTATTCACAGCATGCAGAGGGGAATCCTACATCAGACACCTGAGATCTAGATTTTGCTACTCACCGACAAGATAAAGTTATAACTGATTTGAAGACAACATGCCTAGGGGACCTAGGGATGGGCTTGAAGAAAAGTTGCATGGAGGAGGGGCAGCCACATAAATGCATTTTTTTCCAGGACATGAAGGCATTTTCAACAACATAGGCATTCCAATCAGAGGGAGCAACTCAAACAGAAGCTAGGAGACAAGGGCTGGATATGGATTCCAGTGGTAGGTTGCTGCGCAAGGCCCTGGGTTTAATTCCCAGCACTACAGAAAGAAACAAAGAAGAGTTGAGGGGTGTGTGTGTGTGTGTGTGTGTGTGTGTATGTGTGTGTGTGTGTGTGAGAGAGAGAGAGAGAGAGAGAGAAGAGAGAGAGAAAAGAGAGAGAGAGAAAGAAGAGAGAGAGAGAGAGAGAGAGAGAGAGAGAGAGAGAGAGAGAGAGAGAGGTATAGGAAGAAGTTAGGAGATAGGGAACCAGGCTGTTATTCTTGGGAACTGGCTCCTTTGATGGGGCAGAGGGTTTGAGGTGAGGCAAAGGGAGCCCTAAGTTTGGAGAAAGGTGGGATGGTGGGACATGCTCTAAATTTGGCTTTGGATCTTGGGCTCCAGGCAGTAGATATGAGGAGTGACCGGGTTATCATGAGAGAAGCTAAATGGTGAGGGTTTATCATGAAGTGTCCTGCAGCAGAACGTGGAAGGACTGATCGGAGGGAGCAGGAGCATGGAGTGAGAACACCTCAGAGGGCATGAGGCAGGCCATGTAGAGAAATGAAGAAGGAGTGTGTTTAAAACGGTCTGTGGGCTGGATGGGAGAGATGGATATGAGGGCGCTAATACAGAGCTGACTCTAAGGTGTCGAGATTGGGAAGAGGCAGATGCTGTGGGACAATGGTTTTTACCCTGTCAATTGTATTTTAATAAAACACTGATTGGCCAGTAGCCAGGCAGGAAGTAGAGGTAGAGGTGGGCAAGGAGAACAGGAGAATTCTGGGAAGGGGAAAGCTTATTCTGCAGTTGTGACCCAGCCACAGAAGAAGCAAGATGTGACTGCCTTGCTGAATAAGGTACCAAGCCACATGGCTAACATAGACTAGAATAATGGGCTTATAAGAATAATAAGTTATAAGACTTAATAAGAAGCCTGAGATACAGGCCAATCAGTTTATAACTAATATAGACCTCTGAGCATTTCTTTGGGGCTAAATGGCTTTGGGACCTGGTGTGACAGAAAACCTCAGACATTGTTCAATTCCCAACATTCACATGGTGGCACACAATCCTCTGTAACTACAGTTCCGAGAGGATCCTCTGCCCTCTTCTGGTCTCTGCAGGTACTAGGTAGGCAAGTGGTATGCATACATACATGCAGGTAGAATTATACCCATAAAATAATGCAATGAAACATTTATATTTTGGACAATCAATTATTGTGCTCTTCCTTGGGGAAGACTAGTTCTCTCAGCTTTCAGCATTCCTAAGTTGCCAGTAGTTCTTTGTGTAGGGCTGCAGCCTCTTGGGCTTTCCCTGCCCTCATTAGGAGGTCTGTTGTTGTCCTTGTTCAGCTCATGTTTAGGCAATCGTGTTGGTGCGACTTTATGGGTGTAGCTTGTGATGCTTCTAGGAGATACACTCTCACAGCAAGCTCCCTGTTCCACTGGTTCCTATAACCTTTGCACCCCCTCTTCTGCAGTGTTTCCTGAGGCTTCAGGTGCCAGAGTTGTTTTGTGACCCATTGGGGCTGGGCTCCACACTCTGTATTTTGATTGTTTAGGGTTTTCCATGATGGCCTCTATCTGTTGCAGAGAGAAGATTCCTTGATGAGGAGTGGGGACTACGTTTATCCACAGATAAACGTATAAAGTATAAAGTATAAGGACAAATATTTAGACTGGAGTTAGGGATGCTGCTGGTTTAGAAAAGTGGTGGTGGTAGGCTCTCCTCCCAGATCCATGGGTTCTATAGCTGGGTAGCTGGCTAGGTTTCTGGTATCACACACCATTTCCTTCTTGTTTGAGTGGGCTTTAAGTCCGTTTACAGAGCTGATGGTCTCCACCAAGGTCTGCATGCCACCACTATAGCCTTAGGTTATGGTGCTGTGTTGATGGTTGTGATTCACAGGTTTCATTCAGGTTAGAGCCCTTGGTTGCTTTCCTGAAAACACACAGACAAGTAACATTTTAAAGACTGAACAGGTTGTATTTATATATTTAGGAGTGTGCGTGTGTGTGTGTGTGTGTGTGTGTAAAACAATCATTAATAGAAAGGAGACTATGAATTTTTAAAAAAGCAAAGAGGGGTAAAAGGGAAGGTTTGAAGGGAGAAGAAGGAAGGGGAAAATGATGTGATTACTTTATGATCTCAAAAATAAAGGACACTTTTAAAAGAATTTAAAAGTAAATTTGTTTCAGCAAAAAATAAAATAAGATAAATCATGGCACCATTTAACTAATCGTGAGGTAGGGTTCGAGATAGGCTGCCCATATCCCCTGGCCATTTGTATATTTCCATGCTGTGTTCCATCCAAATAGGCCCATTTAAGAGGCTGCTTGTCCTCCTACGTGCTGAGTTTATTGTAGGGTGAGAGATTTATTTATTTCATTGGATAAAAGTAATGTAGCTAATGTATCCTAGTGGATGTCTTTGTACTTGCTCTGAAAATAGTTCCAAAATGAATTTTCAGCTTGATAAGTAGATATTAAACCAAGTTTAGAGGAGGAAAAAAAAAACCAGAAGGCTGATAAACATCGTGGTAGGCTGTTGCTATGCAGCAGAGAAAACTGCCTGCCTGACTTTAAAATTTAGTGGGCTGCATCTATATGATTCATCGTGAGCTGTTACAGACAGAGTGGTTAGCTGTGGCCCCACGAACGGGACATTTTATGCGGCATGGGATATAATATTGTCAGCACCACTCACCTTAGTTGGATTATCCTTTAAGATTTCTGTGGTATTATTTGCTTAGAGGGCAGCCAGGGCTCTAGTCTGATTCGATAGCATCACCTCCAGCGTTTTGCAGGAGTGGGAAGGCAAATGCATTAGCAGTCTGCAGTAAGCCCAGAGATGAAGAGAGAAGGAGATGCATACAGAAAAGCCAGGGGCAGGAAAAGCAAAAGGGATGTGTCTAGAGCAGCCCCTAGGACAAGACTTGGGGAAAGTGAGGCTCAGGTTACCGAAACAAGAGCTTATGTTAGTGAAACATTGAAATAGTCCTTTTTCCACCAAGAAGTCAGTCACTGCTGCAATGAAGCTATAGACGCGTTACAGACAGTTGACGTTTTAGATGGAATTCTGGATGCGTCCAGATGAATGAAACATGGCACTGGGATTGAGAACACTGTTCCGATTACTTGCATGCTGTAGAGATTTTCTTTAGGAAGGGGCCTGGGTAGGATGTGGGTTAGCATCACTTGTTAGTATGGGGAAGAATGCAGCCAGTGAGGGGCCTTGCTGTTTGCGCTGATACACTGGCTCTCACCTCTGGCTGCCTGTTGAAATTAACTTAGGTTTTAAGAACACATTAATGGCGGCTGGAGAGATGACTCAGCATTAAGGGGCCTTATTACTTTCACAGAGGATCCAGGTTCAGTTCCCAGCTTTCATGCTGTCAACTCACAAATGCTCATAAGTCCGGCTCTGACCTTCCTGGGCACTTGCACTTACTCACACCTACACATGCACACTTGTGCATACAATCACATGATTAAAAACAGAAGGGAGACAGAATATGTCATGTCTCTTACTATGAGGCAGGGATAATCACAAGAGACTGAGGTGTGCTCATTTTATCCTCTGGTGCCTCTTCCTGCCTGTGATTTTTATTCCCTAAATACTGCACTCTGTATGGCTCATGTGGACCAGCTATAGAGTTCCCTTTCTCCTGTAACCTTAAGTAAGTAAGTGTTGACATGCCTGTCTGACATTGAGCCTCTCCATCTTTAGTTTAAGAATCTAAACTCCTACATAAGCATTCCTTCATTTTGTGGTCTCTGGTTTTCAACCCCCATGCCCCTGTTTCATGCATACTCTCCAAAAGGAGCAGGTGATTGTTTCTGTTCCCGTCCAGCTTCAGTATGCTATGTCTGTCCTTTATCTTGTTCCCCTGGACCGTCCTTGTCTAGGTGAGCCCTTCTCGTTATTTCACAGCTCCAGTGTCTCTCTGACTCTGACTTCAGCTCTCTGCTTTCTGAGACTAGAATTTTCCATATCCAGCCCTGAGCTTAGGCATGATGCTGACCAGGGAAGCAAGGAGTAGGGATGCCCCCAGTGAGTTTGGGAGGTTAGAGACATGGAGGAATGGTTGCTGACTGGATAGCTTAGGGTGCGGAGTCTTTCCCACTGTCTTCCAGTTCTCTCTGGCTCTGCGGACCACATTAGTCAGGGAGCTCGAGAGAAGCATCCCATGGACTATGTGTAAAAACACAGAGAGATTTAAGAGGAGGAACTGGCTTGAGCAATTATGGAGAAGTTCACTTATTGTCTGCATCCTGGAGACTCATGATAATTCCGTCCATACCCAAAGCTCTGGGAGTCAGATGAGCCATGGTTTATTTAACTTAGTTAAATCTGACCTGGAATGCCAGTGTCCCAGACAGGCCTGTCTATTAGTTCCGTTGTAGCTGTCAAGGAATAGAGCAGTGCCTATGACTTTGTTGAGTATGTTCTTCTAGAAACACACACACACATGCACGCACACACACACGCACACATGTGTGCACATACACACACACAGAGCTATCAAGGGGTAGTGTGGTGCCCCACCAATTTTATGACTGTGATCTTTGAGAAACAAACACACACACACATGCGTGCACACACGCGCACACATGCGTGCACACATGCATACACACATACAGAGCTATCAAGGGGTAGTGTGGTGCCTCACCAATTTGATAACTGTGATCTTTGAGAAACACACACACCTACCTAAACACGGCCTTACCAGCTGTCCAGGCATCTCTTAGCCTAGTCAAGTTGACACATAAGATATAATAATAGTCCAAGCATGCGGATGGCAAGTCCTCCAACCAATGCACAGTACCCTAGAAGAGGCAGGTTGGAGTCGGAACCGATTCTCCCACAGCAACAGAGTGAACTTAAGTCACTTGAGCAGAGCGTGGCTGCTCCTGCCACCTTTTCTGCTATATATATGACTCCGTAGGTGTTGAGTAGTGGAAGAGCAGCGTTCTCCTGCATGCTCTGCGGAGCTGTGCTAGCTGCTTGCATGCTCATTCCTATGTTAGCTCCTTGCCTCCTGATACATGTACTTACTTGGGAGTTAGCTCTTATGTGGTCCAGGCTGTGGTTAAATCCCTCCTGTAACTTTTCTTGGCAAACATTATCTCCCTTTTTCTGTAAACTTACTTAGCTAATGATTTATACAAATGCAATTTAAATGATTCTGAGAAAGTGTGTGTGTGTGTGTGTGTGTGTGTGTGTGTATCTTGTAGCATACCATGCCTTTAGAAAATCAGAATAGCTTTCTCTGGAGAATCAATTCCATGAAAGGTCAAGTACAAAGAGTTCTTAGAAAGACAAGGATGGTAAACAGAGGAATCAAAATAAATACACATCAATGGTTCACTCTCGCTTTTCTATTCGTCTCTAGGTTGTATCTGCTCCATCCTGGTTTTGGCATTATTTATATGGGCAGATGAATTATTTTAGTAAACTCTAAGTTCAGGATCACCATAGGGTGGTTGAAAATAGTTGTTTACCATTTCATTATATCATTAATTTTTAAAAAAATTTGATTCAATTTAATTTAATGTATGTGGGTGCTTTTTGCCTGCATGTCTGTCTGTGCACCAAGTGTGAACTTGGTGCCTGTGAGGTCACGAGAAGACATCTGATCCCTTGGCTCTGGAGATACAGATGGTTGTGAACCCCCAAGTTGGTGCTGGGGATTGAACAGTATATTTAACTGATGATACGTCTCTTTGGGCCCTTGCTCACAATTTTAGTGCTATATAAGCAAAACTCTTTCTCCCAGGGTTGAACATTAAGGTCAGAGGTCAAAGCCAGGTTTGGGGAGCTGAATACCGAAAGAACTTTTGCTAAAATAGCAATTGTATGTGATTTGATAAATCTTATTTCATATTCATTTTCAGGCACTTGCAGTTTTCTTTCATAGGCATTTGGAAAATGGTTTTGAGTGTACGATACAGACAGGTGAGAGGTGTCACTTGGGAATCTAAGCACATAAAGGATATTAGACAAATGCATTGCAATAACAGCTGCAGGGTGCTATACTGAGCTATTGTTCTTGCTGAATGAACTAATGAGCTATCTTTCCACATATATAAACATAGGTATGCATACATTTGCAAAAATGCTTTATGTCTGTGGTATATGAATGCATTTTAAGTGTATCAGATTCTCCTATACCTTTCTATGGAATACTAAGGCATTCTTTATGCCTCATAAACACATCTGTAATTCTATTAATAACTTTTCTGCCTAGGATACCTGAAGAAGATAAGGTATATGAAAAACTTTTCAACATTTTCAGATGTTAGTTATCATGCAAATATAGGCTCTCACCCGATGCTCTTGGAAGAGCTTACATTTCTGTGAGTGGAAACTGCTTTTTCTGTCCCTCTTGTAGAAACCGAGGGGCCAAGCAAGCAATCCTGTGACCAGGGCAGCTGGGAAGAGGGTGGAGCTCTTCCTTGTAGAGCTGCGGTCTGTCTCTTAGAGTCCCAAGTCTTCTCCTCTAATGGGTCACCTATGTGACTTGGACAGTCTTACAGGAACTTACAGGAAAACAGCATTATGATTCCTAATGAATATTACGACATAAATCCCCGTAAGATCAATGAAGACTGATGAATTTCAAGTCAGACTACAAACATTTGTTCTGATCTAGTGCACTGAAATTCAGAACAATGTAGACGCATTATTTGTGATTCTCAATACAAATGTTCTCTCTTCGTCAAGATTCAGAGCTAGCTAAGATTTCTATAAACACTTTACCATATAAACCAATGTTGGTGGCCACATTTTACCAATGAGGAACTAGACTTCGTAAATAGTAGTAGGAATCATAAAGTCTACACCAAGCTTTCTGTCCCTTCTGTCTCTGGTTGACTTCTGCCACCATGCTGTCTCTTAAGGAAGACAGGGGCTCAAATCTGAGGTCTTGCACATGACGACAGGTGTTTACCCCTGTGCCTTAGCCTCAGCTCCTGCTGGAGGGATGAAAGACTCACAGGTGCCAGGCCTTGAGAGTGCTGTCTGCCCGGCATGTTGGGTGGACTCTGTGTTTCCTTTCTTTGTTATGTAGGCGAACATCTGGCTGGGCTGTGGGACTAGGAGAAGGAGCCTTCTTGGAAGGTGCATCACTCGAGTCTTGTCTCCAAAGGCTCCCTTGGGAGCACAGGCATGCCCTGATGCCACAAAAACAGTGCTGCAGGCGTAAGGTAGCTGTCCCTCTCAAGTCGAGAGGCGTGCAGCGTAATAGAGCCATAGACTTGTCAAGAATGTGTCGGCCTTACTATTTTTCTTGCTGAAAGACTCTCAGGAAAACATTCCCTGTGTTAACGTCAGATTTTAAAGTGGGTTGCTGAGCCATAGAACTAGAAAATGGGCTTGAAGTGTGGTTCTCTTGACTGCAGGACAGATAAACAGGCCCAGAAAGATGGAACAGCTTACCCAGGGGCACAGAACAAACTTGGGCAGATATGGAGCCCGAGTGATTTCTAGACTTTTAATTTAGAATGGTAGCCATGGAACCACACCACTTCTCTTGTAGAGCATCTTTCAGGAGAATGCAAAAAAAAAATTAATAACTTTGAGAGAGAGAGAGAGAGAGAGAGAGAGAGAGAGAGAGAGAGAAGAGCCAGGTATTATGGCACACATCTTTGATCCCAGCACTTGGGATGCAGATGCAAGTGGATCACTGTGAGTTGGAAACCAGCCTGGTCTATAGAGTGAGTTCCAGGCCATCCAATGCTACAAAGTGAGACACTATCTCAAAAAAACAAATGACTTTCTCTCATCGTTAAAAGTCCCCTGGCATGTTGACAAGGCCTCAAAAATTTATCCCAGTAGCTTGGCTGAGTTCCAACATGGGACATTGTATCTGGTTTCTGAAGGTCCCCGAGCAGCTTCCCTCAGGCTGTGTGCCTAGTTTTCTGCACCGTGTTAAGTTTTTGCTATTCTCTGTGACCTCTCCCCTTGGAGGTGGCGCAGTGTCCGTGGGCAGCTAGAGTTACTCTGCTGTCTGCTGCCTGAGGTCCTCTGGTAGTCACGGTGAAGGAGATGCAAGGTCAGTCCAGGGCCCAACTTAATAATCCAACCTGGGAAAGGCTTCCTTCCTGTTTCAGATACACCTGGTGGCCACCACCCTCTTTTCCATTGCCTCGTCAACAGAATGAAATGCAAGAGGAATAAGTGAGGTTGTGGAATAATCTGGAAAATGCAGGCAATGCTACTCTTGTATAAGATCCTAATCCCCGAGCAGCTTCCCTCAGGCTGTGTGCCTAGATTTCTGCACCGTGTTAAGTTTTTGATCCACCATCAGGTCCCCCTTCCCAGCTGACACTGTATCATGTGTTGTTTCGAGGGAGGTCCTACCAGATCTGAACTGGCAACACCCCCATCAGCAAGTTTTCACAGCCAGGGAATCTGATGTGGGTCTGTGGAAATACAATTCTAATTCAACCCGAGGATACACACACACACACACACACACACACACGTATATATGCATATGCACATATACATATATATGTATGTGCATATATATTCAAGTTGGCTTCCCAAGCATGAGTACCTAAATTAGATCTTCACCATCTACATAAAAAAACCAGGCTTGGTGGTGTGTGTCTGTAACCTTGGCAGCTACACCTGTAACCCTGGTGACGTGCGACTGTAACCCTGGTAGCATGTACCTGTAACCCTAACACTGGGAATTGGGGGTGGAGAGAGGTGGATCCCTGGGGCTCACTGGCCTGCCAGTCTTACAGACATTTCTAGGCTTAGTGGGAAACTCTCTCAACAAGTGAAGTCAGAAGTGACAGAAGTTAGTAGACGTTGACCACGGGCTCTCACATGTACGTGTTCAGGTGAGCACATATTACACTCTCCATCTATCCTGCACATGATGCTTTTGCTTCAGAACCCAACTGGGAACATCGCTAGAATAGCTGATGCTGTAGTTTTCCTTTTATACCTGGAAGAATTTACATATTCATGTCTTAAAAAATTGTCAAGAAGGAAAATTCCATGGCCTCTTGAGCAGGCTGTCTAGTCCCCAGAACCACAAAGTTGTCTCGGTGACTCAGCTGCCCTTTCCCTGAGGAAGCTGCTCTCTCCCAGAGTTCTCCATACATCTCATATGGAATATTAAATACAATAATTTATTTTTGTATATGGGCCAGACTGGTGACCCATACCTATACTCTGGCGGCTGAGGCAGGAGGATTGTTAAAGTTTGAGCCCAGCCTGTAGTGAATTCTAAGCTATCTGGGGCTACACAGAGAGACCTGTATCAAACAAGATAAAGCAAAACACTTGGAGGCGGGGGCAGATTCGTTTGCAGCGTCCTCCTCCGGTTCAGTTGGGCTAAACACCGTGTTTAAGAACACTTGGTTTGGTAGCAGGTGGAACCCTAGATCTCATGGATGCCAAGCCTGTACTACACCGCTGGGCTCCACTATACCACGTATAGGCCCTACTGTGGTTTGGCCTTGTCTTCTTTGAATTCAGAACAGGTAATTTTGTAGGTGGGACTGCTTTTACAGAATATTTCAAGATGTCAGCAGAATGGCTGAAAATTCGGTAGATACGTTCATGTGGAACTCTCACTGTTCCTTGCCCTCCCCTCCCTTCATCATTTTTGAGTACTTCATATCTTAAAATGCCGTAGAAGATTATGGGCAGTGGTTGATAAGCTACGTTTAATGCACCGGCAATATTTATGAGAAAGTTGGTCACTGAATTTCTTAGAAGAGTACAGTCAACAGCCTTTACTTTCTAAAATGATCGTTTAAGTGGTAGAATTTCATTATGTTAACTTGAGTACATTAGCTCATGGAAGCAATTTGTTTGGGGAGCAGTCATTAAATTATTACATCCATTATTAGTGATACTCAGTATATCTCCCAAGAAGATACTGTGCCTCTTTAAAATGTATTTGAGAGAGTTGTTTTCTCTTGTGAGGCCTATAGTGTCAGTCGGAATAGAAATGCCAGGATGGAAACTGTTGTAAAGAGACAGGTTGGGAAGCCCTGCTCAGGAAATAGGCCGGGATATTTCACAGTATTGCTGCCGAACTGGAGGAGCAGATGGTCAGAGCAGCAATGTGAGTTCCGGGGTACATACTGACTCCCAAATCTTCTCTATAGGGAGGAGGGGTGTTGGTTAGTGTGTGCAGTGACTTGCCTTTCTAGCATCAAAACTGTTTATTTCCTCACCTCAATTGGAGTTATTGACACAAAACAACACAGTATCAGCGTGCCACCTAGGGTCCCTCTGCCCAGATCTCAAGCTAACATTCTATGACGGCATTTCCCCACGTTCCTGCCTTATTTCCCCTTCCCCCTTTTCTTCTGGTTGTTTCTGAGTTGGGAGGAGGCACAGGTCTCACTATGTGTTCCAGGCTGACTTGGATCCCAAGATCCTTTGGCCACAGCCCCTGAATGCTGGGACTAAAGGCATGCAGTGACATGCTGGGAACTGAACCTGGGTCCTCCAAGGGAACAGGAAGCCCTCTTAACCCTCTCTTCTGCCCATCCTCCTTACTTTTTAAATCTGGGTCTCTCAGTGATCTTGGAGCTCTTGGTTTTACCCAGGCTGGCTGGTCAGCAAGCCCCAGCAATCCCCTTGTCTCTGGCTACCTGCCCAGTACTTCGGTTACAAGCATGTTCCAGGACACCTAGCTTCTGTTCTGAGGGTGCTAGGAATCTGAACTCAGTTCTTACCCTCTCAGTATGGGAGATATATCCTCAGCTTCTATGGTTATGTGTTTCCCTCTAGAATTCTAATATGAAAATATGCTATTAATGGCTTCTAAGTTTCAATGAATAAACAACCTTTTGGAAAGAAACCCATTTTGAACTGAATTAACAGATTTTATATGTTGTACTTTATTGATGACTTAGAGTCTCATTGGCATGGAAATCACCAAGTAGGCAAGGATGGCTGGCCAGTGACTCTTGGGAATCTTCTGTCTTTTGTAGTCTTATGTACCAACATGTATGCATGTATGTATGTATGTATGTATGTATATATCTTTAAATATAAATTCTGGGAATCAAATGTTAGGTCCTAATGCTTTCAAAGAAAGTACTTTATTGACTGTGAAAGGTCCCCAGCCTCTCTGTTCTGAATTCTGAAGGTGGAGCAGATGAAGCCAGCACTTGCTCTAACTGGCAATATAGAACGTTGGAGATTCATCTTCTGAAATCCTAACTTTTAGAATTAGGCTTTTTATCCCATAGATTGTGGATGATTTCAGAAACTCTCCTAGTTTTCTACCTCATCTATTGCTTTTTTTTCTCTTTTGTTTTCTTTTACCACCAAAATTCTTGAAATCATTTCTACATTGACAGCCCAACTTCCTCTCGATAAACTGATTCCTTAATCCCCTACGTCATGACTTCTGCTCAACTGTAGTACTCACGCTGTATTCCCCAAAACAATAACAAAATTGAATTAATTTTGAGTCACCAAACATTGTGACTCATGGTATAAGGTCTCCTTAGCTTCTCTGAAACACCAGAGTCTTTTGGCCAACACTAGACCCACTAACTTCTTAAAACTCCCTGATACTTTATTGTGACACTAAGTACATTTTGTGTTCCTGTTCATCTGTCCATCTGCTGAGATCTCTTCTTCCTTCTGTTTCCCAGCTGGGGACATTTTTCAAAATTCAACACCAGTCTGCTTTGCTTTCCATGTGGCCATCTGTGGAGACTTCCTTATTTCATGTCTTTAATCTGGAGTCCATCTCAGGCTGTATCTCTAGGTCTGCTGTCTCACTGAAGTGGTTTCCAGAGTGGGTAGACAAGATGGCCCAAGGGGAAGCAGAAGGAGCCTGTTAGAACATGCTCTTATAAATTTGTTCTTAAGAGTAAGAAAGAAATTGAGACTCAAAGATACCATTTGAGATTGATGGTTTATCTGCTAGGCAGGCAATCATGGGCCTGGGAATAAGGATATCTTTGTTTACCTGCTTATGCCTAAAAGGACATAGGTAGTTTACATGTGACCAGGTAAGCAGATTTGTGGGGTATAGTACCTGATTTTACTCAAAGTTTTCAAAATGGACCAAGTTTTTAAGATTCCTGAAAGGAGCCATGGCTTGAAGACAAGGCCAAAAATGTACTTGAAGCTTGCAAGAGAATGAGAGGACTGACCTTTCTGTTGCTCATAGTTCATCACTACCCCTTCTATAAGGATGAAGCAGATGACATGTTCAGGTATTCCTTTGGTCACTTCAAATACTTTCTGTCATTCATAAGGCTTTCTAGTGAAATAAAAAAAATGTTATTTGTATTTTTCTTAGGTAAAATAAAATCAATGTTGTTTCTTTGCTCTAACTCGAAAAAAACCTTAATACCATATCATTTTAACTGTACATGATATTCTCGGGCAGTAGTATTTCTGTTTTGCTGTTATGATTTATAAATACGTGTGCTAATGTTAGACTTTTACCTAATGGGCATTTTACTAACAGAGTTCATTGTCAGTGCAGGTTGTAGGCCATTGTTCAAGAAGTGGACTTGTCTGTATTTCCAGAGCTTTGTGGGTGTATATGCTGGTGTTTGACTTGAACTTGCGCAGTTCAGCCACTCAGCATGTCCACATGTCATATACTCCATAATATAGATCTGGGATGGATAGCAGAAACAGAGTCACATTCCTGCTAATAATAGGAGAAAGTCCCCAAATCCAATCGAAGGGGAAGGGGCAGAGAGAGGCCCCAGAAACAGTTCAAGATATTTTTATATGCTTGTTTTCTTCTCAGAATACCATAGAAAACGTATTTATTAATCTCTGTCAGCCTGAGGCAGTTGAATGAGGTGAGGACGACTTTGATTCAGCACTGTGAAGTCATTCTACTACCCAGCCTCGTGTGCCAAGCCAGGGAAAGCCTAAGGTGTCCCCATACACGTGTCTAGGGGCGCTTGCAGGCTCCCGAATCCCTTTTGCATCTGATAGGACCTCAAGTCATACCTAGATCTAGCCTTCAAAGGTTTCTTGCCTCTAGGCCTTGAGATGGGTGTTGAAACTTGCTCTCCCTCCATGTGAATCTCTTCGTGTTAATTCTTTAGTTTGGATTCACAAAGGATATGGGGCCTAACTGAATCTAAAGCATTGAGATATTTTGGGGTGTATTGCCTGTATTGGTTACTCTTCTGTTGTTGTGACTTTGGGGCACAGCACCACTCACTCTGATTCTCTTTAGGACTCCAGTTTTCCTTTGG
The DNA here is from genome assembly GCF_950005125.1 of Chionomys nivalis. Lineage (NCBI taxonomy): Eukaryota > Metazoa > Chordata > Mammalia > Rodentia > Cricetidae > Chionomys > Chionomys nivalis. Next base: position 21,241,017 of record NC_080098.1, on the reverse strand, counting down.
GGAGCATCCCTAAGTTATCGCACTTGTAATCAATTAAGTCCCATTGCCTAAAGTTTCTATCACTTTTCAATAGCACCACAAACTGATAACCAAGTCTTTAACACGTGGCCTTTGGGGGACATTTAAAATACAAATCATAATCCTATGTCTTCTGACATATTGTGTATTACTAAAGTTAGCTAATATTGCAATTGTCTTTGAAAACTTTGCTTCTTGATAAAAGTGTAGCTGTCCATTACCTATTGAACTGATTAGTCAGCTTATTTAATTTGTAATTATTTTTAAATTAAACTTGACTTATTATTATGTGTGGGTGTGATCACATACCTAAATGTTTGTGTGTGAAAGTTAGAGATCAGCTCTCCAGGAGTTGGGGCATTGGGATGGGTCCAAAGGCAGGTCAGAACAGTACCTGAAGTGATTAGAAGCAAGAAGACCTAGAAGAGGTAATTTAAAACTGGTACCTTGCAGGTGTGGGGTGGGATGAAGGTTAAGAAATAAGGGTGAAATTCTAGAGTCCATTTTCTCTGTTCTGCCCCTGAATATGGGGTCTCTGTATGAGTCAAACTCAGGCCATGAGGCTCGTGTGACAGGCATCCACCTGACCCTGATTCATCATTTTTGACCCTCTATATCTGTTTGTCACCCTGTGTCTCTGGATGGCCTTTTATGACATGTTTGTATCTTTCTACTTGGTTGAATAGCAAGAACAGAATCTCTTCTGTTCTCAAGGTTTTGTTTCTATGATCATAGCCATCTTTCAAAACCATTTCCAATTTCCTCAGACGGGAAGCTTTCCTGAGGAATCAGTCAGAATCTCCTTTTCATTGTATTAGACCCCATTTCCATCATGGGATCCTTTGGCTGTTTCACCTTGAAGGTAGAGACTACCTCCTCTTTTCAGATCCATTCCCCTTTTCTTCACCCAATAAGTCAGGTTCAGAGGTACCTGAGTCCTTTAATGGGGACCTTCAGACTTCCTTGTTGTTTTTTCTCAAGTGAAATCACTTCAAGGGATGCTTCTTTAAGCTTTTTCTTTTGCACTTTTTTTTCCTTAGGGAAATTTTTCATCAGTAAAAAACCCAGTGATCCCATCTTCCTAGTAGAGGGGAAGTTTGCAGTGTAGATGTTCTCAGGGCTTTGTGGCAGAGCCCACATTCTCCATGTTATGATTTGGGTCTGAATGTCTACCACAGACCCGTGTGTTTGGATGCCTGGTCCCCAGCTAGCAGCTCTATTTTAGAACATTGTGGGACCTTGCTGGCATAGTGATGTCACTGAATGTTGGTTGCTGAAGCCTTTAGCCCAGTGCCACTTCCAGGGCTATTTGGTTTCCCTAGATAGAGACACATCAGTCACCATGCTTTCCTCAAGGTGGTGGACTGAGATCCCCTGAAACTGTGAGCCAAAAATCCTTCCCTCTCTTAAGATGCTTTTGTCAGGCCTCTCTCTCTCTCTCTCTCTCTCTCTCTCTCTCTCTCTCTCTCTCTCTCACACACACACACACACACACACACAGAGTCATTAATAAATACATTCCATGGAAGGTTTTCAGAACGTCTGTCATACAAATCCAGATATGTAAGCAAGAACTCTTTGGCTATAGATAATTCTGTAGGCTACAGTTTAGTTGTCAACATGATCTGTAAGTAATTTAAGCTACCAAGTGTTCCTGAGTTGGCCATCTATACTGCCTGTCTCAATTCATTTGGATGGAAGTGGGCAACTTGTTTTTTTTTTTAATGATACCATCCACGGTAGAGTGGAGTCTGCCAGTGTGTCTCCCGGGCCACAGGATTTGGTGGACTAAGCCAGTGACTCTGTGAGTGCTGGAGGAGCTACGGAAAACCTCCTCTGAGAACGTGTTTCACATATGGTTGGAAAGCGTGCTTTGTATGCAGAAGTCTTACTGTTCAAACAGGCCTTGTTAACCACAGCAAGTTTTTCTTTGAACTTGAAAAATGGAGTGTAAATCCTAGAAGACTGTATCATTAAAGCCCCCCTAGAGGGGGGGGAGGGACCAAAGTCTAGAATCTCACGTTCTGTTCACTGGGAACCAGATGGGGAGTGTGTGTGGAGTGGGGAGTGGGGAGAGCCATAAGAACTATCAATGGCTGGAAATGGACTTCTGGGAAGAGAGCCAGAAGTGACTGGCATTGCTTCACTTGAGCAATTTGACAACTGTCATTCGTTTACAGTATATTTATTACTAGATTTGAGAGACTGACATTCAGGGTTGGGGCCACTGTAAAGATTTTTTAAGGCCTTGAAGAATTAGAATCACAGCACATAGATACCACTGCCCTTCTTTACAGTGAGGGAAACCAGCCTTGAGGAAATGAACAGCCCTGGGCTCGAGATGTGGCCCAGCTGGTCGAGCATTCCCTAGCATGGACAAAGCCCTGGGTTTGATCCCCAGCACCATGTACAAGTGGGTATGTTTGTACATGCCTGTGATTCCAGCACTTGGGAAATGGAGGCAGGAGGGTCTGGCATTAAAGGTCACCAGTTCACCACTGGCCACCAACTGAACTGAGATCTAAACATGGACTTGATAAGGAACATAGAACTCATAGACGTGATTTAACTTAGATTAAAAACCATTTTGTGGCAGAGAAAGATGACCTAATATTGGAATGAGCAGCTATGCTGTCCTGTGTAGAGAATTTAAGATGTGTGCTGTATGTTAGACAGGTTCAGTTTCACCTACAGAGGCTGGCTGAGCTGATTTCTCAAGGGCTCTTCCATTGTGACAGTTCCAATGATGTAAGCTGAGTTGGTTTTGTTTTGGGCATGTCATGGAAGATGAATTGTCCTGGTAAATATATATTTTGATGCTTGTCCCATTTCCATCTATCCTCTACTTTCCCCACCACGATGGACTGATAATTTCGGAAACCATGAGCCAAATCAGATCCCTTCTCCCTCAAGTTACCTCAGTTAGGCATTTTATCACACTGACTCAGAAAAGTGGCTCATACACCCATGAGGGATTTCTGGAATGTTCCGTCTTCCAAACAGCTGTTTTAAGGCTGCCGTAAAAGTGGATGCTGCTCTTTGCAGGCTGGTTTAGATCATATCTGACATCATCCACTGTGTTGATCAGTTCGAGGACCTCCATTTCCTGACTCAATCCTTGCTTTGTTTGGCCTGTTTCACTCAGCATTTCCATTTTGAGGTTTTTTTAAAAAAAATGTTTTGAGGGCTACATGAGTGTAATTATATAAATCAGTGGCCTGATTTAGCATCATCACTGATCCGATGGCTGAGGCAGCATGATCATCAACACTCAGGCACCATTTTATGGGCTTTTCACAGTGTCTTCTCCCTGACAGCACTTCAAAAGCAGGAAGCCAGACATGGCTTTCAGTTTCTGGCTAATAGCCGAGGGATACAGGTTGGGTGTGCTATACGTAGGCGGTCATGTGGGTACATATACACACGCATGAAAGTGCCTTTGTACATGTATGGAAGTGTGTGTGTGGATGTCAGAGGTCATCTTTGGGGGCATTCCTTGGTCACTCTCTACCTTGTTTGAAGACAGTGTCTCTCTCTGAATCTGGAGGTCTGATTTGGCTATATTTGACCGATGAGCTCCAGGGATCCACCCGTCTCTGTCCTTCTACGGTCACATTTCACCATACCGAGCTTTTCACATGGACCCAAGGCTTCTGAACTCAGGTGGTCATGTTTGTGTGGTAGGCACTTTATTGACAGAACCGTATCTCCAGCCTCTAAGTACAGGTTTTATAAGCAGTGTCTGAACCAGGAGACTTTTACAAGAAATGAAAATACTAGCGAGAGAAGGGGGGCTTAGTCTAATCTATTGATTTTAGTTGGAAGCATGGCAGAACATTTAAGTTGTAATTAAGAGAATGTAAAATAGGGTCGTCCAAGAAGAAAGTATCGTATTGCTGTCCGTAGAGCCAGTTTCATTGTCCACGATGCTGGCTGTCATGGCAGTGACTTGGAGGGGGACAGACGACAGCAGTGGCGACGGTGGCAATGGTAATAGCATATCCTGCAGCTTCCTAAGTCCATACGTCCCTGCTCAGGTTCGATAACAGCACAGGAGGCAGGGAAGACATTTAGACCTGACAGCTGAGAAATCTGAGACCCTGGGGTTCAGCAGCTTGCCACACTGGGGTGACTTATCCTGGTCTTTGTGGCAGCCTGTGGTTCTGGAGGCCGGCTGCATTCTAAAGTCACCAGGGCCCGCTCTACATCATTTGGATTGGACTCTCAGGCTAGTGTCCTTACATCAGTAGTAGAGATTCTTAACAGGCGTTTCCAATGTTCAACCAGAGCTGCGTCTTTGGACCAGACAATCAGACACAGATGGAAAAAGGGAATCCATGGGGATGCGCAGGTAGATGACTTATGTAGGCTTTAGTGGAATTCATTTTTGTGTCATAAATTCATTTCTTTGTCATAAAATAATTTATGTTCGTGTATCATTCTAGAAGAGTATATTCATTCATACCTTCTTTGGTGCTTGATAGATGACTAAGTTACTTTTCCACTGCTGTGAAGGAACACCACGACCAAAGTAATAATAAGAGAGAGCATTTAATTTGGGGCTTATAGTTTGAGAGGGCTAGAGTTCAAAATGGTGGAGCAAATGCTTGGCAGCAAGAATGATTGAGAGCTCATATCTTGATGTGCAAGTAAGAAGCAGAGAGAGAGAGAGAGAGAGAGAGAGAGAGAACTCAAATGTGATTAGTTTTTTGAAACCTCAAACCTCACCCCCAGTGACACATCTCCTCCAAAAAGACCACACCCCCTAATCCTTTCCAAACAGTTCTACCAACTAGGAGCCATGAATTTAACATACAAGTCTATGGGGTCATTCTTATTCAAACCACCACACTGATAATATTTGAATTTGCCTTAACCTCACTGTAGATTTTCTTTTTTAGATGTTTGGCCCTATTATTTATTAAACAAAGAGAAAAATTAGGGGATGAGCATGTTGTAGAAAGGATTTATTGGTGTCTGTGGTGCTGGAAATTGAACCCAATGCCTGGCTCATGCTAAGCAAGCAGCATGGGTTATATCCTCACTCTGGATTTACCGGTTCCTTAATGCCCAGAGCCTCACACATGTAGTAGGTGCTCAATCATTGAGCTGTAGCCCTGTCTTCATGGCCTTTTGAATGGTAGCTTTCTTTGTGCTTTGATTTAAAAACAAAACAAAACAAAAACTGTTATACTTACATGCAGCTCTCCAGAAATGCATGAGAGTAACTGGAGTTTTTAGGTCAAGAGTCAGCGCTCCAATAGCTTGCTATGCTTTGCCCCTCATCTTCAATATACTAATTAAAGGGGCAAAAAAGTAGAGAGAAGAGACGTATTCATTTTGGCCACTTTTGGAAGAACAGATAAAGTGGTCTGTTTGTTACTGAGGAACATATGGTCCCTTTTGCAGGTTTCAAAAAGAACTTTAAGACAAAGTTCAAGGAAACTCAAAAAACCATTATTTCAGAATTTGAGAGAAAAACAACAGGCCATGCCAGTGAGGTATTCTGCATGGCTGATGGTGTCTGCCTGGAGGGTGGTGGAAGGGAGAGAGTCTTGCTTTCTGAACTGGAGGTCAAGGAGCAGGCCGGCTCATCAGTGCAAGTCTGAAACAGCCGAGTGGGAATCATCTTCAGAGAGAAAGAGAGATACAGAGACAGGCATAGAAACAGGGGCACAGAGAAAGAAACACACACGGAGAGAATACCCAGAGTTTCAGTGTGGGCAGGCTTAGGATTCTTGGCAAGTGTCTGAAAGGGAGCTAGAAATACAGAAAAAGTTAAGCCCTCTGAGCTAAAACTCAAAGGTAGAGAACAGGAAGGCTTGGCAGTAAAAATCCTTAAGGAGATCTAGAGAGGGGCTTCAAGGTCTATAAGTACGCACTGCCTTAAGGAGCTAGTCCTCCGCCTTTCAAACGTCAGGTTTCTTGAGCTTGTAATTGTGTGTGTACATGCACACATATGCATACATGCAGTCACTCCTCAGTGCATGCATGGGGGCCAGAGGTTGATGGCAGGCATCTTCCTCCTCTCTCTCTCTCTTTATTATTATTGTCTGTGTGTATGCATGTGATGTGTGTGTGTGGTCATACACATGTGGAGGTCAGTGGACACCTTTTGGGCGTCTGTTCTCTGCTCCCAACATGTGGTCCTAGGGATTTGACTCAGGTTAGCCAAGTGCCTTTGCTCACTCAGTCATCTCACTGGCCCTCCTCCATCACTTGCTACCCATTTGTTTGTTTATCTCTTTATTCTTGAGACAAGCTCCTTCTCTGAACCCAAAGCTTTCCTTTTAGGCTAGACTGACTTGTTGGTGAACTCCTGGGACACACCCATTTCTGCTTCTCCAGCACTAGAGATGCAGGTGCCCATGCTGGCTTTTTAGGTGGCTCGGTGGGGTGGGGGGGTGGGCTCCGCACTCAACTTCTCACGCTTCCATAGCAACTCCTTCATCCACCAACTTACCTCCCTAGTCTCAAGTTCCAATTTTTTGAGGAGTATTTTTCCATCCAGATGAGTAATAGTCTTATTTGGACTAAATCTTAAAGAAGTGAAGAGTAGTATGTCTTTGTAATCATACTTTTTATTTATTTTATTTTGAGCTATTTAAAATGTGCTATCTCCATCCAGGGCCAGAGATAACCTTGACTCAGATCCCATCTGTTTGACCTAAAATCACTTAATAGAGTAGATCTAAAACAAGTAAAGAAAAATAAAAAATAGATCTACAAAATAGGCGTGCTTTCCCAGGAGGACAGACCTCCCTCAATGGGCTTTGTCAAAGCCATCTCCATATTTCCCCATTCACATGGAATTTTTAAATCTTCAGAACTAGGCAATGCGATGCTTCCTCTTACCTTTCACATGGTATTTCATACTCCAAGGAGGGCAACTGTGATTCTTTCCTTTTCTTAAAACTTAATATGTTACCAGGGAAACAGAAAATGGGATCCATAGCTGATGATGGGGCGGGGAGAGTCATCCTCAATAACCTCTAATGTCCAATCAGCTACTTAACAGAGTCGCCTCAATTTGACTTTGACCACAGATGGGACCTTTAGGTTTGAGCACAGGAATAATACGTGCAATGGTGCAAGGGGTGTGCAAAATGAAGCCATCCTGGTCAAGGTGTGGTTGGTTATGAGTCTCCCTTCTGGCTCTGCAAGGGGGTCTGAAGCCGCCCTTATTAGTGTCATTACTTGACCGGATTGATCTGGTTCCAGCCAGGTGATCACTTGCAGGGTGCAGCTTCTTCATCTTGGACAGCTGGAGGCCATCTATTTTGACTTAGCTAAGTGCTCCCAGCAAAGACGAGGGAAACAGACAGAAGCAAAAGCAAGGCAGAGAAGCTTTCAGTTATCCTCTGGGCTCAAGAGAGGAGCCCTGCTCTTTAGCAAAGGAGGCTTCTCAGTGCCATCCCATGGATAGTAACTTCCATGTTGTGTCGAAGTGAGTCTGTATGTTGTACATCCAGACAGAGGGAAGGCTAGTACTTCAGCAAATTAACAGCGTGTGGTGACCCCAGCTGTCCTTCTATCCCTGTGTCCCATCCTTTGGTGGCAGACAGCTTGTGAGGTACAGAGCTCTGCCGGGAGTGTGCTGGTGACAGGGTGGAGAGACTCCCACAGCAGGTTTGGCCACCAGAAGAAGCAGAACTCGAGAAGAATGTCATTAGCCCGTTCTGCTGACTGCACACTGCCCTGTGCTGATTTGAGAAGCTGCTTCCCCTGGAGGGAGTTTAGTCACAGACTATAGATGGAGGGCAGGCACACCCATGGAAGTCTGGAGAAAATACAGAGAAACCTTACCCTCAAAAAGCGCCTGCTCATCATTAGGGGAATTGCCGCAAATAGGCTAAGTAGCAGGTGGGACCTTCAAGGCCCTTAGCAGAGTTAGTAAATATTGAGTCAATATGTGGTTTTTTGTTTTGTTTTGTTTTGTTTTTTAATTTCCTTTGCCAGCTAACACCTCAAGCAGGATCTTCTCTGAGATCTGTTTCCTGCACGTAGGCCATTGTCCCCATCCTGTGCACCTGCTTATGAATGGCTTTTGCACCCTGGAGGGGAAGTAATAAAGGAAGAAAATCGGATTTCCTTAACTCAGGATTAAAATAATAATAATGATGGTACTAAAAAGCCACTCTCAACTGCTGTTCAGGAAGTAACTTAGTTGTGCCATGTAAAGTGCTTCCTCCCAACTTTTATTTTCTTTTTCTTCTTCTTCTTTTTTTAATTTTAAAAGTAAGTAGCAGTATATGCAAAATGTATAAAATGCACTCAACTGCTCAGTATATAGCACAGCTGATGAGAGGTAGCTGGCAGAGCAAGGCTGAGGGCAGTAGCCTTGCCACTCTAACCTGACCTGAGCCTGAATACTTGATATGTGTTTCTCTAAGATTGGAAAAAATCTCCACCAGGAATGCTGTCCCAGGACCTGTGTGATCCCAGCACTTGAGGGCTGGGAGCAGGAAGAACAGGAGTTCAACACCAGCCTGGGCTCCAGGAGACCCCTGTCTCAGCCTTTGTCCCCAACTGGAGAGGAATAGCAGTGGAGCTATGAGTGCAAGAAAAGAAACTTCCAGATCAGGAGGGGGCAACCGAACCCCTCCTCTAGTTCCTTCTCTATAGGGGAAGTGAACATCAAGTGGGGTTCATGACCTGCAGCTTTTACAAATCAGCCCCTCCTGCAGCTCCAGGTGGAGGTGTGGGAGAAATTGCAAGAGATTTCGATTTTCCTCATTTGCCGCTTACCAGGAGCAGGGACTTTAAAGAAAAGCAACCTCCACGTGGGAACATTTGTCCCCCTTCATTGCAGTTCTTGAGGAATTTCAGAGACATGAGTTCCTCTGGCCAGAACTTCCTGTAAAAGGTAGAATTGCCCGAATTCTGACATAAACGCTACTTTCCAAAGCCCTTTGGAGTGCAGACTTGTTTCTATGATGCTGATTGTGCCAGTCTGTGAAGTGGAGGGCAGGAAAAACAGGAACAAATGAAAATGGACACAGAACACAACTCTTTACAAATTACAGTAACAGCACCGTGTTGAGCAGGTCACTCTCCGCAGAGCCTCCAGGGAGCCCACCCAGCAATCCCGACTCCCTGCACCATTTTCTGGACTGCTGCGACTCTTGCTTCACATGCATATCTTTAACTGTGGCTTAGTTGGTTTGTGTTGCGTGCCCCGTCATTACTGTTGAACGCAGGCACTTGAGCAAAACATGGGTGTGATTCATTTTGTTTTTCAAGTCAGCGCAAATGAATTATATAACCTAGCTGGGTAGACACCGTGGCAACATATAGGATAAAAAGAGTTGGCCAAGAGATTAGAACCATACCATTTTAGAACCATAAAAGACCTGAGAGATTTTAATTCAGCTTGTTTACGTTGCAGATGAACAATGATAACTCAGAGTGGTTAAGTGACTTGCCCTAGGTCTGGAAGCTGGTGGCAGATGAACTAGCAATCTATGTTACAGACACACTGGTTACCCACTTTTAAACTGAGGTTGCTGCTGACAATTTAACTGCCTATGGTGGTGCGTTTAAATTTCATATATTAACTGGGGGTGGTAGTGTCCTGATGTCTGTTATGTTGTTAGTGGTGGCAGGGACAGAGGCATAGGTCTGCACTGTTGACTGAAGCAACGTGAACTACGTTCTTTTTATGGACCCTCGCTTAGAGAAACCCAGGCTTCTTGGCTTCAGTATAGAAAAGAATTTTAGGCCAAGCCACTAAGAAGCAGAGTTGAGGTTTATTAAGATACAATGTTTAATCTATTTTTCTTTTATGGTGTGTGTGTGTATCTTTTATGTGTACACACTTGTCATGGTGAGTAGAGGACACTCAGGTATGGGTTCTCTCCCTCCACCTCCTTTGAGATAGGGTCTCGCTTTGGTTGTTTGTTCCTGAGTGCGTCAGGCTAGCCGGCCTGAACTCGGTTCAGGATTCTTTAGTCTCCACCTCCCATAGGTGCTGGAGGAGCACTAGGGTTACAAACATATGCTTCCGTGCCTGGTTTTTGGGTGGGCTCTGGGGATTTGAACTCAGGTCCTCATGCTTGCGCAGCAAACACTTTACCCACCGAGTCATCTTTCTGGCCCTAGAAGAGATGTTGGGTGGAGCCGAGGTGCAGGGTTTTAGGGAGAGGTGCTTGGGAGACAGTACCCACCTAAGGTCCTGAGTGTGCCTGCTTCTTTAAGAGAGCTTCTTCACGCTCTTTACTACGGTGCCATCCACCATTTCAGAGGGGATTGAAGCTATTATCTTCAAAGGGTTCTTAAGGGAACTAATGAGGTCAGGGGATGGCTCCTGAGCCTCCCCCGCCCCCCAGGACTATACTTGATAACGTGTACCTCTAGATTAGAGGGATCTAGGAAAGAACCCTTACTGTAAACAAAGTTAATAGTCTTGTTTATGAGACTCTCAGGAGCTGTCTGTGAGGAGACTGGGGCTCTCTCCAAGGTCTTAGGCATCTGGTTTCATTGCTATTTTAAAATGAAACGTCCGTGCATGAAAAGCCTGCTATCTCACTTGGCAGCCTTCAGAGCTAATGTTTATTGTTCTAGAATTCTTGCTCCTTAGCTGGAGAGAGGTTTCGACCAGACTCAGGGTGAGAGTCTCACTTTCCTTCTCATGTCCTTATAACTTTACTTAGCTTTTTGTCTGCGTTATAATAGCAGCATTTCGGGGGCTGAGAGGAAAAAAAAAGCAAACAATTAAAAAAGCTTCAAGAGTTCTAGGCTAGCCTAGGCCACATAACAAGTTCCAGGTAAGCTGGGGGTCTAAAAGGCTAAATAAATGAATTTCACTGATTTCCTTGAGACACTGAGTGTGTATGTGTGTGCATTTGTGTGTGGATGTGTACATTGTTGGTATTCGGTTACACCTTGGCCCTGCCCCTTGGAAACCTGGCACACAAGCCTGCATGCATGGCAGACACTACCCTGTCCCTTTAAGAGACAAGCTCCGCCCACTCCCAATCTTTCTTCTGAAGAGGCAAGCAGGTCTCTGCCTCTCTCCCTCCCCCCATTTCCCCCTTCCCCCTCCCCACCTCCCTTCCCTCCACTCTACCCTTCCTTCAATAAACTCCACACTCAAGCTCTGAATGCATGATGTATTCTGTCACCCACAGTGGTTTGGACCTATGGGACACGGCAAAGGTCCCTCTTGTGTCTGACAACAACATACATGTGTGAGCATTCATGCATAGACTCGTGTGTGTGTGTATGTGCATGTATGTGTATGTGCGTGTGTGTATGTGCGTGTATGTGCGTGTGTGTGTATGTGCGTGTAGGTGTGCGTGCATGTGCGTGTGCATGTGCTTACATGTGTGTATGTGTGTGTGTGCATGTATGTGTGTGTGTTCGCGTGCGTGCGTGTGTGTGTGTGTGTGTGTGTGTGTGTGTGTACACATGCAAGTGCCCATAACAGTGGAACCAGAGTCAACATGGGGAGTCTCCCTCAGTCATTTTCCATTATATTTTTCGGAGACAAGGTCTCTCATTGACTCGGGTAGACTGACTGACCAGTGAGTTTCAGGGATGCCCCTGGGCTCTGTACCCCCACTAGCCCCGGGTTTATAGACACCTGCTCAGCTTTTTGCATGGGTGCTGAGGACCAAAATCAAGTTCCCAGCTAACACTTTACTAATTGAGCTATCTTCCCCAGCCTGGGAAATTGATTTTTCTTTCCACCCTATTTGAATTGTGGGGTGGCTTTGTTTTCTATCTACTTTCCGAACAATCTTCATTGCCATTTTCAAGAAAACTGTCCAAGAGATTTGTTCTGATAGTGTCGGATTCAGAGGGGTGCTGGGAAAGGGAGATCGTAGCAATGGCTACCAGCCAGGCCAGATATAGCAGCAGACGAGCTGCCTCAAGTCTGCAGCCCGGGAAGTCTAACAATAACCCCTACCCCTGATTGGTTCAAATGACCGTGCCTTGATCAATAACTGCCAGCTGCTCTGCCTCGTGTGCTCATTTCCAACTTAGAACCAAAGGGGGACAGGCCAGTGTGCTCCCCAAGCCAGTCACACAGAGCCTTGCCTCTCTTTGCACTCCTGCAGCCTTCCCAGGCCCAGAATGGCACCAGGCCAGCAGTCTTCACTGGGGCGTATCTGAGCCCCCTATAAAGCTGCCTGCTCTGCTCCTGCCTGCTTTCGATTTCTAACACGGGCACAGTGCCTTCCCCCTTTATAGCAAGCTCTGAATGATCAGCCTTTCTTTTCTCCTTTGGGTGAGCTGCACTTTCACAGGAGAGAGACCTGGGGGCCCAGCTCCACCTGCTTAGGGGCTCTGTCTGCACTGCTGATCGCTGATCGTGCAGCCCCCTCTGCACCTGTATAACAGGGCTGTAAGGCTCATTTGTCTTCTGTCAGCCAGTCCGTCTCTCTCCCTCCTTCCCTCCCTCCACTTTTCTCTCTCTCTGTGTGTGTGTGTGTGTGTGTGTACATGTGGGAGAGGAGATGCATTTCATGTATGCATTTTCATGTAGAGGCAAGAGGACAATTCTGACGTGTTGTTCCTCAGGTGACATTCACCTCTTTTTTAAAGCCCCCCCCCCACACCCATGGAACTTACTAATTAGGCTAGTCTGGTTAGCCCCCAAGCTCCACCTTCTCAGCCCCGGAATTACGGGCATGCCACCAAGCCAGTTTTTTGTTTTGTTTTTATTTTGTTGTTGTTTTGTTTGGTTTCTTTGTTTTGTTTCGGTTTTGGTTTTTGGTTGGTTTGTTTGCTTTTAAATGTAGGTTCTGGGAAGTGTGTAGAGCAAGCCCTTTGCTGACTGAGCTCCGGGACCTGGCTGCGGTGTGTTAGAACCCAGCTGCTGCTCAGGCCACAGTGTCTGCAGCAGTCCGCTAAGACACTAACCAGGACTCTTCAGCTAACAGACTCCTAGGTTCCAGGATTTTCCCGTGGGGAAGTGAGTTTGTCAAAGCCTATTGGTGGCCACACATCCTGGCCCCTGGTCTCTGATTCCTGTGTGGAAATCAGAGAGCCTGGCTAAAAGCTCATGTTGTGAAATCGTTGCCCTCCTCAGAAAGGTATAAGACTCCCACCCCTGTCACGGGGCTCCGGTTTCCTCTCATCAGCCCCTTTGCTGTCTTAGTGCTGGGGTCTGAACCCTCCTCAGGGCACCTGCCATGCTGTTGTCTGTCTTTGTCCATGGTGTTAAAAACTCTTTTAATAAACTCCTTACCCCTAGCAGTTCACCTCAGTGTCTGTCTTGAGCCCAGCGTCATCTTCTGAAACAGTCCCCTTACATATAAACCTTGTGGCATTCAACAGTCATGTGATAACTATTTGATAACTACTGAATTGTCTGTTAAATGGCTGACAGGTGGGCAGCAGAGTGTGACCACACTAGATAAAAGATGATTACTATCCCGACTGGGATGTCATGAGACTCGTCATACGTCTCAGAGTGGCACACACACTGGCATTGCCATTCATGAAGACGGAAGAACAGGGACACATCTGCTTACCCAGTCTCTGGATTCTCTTACGGGACCGTAGAGACAATTCCTCAGCATTATATGAAAAACATGCCAATGTGGCCACAGACCTCTCATTTGCAAACATACTGAAACAGAACAGATTGTTGGTTTCTGGAAGTTTCCATTTAATATTTTCAGCTTTCGTTTACTGCGCGTAAATGGTGGACCTTATGGGCTGGGTATTACTGTCCCCTCCATCTGTGGCATCCTCCTGACCTGGTAGGCTGGTAAACATGCCCAGGCAGGAAAGAAGGTTGGCACCATCTCAGATTCAACCCCTCGGAGTTTTCTAAATGCTTCTAAAACATCCATATCACAGACTCCCTAAAATTTCCCAAGGAGCGTGTTGCCTGATGTCAACTATTCTTGTACCTTCTAGTTGAAAAGTTTCTGTACCCCGATAAGCCTCTCTATCAACGCAGCAATCCAAATCAGACCAAATCAGAACAAATTAGAAAAAGCCCAGGTTTAATGCATACAACACTCCTAGATGATTTTCTGCCCCGCCCCCAAGAGAGGAGATGGGGAAGAGAGATGGAGAAAAAAACCATATGCCTGTTTTCTGGAGGTCAGTTTAAATAACCTATGGGAGTGGTCTTGAGCATCTCTGGGGGAGGGGTCATCATTTGATGGGCTTTCTGAGATGAGGCAGGGTTTGGAGAGAGGTCGGGGAGGGGACTTTGGTTGGAACTTCCACCAGAACATCCCAGACTCTTGGGGTACATAGCTGCCAGGGCCTGGAGTGGAGCTCCCACCAGAACATTAGGATCCATCTTTCTCCTCTTGTGTCAAAATTGAAATGTTTGACATTTTTTTCAGGGTTTCTCAATATTGATCTGGACTCAAATCACAAGTAGCTTTCAGAATTTACCAGCCAGGAGCATTTTTCTTTTCTAAGTCAATAATTAACATTATCTTGTTTTGGGGACAGTTCTGTGTGTCAGTTTTCCAGATAGCTGACATTGCTGGTTTGATACTTGAAGGGGAAGGGCAGGGACTCAGTCCCCCCAAGTAAGCACCATCTCACCTAGGCTCTAGATTCTCTTAGTGGATCACAGACATCTCTTCAACGTTACATGAAGAATACACCAGTGTGGCCACAGACCTCTCATTTCCATACTGAAACCATGTGGAGTAAGAGTTAATGTCCATCTAGTTCTTGGAACACAGCTCACTCCATGTCTGCTCTGAGCCCTGTGACAGAGCTCCCATGATGAGAGAGGGGACAAGGAGTTAGTGGAAACTCTGAAGAGAAGAGAGACGCTAGCACCCTTCCCATTAGCTATGAGGCATTTGCAAAATTAACACACTTACACTGGTCCTGAGCTCTAGAGAACAGACCCAGTAACAAAGAACTCTGCCAGGCGCTACCCTATGCTAATCAAGGGAATGAACCCAGAGACAAAGAACTCAGCCGGCTCCCAAGAGATGAGGTGCCTACCTCCACTATCCACAAAACTCTGAAGACATTCTCTCATTAAAAAATGTGGGCTTTTGCAGGAGGGTATTGAGACAAGGTCTTCTATAGTCCAGGTTGGGAAAAATGGGGGATGTTAAAGACAGAATAACTTCTTCATTTTCCTTCGGTTCCTAATTGATTTTCTTACTGCTTTCAAGCAGGCTTTGGTGTAGCCCAGTCTGGCCTCTAACTCATAATGTAACCTTAAACTTTTGATCCTCCTGCCTTAGGGTTTTCCTCCCCTGTCTTAGGGTTTTTATTGCTGCTATGAAACATTGCTACCAAAAAGCCAGTTGGGGAGGAAAGGATTTATTTGGCTTGCACTTCCACGTTGCTGTTCATCACTGAAGGAAGAAAGGACATGAACGTGCAGGGCAGGATCTTGGAGGCAGGAGCTGATGCAGAGGTCATGGAGGGGTGCTGCTTACTGCTTCACTTCCCCTGACTTGCTCAGCCTGCTTTCTTATAGAACCCAGGGCCACCAGCCCAGGGATGGCACCACCCACCGTGGGCTGGGCCCTCTGGCATTGATCACTAACTTAGAAAATTCCCTACAGCTGGATCTCATGGAGGCATTTCCTCAACTGAGGCTCCTTCCTCTGTGTGTGTCAAGTTGACACACAAAACCAGCCAGTACTCTCTCTGCTATTAGACATGTTCCACGAGGCCTAGTGTTGGTGATACTGGGGATCAAACTGGGATTCCTGCGTGCGATCTTGGGCCAACTAAGACCCTGCTTGAATAGCAACCCATTCTGGAGACTGGAAACAATGAAGGCAAGGACAGTTTGAATTGTCTCACAACCAAATCTCCGTGTCTTCTGGTCTTTGTCTCATGGTTTTTCGTAAATGTTAAAGACTAGCAGATGTGAACCCGGGTGCCTGGTCACACCTGCTGTCACCCCCATGCTGTTACTGCGAATGCAGTTACTGTCATTGGAAGTTTGGGGGCTGCTCCTGTCTCTTAGTCATG
This sequence comes from Chionomys nivalis, assembly GCF_950005125.1. NCBI lineage: Eukaryota > Metazoa > Chordata > Mammalia > Rodentia > Cricetidae > Chionomys > Chionomys nivalis. The sequence continues at coordinate 21,225,075 of NC_080098.1, read as the reverse complement.
TGTGCCTTCCCCCTTACAGCCTTTAATGCAGTAGGTTCTTTTTTGCCTCTGGCCACCCCCACTCAGTTCCCTCTGTTTTGACACAGGGTCTCATATAGTCCAGGCTGGTCTTGAACTCATAATGTAGCCTTGGGATTTTGATTCTCCTGTCTCTGTCTCCCTAGTCTCTTTTCTTTCTGCTTGACTCATTCCTTGCCTTTCAGAATTCTCTTAAATGTCACTTCCCCAGGAAAGCCCTCCTAAACTCCAATCAAAATTGGGGCTTCTACTATGTTTTCGGTCAGAAAATGCTTTTTATAAAGAATCCGATTATCTTAGGCGTCACAACCCATGCAGTCACTTACTCTGCTCTGATGTCATAGCAAAAGGCAACTAGAAGGTTTATAGATGAATACTTGTATCAAATTTCAATAAAACTTTATTTAACTAGACTGTTGGTTATAGTTAACTGTTACGGTGAAATGCCCCCATAGGCTCATGTGTTTGAACTCTTGGTCCCAGTTGGTGATGTGTGATTTTGGGAATCTGGGGAACCTTTTGAAAATAAGGCTATAGCTGGCAGATTTTTGGCAAGGAGTGGGGCTTGAAGTTTCCGGGCCAGCTCTGCTTCTAGCCATGGCTTTCTGTTTACTGTCTGCCACCGGTATGTAACCTCATGCACACGCAACCACAGCTGTGAGCTGCCCCAGCCACCATGCCTTCCCTGCTATGATGGAGTGCACCCCGCCCCCGACAATCCTGGGCCAGAATAAATCCTTTCTCCCTCAAGTTGCTTCCCTCAGGTATTCTGACAGCCATGAGGATAGCTCAGGAACACACCCACCTTGTTTCGTGGCACTTTGCAGGTCCCTCACACTGTGTGCTTATGTGCTGATGGGCTTGATGTCTCCTTCCTCAGGATGAACTCTGTGGTGCCCTTTCTGCATCTACAGGACAAGCAAAACCTTTGGCACCTCTGTCATGTCATAAGCATGAGTAACTCCATGAGATGGGAATGCATAAGACACCCAAATCTGTCTTGTGTTTCCTACCTTCACAACACCCCACTGTCCTTAATCTGTTTGCCAAGCGTTTTCTTTGTCTTAGGACCATTTCATGAAAATTAAATGACCACCTCCCTCAAGCCCCAACTCTAGAATCTTCTGGATAATCTGCCCTTCAGAGCTTGAGCCTCCTGATTGTCAATATCTGTCATCGGTCACAGAGTTTTGAACCAGAGGAGAACTCGCATTGCTTTCTTCTCTAATTAAGACACAGGGGTGAAACTGTATGTCATTATAAGGGCTGAGGTCATTCATCTAAGAGCGATGGTATCCCTATTACAGGGAGGAGCCCTGGGACATGTCAAACTGGTACTAATGTGCTTTGGCAGGAGCGGAAAAAATAAAACCAGCCTCCACCTAGCAACCCACCTCAAGCGTTTTGAATGTCGTCACTTCTTTTCTACCAGACAAGTTTGTTTTGCTCAATCACACTTCAGTCTATAGATGTGATCCTTATTTTTTATAGGCAACTAATTTCAAGTGACATTTTGGGACATGCTGATCCCAGTTGTGTTTTTCCTGACTTCTGAGTGCGTTGCTGTGGAGGCTGTCAACGCTCGTTAGCCTCAGCTCCGTGGCCCCATAGAAGGTGGAGGCACCCACCCAGGGAGCCGATGATGTGGACTCTGCATTTTCTTCCCTTTTTCATTCCTGCTGTAAACTTTCTGGGAGTCAATGAACTTGAGCATTTCTGCCAGATACGGAAGTCGTTGCCTGATCCACAAGTTAAAGGTTAATTTAAGCTTCAAGCTGCTTGACTACTTGGAAAAGAAATAGTTTTCGGATATGTTCTTTATGTTCTTTCCGATAAAACAAAACAAAACAAAACAAAACAAAACAAAACAAAAACCCTAATGGCTTTGTTTTCTGTTTAGTCCTGCTGGAAGAATCTGGGTCCTTGGACATGGTTGACGAAGACAGGACAGCTATGTTTCATTGATACATTGGGCATGTCCAAGGGGAATGGGAAAATGATAGAGGACACTGGTCAAGGTCCAGCTGCAGGAAACAGAACCATTCCTGGGCTGTTAAAATCCAAGGTGACAGCAGTGTCAGGTGTTAACATACACAGTGGAGACTGGGGAGGCTCTGTGCTGAGCCTCTGCTTGCGAGTCTCCAGATGATTCCAGAAAAAAATCTTACACTCAGGTCAGGAGGTGGGGAAAGGGTCAGAATCACGGGGGCTTATCAGGATCTAAGGCGTCTCTGAGCTGCCACAGCTTCAGGGATAAGCCCTGTCTCTGGTTCTCCACACAACTCCAAACCCATGCCCTGAGACCTTTATAGCCTTGAGGAGTTGTCTAGGCTGGGCGATCTTAAAATTCCTGATTTTGTCTCTGCCTTTGCATTGTGTAAATTCGCTCCTGCGAGCATGCCCAGGGTGTATGACGTCTCTGCCCAGAGGGCGCTCTTCCCTCTACCCCTTGATTGCCTTCTAGGGTGAGTTCTTGGCCACCTACTTCTTTGCCCTGCCGTGCAGCATTTCCACACAAAAGATCGTGGCATTAAATAGTAAGTCAACACTTACTTTTCTTGTTGCCATAACCAAATGTCTGGCAGGAGGAAGAGTTTATTTTGGCTTACAGTTTCAAGAGATAGAGTCCACCTGGAGGGGGTGGGGTGACATGCAGCAGCTTAGCTCACGTATACAGGTTAGAAACCCACCAACCACCTTCTCACAGCTTGTCAGAACCGGAAGTGGAGCTGGGCTGTAAAACATCAGGGTGCAATCCCACCCCCCTCCCATCCCTGGCCACACACACACTGTGACCCACTTCCTCTAATAAAGCTTTTCTCCTGAAAGTTCCAGAACCTTCCCAAACAGTGCTCTGAACAGCTAGGGACCAGGTGTTCAAACATGTGAGCCAATGGGAAACACTGTGTGTTCAAATCACAATGGATGCTGAAAATGAGATTGTAGAAGAAAGAGAGAATTTTTTTTCATACCTTTGGGACAAAAACATCCTTCACTTTATTTTTTCTGTGCTGTGCAAGTAATTGAGCAGCCCTGGACCAGTCTTAGCTACTTGACCATGGGTGGCAGCCTCTGCCCACCTTGCCTTGGCTGCTCTCTCAAGACCATGTCTCTGCTTGAGGCAGAAAAGGCTGACTGGCGAGCAGAAACACAGCCTGCAGCTGGCTTGGTGACTTCTCTGCTCTGCACACATGTGCACACATGCTACACACATGGGCACACTTGCTACACACATGGGCACACATGCTCCACACGTGGGCACACATGCACAAGCTCACTGAAAAATAAATGTTAAAATGTAAATTACAAAGAAAAGTAAAGGCACCTATTGGGTTGGTTATATACTATGATGGTTAAACCCACATTCATTTTCCTAGCTTCCACTGAGCTTCTCTTGAAGATAGCTCATTGGAGCATCCTCAGCCTGCTATTCTCCCAAGGGAGGTTTTAAACACAAGTCCTGAATTCTTACCTCAATACAGAAATCTTATAGTAAGGTTCAGCCTGGAACTGAGGGTCCTCTGGAGCCCCTGTGGAAACTTCTGATCAATTGTTGGTGTCCCATCCTCCTGCCTCAAACCTGATAACTATTTTTTATTTTCTGTATTTTTCTTGCTGTTGTCTGGTGGGTTCTGTTAAGATCCCTGAGAGTGGAGATTGAACCACACTGTAATCGTCCATGTAAGGAATCCAACAGAGGATGTGCCAGGCAGGTGGATGCTGTGGGGAGGCTGCCATTTGTGGATTTCAGGGTCTGGTTCAGCACTTAGGAGCTCCTATACTGTGACTGTCAGGACATTGTGAATGCTCATAGCTTTCCTCACCAGGCCAAGGAAGTGGGAGAGGAATGTCTGAAAGCGATAACTCCTGGGCTTTCTGGATGCACAGTGCTGAGCTGAACCCAAGATGCCCTTTGTGGTAGAAGAAACATCTGTCACCCTCTTGAAAACTAAACCCAGCTGTAATGTCCTCACTGAAGAGAGTTTACTTTGCACTTCCAGAAATTAAGGCTGGGGCATTGTCTAGGCATGTTCTCTAGGTCACCACCCTGGAAACTGTAGGTCATTGGCCTTCCTGGCTGACCATCTGCTCTCAGACAAGCACTTAGCATCTCGGGGAGAGAGGATTTCTTTTCCTGGCAGGAACTGCGACAAATGAGGGGGTGGCTGGGACGCATGCCCGTGGAGGAATATGACTGTTCTAACCCTATGCAGAGGCGCATCTGTGGCTTAAGTATTTCCCAAAGGCAAGGAACACTTCTCCTAGGGTGTTGGGGAGCTGATATTCAAACCAGAAGCCTATGGGAGCATATCAGCTTCAAACAATAAGATTATTTCTTGGCTATTTCTTTTATGCCAACTTGCCAGGTCGGCAGAGTCATCCATAGGATGATATTTATCATCTATCAATAAGTTATTTTCACTCTGCCTAAAGATGGAGGTAGTTAAGTATTTGCTGATGTGGGCTGGATAGTTTGTGTTCATATCAGTTCTCTGGGGAGTGTATTCTAATCAGAATGCCTGGATAGTTGCCTGGATATAATATGTCGATGCTGGCATCATGTTCGTTGGCACCGAGTCTATGTATTACTATGCTAGGTGTTATGGGGGAGAAATACACACAATTTAAACTTAATTTTAAAAACTACTTGTGTGTGTAAGTGTGCGTGTGTGTGTGGTGTGTGTAGGCCAGATATATGTATCAGTTGTCTACCCCATCACTCTACACATTATTTATGCATTTATATATTTATTTAGTGATGTAGTTAAGACAACGTCTCTTACTGAATCTGGTGCTCAGCAACTGACTAGTTTGTCTGTCTGACCATTGAGCCCGTAGGATCCACCTGCCCCTGCCTGCCAGTGCTGGGGTGACAGACATGGCACTGTACCCACTTTTGTGTTTGTTCTGGGGATATGAACTGAGGTTCCCATGCTTCCCCAGAACCGTCTCCTCAGCCCACACACCCCTTTTGTTTAGGGAAATGAAACCACATACTCCATCCTGACGTTAGGAGGAACGGTTCTGTGAATTCTGTGTTTTTGCAAGTCACCGACATCTTTCAACACAAGCATTTTCTAACTGCGTTTTTCTTAGTGAAGGATAATTTTGGATTAGCTTCCGAAAGACCTCATTCATGTCTTGATTTTTCAAAATCGCCACATGAAAGCCGTTGCCGAACCTGGGCCCTTGCTGTGAAAATGAAAATACTTGAGGATATTCTGTGGCTTTTCCATTATTCATGGCCATTGGGGGCAGAACGTCGTGGTAGTGCATCTGCTCAAAGCTTGTGATAACGGGTGGGGCCCTACTGCAATCCGGGTCTATTGCATTCCCTACAGCTGTTCTACAGCTTGATAAAATCTGAATGATGCAGATATTCTGCTGGCAAAAGGCTCTCCAGACATATCAGTTTGTGTTATAACCAGAATTAGGCACCTTTTTACATGTCCCAGGAAACAATCAAATTTCAAAAGCCAGTTGTGGGGCTCGAGAGGTAGCTCTCTCAGTGGGTAAAGTGCTGCCTGCTCGGCCTGATGACCTCAGTTTGGTTCTCTAGAATTCACTGAAAGCCAAATAGTAGCACAGGTATTCAACATCCCCTAGTATAAGTGGAGAGGTGAAGACAGGGATATTGCCAGAAGCTTGAGGACCAGCTAGCCTGGTTATGTAGTAGTGAGCAACAAGAGACAACCTTGGTAGAAGATGAGGGCTAACACCCTATGTTGTCATCTGACTCCAGATATGTGTTATGGTGTGTCATGCACATGCATGCACAGAAATATCACACATACATACACACACACGAGAGAGAGACAGAGAGACAGAGAGAGAGACAGAGAAACATCACACACACACATACACACACATATACAAATGAGATAGGGTTTACTCACCCTACTTCCTGCAGATTTATAATGCCCCACTGAGAGATTAAATTCCTGGGTGGTCTTTTCAAATTGGTCACAGACAAAATGTGTGGCTTAGATCTACAAAGAAAGGAAATCATTTTGTTGTTATTGTTTGAGCTAGATCCTCTCTATGTAGCCCCGGCTGTCCTGGAATCTGCTATGTAGACCAGGCTATCCTCAAACTTCCAGAGACCTGTTTCTGCCTCCCACCTACTGGGACTAAAGGTGTATATCACCATGTGTGGCAAAATGATCTTTGTAATGTTGACTGGGTTGTGAAGGGAAGCCTGAAAGGAGGAGAAAAGATCATGTATGAGTGTATTGGACATCTTGCAACTTCCTTTACCTCAAGATTGTTAACTGGGTTTCTGCAGCCTGGAGACCACCCTAGCCCATGGAAGTAAAATCAAACAACCGCCACTTCATCTTTTAAGGAGTGGCTTCTAAAAGACATGCTATCAGTTCTGTTCAGACTACCTGGATATAGCAAATCTATTTTTATTAGGTCTACAGAGACCAAAATATCTTAATATGTGTGATGTGATGTCATCACTGCATTTGGGGTGGGAACTGAACAGGGAATGCATACTTGGGAGTTAGCAAAAACCTTCACAATAACTGTTGGATGATTCAAAAGAATAATCCAGTATTCATGGGATGGATAAATGCTATATCATCTCCCTGGAGACTCACAAAGACTAGAGATATTTCTGTGGATGTGTGGGTCCCCATAGTCCCGTTATTCAGTGAGCAGTATTGACGACATAGTCTCTTGGGTTACTTGGAGGAGGCACTGTTTTCTGGAGCTCACAAACTGAGCCCAAGGACTGCTGGGAACAGATGTGTTCTTCACCCTGACTTGTCTCCGAGAGTCGATAGGAAGCTTTAGGCTATTCTGTGAGGTGAGATGCTTCTCCCTAGACATGCTCATCTAGTTAAATGGAGCTTAGAGGGGGTGATGTGAGGGGATTGGGGTAACAGAGACATCTGGCTCGCTGGGTCCTAGGAGATTTTATAGTCACCTGGCATCACAGACTAAGTTATGCAACACCTCAGAGGAGCAAGCAAATTGATAGGCAGATGTAAAGTCTTCCCTCAACTCCTGTTCTTCCTCCTCCTTCCTTCAGGGAGTCCTTCCTTTTGTGACTTTGATGACTTGCCTCCTGCTGAGTGACAAGATCAGGGATGGTGGGAAGAGCAGTCCTTTCCCATAGATGCTGATGTTGTGTAAACTCTTGGCATTGGGAACCCAAGGCCCCTGCCCATAAGTACTGCAAATGGGCTTAAGGGAGGCCCTGTGGCTTCCCCATCATCACGATGAAAAGGCTACAGGAATCCTTATTGTCAGCTAGACGATTCTTGAGTACATATGTTAGGTAAAAAGGCAAGTGAATAGCAAGTGACCTTTTGTGTGTGTGGTATGGACATTTGTGTATACACATGTATGCTGTTGTACATGTGTGTCTGTACATATGGATGCTGGAGGTTGTCATTGAGTATCTCCCTCAGTTGCTCTCCATATGTGATGTGGTGTGGCATGTGTGTGTATTTGTGTCTGTTGTATGTACACATTCATGTCTGCATGCATATGGGCATATGTGTGGGCATGCCTGCATGTGGAAGCCTGAAATGGATCTAGGGTGTCTTTTTTGATTGCACTCCATTTTAATTATTGAGGCATGGTCTCTCAGCTGAACCCAGAACCTGGGGATTGACTGGTCTAACTAGCTAACTTGCCTTAAGAATCATCCATCTTGGCCTCCCAAGTCCGTGATTGCGGGTGGTGCTCTGCCCACCATGCTTTCCCATACATTCTGGATATCTGAACCCCAGCCTTCACGTGATCCACTAAGCATTCCACTTACTGACCAGTCCTCCGTCTTGTTTTTATTGAGACAGGGTCTCTCGCTCTCTCCAGAGATCCCTGATTGATTAGGTTAGCTGGTGGGCATGGTCTAGGGATGTTCCTGGGATTACAGACTCATATCCTCATGCCTCTCTTTTGTCATGGATGACAGAGACCTGAAATCAAATCCTCGTGCTTATGCAGCAAGCACTTTAATGGCCGAGATGTCTTCCTAGCCCCAGCTGGCCTCGTGTGTAATAAAATATATATGAATAGCACTCCATAAAAGTACCCAACCTGAGAGAAGCAGGGAGAATCACTCACTGGATTCCAGAACCTTGTTTCTACAGGTAGGCTTCCCGGTTCCATTTCTACTTTACTTTGGGACCCCTTCAACTCAGGAGTGACCAGAAACATGGGCCAAAGCAAAAGACTCAGATCTGAACTTCCAAGTCCGTACTTTATATTGCAAGGTAAAAGATTCCCCAGTTCTCTTCCAATTTATATTTTTGCTTCCTTAAAACAAAGTATGGAGGGGTCAATGGACAGGTGTTTGTAGTTCATGGACACAAATGTTGATCTGGTAGCATGAAGCAATTAAAAGGCCCAGTAATGAAAGAATTTTCTTAATTAAACCAGACGAGATACTTAGCGGTCTTTAAGTCCCTTGTAAGTGCCAAGGCACAAAACTGTAATCCAAAGCATGAAGACATAGCCTATAAATAATGAGAGGAAATTTATAGTGTATGTGTGTGCGTAGCATGTACACTGGCCCAGGTGTGTATGTGGGTGCACATGCACATACGGACGTTTCTTCAGAAGCCAGAGGTCAACCAGCCTAAGTTGTTGCTGGTGTTCTTTAGACACCCACCTCGGTTTTTGATACAGGTCTCTAATTGGTCTGAAGATTCCTAAGTAGGTTAGGCTGGCTTGCTAGTTTAACCTGACGTACCCCCAACACCTTCTCAGCACTGGGATTATAAGCATGTGCCGTCACACCTGGCTTTTTAACCTAGGACCTGGGGATCAAATTTAGTTTCTTATACCTGCATGGAAAGTGCCTGGAGACGTGAGCTTTCTCCCCAAATCCTCAGATTTGCCTGAGAATATATGGGCATGACAGGAGAGCCCCTGGTCCCTCTGCTCTCTAGATCTCATGATGGTGTGTGGATGACATCCTTCCAATCTGGGAGTCTTGGTGTTCAAAGACCGAGACTTGAAATGGTCAGGACTGCTGCCTCACCTGTAAAGTCATATTCATCACGGTGCCTGGTGTCAACTCACCTGGTGTGGATTAGGCTCCCGGGATGGGGCAGTCAGCTCTCAGGAGAAATGTACAGAATCGCGTACCCGTGTTTTCTGCTCAGGGACCAAGCCCTGTGGCAAGAGGTCCATCCTAAAACCACTCACAGGAGGTGGGCATTTGGAATCATCCGGAACTCGGGTAGATTTGTCTCACGATTTGACTTTCAGACTGCTTCTCCCTATTCCCCGGAGAACCATATACTCAGTTCTTGATTTTCCCAAAGCAAAGTAATGATTAAATAACTCAGTAAAGGTCAGTATGCAGCCCAGCCATTCATCACGTCTGCAGATATCAAGAAATCACTCAAACCAATTTCATTTCCTGTTTCCAACACTGAAAAGTATAAACAACCCCCTTCCCAACAGTGAAGTAAAGATTCCTGCGTAACAGAAACTATCCCATTCAAGGATAGTGAGTGCAGGGCAGGGCCAGGCAGTCTGAATTAAACAGCCCCGCTCTTCTCTCAGGTGGCTCTCTTATTTACTGAGGTTTTCCCTGTTGGATTCTTTTTTTTTTTTTTTTTTTTTTTGGTTTTTTCGAGACAGGATTTCTCTGTGGTTTTGGAACCTGTCCTGGAACTAGCTCTTGTAGACCAGGCTGGCCTCGAACTCACAGAGATCCACCTGCCTCTGCCTCCCAAGTGCTGGGATTAAAGGCGTGCGCCACCACCGCCCGGCTCCCTGTTGGATTCTTAGCAAAATGGAAATGCCTCTGTTTACGTTTGCGATAAAACGTTGTGGGTGGCTTTTGAACTTTTGGAAAGCATTCATTTGTGGAGTCCCTTTACTGTCTTGGGCTCTGTGATGGATGCGGGGACTGCAGGGGTGTGTGTGGGCTTCCACGCCTGTGTATTCCACCTGCGTGGGAACTGGGGGCAGTCAAGGACAGCCATTCTCACCTGCAAATGTCACACGTCTTTTCGTCTCCTTGATACTTCCTGATACAGTTCCTGTTTTTGCTTCAAGCTCAACCTGTCCAAGTTACAAGTTCTTTATCTCCTACCCAGACTGGCTTTTCCAGCTATGCCTTCCTTGTCTCAGCGGTGGCTGGAGCCAAGGAACTGGGAGTCCTTTCACTGGAAGGGTCTCCCTGTGTCCCAAGGCCTGCACCTCTTACTTTGGTCGTTAATCCCACTGCCTCTCCCTCTGAAGCCTAGCAGAAGGCCGCCATTTCACTCTAAAACCATTGCTGCCCTTATCTCTCATCTGGACTGCTGAAACAGGTCCCTGAACGGAACCCTTCCCCTCCTCTTCTTCAGCATATCCTTTGTTTTCTCACCTTCTGGGTCAGCTCACAGCTCTAAGGCAGTGATGGAGAAAGGGGCATGGGGCAGTCAGCCAATGGCGGGTGAAGACCTGTGCGAAGTCATCCCCACTCCCTTCCTACCTGCTCCTCTGCCAACAGACCTGAAGGCGCCGCTCCCTGTGTACACATCTCTGCCTGGTCGCCTTCTTCTTCAGGAAGATCAGACTTCTACACCTTGTCCCCAAACAAGTCCATTATGTGGGCATCTGCCATGTCTACAGAAATCAAGAAATCATTTAAACCAATAATATTTCCTGTTTCCAACACTGAAAAGTGTAAACAGTGTCTTTAACATCCCATACTTCCTAGCAGTGACATCCAATGACTTGCCTGTCCCTGGAGACATTAGACTCTTGAAGGTCTCAGAGACTTTGCAGTGGTTTCCTGAGATGATCTTCTATACCTGAAAAACCCCTTCCTGCTTCATAACCACAGTCAGGTGCCTGCTTGGTGTGACTGTCCCCAAATCCCTTATTCCTATCCAGGACTCTCAGGCTATGTAGTTCTTACCACTTAAGCATTCTGAATGTTTACTGCTTGTCTGTCACTGCGGGTAGGAGATCCTCCTAATAGCCTAGGAGCCTTTTGTGTGCATCTTTGAGTGCTTAGAACCCATGGAAGCAACTGGATGCTCAGAACCATTTCTATGGTTAAAAAATATGGTACCAAAGACAATGCTTTGAGATATATATATTGTGTAAACTCAGACAAAAAAAAATCTCCCAGGGATGATAGTTGTGCTGCATGGAAATTAGCGCAGGGCTGGAACATTCAAGAATGATAGACATTGGTGAGTCAAGCCGTCAGACAAATCATGTCAGTGCAGTGTGTCTGACTGGTTAACAGAAGCATTGGGTGGCATTGCTGTCCCTGAAGCTGGACTGTCTCACTGAGGGCATGCATAGGGGACTGATGGACCTTCTCCAGGGAACTCTCAGGACACACATATTTCATGCTGGCCCAAGGAACTTGAGGATCACTTTTTAAAATATGTATGTGTGTGCATATGATATATGTGTGAATGCACCCGTGCCTCAAGTAGAGGACAGAAGATGCCGTGGGTTTCGGTCCTTGACTTCTATCTCTTTAGAGACAGTTTCTTACTGATTACTGCTGCATACGCCAGGCTAGCTCGCCCGTGGGCCTCCAGGGATTCTCTAGCCTCTTCCTCCTTTCTTATCATTGGGTCCTGGGACTGTAGATGTGGGGTGCTGTGTCCATCTTTACACTGCCCCTAGGGATCCAGTGTCAGGTCCTCGTGCTTACACAGTAAGTGCTTTGCCTGCTGAGCCATCTCTCCAGTCTGAGTGTCACTCCTAATTATCTCCAGTCTGCCTTCCTGGCGGTATTTATAATCTACCACCTATAATTTATGAGCAATATTTTGAGCATTTCCAGGGATTGCTTCAAACATCCAGAACGCCACTGAACTTTAGAGTGCATGTGGACTCTGTTGTATGTGTCTAGTAACACAGAAAACAAATGCTGGGCTCCTGCAGTTGCCAGCGGTCTCCAGCAATGGAAGAAGGGAATGTCACTGTGGTAGCACGAAGCAGATTCGTATTCAGTTGTTCACAGAACCCATTTTCCTGGAGCTAACTGTCCCACGGACCCATCATTCGGGGAATACTCACCCAGTAAAGTAGCTTTATTTCATAGAGAACATTAGAAGTTCAGACCCATCGAGGTAGGGAAACTAGATGGGGACAGAAGTGACATTAGAACCCAAGTGCTCTAACTTCTGTGTCAGGGTCACTCTTAATAGGCATATGGTGTCTGACGGAGAGTGAGAAAGCAGAGAGAAGCCATTATCTGCGCCCCCCCCCCCCGGGGCCCCTCCATGTGGATGTAAATGCCTCTTGGCCAAAGCTAGCATTGGATCAGATGGGTAGTGCTTATATATGTTTTTGCCGGTCCTATCTTTGGTTATCCACTTATTTTCAGTACCTGATGGTGATTCCAGGATAATACTCAGGTCTAGGCTGATTCCCTTCCTTCCTTCCTTTTTTTCTTTCTTTCTTCTTTTTGTTACTCAGTCAAAGCCTCTATACTGTAACTCCTGTCCAGTGGTTTTAAAAGAATCATTCAATAGAGAAAGCAGTCTTGGGGTGAGTCACTGAAGAAGAGGGGGGCATGGAGAGGAGGCCACCATTGTTTACATTGTTTACAATGCTGCTGCCAGCTGTCAGAGCCACTGTCTGTGTGGCCTGGAGCTCTTCCTCAGCTATGGGCTGTCCTTGCACAGGCTGCTGGAGGTTGCTTCCTTCTCTCCCTCTTCTTTGACAAGGAGCTCTTAGAATCGAGAGTTATTGAGAAACAAAAAGTAAATAGCCCAGTCTCCCATTAGCGCCTGCAGCCGCTGCAGCCAGGACTGAAGTGGCTGTTGTCAGAGATGCCCTGGTGGTCTTCTGGGCCTCCTGAGGGATGGGACAGGAAAGGATGGGATGGATGGGATGGATGGGTTGGGTGCCACTGGAGAGAGACTTTGTCAACGTTAACTGGAGTCCTGATTCCCAGAGGCGCATGGTCAGGATGAGGTTGAAAAGAACAAAAGTGAGACTCCTCCTTCCTCATGTTTATTTTATAACCATGCAACTTGCTGTGGAAAGCAGGCAGAATCATCATTTAATGTGAGATAAAGCAGGTGGCCTTATCCTCATCTGACTGTGAAGCAGAGAGGTTTGACTCACTAGGGCCTGGAAGGAAGGACCCAGGTCTACTTTGTCCTCACAGCCACATGACAAGGTGTCAGAGAAAGTGGGGTGCCAAGTAACCTGGGAGAGTCAGTGAAGCTCACTTGCTGCGTGGTCCTAGTCTGTCTATTTCTTTTACATGCTTGGCTTGGCTAAGATTGGCCACCTGAGTCAGGAGAAAAGGCTCCAACTAGGATACCTGCTGCAGCGCTTGGAACAGCGGACTGTCCTTATAGGACAGCTTTCCTAGATGAAGGCAGGGAATGCACCCTGGCTGCTCGGTGATCATGACTGTAGAATGCATTGTTAAATCTTCTACTCCTAGAGTGTAAGCTGGATCAGATGACATGTACACTTCAGTCTGACTTCTGCCATTTACATAACTATGTCCCTCACATAAGCACATGTCAAACCAAGATCTCTCTATCACTGCGACAAAATAAAGAGATTTAATAGAGCAGAGATCTATTTGGGTTCACACTTTCAGAGATCTTAGTCTATGGTCCCTTTACCCTAATTCCATGGGTCTGTGGTGAGGTGGAACAACAAGGTAGGAAGTGTATGGCAGACAAAAGATGCTCGTCTCATGGCAGCCAGGGGGTTTAGTCCCCCAAGGGGTTGCTGAGATGGACCAAGTTCTTTCAGTTGGATCCAAGTTTCCATCATCTCTTCATAGCCTATCGAGTTATGAACAGATCAGTAGACTTATCCATTAATGAGTTCAAAGCCTGTATCATCCAAACATTTCTCAATGCCACCAATTACTGTGACGATGTTGAGTCCAAGCCTCAACTCTTGAGCCCCTGGAGACATTTCAGTTCCTTACTAGAACGAGTACTGTGATGGGCACTTAGTCTATGTGAATGCTTCTATCCACTCAAAGGATGCTGGGAGTTAAATAATGTCACTAACATTTTGTAGAAGAAACCTGGTAGCTATTTTAGTTTACAGTCCCACTAGAGAGACTATTTTAAGCCCAGTTTAGTCTTTTTGGTCACCTTTGTTCACCACCCTGCCCCCAGCAGAGCAAATGGCCATCCACTCTTAGCATGACCTTGGTTAGCCAGCTGATCTCAGAGAAAGGGGGAAGAAATACCTGGAGTTCAAGGGTTAAGAGGCATCTGGGTATAATGTCCTGGCCTCTGTTCCTGACTGTCACAACACTCTCCAGTTCCCTTAAAGCCAGGTGAGGAAGTTAGGAGGAGGAGAAAGTTGTTACGCTAGTGATCAGGGATCAGTCATTGTAATCTGGTTCCAAGACCTGCTGGAGGCACACTGGTCTCTCAGCTGCTTATACACCCATTGAGCGGATTCATTCACTTCTCCAGCTTCAGTTTCTTTATACTATGGGACCGATACCCTGAAGGTTGGTGTAAGATTTAAACAAATTAAAACTCACAAAATATGAAGACTATTTTTGGCCCTTGCTGGTGTTCAGTGAATGCTACACATTAATAGCAGTTGAGGCTCTCTGCATCCTTTCATTTTGGGAAAGCTGTTATTCTTGTATAGAGATACGATCTTACTGTGCTGTCCAACCTGGTCTTAAACTTGACTTCTTCCTGCCTCAGCCTGGTGTTAAAGATATATGCAATGTTTTTTTTTTTTTTTTTTTTTTTTTGTCTTTTTTGTCAAATCCTTCTCCAGGGGCTTGGGATTTGATTAGGTGGGTAAGTTCCTGCTGTGCAAGTGTGAAAACTGGTGTTCAGATCTCCAGAGCTCACATAAATGCTAGGAGAGCATGACAACCTGCCTATAATGTGTGTGCAAGAGAAGACGGTAGATCCCTGGGGCATGTGCGTGTACGCTTGCATGCATGCACACATGGAAGTGGGGAGAGGTGCTTTGATTGAGGGTTGTTTTGATCTTGTACTTGGAGTTTGAGAAAATCTATGGACTGAGCAGGGCAGGCCAGATTGGCAGATGTTTCTGGTTAGTTGGTTGGTTTCTTTATTTCTCTCATCTTCCTTGCTTCTTCCCTTCCTTCCATCATGGAGCACACTATGTCACCCAGGGTGGCTTCAAACTTGTGGTCCTCTTCCTTTAGCCTTCCAAGTACAGGAATTACAACTGTGTGCCACATGCCCAGCCCTAGTGTGCTTTAAACTAAGCACATTCTTCTATCCACACCCCTTATTCCTTCATTAGTGAGGATGATCCCTGTTGGCCATAGGAGAGCCTTCTAAGAAACCACCACAAGCCCTCCTTTGAATGGTAGATGCTCTAGAGAGGTGTTGTGGCTGTGTAAGGAGAGAAAAGCAGAAGCCCTTGTGGGCCACTGAGTGAGGAGGTAGCTCCCCAGGAATTTCTCACAGTGCTGTTCACATTTGCTCAGCATCTCTGTGTCCCTGCATCCTTGCATCTCTAATCCCTGCATTCCTGAATCCCTGAATCTATGCCTCCCTTTGTTTCTGCATCTTTGCATTCGTCTTTGCATCTCTAACTCCCTGTGTCTCTGCATTCCTACATCTCTACATTCCTGCATTTCTGCATTCCTGCATCTCTATATTCCTATATCTCCATATCCCTGCATCTCTACATCTCTGCATCTCTGCACCTCTGCACCTCTGCATCCCTCCATCTCTGCATCCCTGCACAGGCCCTTGGCTCTACCTAACACAGAAGCCTCAGCTATCCAGCAGGTACCTGACACTCTGGAGTTGCCCTAAGGATCTAAAGGCAAGAAACAGCTTTGAAGGTTGTCAAAGGAGTCATGGGACTCACCTACCCAGACACAGAGAATCTTACCTCTAAAACAAAGGAAAACTAAAGTATTTTTTTAAACATAGTTTGAGAAAAGTAAGATTGACTCCCAGAATGAAACAGATTCACCAAAGGAAATATAGAAGAGTAAATGAAACTGATGGCAGAATGTTGTGGCTTAAAGTATTTTTGCTGTTTGTTTCTCTTCTATCAATCATTATCTATCTATCTATCTATCTATCTATCTATCTATCTATCTATCTATCTATCTATCTATCTATCATCTTCCTTCCTTCCTTCCTTCCTTCCTTCCTTCCTTCCTTCCTTCCTTCCTTCCTTCCTTCTTTCTTTCTTTCTTTCTTTCTTTCTTTCTTCTTTTTTGGCAGAGAGATTCAATTCCCCCAGCCTCTTAGCACTTTACTCTCCATGATGGATTGTGTTTGTCATCCAGACAGTGGTTGGAAGGAACCACAAGTTGTTCGTTCCATATAAAATCCAACCTCATGGAACTGAAAAATGGCCACTATAAAGAAGCTATGTTACAAATTAGAAAGATTATGGCTCCTTCTCTCCTTTCCTGGTGCTGGAGGTTGATCCCAGAGCCTTATAAATGCTACCTGTTTGCTCTATCATTCTCAACCCTAGCAAGAAAAAAAAATGAAATAAATTAAAATCTGAAACCATTTAGTTTATTCACAGGTGTAATAAATATAATAACATATGGAAACTATAGGGTAGGAAATATGGCTTAGTTGGAAAAAGATACTTGCTGCCATGTCTAATGAGCTGAACTCAATCCCTAGGACCCACTTGGTAGAATGGGAAAACATACTCTGGAAAGTTGTTCTCTGATGTCTATACATACTGTAGTATGCACACACACACACAAACACACACACACTTAAAATATATATTCAAATATATTAACTTTCTATCTATCTATACAGATCTGTGAGCTGCAGAATGCATATTTACAAAATCTCCATTTCCCTTCTTTCTTCCTTAAATATGTGTTGCCTCCAGTTCTTGGGTGCGTGGCCTTGTGGGCCAGTGGTTAAGTGCATTCACTCTGTGGGGTCATGTCAGTGTACGCAGATACGGGCAAATGATCTCACCTCGGAGTGTCAGATGTCTCGTGGCTGACATCTCAGGGCATAAGGAGAAAATGGAGCGCACTGTGTGAAGCCCTTGGGCCTGTGCCTGGCAGCCAGCAATGCCAGCAGCAGCTGCTTGCCATTATCATTCTCCTTGTTGCTGCTGTAATTCCAAGTCCTGGCTCACTGGGTCCTCTTCCACAGATGTGCAGTGGTGATGGGCATGTGCCAGATCAGGAGCCCCAGGAGGTTTTTCGGAGTTGGGTTTCAAGTGTCCAGCTGCACCCTGTCCCTATAGCTCAAGATAACCTTGAACTTCTGGTTGCCCTCCATTTGCTGTCTGACTGCTGGGATTTCAGGTGTACACCACCATGCCCATTTTATGAGGTGCTTGGAACTGAACCCAGGGCTTTGTATGTGCTTGGCAAGCACTCTGCCAGCTGAGCTCTATTACCAGTCCTGGCTATGTATTTATTTTAATAGCTAAAGATACTGTTCCCTCTCTAATGGATTCTCTGACAGTGTCTTACATGAATATAATATATTTTGATCCTTTTCATCTCTGCTTACCTTCTCTTATCCTTTTTCCTCTCCCCAAGAGCTCCTTGTTCACTAGTCTCCTTTAACCATCTTGTCTTTTTGTGTGACACACTGAGTTTAACTATGGTTGCCTGCATGAACATAGAGCATTATTTACTGGAAGCTGTACAACTTCTCAGTAGCTACACCACTGAAGAAAATGTCTCCCCATTCCCCAGCAGTCATTAACTGTCAATAGCTTTCCAGGGAGGGGCAGAGCATCCTAAGTCTCTCCCCCTTTTTGGTGACAAGATGTTGGTGGTCCTGTTTTGTGTAGATCTCAGTTATTTACTGCAATTGCTGTGAGTTGATGCATACAACTACCGTGTAGCATCTGGAAGACAGTTTTCTGCAACACCCCTTCCCACCGTCTGGCTCTTCCATCGCCCAGTCCCTTCTGTGATGTTTACCTAACCTGTAGATGTCTGTTTATCCAGGAGAGGACCGTAGGCGACACTGATGTTTAGGCATGACGGTGGAAGGGTGACTCACAGAACCTGAGAAAATGTGCTATAAACAGAAGAGTTGCCAGACAGTTCTGTATGCTAGGCACAAGAGCAAGCTCAAGAGGAGGGGCAGTGATTGGCTCTCAAACACTATGGAGAGTGTAAGAAAAATAATGACTAGGAAGTTTCCGTCGGACTTGATTGACAAGGATGTCATTTATGCTTTTATTATGATAAGAGTTTTGGATAAATGATGACGAAGTGAAGAAGCAGAGATGGTAGACAACGTGGTGCTTCAAGTTCATACCACGTGGAGCTATATTCTCCCCAGTTGCCCTCAGCTAAATCTCAGTGCTGACATTTGTCTTCACCTCCTGCTCTGGATGAACCCTTGACTCCAGGAGTTTCTCTCCTACATCTTTTCAGCAATGCCTCTTCTGCTATCTTTGCTTCAGATATGTCTATTGTATCTGATGTTGTAGATTGGCATAATAGTAATAAAATAACAATAATAACAATATAAAGTTAGATAAATATAGGAAAGGAAGGGCTTGAGCAAAAAGAATGGATGCACTTGTTTCTACCCCATTTAATGGCAGAGCTGTTCTGACAGTTGATGTTAGAGTCAGGCCCCTGTGGCAGGAGCAGCCTCAGCAGTGGAAGGTGACTCAGCCTTGTGTCTCTTGGCCACCTGGATGGAGAATGTGACTTGGTGCCCAGAGAGCAAGATTTGGTTTTAATCTAGTTTCTTCAGGAGATCTTCTTGAACAAAAATGTGCTATCCCTATGTCAGACAAAGCAAACTGTCCCATGTTTCTTCTCCTTCCACATGGTGACACTCAATGCAGACAGCTTCTGTGACCTGAGTGTTTCTCGCCACCAGTGTGTGAGCAAACAGGGCAAGCTGTGGAATCCAGCTGCATAGCCTCAGCCCAGCCTAGTTATGACATTGTCTTCCTGCAGACAATAGCGAATTGCATGGATTAAGGGCTCTGTCCCCAGGATGCCTCACTCCACCTTTAGATGCCAGCTACAAACTCCAGAATAATTGACCCGTGCTTTCCAGACAACCCCAGCCACAGAATAAAATACCATTACTTTCTGTAGTGACTCACAGAACTCAGGGAAGCATGCCTATTACTTGACTATAAAGGATGTTATGGTCAGTGATGAAGTCTACGTAGGTAGTGTAGAAGGGGTAAGGCACCTCCAGACTCCTGTCTAAGTCTCCTCTGGGAACTCCCAAGTGTTCTGCCACCTAGAAGCTCTCAGAAACCTTCCTTTGGTGGTTGCATTTATTATTTTGTTTACATTTTGTTTGGGAGGGACTGTGTGCAGATTCATGTGCGTGTGTGTCCTAGTCCTTAGCTGCAATCCACTTTTTCTTTTTTGAGATAAGATGTCTCATTGGCCCAGAGCTCACCATATTGGATAGACTGGCTAGCCTGTGAGTCCCATGGATCTGCCTGTCTTTGCCTACCCAGCACTGGGATTACAAGCCTGTACTGTCATACCATTTTCTAAAATGTATTCTGAGACTCAAATGCAGGTCCTCATTCTTGCAAGGGGGAACTTTACCAACCGAACTCTCGCTCTAACCCCCTTTCTGCATTTTTATGAAGATCTCATTGCATAGTCTTGATTGAGGCATGGACATCCATGTTCAAATGCCAGTGGATAAAAATGATGTCATTTTATGCTAAGGGCTGCGTAGAAGAACCCATCAAGGCTTGCCTTCTGCAGCATTATTCTTGGCTCCTTCAGATTATGAGGCAGAGCCCCTTAGGAATTAAGATATGTATTAGGATTTTTCTTTTATAAAGACAGGGTCTTTATGATGTGGCCACAGCTGTCCTATACTTCACTCCATAGACCAGACCGACTTTCAGCTCACTGCTCTGTGATTAACCGTGTGTGCCATCAGGTCCAGCTTTTGATTAACTGTAACCAAGTATAAGGCAAGAACAACTTAAATTAGTTTGGTTCACGGTTTCAGAGGGATCAGTTTGTAGTGGTAGAATATAGCATCATAGCAGCCAGGAGACAGAGGAAAAATACAGGAAGTGGCCAGGTTAGGATACATCCCCCAGAGGCAATCCTAGCTAGCAGAAGTAGGTATTGGTTAGAGTTCGGCCCCTGGTTCCCTGTCCACCATTATGCGATAGCTGTCCTCTGTTACACATTCCCAATGCCATGCCTTCCCTGCCATGGTGGGCTGAAATCTCTCTGAAACCATAAACTAAAACAGCCCTTTCCCCTTGAAGTTGTTTTTTTTGGGTATTTTGGTCATAGCAGTGCAAAGGTAACTAGCACACATGTTCTTTTCTCAGCCCTGGAAGATACAACACAGACTATCATAGAACTGTGACCAGTCTTCTTCTGACTTTGAAATTCCAGCATCCCCACTCCTCTGCTCTCCCATGTTTCCTTTGGTTTCTAGAGACAAAACTGTGGGGATTTTGTTGTTGTTGTTTTTTGTTTGTTTTCTGGAAGCAGGTATTGCTTCTGTTTGGGGCAGCCTGACCATGTATCTTTTCCTGGCGGAAGTTGTACCAAGGGCTGAGAAGATGCACAGTAGGCAACTTGCCACACAAGAGTGAGTCTCTGAGTTCTAATCCCCAGAACCCATGTAAAGCTGGGCACAGTAGCACAGGTCTGTAACTCCAGTGTCCTACTGTGAAATAGAGGTCAACAGGAGGTCAACGGGAGGTCAAGACAGGAGAATATCTGGAGGCTTGTGCGTCAGCTTTTCTGGTATACCCTGGGTGACCAAGGGACTCTGTCTGAAGCAGGGTAGAAGACAAAGATTGAGGACTGACACCTGAGTTTGTCTTCTGCTTTCCACATGCATGCTATAATATGCATGCCCTCCCGCAAGCCCTCATGCTTACATACACACAATGATTTTAAACAAAAAGTCATAGCAACTGCTTACCTGCCAGATACAGCTGAATCCCCTCCTCTGTGTAGCCCCATTTCCCTGGGGACTAAGGATTGCTTGAGTTTCTTATGCTTCAAGTCATCTTGATAAGAAGGTCTTAAGGCCATTAAGACGGGAATAAAGTGGAGCTCAGTGGAAGCAGTAGGAAAATAGAAAGCTCTCCCTCTCGTGGCCGGCCTCCTTGGCTCTTCAGTGCCCTTTGCCTTGGACCTCCAGGGATTGCCTCTGTGAGACGCTGTCAGGAACGTGTAGCTCAAAACTACGCTGGGCGATGTTGGCGCACGCCTTTAATCCCAGCACTCGGGAGGCAGAGGCAGGCGGATCTCTGTGAGTTCGGGACCAGCCTGGTCTACAGAGCTAGTTCCAGGACAGGCTCCAAAGCCACAGAGAAACCCTGTCTCGAAAAACCAAAAAAAAAAAAAAAAACTACGGACTGGAGAAAAAAAAGGCAACAAGATTCTTCCAAAGGAGATGGAGAGGACTTAGTGAAGGACACAGATAGTTCCCAAGGCAGAAGAAGGGTTGCCATAGCTGACATGCATATGTCTGTCATCTTGGGTTAGCTTCAAATGCTATAGATTCCATTGTGACCTGGCAGTACAGGGAGATGCTCTGGATCTATGGGAAAAGGCTCTGGGCTTCTGGCTCTTCTGGTGGAGGCAGGAGATGTTTGCAGAGAGGAAGGGCGTCCACTCCTGAGTGTCTGGAAGCAGCATATGTCCTCTCCTGATACGCAGCGTGGTCCCCTGCTTTGAGAACAATTGGTGTCACTTATGTGATGAAGTTCCAGAGCTGAGTCATTTACCAAGCACCCAGAGACATGAGATCTCCACAGGTTTGTGGCAGCATGAAAGTCTTCAGGAAATTTTGTTGCCGGTATTGTTGTATGAAAAGTAACCAGGCAATTTTATTTCAAATGTTTTTCACCAAGAGGGTGAGGGAGGAAGTGCCTGCCCTTCCTCAAACCAAGTCATGGCAAAGACTGCGGACCAAGAAGGTGCTGAGGAAAGGTAGCCACAGTCATGGAAAAAGACACCGTAGTCACCTGCCTTCTGGGGGCCCAAGACACTGCAGCTGAGACACCCACAGATCAGAATTCCCAGGAAAGACATGTTAGGCCATGATGACATCAAAGTTCCCCTCTTGCCTAAGGCCAACATGCAGTGAATCCAGACAGGCCCAGGTCAGCACCCTGAGCAGGCCTGCTGGACAAACGGAAGAATATGAGCTGCTGGCTTCTGACTGGGATGCTTTTGGTAGTACTGAAAAAAAAAAAAAAAAAGGTGGGATCAATTAAACTGAGTCCACTTAAACTGGCTAATTCTAAATATTTTTTCTTACCATAACTCCTCCTCAAATCAGACTATTCTTGACACCTGGGGCCTATCAGAGAGTCAGTTTGAACTCCGTCTTGGGGATATGAATAGGAAGAATGGTCACTTTCTGTCTCTGGACCTGACTACCTGATGTGGGGATAGCTGCCCATCTCTTCATCAGTGGCAGGTCTGAAAAGGTAGGTGAAGCAGAAGACTGAAGATCTAATTCCCCCTTCGGTGTGATATATCCAAGTAGGTACTGAGTTAAGACTTGGCCTCTAGTAACCTTCAAGGCTCCATGAAACTTCTATAAAAGTAAGCAAAACCAGCAAGTTCTGGGAATTCATGTCCAGAATTTTCACTTCTAAATTGGCATCGGGCCGGGCGGTGGTGGCGCACGCCTTTAATCCCAGCACTTGGGAGGCAGAGGCAGGTGGATCTCTGTGAGTTCGAGACCAGCCTGGTCTACAGAGCTAGTTCCAGGACAGGCTCCAAAACCACAGAGAAACCCTGTCTCGAAAAACCCAAAAAAAAAAAAATAATAATAAATAAATAAATAAATAAATAAATTGGCATCGAAGGGTAATGTGTATCTCCTGAAAATGGGCAGCTTGTGCCATGGCAGCGGCCCTGCAATGGTAATATCACAGCCATCCCCATCACCTCAGACTATGAAAAGCCATTTAAGAAATAAGGCAGTGTTATTGAAAACCCTTACTGCCTTCTCATCACAGAACTGTGAGATGAACTTGAAAACCACACGGCTTTTTTTATTTTAAAATGTGGGACCCATTTCTGTACTTTTATTGTGTAGTTGTTGGGGCAAAGTGAACATTTTCTCTTGTGGGCATTTGGCTCTTAGCTTTGTTAGCAATTACTCCCCCAAATCAACTGGTCGTGTCTTGATTATTTTACAAAAAGAATAAAATGGAAATAAAGGGCAAGCCAGTTAGAAGCATGGTAAGAGTGAAGGGCACTTTGCTTGCCCTAAACAGAGGCCAATGGCATAGATTTTACTAGTGTTATCTTTAGGTTATTTATATTTTGGGCTGGAATATGTAATCCTACTTACAATGGGCTTATTTTTATTTATTTTTCTAATCACATGAAAGGGTCCTGGATCACCTAGTGAATCCCTTTCCGGTGGAACAAGAAGAGAGGTCACTGTCTGAAATCCTATTGGATACCCAGGCCTTCGACTTCTCAGTGAAAGCCACGTTTGAGACAGATTGAAAGGGCAGGATGTAGCAACCATGCTGCAGAATTAAGGGTTGCTAAGGAGAAGGGGTGTCATGTAGGAAGTCAAAAGACCCAAAATGGTGGTAGTGTTGTACAAAGGGTTTATGTAATAGAAGGTGGGAGAGGAGGCACTCAACAGGGCCTTGCAGAGGTCTCCTGAGCTATCTTCAGGAATGAGGACTCACTTCTAGAGTGATTGGGAATCATTAATAGCTTTGGGCAAAATAATTGCTTTTTCCCCTTGATTGAGGTTTGATTTTTGTCAAAAATCTAGAAGTAGATTGGAATAATAACTTCCATCAAATACTAATTGGAAATAACGAGTTCTGTGGCCTTCTTTGAAGCTAGAGTTTAGTGAAGAAGTCTGAGTGTTCATGTGTGTGTGGGAGTGTATGCGTTTGCATGTGTAGGTGTCTTTGTGTGTCTGTATCTGAGTGCATGTGTAAGACATAGTTAAAGATGGAAATATGAATCAATTGCTGATGTAAAGCACAGGCCTTACTTCAAACATAGTAATGAAAATGGTTTATTCTAGAGCCAGATAGAAATGATCATGTCCCAGGTATGTGAATCTGTGTTGTCCCAAATGCCATATTTCAATGCGGCAACAATTGGGAAGCCTTTATAGGAATAGGACAAAGGAAAGGCATAAACCAAGGCACTTCCAAAGGCAATGATGGGTTACAGTGAGATGGGAAGCCCTCTGCTCTAGGTTTCAGATGCTGACTGATGACATTCTTAGCCATTGGGATGGTGGGAGCTAGTGGCCCACTAAACAAACACTTCTAAAAAGCTCCATAAAATAGTTCCAAGGATGCTAAAACAGCCAGATGGGATTACCACTAGTCTGAAGATAGCCCACAATAATTTGACTACAGATCTGCAGCAACCCAGTTTTCCATAATCATAAAATTCTAATCAGCCAGTCAGGTTTTTTGTTTTTTTTTTCTAGGAACTTCTATTTGCAAATGAGGTTAGTGTTTCTTAAGGGGATTTAATATGGGCAAGTGTACATTTATTATATAATGTCTCAATGTTTGGAAAGTATTTATTTTATTTTATATGAACAAATGTTTCTTGATGTGGGAGTGTCATATATCAATCTGTTGATTTTATTGGTTAAGTAATAAAGAGACTGCTTGGCCCTCATAGGTTAAAACATAGGTGGGTGGAGTAGACAGAATAGAATGCTGGGAGAAAGAGGAAGTGAGCTCAGATGCAGGGCAGCTCCTCTCAGAGACAGACACCATGCTCCCCTTTCCCCGGCAGACGCAATAAAGCTCCGACCCAGGATGGACGTAGGCTAGAATCTTCCCGGTAAGCACACCTTGGGGTGCTACACAAATGAATAGAAATGGGCCAAGCAGTGTTTAAAAGAATACAATGCGTGTGTTGTTATTTCGGGTATAAAGCTAACCATGCGGGAGCTGGGCAGGACGAAAAGCAGGCCCGCAGCTCCTACTACAGTTTCTGCCTGTGTGTATGTATGTGTCCGCATGCATGCCTAGTATCCACACAGGTCAGGAGACAGCGTCAGGACCCCTGGAACTGGAGGTATGGATGGTTGTGAGTGACCATGTGGGTGCTGAGAATCAAACCCAGGCTCTCTGCGAAAGCAGCAAGTGTTCTTAACCACCGAGCCATCTCTCCAGCTCCGGTTTCAACGTTTATTGGAAAACAAAACATGAATTATTTTGGTTAATAACCACAGTAGCTAATATTTGTCATTATCATAGTGTTGCTATAGTTTTAACCCCTTTCCATGAGTTAGCTTATTTCATTCTCCAGTACAGCCTCTCAAGAAACCAATTTTCGCAGAAAGAAATCCCAGTAATGAAGATTCCGTAGCTAGAGTAGGGGTTGAGAAGAATCTGCCTCCTGAATCCTTCTGAGTAACCGTATCACATGGCTCCCGCTCCAGGGCACTTGTGAAGCAACGTGTGTGTTGGTGAGGTGGGGTGGTGGCCCCAAGATTCCGGCTGAAATTGTTTGCTCAGAATTCCTTCCTTTTTGGTCCCCAGCTTTCAAGGTTTGTGTAAAAAACAGCTAAACCCTTCTTTATGACCACCGCATAAGCAAGGCGCATGCATGGTGGATCCAGTGCCCCCCTCCTAGGACATACCTAGTCAGTAGGCAAACTTTGTAGTAGCATTGCTAGTGTGTCCACAGAATGTGATTATTAAGGTTTTTAACAGATTAGTGGGTACTCTTGTTTATCTACATTTTTCTTTCATGGTGACTGAAGCAATGTTTATTCACAGAACACAAAGCAAAAAAAAAAATACATAAGCAAAATGAGAAAAACACCCATAATGTCACCATTCTGAATAGTCATTGATCATGTTGGCCTCAGTTATGTTAAATATCACCCTACTTCATCCTCCCTCCCTCCTTCCTTGCTTTCTGTGAAATTTGTGGTATGTGTGCACACAGGTGTGTAGAGATGCCTGTAAGTAGAAACCAGACAAGACAATAGAGTTCCTTGCTCTGTCACTTGATACCTTATTCCTTTGAGTCAGGGTCTCTCGCTGAACTTGAAGCTGGAATGCTGGGTGGAATGCCTGGGTGGTCCTCTTGTCTCCCTCTGAACTTAAAGCTGGGGCGGTGGGTGGAATGCCCGGGTGGTCCTCTTGTCTTCATTCCACATTCTCCTGGGGTGACAAGTATGTATCCATGGCTGGCTTTTCCCATGGGTTCTGGTGATTTGAATTCAGGTCTTCATACTTTTGCAGCAAGTGCTCTTACCCGCCGAGCCATCTCCTTAGCTCCAGCTGGAGGCTGACTATGCTGTGAGTGGTTTTTGACTGACTATGCTGTGTTTTTTTTTTTTTTTCAGTGCAGGGGGTTGGCTAGGGGCTTACACTCACACTACAGCACTTTCATTTTTTCCCTCCCCAGAATCATTGGTTACCATTAGCTGTTATTGGTGCTGGGAAAGGAGCCATTCTTTGTACTAGATAGATGTTAACGATATGACCAGGAATCAAGTGGTCCGGAGCTTGACAACTTGCCTTGGCTGCTTCCAGAGTGGTTTATCATCTTGAGAGATTTTGTAACTCTCCCTCCCATCCGTGCCTGCTTTTTGACCCGGGGACCACAGATCAAGGCCTGCAGTGGGACACACCCTGGCTTCTCAGTTGCTGAGATACCAAACTTCCACGGTACTGTGTTTCTCCTTTACCAGGATGACAAAGATGGGCAGCCACAAAACAGTGTTTACTAACTCACGGTTTTACATGGGTGGCATCCTGGAAGTCCCAATAGTGCTCTTACAACATGAAACATGAAGTCGTGTGTTTTCAGACTATTAATTTTATTCCATAACATTTATAATTGGACTAGAGCCCCATTGTCTATACTTCCTGTGAGTTCAAAATTGTCACTTAAAGCATCTGTCTCTTCATCAAGACCTGAGAGGCAGTCTACTTTCACTTTGGAATAATTACTTTCTTACCCTGTATTAGTCCTTATTGAGTTTGAAGTCAAATATGGAGAGCTGATTGAATTATCGCCACACATTTAAGATTTAGACAGTTGCAGATTTGAGACTCTCCTCTGCTTTATACCCCTTCTCCATCATCCTTGACTTTTTTCTCCTTATATAGATACCCATCATAATCAATCACATATACAGTTTTGAATCCAGACATCCTCCCTTCTATTTTGATGTGTGTATGAATGTATGTATATATGTGTGTGTGTGTGTGTGAATATATGTGTGCACACTCATGAGACTTTTGTTTTATTTTGAGACAGGGACTCACTAGGTAGTGCAAGCTGATTTAGGATTCACCCTATCTTGCAAACTGGCCTTGACTGTCTTTTTGGATCAGTCTATGAAATATTGAGGGGTATTTTTTAGGTTAATGTAATTTCTTTACATTTTATTGTTTTACAGAGAATTCTATGGAGCTAGGGATATTGTTCAGTTAGTTGAGTATTTTCCTGAGTGCATGCAGCCCAGCCAATGTTTTATGTTTGCAAAAAAATGTTTAAGATCATGGAATACATTCTTTAATATACTTTAATGTTTAGTTTCCATTCTGAGAAAGGAAGAACATGTATGTCTCAGTGCACTGATTTATCATCTCCCGAGTCATATCTTTAAGTCATCACACACTGTGACATTTATCCAATGACACATGCTAGCCTCTGTGATGTGGCTGCTTCTGGCCTCTGGAGGTGGCACACACACCACGTTGCTCTGGACAGTTGAGCATGGTGCAGGCATTCAGAAAGCAGATCTAGGATTCCAGCTCTTGCCTAGGTTCAAACAGGTAACATCAAACTTATCTTAACCGACACATAAATCCACAAAGCGTGTACATGTTTATGGCGCGTCATGTGATGCTTCCATACATGTGGAAATTTTTGCAGTTTTGAGGATGACCATACAACTTTTGCTACCAGGCTGGTGTTCCGCCACTGAGTGTCACCTGTTGTGTGATGTTTAATTCAGGTAAGCATAGGTGTCACTCGCAGTGTTTGTCCTTCAAAGTCCTTTGTTCCAGCTTTTGTGTGTTTAAATTTTGTAGTATTGTAGATGTAATCCAGACCCTCACACATGCTAGGCAAGGGCTCCACCACTGAGCCCCTCCCCAGCCCCTCTCCTGGCCCAGAAATGCACAGTGTGTTCATGTTAGCTGTGCATTTGCGTTTTCAATCCATGTGAACGCTATTGTGTGGAGTCCATTCTGTCCCTTCTCATCGTCTGTTCACATTGTTGGGAACATCTGGCCGTGCTTCTCTATTTCATTCTGGTTCATTGTTTAGCTGCTTCAGGCTGGTTTTTGTCTTCATCTGCTCAATGCTGAATACTATGAGTTGCCCGTGCTCTAGTCTCTACAGAGAGTATCCTGATGACACACCTGCCCATTCCCCATTGTGGGGTGCGGGGAATTTCCTGGGGTTGGGACAAGGCATGTCTAACATTCAGTTTCAGTAAGCGATGCCAGATTGATTTGTTTGTTGGTGAGTTCTTACTGTGTGCTTACACATTATGCGTGGCCTTTAAAGGGAGAAATCCAGAAACAATGAGAAATTATTCTCCAGAAGTGAACATTCCGGTAGGAAGAAAGTTGTACCCAGGTGAGCACAATTGCGGCCATAGCTTATCCGTTCATTGAAAATGGCTCAGCTTCTTTTCCTGTCTGTATGATAAAACACTGTGACAAAAGCCACTTAGGGCAAAGTGGTTTGCTTTGTGGTTGAGGGTACAGTCCACCACGGTAGGGACATCCAGGCGGCAGAGAGTCCATTATGGTAGGGACCTCTAGGTAGCAGAGAGTCCATTACGGTAGGAACCTCTAGGTGGTAGAGAGTCCATCATGGTGGAGACGTCCAGGTGGCAGAGATTCCATCACGGTGTGGACGTCCAGGTGGCAGAGAGTCCATCACGGTGGGGACGTCCAGGTGGCAGAGAGTCCATCACAGTGAGGACGTCCAGGTGGCAGAGAGTCCATCACGGTGGGGACGTCCAGGTGACAGAGTCCATCACGGTGCAGACGTCCAGGTGGCAGAGAGTCCATCACGGTGCGGACATCCAGGTGGCAGAGAGTTCATGAGAGTTCATCACGGTGGGGACGTCTTGTGGCAGAGAGTCCATCATGGTGGGGACATCTGATGGCAGAGCTTGGAGCAGCTGTTGATAGGGAATGCACATCTGGGAAGCAGAGAGTGGTGAATGCATGCTGCTGCTCAGCTCCTGCTCTCCATTAATGCAGTCCAGAACCCCAGCTAGGAATGATGCACTTACTGCATGCTGGCTTTGCTGGGTTTTCACCATAGTTAGCACAATCAAGATAATCCCCATCGCGATGCCCAGAGACCTGTCTCCCAAGTAGTTCTAGTTTCTATCAAGTTGGCGATTAACAGTAAGCACTACAGCAATAACAATTTGTTTATTAATTACTGGCTCAGAAGAAAGAGAGAGAGAGAGAGAGAGAGATCTAGGGAACCACAATCTCCTTTGAGAACATGACATCTGCAATCTAATGACCTCCCTATAGGCCCCATATCCTAAAAGTTCCACCCCCTTCTATTCCTGGGGAACTATGGATCCTTAGAGGACACTTACCCAAAGCATAGTGTGATCCCATGAGTGTATAATACATCCCCAATTAACACTGAGGAAAAGGCAGCCGAGAGCGGCTAAGTCAGCTGTGTAGGGATACACAGTAAGGATGGTGGAAGCTCTGAGCTTTAAACCCAGGTTGTCTCTCTTCTTAGTGCAATGCTGCACCCCCACACACACACACACACAAGATGAGATGTTTTATTTTAAAAGGGGCCATTGAGTCTTGTCATATATTAAGCATTCAGCACATGTGTTTGAGTTGTTGACTGAAATAAAAATGACTAAGATATTTTGAGTAGCATTTGATAAGCTCTGCTTAGGGCCTTTATGTCTAGTAGACTGTTGAAGCTCACAGTAATCTTACGAGGCTGGTGTTATTACTATCATCTCTATTTTGCACCTCCCTCAAACAAAAACAAACAAACAAACAAAAAAACGACAATAATACATAGACAAGAAAGCAAATATTTTGGTAATACTTCAGATTATTTAAATTAAACATTGCATTTTGAGATTATTGTAAATTCACGTGTAATTTTAAGAAATAACGTGGAGACACCCCATGAACTCATTTATTGAGTTCCTCCTCCTGGAAATGCTTGGAAAGCCCAAACTCTAGAGCTAGGGGGGGATGGCTCAGTGGTAAACTGTCTGTCACATAAGCACAAGAACCTGAGTTCCGATCCCGAGCACTCATGAAAAAAGCTGGGCACAGCACAGCGCTCCTATAGTTCCAGTGTTGGGAAGGGGGAGACAGGCAGATACCTGAGGCTCACTGGCCAGCCAGTCTAGCTAAATCAGTGAGCTCCTGGTTAGAGAGAGTCATGTCTCAAAAAAGAAAAAAACGGTGGGGGCAGAGAAGAGTCAAGGAATAATATCTCTCTGGCCTCCACATATCCATGCACATACGTGGACTTGCATCTTCACACATGTGCATGCAAACATGAGCAACACACACATCACAAAGGAAAATGAAAACTATACTATAACATGCATCACACCAGGACATTGATGATGAACCCCTAATCAAGACACCGAATCTTCCCAGAATTCCTTGTGCCGCTGTTCTGCAGTGAACTCATTCCCTCCTACTCCCATCCTCACTAACTTCCTATTTCTTGTTGCTGCCACTTCAAGAAAGTCATACAGCCGGGCGATGGTGGCGCACGCCTTTAATCCCAGCACTTGGGAGGCAGAGGCAGGTGGATCTCTGTGAGTTCGAGACCAGCCTGGTCTACAGAGCTAGTTCCAGGACATGCTCCAAAGCCACAGAGAAACCCTGTCTCGAAAAACCAAAAAAAAAAAAAAAAAAAAAAAAAAAAAAAAGAAAGTCATACAAAGAGAAGCATATCACCTTTGGGGTCATCTTTTTTCCCCCCAACATTGTCTGGATATGGATCCAGACTGTGTGTACCAGTAATTCAGTAGCTTGTCCCATTCTTTTATGAAGAAAAGACCCATGATATAAGTGTAACATGTATAATGTGGCTATGACCACTATATATAAATATATATATTTAAAAGAATTAGCATAAATCCATGAACACAGTATGTTTGTCCATTCGTTTTCTCCCTTTTTGATATTTTATGTCATTTGTTTTGTGCCTTTTTTATTATGGGAGTCCTATATATATTTTGTTAATATATGTATATTTCATTATATATGGTATAATATATGGTGATATAAATTGACATCCATATTGTCAGTACAAAGGGATACAATTGAATTTTCCAATTATTTTTTGTTCTTTGACTTTGGTGAACTTACTTGTTATAGAAATATGTCTATAAATTTCTAGATACTTTTTCGTATTATCTTATAAGACTGAACAATATTGAAATCTTGTATTTTTGCTGACTCTGCTCCAAGGAAGAAAGGGTAATCACCATCTTGGCATTGCCAGGCTCCATGTGGGACTTCCGTGGATGTCTGTTCTTTACTACTAAGTAGAAGTGGAGGTGCAAGGTCCTGAATGGTCTCTGTTGACACGGGAGCAGTGGGGCCAGGGTTAGGTCTTGTTTTTGTCTACGAGAAATGAAAGCCTCAGCTCCCTGTCTCTTTAGAACTGCCTTGATGTAGCATCATGGGGCAGAGGTCCTGGTTCTTCCTGAGTATTGTTCATGTGGGTGACAAGGGGCCCCAGTTTTGTTTTGAAGAGCTTTTCCCATTACTTGAGAATCTCTATTGCTAGGCTGCCCTTCCTTGGTGCCTTATCAGGAGAGAATGCAGGCTTTTCAGTTTATTTATTTACTTGTTTAGTTTTTGAGACAGGATCTCATGTAGCCCAGACTGGCTTCCATCTCATTATATAGCTGAAAATGCCTTGGACTACTAATCCTCTTGCCTTCACCTCCCACAAGCTAGTATAACAGGCTTATTATTGCTAGTCCCAGTTTATACAGTGCTAAGGAATCGAACCCAGGGCTACGCTGCGACTTTCTGGGCTTCCCATATGGTATATACAAGGCAAGAAGAAAACCCAGGGCTTTCTCTGTTATCTTGTTCCTTGTCTCCTAAGGTCCCTGATCTATCCTTTCCACCTTTCTGGTATATTCTTGTGCTTGTTTTATATATGAAGTTCAGAATTTTAGATGGAGATAGCAGGAGAAATAGAGAAAAAATACATCTACTGGTTGGGACTGAACCCCCTGGGCCTTCATGCTTTGTCTGTCTCTGTGGAAACCCCTGAAGAAACAGAGAAGGTTAAGTTGGGGTGCTCAAGAGGGGATTTCTGAACCACGTTGGGGTTCAGTTGGCCAGGAGAGAGAAATCTTTGTAAAGCTAAAGAAGGGACACTTTTCATGAGAAGAGGCAGATGTCACTGGATAACATCTATGTGGAAAGGCAGGGGAGAGCCTGATATGGAACCCCAAGAGCTTGTCTCTGTCATCTGGTGACACTCCTTGCTGTAACAATGAGAAGCCCAAAGCAGGAAGTTGGAACATGGCTTGCAAATTATCCATCATGTAGTCCTTCCCCGGGCTTCTGTTCTTTTTGCTCTCCTACCTTTTCCTTCCAGGCATTAACCAGAGCCTAGGCATACTTTCCCTGGACACTCTGAGCTTTCTCACTCTCTCTAAAGGTCTCTCTCCCTTCTAACACATGGCCGCTTACAGAGGGCATGGCTGTCTCTCTCTTCTTCTTCATCTCCCGTCAGTTGCTGGGGTTTATATCTTGCCTGCCCTGATTTTTCTCTCAAACTCTAATAAAAGCATCCCTGAACTTAAAAAACCCAAACCTCACTACTGTCTGTCCCAGCAGCAGATCAGACTTTTGTCGGCGTGGATCATTTTGTGCCTATTATAGAACCTCATGTGCACGGACCACGCAGAGTCTGCTCTTCTTTCAGTGCTGTGTTCTTGGCAGGATTTTGAGCATCTTCTTGCTACTGTGGTGATTCCTCAGTGCGCATGAGTGTTCCATCGCAGAAACACATCACCAGCTGCTTGCACACACCCCTGTGAATGAAGAGCTGGAGCATGGCCAACTTTAAGCTGTTCACGCTTTTGTGAATATTTGGATTTGAGTTTTTGTGAAGACGCACACTTTCACCTCTCTCAGTCACTGCCTAGGAGCAGAATTGTCAGGCGATTTGGCAGCTGTGTGTCCATTTTCCAAAGTGCACCTAACATCCTTATTCCCTCTAGTGATAATGGTAGAGAAATTTAGTGGTCCAGGAATGCTTGATACTGACAGTCTTTTAATTTTACCCTTTGGAGTATATGGGTATTCATGACTCATTTTGTGTGCATACATGTGTTTATACACACATGTACACGTTGTAGCTTACTATAGTTGTTAAAGCTGTTTTAGGTTACAAAGTAGTTGTCTGAGTACAGTGAGCCCCACGTAGTCTCACCCCTAGTTTCTTCTGTTAATGATATCTTACTTGGACGTGACACTTGTATGAGGACTGATGAGCCGGTGTTGATATTGTTGTTGAGTAGAGACCATGGTTCACATTGGGGCTCTGCCTTGGCATCCTGTGTTCTGTGGTTTTGCACTAATGCACAATATTGCAATCCACCTGTGCTGTACCCCACAGAGTGCTTTTACTGCTCTGAGAGCCCCCTGCTCTCTGCCTGTTTTTCCAGTTCCTCATTCTCTCTTCATCCTTTGATCTTCCCTTTGTTGTACCTAGTGGCATAGCTGGCAGCAGGCAGTGCTTCGGCTGTCTAGGCAGACGTCTTTCTCCGAGGATCATGCACGTACCGTCCCTGTGTCTTTTTGTGGGTAGCTCACTTCTCCTTATCCTTTTATTCTTTCCCAATGAATGTGCCATGGTTTGTTTACCTACTGGGGGGCATCCTGGTTGCTTCAAGGCTTGAGCAGTTATAAATCCAGCTTTTGTAAACATTGGTGTGTGCGTGTTGGCTGGGATGGAGGCTGAGCTACAGAGGGACCTCTGTTCTGTCACCTGCCTTCCCTGAAGTGGTTTTATCTCTCCCCAGTTATGTCTGCGCCTGCCAATTTCATCTCTCTAGAGAGCAACCTCTGGCCCTTCCCTGGGCTTGCTTTAGTAGGAGCCTTGAAAATCCAACTAGTCTTTGTACATGCTGGCCCAGTCCTCTGACCTTGCGCAGTCTTTAGTGATACCTACCCGCTACCTTTAGTCCCCAGGCCTCCGGTCTCTGGGAGGCAAAGCAGCCTCATTTTTATTTGCTTCCTACCATCCTACTCTTGATCCTGAATTTTAGATTTTTCTGGTCTTTAAACTAGTTAAAGTCTTATCCATTCACTTTTCCATTTTAAATTTCATTGATCTATTTCCCCCTGCACCCACAACCCCATGGTGCTGAAGACCAAATCGAGGGCCTCGTGCTTGCCAGACAAGTACTCTACCATTGAGCTACATCTCCAACTGATTTTGATAATAGTTATTACATTCTCTTTGTCTTTTCTGCCTCCAATTCATCCTTCCAAATTCTATCTTCATTGCTATACTATGATGTGAGCTGTTATAATTAATCTGCTCCCTGCTGATGAAAATCAGGTGTGTTTATTTGCTGTTACCTCTAAATCTAATACTCAGACACATATCCTTCTCTATGCATTCTTTCATGCTGTCGTCTTTTATGTGTACAGAGATTCCCATATGTGAGACCATACGATCAAAGACGTGTATGCTTTGCATATTAAAGGGATCGTCAGATTATTTTATCAAAAAGCTTATTGTTCTTCACACTCCAGCCAAGCACTCGAATCCTTTCCACTTTCCGTCTGAGGACAGGGCTCCCAGGAGGCCAGACGTGTGGGTTTCTTTTAAGCAATGTGTTTGCTCTTGCGTGGTACCTTTTTCAATAGCGCATGTTGAGCAAGGGGACTGGGCTCTCTTTAAAGTCAGGTGGAAACTGAAAGGAAACCACAAACTCCTCAGGCCCTCGTGGAGCACTTCCCACCTGCGTTTCTATGTGGCAACAATGTCTTTGATTGGAGTTTGTAAGGACAGACCTCGGAATTCCTTCTCCATCTGAGAAGCGATTGTCCCTGCAGCGGCTCCTGGGCATCCATGTACAGGATGCAGACCTACTGCAGAGAGAGGGTAGTGCATCTGGCTGATCAGAGATGGTTTTTTTTTTTTTTTCCTCTTAGGGACAAAATGTTCTCTTTAATGCTCACCATGTTTTTTTTTTTTTCTAGATCACAAAGAACAGAACCAGACAGGTTTTAGAATCACCGTGACTCATCTCTACCTGATATTTGTACACAGTTCTGATTGTGTGTGCCTGTGTGTGTTTACATATCATTGTGTGTAGGGGGTGCGCTTGCACTTGAAGGCCAGAGTACAGCCTTGGATGTCATTCTTCAGGATGCCATTTGCCACGGTTTTGTTGGTGGTGGTGATGGCAGTGGTGGTGATGGTGTCTGTTTGTGCTGCTTTTTTTTTTTTGGGATAGGGTCCCTTCACTGGCCTGAAACACACTGATTTGGTTAGGCGGGATGGCCAGCAAGCCCCATGGATCTGCCTGTCTCCACCTCCCCAGCTCTGGGATTACATGGCATGCCACTATGCCAGGCTTTTATGTGGACTGTGGGGATTAAATGCAGTTTTTATCCTTGTGTGATTAGCACTTTAACAACTATCTCTCATGGTTCTGATTATTAAGAAATCCACATTTTTTTGTGAAGAATGGAAGCATGTGTGTGTATGTGTATGGAACACTATTCTCGCGATTCCATGGTAACTTTTCCCCAGGGGAGGACACGGCCACTTGGAGATGGGTGCATGGGGAAAGAACTGGGATAGTGCAGCGTGTCCTCATTGGCCGGCCTTGCTGGGGAGGGAAGAGCCAGTTTGGCAGTCTGAAGTCTTGGGTTCAAGGCTTGGCTGGGGTCTTCCTAACTGTGTGGCCAAGGCTCTGAGGAAACCCATCTGTAGAGCAGGGCATGCTCTTGTCACCCTGGTGCCAGGCTGTCTGAATAGGGCCAGATACTATCTGTGATAGTAAGCCCATTTGCTAAGTAAGATCCCCTTGCACATTCTCCCTTTAGCTGTCTTTATGGACTCAGTTCAACACACACGTCCTGAGTGTGATTCACAGAGTGATATCCATGAGAACAAAGGCCATGCGTCTTCCTTTACCACAGTGCTACCGGCATCTACCACAGTATTTGTCAGTAAATGAACGAGAAAAATCCAAGTATAGAGAGCAGGTTTTCTCTTACCTTCTGAGACTTAAAATGTATGACACATAACTTTCACGAAAAATAGTAGCCCAACTCAGAAATAATGGTTCCTCACTCTGTGCCTGGAGCCCTGCTGGACACCTCAGATATTGCTCTACTTGTAGTATGTAATTGTTACTTACCTTTCCAGTACTAGGTCAAAATGCCTGTGACAATTAGCTTATGAGAAGGGAAGGTTCATTTTGACCGAGAATTCAGCTCGTTGACATTGACTCTATTTCCTTTGGGCCAATAGTAGGCAATGCATCGTGATGGAGAGTTCGTAGTAGAGCTGGATGTTCACCTCATGGCTTATCCGAAGCAAAGAGGGAAAGAAGGGGAGCTGGGGTCCCCTAACTTACCCCATGTGAGTGGAAGATTTTCAAGTGCCCCTTTGCTGAAAGGTTCTATCTTCTCCCAACAGTGTCATGGGCTGGCCACCAATTCTTTAACAGACCTTCCGGGGACGCTTATCCAGACCATAGCAATAACATGCTCTAGACCCGCTGTTCCAGCATTTCCTACTGATTTGTGTCGTCCTTACCAGCAGCAGTGTAAGGTACATCCCCACAAAGGTCAGCTCATTGCTACCCTTGAGGGAAGCTGGGCTTCAGTCATCTGTTCTGTGCCTCATTGCTGGAACTCAGGCCTGTGGCTCAGGGGCCTCACCCATTGCTCCCATGGCCAACTCTATCCTCCTGTCTTTTTCCTACATGCCCCATTCCATGAGGTCATTGCCCTCCTGGAGAAGCTTTTCCTTGCTCGAGTAGATGAGTGACCCTGATGTGTAATTTGGATGTAGTTTAATCAGCTGCCCCTCTTGAATCTTTCCAGAGGTTTCTTTCACATCTAGTCTTTTCTTCCTTTGGATTTACCGTGCAGAATTACTTGTTAATGTGACAAACACACACACTCACTGTTAATACGTTCTAGGTTCCTCAAATATACAGATTCATTTCGTTCTAGAACAATCCTAGGAGTAGGTATATTCTTATTATTCCTCATTGGATATTCAATCGGAAACCTTCATGGGCTGCACACATGTTTGCTGCAGGACTTTCCCATCCTTAGCTCCAGCCCTCAGAGCCCACTGGAATAAATCGACTTATTTTTACCCTGCCTCATCTCCAGGAATTAAGAGAGGTGCCTTTACTCACAACCCCCTTTGTTCTCCAGGTGGAAGACTGCATAAGAACTCAGGCCACTCAGGGTCAGTGTCCGTCTTAAATGTTTGATTGAAGGTCCGTGTGTGGCTTACCTGAGACAGAATGTGAATATTCTCATCCCCAGTTGTCAGAGTATTCCGCTGAGGTGGGAACCCCCAGAAGCTTTTGCTGGAGGAAATGAAGGGACGGTTGGGCTATAGTGTCCCCTACTGTGTGTGTTGTGCTAAGGTCTCTTTCAGTCCCAGTCCTGGCTCCACATTCAACCCGAGTCTGTTTGGAATGAGCAGGTGTTGCCTTTGTGTTCTGAATAGGGACAGAAAATAAGCCTGACCCTCTATGCTGGTGTCTTTCTAGGAAAAGAGGGAAGGAAAAACAAACCAATTTTATGTTACTTGGAAGAGGTAAAATTATAAGCATTATTAGGGATACTGTAAACTTTCCTGGGTTTGTGAGCCCTTAACTCAATTTGTTCAGTAAAGAGCTTTAGGTCTATGGAGCAAGCAGAAATAATTATCAGCACTTAAAAGAAATAGGATGTTTTGCTTAGATGCCCGGTTTTTGCTAGTCTAAAACAAAACGAAACAATGCCAAACCAACTTTTGCCCTTGTGCTTCATTTGCTTTAATGTGATTTCTGACATTGTAACTTTATATAATAAACTTTGCACTTGGTGCCATGAAAACATCTAGTTCCAGGATGTTGGAAGCCTGCTCCAACAATAAACATGTTTCCGTGTAACCATTAAATAAATAGAAACAGAGCGAGAGGTCTGGACACACGCTCTCCAGGTTGGCACTCTCCTGCGGCCGCTCCTGTTTCCCTCACGTGGAGATTAGATGACCAGAGTATCACAGGAGTGACGTGAGAAGCCTCAGTGCACTGACTGAAGAGCCTATGCGCATGCGCTGGAAGGTCTTGAGCGCAGTCATTACGTGTTCTGCCTCTGCTTCTCTTTTACCTCCACACCATGGTGCGGAGAGTACCACGACGGAGCCTTTCCATTTCTGAGCTGTTGTTCTCTAAAGCTGGGTTTCCAGGTTTCCTCATGAGGCTTCACTTCTCTGCACTTAAGCCGTGTTCTCTGGTAACATCTTCCAGAATCAGGCATTCTGGATACCAAAGACAGGAACGTCCACCAAGGCCTTGGGGTTTGTTCTACGCATTCAGTCAGACCTTATGGGATCTGCTGGTGTCTTCCAGTATCATGAATGAACACGGAGAGGATACAGTGTTGCGTCTGGTGACTGATGGCAGGTGAAACAGAGCACAGCTGAGCAGAGGGGCATGGCTGTCATATGAGCGTCACCCTCACGTGACCTTTTATCTTGCTTTTGAGGAGAGTTTAGATTAGAAGATCTCTGTAGGTCATTACAACCCTAAGTGTATAGGACACTAAAATCTCAAAATCTCACCCCAAGTTCTTTAAAAAATGTTTTCATTTATGTGTATTAATTGTGCTTCATGGTTTCATGATGACATTTTCACACATGTGTATTATATTTTTTGATTGTATTCATCCCCATTACCTTGTCTTGTTCCTGTCTTTCTCCCTTTGATTCCCTTCCTCTTCCCAACTACTTCTGCTTCTACTTTATGGTGTGTGTGTGTGTGTGTGTGTGTGTGTGTGTATGTGTATGTATGTGTGTGTATGTGTATGTATGTGTGTGTATGTGTGTGTCCCAACAAGTTGCTCACATAAGCACGAGTGAGGAGCTGTTTACAAGAGCACAGGTGTCTCCCCCTCCCTCATCAATCAACTGCCTATAAATCTTCAGGAAGACATGAGGCCTCATGAGGAGGCCCTATCCCTCCATGACCGGAAGTTGATGGGCTAAGGGTTACAAATTAACCACAGTTGCTGTGAATTCAACAGTGCAACAGCCATGTCTTCCAGCACCTGAAAGACTATCCCTCAACACTCCTCCTCTTCCTCTTGCCCTTATGTTCTGCCTGCTTCCTCTTCCATGCTGCCTCTGAGCTTTGGAGATGGTGACACAGATGTCCCATTTATGGCCGCACACTCACTCACCCGTCACTTTCTCTCCTCACTAGTTCCAAGTCTCTGCATCACCTTTGCCCACTAAAAGAAGAACCTTGTGGAGAGATAGCTCAGTGGTTGAGAGCACTGTTGCTCTCACAGAAGATTCAGGCTCAGTTCCCTGAAAATACAGGGCTGCTCACAACTGTCTGCAGTTCCCGTTCCAAGCCCTCTTGTGGCCTGTACAAGCACTGCATGCATGTGATACACAGGCATAATACATGTGGGCAAAGCAGACATACACATAAATAAAAAAAATAAATACATCCTTACCAAAGGGATGAAGAAGGAGAATAAGTACCTTCTCTGACAAAAGCCAGGAGCAGCCTGATTTACAGGTATGAACACAGATGTTTAGAAGGCAGTTTCATCGTAGGCCAAATTTATCACTAGCCCTTCTGCCCATCATCCCTTCTTTGGTGGACATGTTTCTGTCTCTGAACATCCTACCTCATGCTTCCCCTTGACTCTTCCTTCCTTCCCCTCAACACATGCCTCATGGTTTCTCTCCTTACCCAAGTTCTGCCCAGTGAGATTTACTTTGTCTCCCTGGCAAGGCTCCAGTGGTTTCTCCTCTCTCCCTATCTCCCTTCTTGAACTTCCTGTTGGGCCCTTTGCTACACTGAACAGGATGGGTTAGGTGTTGTTTTGGGTGTACGTAGAGACTTCAGAGGGGATCCTTAAGGAGTAGTGGGTAAGGAGACATGACCTGGAAGGTATAACGCCAGGGGAGATGATGATAACCCCTCTCCTGTAGCAGAGAAGATCTTTGAAAGAAGAAAATAAGCCCTTATAGTCCTTAGAATTCCTTCTCAGTATAATGATTTGTTATCAAACAAGTCAACATAATAAAGCCAAAGCAAGCATAAGCAAATACAATCAAAGACAGACTCAAGATCTTATCTGGATATCCCTGGCTAGTATGGAGTTCACTATGTAGACCAGACTAGCCTCAAATTTGCATCTACCCTCCCACCTCTGTCTCCCAGGTACTGGGATTACAGGTGTATGCTGTATACCCGGCCAGGCAAGGGAAGTTAAAATTTCAAAATATTGAGTATGGCCATGAAGCACTAACCTCATTTTATGGCAGCCACCATTCAGATAGGAACAACTGAGGCTGTGGGAATGAGATGAATAAGATAGAGCAATGGGATCAGGTAGATGGAAGAAAGACACTTGTCACCATGTGCAAGTTTATCCAGAGGCACCAGATCCTACAGGAGCTGCAAGTCCTTAGGAACTGGAGGCACTCACCAACATTTTGTAGAATGAATGAGTGACATAGACTCTGAAGGACCATGCAGTGGTTGGCTGTCACCTATCTAGCCCAGCTGGTCCTGTTCCTGCTCCTCTGATTAGCGGGCAATGTCACCTTCATCACCGTGGCATCAAATTCTGTTGTAGGTTTTCCATTGGTCTGTTAACTAGATAGTGAAGCTCGCTCCTCTCCTGCTCCCAGTCCTCTCTGGTATGACATGGGATTATTTTAGGTGGGAAGTATGAAAACATTTTTCATTGGAGACTGGAAATTCATGGAATGAGCCATACTAGATCTGGGGGGTGAGACTTCCAGATGGGGAAATAGTCATTCACAAAAACCCCCCAGTGAAGAACAATCATAGATTGATGGAGAAGAGGAAGGAGGTTCCTGTGACTGGAGCAGAGGATCTGAGGTAATGAGCTGGACAGCTGCAGGGCCAGACCAAGGCCTTATAGACCATCGCGAGGACACTGGAGGATCTTCTCCTTCTCTGAAGAAACCCTTATATTTGCACCTGTTGCAAGGAACCGCTTGTTCATCCTGGCTGCCCAGAACCAAAATAATCACACAGAAACTGCGTTAATTAAATCACTGCTTGGCCCATTAGCTCTAGCTTCTTGTTGACTAACCCTTACATCTTAATTTAACTCATTTCTATTAATCTATATATCACCATAAGGTCGTGGCCTACCAGCAAAGTTTCAACATGTCTATCTCCAATGACGGTAACGGATCCATGGCATCTCTCTCCGCTCTTCTTTTTCCCAGCATTCAGTTCAGTCCTCCCCACCTACCTAAGTTCTGCCTTATCAAGAAACCAAGGCAGTTTCTTTATTCATTAATGGCAATCACAGCACACAGAGGGGACTCCCACATCATGAACCTGGAATCCTGCTGTAGACAAGTCAGATGTGTTATTTCCATTTTAGAGATGAAGAAAATGAGACCCTGGAAGCTTGGGAAGCTGAATTCCAGATCTTCTGACAGCCAACTGTATATTCTTTCTTTGTGCTAACTCCAGCTTGATCTGTAAGGTGGATTGCCTCCCTATTTGTGGTTTTCCCTTTGTGAGACCCCAAGAAACTGACCTGAAGTGAGTCACTTGTCCCTTCTCCGATACGTATGAAGGAACTGAGAGTGATTGTCTTCCTCCAGCATTGGCATTAGTCATTACTGGAATGCCATATACAGTTTTGGCCACCAGCCTTTGGGAAACTGCAGAGGCTTTGGAGAGGTTCCAGGGCAGATCACAAAAGCAGCAAAAGGATGCATTAGTGGCCCTCTAGATAAGCTTGATGGAAGTGGAAGTGAAGGATGGGACAACTGTGACTCTCAAATAACTGAGCTCTCTGCCTGTTTTCTCTCCATCTCCCTGGAAGATGGAGCTGGAGAAGGTCAGGTTCAATTGCAGTCATACAACAGAGAGTGCTTGAGTATAATGTACGTGTTAGCAGCAAGCATCATTACATCCCTAAGAAGGCCACTCAGAGCAGCTCTAGAAACTGGTCCTTAGGACTGTGTAGAAATCAGTTATGCGTGGGTCAGAGAGATGGCTCAATGATTAAGAGCATTGACTGCTCTCCCAGAGGACCCATATCCAAAACCCAGCACCCACATAGCAGCTCACAACTGTCTGTAGGAAATCTAGATGAGATCCTCTTCTGCCTTCCTGGTGCACTGCACACACATGGTGCACATACATATATGCATGCAAAACATCCATTGTCAGAACATAGAAGTAAATTTTAACAATTAGTTATTCTTTAAACATTAGACATTGATTTTTATCAGGGGTTGTTCTAACCTTTTGTAGTCACACAACTCCCCCAAGATCATGAGAGAATATTCTTTAAGTATGGTCTAGCCTGACCTTAGGCAGACAATTCCAGGTGGTTGACCTAGGTTTCTGGGGTACTTTAGGTGAAGGGGCAAAGAGTAGTGCACATGACTGAGGTTTGAGGGTACACTGGTATTCGAGTTTCCTTTCTATTGCTGTGATAAAACATTCCAACCACCAATAACTTAGAAGAGGAAAGGGATGAACTTAGCTTACAATTTAAATCACTGAGAGAAATCGGGGCAGGAGCACAAGCAGGAACCCGAAGCAGAAGCCATGGAGAGACTCTGCTTACCGACTCAATCTTAGCTGGCTTTCTAATGCTTCCCAGCACCACCCGCCCACGGTGCCTTTTGCAGCAATCAGCAATGTAGACAATCCTCTCAGATATACCCACAGGCCAATCTGATAAGCAAGCTTTAATTGAGATGGTCTTCTTAGGCCATCCCAGGCTGTGTCAAGTTGGACAACCACATTTCACTTGTTAGAGTTCTCTGTTCATCTGTTAAAGAAGAATCCTAGGACATCTTGATTGACAGCCATTTTTTTCCACATGATCTGTAAAGAACCCCACGTCCTAGGTCCCCCTTCCTCACTTGCACCTGTCTTTTCTCAAGCTGCACGGAATGGAGTGCGTGATGACTCATCTGGGAGAAGAAAGACAAAGCAACCCAAAAAAACTCCATCTGCTTTGTCAGGAGACACCGCCGAGGAAACAGATGTTCCCATGCTCTTCGGTAGATGTTTTCAGCCATATGACACTGACCGCCTCGTGGTTCCACCAATCATCCTTGAAGTGCTTGTTCAGTGGGGACAATGAAGCACAGGATAAAAGGCTGCTCAACTTAATGCCTTGCTCAGTGTCACAGAGAACAAAGAGCTGTTGGCCCCATCTAGACTGCATGCTCACGGCTTTTCTTCCATGAGATTCTGTGCTCTGTAGATGGTCTGGGTAGCACTCTAGGGTGCTAGACGACCTTGCCTTCTTCCTACAGGCAGAATATTGTCACAATTCCACATCCATGAATCTAGATATCCTCCCACCCACAACCCTAGAGACTAATAGGACCTAGATAAACTATTACAGAGATACCTAGAATCTTGCCTTTAGGTGTTTTTAGATCTTGGCAAGGTGACAAAACCTGGGCATTTCAAGGTTACAATAATGAGCAGGCGCTGGTCACATTGACAGCATAGTCAGGAGATGAAGATTCATCTTAGTCATGTCTTTGCTCATTTGTGTGCTCATCCATTCATGTGGCAGGTGCCCTGTACTGCACTGTCCTGCACTGAGGCATAGGATCCCACAGTGAGCCAGGCAGGCTGGTCTCCACTTTGATAGGATTTTCATTGGAGGGTAAAGAGGCAGTGGATGTGGACATTAATTAAAACAAAACAAAACAAAACATTCAGTAGCAGAGAAGGAGCCATAAGATAAGAGATAGGATGGTAGGAGTAGGTAAGATGGAGGGCAAGATTTGGGTGACCAAGGCTTATATTCTGGGAGCTCTGGACACACCAATTTCATGACTGTTCAGGAATGGCTTGGGGTTGACTTGCAGGGGACAATACCAATGAGAGCCACCATGCCCTGTGACTTCAGCAGGGGATCAGTCCGTTTCCTCCTTTCTTAAGAAACTCAGTGCCCTGTTGAGCTATTAGTTTTAGTAAGTAGAATAATGTATATTATGCATTTCCTTGGTTTCTGTTCTGTTTGCCTTGAAGAAACC
The DNA here is from genome assembly GCF_950005125.1 of Chionomys nivalis. Lineage (NCBI taxonomy): Eukaryota > Metazoa > Chordata > Mammalia > Rodentia > Cricetidae > Chionomys > Chionomys nivalis. Next base: position 21,180,899 of record NC_080098.1, on the reverse strand, counting down.
AAGACCAAGGCATCTTATAGAAGAAAGTGTTTAGTTGGGAGCTTGCTTACAGTTTCAGTGAGTAAGTCCATGATCATCATGGCAGGGAGTGTGCAGCAAGCGGGAGGCTTGGTGCTGAAGAAGTAGCTGAGAGCTCACGGTGATCTACAAGTTGCAGACAGAGATAGTGGGGGAGGAAGGAAGGGAGGGGGGGAGGGCCTGGCACAGGTTTTTGAAACCTCAAAGCCTACCTCCAGTGACACACCTCACACCTAAACATACTTTCCAATCTTTTCCAACCCACATAGTCCACCAACTGGGAACCAAACATTCATGTACGACCTTTGGGAGGCCATTCTCATTCAAACTGCTACAGGCCTAAAGTTGGATTTGCTTACCTGTTGTTTGTTGTGTGTCCTGGGAGCCTGTGGCACATTGAGGGAGATCCTGACCTCACAGAATGCATCCTAAGGCAGGTAGAAGGATAGACACACCATTAAAAGAGAAGAGGATTTGAGTCCCTTCCCAGGCAAGACCAAGGACTCTCTGCTGTTCACATCCTCCATTCTGCTTCTGCAAGTGTCAGTAGACAATAAAAAATGAAACCTACATATTTTACTTGGCAAACTAATTTTATTTTTAGTGCTAAACCTGTTGAGAATGGGAGCAATGAACTGTAGAATTAAGGCATTTTATCTCATAATGATTCTTCCTTCCTTCCTTCCTTCCTTCCTTCCTTCCTTCCTTCCTTCCTTCCTTTCTTTCTTTCTTTCTTTCTTTCTTTCTTTCTTTCTTTCTCCTGTCTAAGACATGCACTATCAGTAAAACCCAGAATTTCTTTTGTGCATCGAAATGATACTCCATAGAATATTGTATTAGTGACAGTTCACTACTTACAATACATATTTTAGTAAGAACAGAAATTCAATAGACACCTAAGAGAACCAAGAACTCTAACCCTGGTTGCCTTGCAGATTTCCCTTGTGGATAGTTTAGTTAACTCTTTTCCAAAGCACCTTTAGGAATCTGACCTTTTGATTGTGGTAAAACTTATATAACATGGGCTGGAAAGATGGCTCAGAGGTTAAAGAGCACTGGTAGTTCTCCCAGAGGACCTGAGTTCAGTTCCCAGCACCCACATGGCAGCTCACAACTGTCTTTAATTCCAGTTCCAGGGGACCTAACACCCATGGCAAAATACCAATGTGCATAAAATAAAAACAAATACATTAAAAAAACATATATAATGTTAGCGTTCTCTGTTAGCTATGTTTGAGCACCTCTGTGACATTAAGCCATTGTTGAGTGACCCTTAACTTATTATCCATCCACAGAAATGCTTTGTTCTTTCATAGTCTTTGGAGTTTTTGCAGGTTTGTGTGTGTTTGTGTGTGTGTGGGTGGGTGTGCTAATGGACATGTCTCACTTCACTAGACACTACTGTTCTTAGTTTTAGTTTACAGATGATAGCTTGTTGAATTCCCATCAGAACTCTATAATGGGATCTCTATCTGTCTGTCTGTCTATGTAGATATCTATCTCTATTTATGATCGATAGAGATATCATAGATAGAGATAGTAGATATGTATCTTTATCAGTAAGAACATAGACCAAGTAGGGTTAAGAAACAGCTTTCAGCTGATACAGTATATGAATGTGGAATGGGAATTTGAGCCCATGTTTCTCTGAACCAGAGACCTTTCCTGTTGTGCTACAGTGCCGATTTTTCAGTTAAAAAATGGAGAGTATTTGGTTTTGGCATTGTGCCTTCTGGCAGGTAACTGTTTTCAGCAGAGATTAGGCTAGTGTTAGTGTTTTGTTTTTGTCAGAATGCTGGATGCGTTTCCTTTGGACATAAATTTTCTTGCTTTATAAGTTTGAGGAGCCACTGAGCACCAACAAATAGGTACCTCTGAAAGCTACAGGAAATTAAAAGTATCCTTGCTGTTTTAATTTTTTTTTTTTGTGGTGCTAGGAGTAGAACCCAGAACCTTGTACATGTAGGCAATTTCTCTACTTATGAAGTTCTTTCTGATTTGATTTGAAAGGCAATTTAGACACCTAGATCCTTTCCTTGTGTTATTGTATCTAGAACTCCTGATCATCCTGAAAACCTTGAGTCTAATAAGACTATCTTAGTTCCTGTTCTACTACTGGGGAAAGATTCCGTGACCAAGGCATTTAATTGGGGCCTCGCTTACAGTTTTGGAGGCTTAGTCCATTATCATCATGGTGGGGAGCATGGTGGCAAACAGGCAGACATGGTGTGGAGAAGTAGCTGAGAACCCTACATCCTGATCCTCAGGCAGAGGCAGATAGGGTGGGGGCAGACAGAGACCAGAGACACACAGGGGTAGGGGATGACAGGAACACAGAGGGGGGCAGGAGAGACCTGGTATGGGCTTCTTTGTGGCTTCAAAAGCCCTCAATAAGGACATACCTCCTCCAACAAAGACACATCTCCTCCAACAAGGACAAACCTCCTAGTCCTTCCCACCTGAGCCTGTTGAGGACATTCTTATTCAAACCACCACACTGACTTAGTGTCTTTTCTCATTTCTGTGATAAAATACCCTGACAAGAGCCACTCAAGGGAAAAAAGGATTTATTTAGCTCACAATCCCATGTCACAGTCTGTATTAGTTCCTTTTTTATTGCTGTGATAAAATACCAAGACCAACACAATTTATAGAAGAAAGAGTTGATTTGGCTTATGATTCTAGTGGGAAAGGAGTCCAGCATGTTGAGAATTCTAGCAGCAAGCAGCATACACGGTGTCTGGAGCAGAAGGTATTGAGCTGCGGGCAGGAAGCAGAACGTGAACGTGAAATGGCGCGTGGCTTTTGAAAACTCAAAACCAGTGACATATTTCCTTGAGCAATACCACACCTCCTAAACTTACCCAAACAGCACCACCAACTTGGGGCCAAGCATTCACATGCCCAAGGCGATGGGGGACATAATGAGGTAGTCACTCTGGCAAGAACTTGTGTGTATATATATATTTCTCATAATCGGGAACAGAGAGCAATGTGTGCATGCTTGCTAGTGATCAGCTCACTTTCTCCAATCTTGCCCAGTTCAGGATCCCCTGTCTAGGGAATGGTACCACAATAGTGAGAGGGTCTTCCTACCTCAGTTAATGCAATCAAGATAATCCCCCATAGGCATGCTCAGAGGCCCATCTCCCCAGCAAGTCTAGGATGTGTCAGGTTGACAGTTAGCACTAATCATCACAATGAGGAAGCTGATGTGTTCTGTTTACCACCTTGCCCACAGAAGAAGGCACCCAGGCCCTTTATGCAAACACATGGACGTGTGGCACACTTTTCCTTCTTAGTCTTATTTTTGGCTAGGCATATGTGGAGATACCAGCAGGAGTAACAGCCCAGAGAAAGGTTCTGAAGTTATCGGATCTGCTTACGTCAAGGTACATAAAAGTGCACATGCATCAGTAATCTCTTTGGAAGGTACGCCCTGTTAACACAGTAAAGAATTAGCAATAAAGCATCCCAACTCCTTTAGCCTGCATGCTACTATATTAAGCGTATCACTCAGATGGGAACACAACCATATGGTGGCAGAGGGAAAGAAACATGTTCTTTCTCTACTCTGACATGCAAACAAGAGGGAGGATACTGCAAAGGCGCAAGCTGATTTTTAGTCTTAGAGTAGGAGAAGACCACCTCAGCCCAGTGCCATCATCTAACGCCCTGACCGGTGTCTCCAGCCACCAGAGACAGCAGAATGAGGAGGGCAAATGGGAGGAGGGTCTAGAGGCCTGTGTTGCAAGAGGGGCCTCTGGAGATGGAAGGGGTTCCTGCTGAGTTAGGAGGAACCCCCTTCTCCCCATCCATCCCCCTTCCCATCACTCATTGACTAGAGATAAAATATAAAGGATTGGGGATGGGGAAAGACCAAGCTTCTGGAAGATTCTTTCATTTTTTACCTCATGTGTAGATGCAGAGATACTTTATTTCCAGGCCCTCCTTGGTTATTTGAATGCCTTCTTATTGTCCTCACTGCCCTCTTCTCAAAGTCAATATGCCTGGTCTAGCTGCTCTTCATAATCTACCACTTGATTTTGGTATTATACCATCCATTCCCATATCCATATCCGCCCAGCCTCCTCCATTCCTCATCCCTTTACAGTGCAACCACACCAAATCCTAGAAACCCGAAAGCTCTGAGCTTTCTGACACCTCAGGCCTTTTGAAATGATTGTTACCTCCACTTTTCAAGGTGTGTGTGTGTGTGTGTCCCTTTGTTTCCTACCCCACGCCCCTTCTCTTGGACAAATCCTATTTACCCTTTCTTTTCATCAGAAAGTCTGCCCTAAGCCCACTAATATATCTTAACCTTGCAGTCACCCAAGAAACAGCCCTGAGGCTGACATCTCTGTAGACCACCTAGGTTTTCATTATCTCCATAGCTAGAGTTCAGTACGTGTTTACTGAAGGAGTGGGTGATCCAGCTCACATCGGCTGTGGATCTTCCCTACCCACCCCACATTTCGTATCATCTGATCTATAACTGTAGGGAAATAGTAGGAGGCAGGGAGGCATGGCTTGCTGCCACCTTCTCTCTGACAGAGTAGAAAGGCGTCCACCCACCTTACTCTCCCTCTTCTTCCTTGTTACAATCTAGAATGTTCCTGCCTTGCTGTTGCATTCTCGCATAACCTTCATATGGGGAAGGTGTTCAGAGAATGAACACCTTGCTAACTCCTAGAAATAAATAGCTGCTTGCCTTCTTGTGGTTGAACGTCTAAGTGAATTTCTTCAGGTGGCTTCAGTAAAGAGGACTTTTATCACGTGAAAGACGAAGCCTTCTTTTGCTTCTTTCCCCTTGCAAATATGGAGAAAGAACTTCTCAAGGATGTAGCTTGAGTGTGTGTTTAGTTTCTATGTGTGTTTATGCATGTGTATGTGTGTTGGTGCGCATCTATGTGTGTAGTGTGTGCGTGCATGTGTATGTGTGTATGTAATATATGTGTGTGCACATGTGTATGTGTGTATGTAGTATGTGTGTGCATGCGTATGTGTATATGTAGTGTTATGCCCATGTGTATGTGTGCCCATGTGTATATCTATATGTGGTATGTGTGTATTCATATGTGCATGCATGTGGGGTATGTATGTACCTGTGTATGTGTGCACATCTGTGTGTATCTATATGTGATATGTGTGGTGTGTGTGTGGTGTTATGCACCTGTGTATGTGTGTGTGCATATGTGCTTATGTGTGTGTATCTCTATGGTGTGTGTGTGTGTGTGTGTGTGTGTGTGTTTGGCCCCCAGAGACGGAAAAGGCTTTAAGCACACTCTGCCTCAGCACTGAGGATATATCAGGAGCATTTTCATCTGCATTCCCTCAAGGACACATCATGTGAAAACTTGTTTTAAGGGAGAGCTAATGTTTATTTACTTTATAATTAATATTTTGTTGGGCTTTTTATGTGTGGGGTGTCCATCTGTTTATTATTTGTGTAGTTACCACGATTTGCATACCATTGTGTTAATTACCAGATAATTTAAGCCCTTAGGTATGTCTCATGATAATGCTCTTGGAAAACGATTTCTGTTTAACCATGAGATGACAAGAAAATGTCTATTTCTTTCTTGGGAAGTCTGTCTCTGTCCCTGGAGTTGAGTCTGTGACATCTGTATGCTAAATTTCTCAGAAAGTGTCTCTCAGGCTCCACCGACACACTGGTACCTTTTGAAAGCATTAGAGCTTCAAATTCTGTGACTTTACTGAGAGTGAGCAAACCCGTGATGTAGGGGTTGAAAAGTTCCCGTGGATGGATGGCAAGCATCCTTATCTGTACTCTGTAAAACAACTCAATCCCCTTGTCTACAGGAGTCTCTGGACCTAACACTACCCCTAAAAGAATCCTTTTGTTGAGCTGCCAGTGAGACACACTGAGGGCTTGTCTCCATCCCTTCCCGTTAGACAGAGCTTTATCTGCCTTACAAGGTTCACCAGCGGAAGAAGCAACCGGTAAATAACCACACAAACCCTAGCCATGGTATCCAGCAAGTGTAGGCAGCACTCTTCTTGGCCCCCATGCTGTGAGAGACAGTGATGTCCACCTCATAGGTGGCCCTCCTTGAGCGAGCTCCGTGCTCTCGATACATTTGCTAATCAACATTTGTCTACCGATTAAACTAAATCTTATTGGGAGATACTATTTCAAGCCCATGGGATGAATAACATGCAATTTCAGCAGCAAGTGGTGCCTTATTTTCTCAGTGGAAGCCTTGAGGGAAATAGCGCTAAGCAAATACAAACTTTTCTGTCATGAGCTGTAATCAGGCTAACGTTTGCATCTCCCTGAACTTGGTGAAAAGAACATTCTATGCATCTGTACATTCTCACAGGCTATCCCCTAGCCCAAGCAGTTGTTAAGTTGATGGATCATGTTCCTTCCTACACGTGACACAAGAATTTTCTCCTTGCCCTGTAACGTGGGAAAGGTTGCAAGTCCCTGCACTCTGCTTCTCATGGCAGCTGGGAAGGTCTTCCTTTCATGTATGTTATGATAAATATTATGTCAATGTCCACAGATAACCTTAGGTGACAGGAGAACTTTTTGTGAGTGGTGGTCAATAATGTTGGTTTGCCACGTAGCCCAGCCTGGCCTCGAATTCTCAATCCCCCTGTGTCAACCTTTTGAGTGCTGGGGTTATGTGCACTTAAAATTCAGCTTTAAATTTTAGTGCTGGGATTGAAGGTTGGGCATCACGTATGAAAGGCAAGTACGTGCCTACCACTGAGATCTAGCCACCTTCCTTACAATACAGTTTTGATAAACACTTAAATTGCTTTAATAAACAGAGACTGTTAAAAGTTGAGACACTTGAATCTGCAATGCTAAGGAAATAAATTGGCTCTGGACATATGCTAAAACATATTGAAGAGGTGAGTGTGGGGCCATAAGAGATGGAACCAGGACACTCGGAGTCACAAGAGTTTAAGGTAAAAGGCCATGTCTATACCTATCTTGTTGTATTGTAAGTATTTATTTACTGGCCTGGGTCTTAGGCTGTAATTTATTGAAGCCAGATCAGTATGTCATTTATTTCAGCATTTGCAGGACCTAATACATAAGATGTCTTTAATAAATGGTTCTTGAGTGAGTTAATGCTTATCCTTGTAGAGCCATAGAAAAATAGAAGTTAAATGATACCACAATGAAATGGCTACATGACTGACTAAGTAGTCATAGCCAACGGCTCCTGAACAGTGAGCTAGCACAAATTGAAAGGAAATGCTCAAGATTTTCTGCAGGCTGGCTCAGAACATATTCATTCCAATATGGAGAGAAAATAGCTTGGATGAAGACATGAAAGGCCTGCTTATTAAATTTACATATGGCCAGAAGCTAGATCCAAAATGATTCTACCAATACTACATGGCACAATGAATTGCATTTTTTAGTATTCTAATTTACTTTTGCCACCCATCTTTATTTTTTAAAACTTCTCTTAAGGTTTCTAGTTCTGATTGGACCCAGACAAAGTAAAAGAATATTCCAGAGTTATTACTGTGGAGTAAAAGGAAATTATAAAAACGATAAGCTGAAAGTAGTCTTCAGGGAGGAGGGCAGAGGAAAAGGATCAGCGGGAAGAGTGTGTGCTGGCAAGCACGAGAACTTGAGTTTGAATCCCCAGGCCTCCTCTGGCCTCCGCAAGTACATGCACAGGCATACACACCTACACACCTATAGTGTGAGCACAGGTGCACACACGCACACACACAGTAATTTTGGTGGAATGAATTCCATAATCTTTTTTTTCTCTTGAAACTGTTAGATACTAGGGATAGCTGCTTTATTTTCCTGACCAAACTGTTCCTCCTATTTTGTTGCAGTCTGTGGCTATGTTTGTTCTCTGGGTTGTAGGGGCCATCTAGGCTTCCTCACCTGCTACCCTTCCCTCAAGGCCTACCTGAATAAGTGAAACAGAGTGACATTAACCTTTTGAATTTTTCTACTTTCTTTTCCTAACAAAATTGTTTATTTCCTTATTAGTGTGAGAGAAATGGGGGACAGCAAGCAGTACCCAAGGATTCTGCCAAATGAGTACGCCTTTGACATTAAAATCCACTTTGTTTCCTTTGTTGTGAAAAAACAAATTATTTGGTGTCTTAATGCGTCATTAAAATTACTATTTCCTTACCAAGACTGAGACCTGGAAGCTGGAAACTTCCGTTACTTTCTCCTCAGAAGCTGGCTTGTCTGGGCTGTTGGCCCTCTGCCTGCTCAGACTATTTCCGGCTTCCCTACAGACTTCCTGCTGAGGTGACTGGTCCTAGGCTCTTGGCAGCCTTGGCTGTGGAGCTGGCAGACTGTCAGGGGTGAGGTATTCCTGAGTTTCAGAAGGGGCTCCCGGCTTTCCCTCCTGAATTATACATTCTCTTCGTTGGCAGTGCAAAGCTCTGATTTCTGTCTTGTGTTGCTTCACTGAGAAAATGTCTTTTGATATTATTTTTTATAAGCCATTGCAATTTAATATTAATTTTATATTAATATTCCTGTAAGGCTATGCAAGAAGCATACCTTCTTCATCTCTGAAGGAATGGAAATTGGTGTCAGCAGCTCACATAGACATTTCTTATGTTAGTAATAGATTTTTAAAATTATTTATTATTATTCTATGTGTGTGTGGGGGAGGGTACATACATGCCATGGCATGTATGTCGAATTCACAGTTTTTGTGTCGTTCACTTTATAGTTTCTGAGAGTCTAACTCGGATCAGCAGGCTTCCTTACCTTTAGCTGTTGAGTCCTCTCCCTGGTCAGGAATAGATTTCCAGTACTCAGAAATCTACATTGGAGTGGAAGGTTGGATGACCTTACAGATGGGTGGCCCTGACTTCCTCTCTGACCCGCCATCGTCGTTCTCACAACGTCCAGTCTTTATCATTTGCCTCAGATCTTGTAGGATCACTCCAAAGTTCACCCCCACGTGCCTTGTTCCTTTTACATTTTAAGTGGTTGAGCATTTTCATAAAGTATATGAGATGCATTTAAAATTTTTCAGTGCTCTTTGTTTAACGGGACCAGCCATCTATCTGCCACTATTTTTAGCCAAGATTAATAGCAATGACATTCATTACTGAGCCATCCCTTCTAATGTTGTCTCTAAACCCAGGGAGTAAATGCTATTTTTGTTTATAGATAGAGAACAGCAGGGAAGAATATGAACTTCTTCACTTGTTGCCTCATCTGGGCCTGGTAAAATGTGTTTGACTGTAGGCAAGGGTGTTCAAGTTGGCTTGAACAATAAGTGGGGTTCGTTGACTGTTGCGTCTTATTGCTCAGAGGTGTGTGGTGGGGCTTGCATTTGGTTTGACTGAGGAAAACAACGTTGTAACCCAGACTTGGCTGCTAGCACTTGTTCTCTGCTCACCACACTTTCCTTCTATTGTGGGTTCTTTTGTGTGGTCACAAGGTGACCACCAGTGACTTCTATAACCACGACTTCCTTATTCAAGGCCTGAACCTAATACCCAAGTCTCAGACAGGAATGGGAATAGCTCTTCTTCATCACACCAATTGTGTGCCAGTGTTGTGATCCCTCAATAGGAAGATGCAAAGGAAGGGTTCAACGGTCAGTGGGAGTCAGCCTTGTGTCCACCATCTATCTTAAAATGCTAAGGAATCAAAATTAGTCAGGGAATACTAATCTCTCTAGTTTTACCATGTAGCTGCTTTACTTAAATTCTTCTTAATTTCTGTACTTTCTCATACATAATCTAATTTTTACATGAAAAGGAAAAACATCATTAAGTAGAAGCTTCTATTTAGTATCATCCTCTAAACAGAAGAAATTCCCATGGGAAGAATTACTTTAATTTTTTATTTTATGTATGTAAATGTTTTGCCTGCATGCCTGTCTGTGTACCATGTGTGTTCCTGGTGACCATGGAGATCAGAGGAGGTTGTCAGATTCCCTGGAACTAGAGTTACTGGAAATTGTGAACTGCTATGTAGGTGCTGGAGACCAAACTCTGAGTCTTCTGTAAGAGGAACACTTGCTCCTAACCTCTGAGCCATCTCTTATGTAGAAACTGGACAAAATCTCAATTCTTTGGATGGAAGGTGATTACCCCCAAATCAAACATTCTTATAATTGGCTTTTAAAAGATTTTTCCCTCTGAAAATTAGAATTGTGGTTTCCTGAAATGCCCGTGAACAGTCTGAGTATGACTTTGTTTAATGGGTTGTGCTTTCCCTGCCTGACTTGAGTCTCTCACTGGACCACAGTTGCGAGTAAAGTAGGAATGTGAAAAACTCTCATCATGTAACTTATATTATCATACTATTTCAGAAATAGCAAAGCTCCTTTGTCTGGAAAAATGTATCTGTCTTAAAGAAGCATGGAGAAATGCACCCATGATTTCATTGCAGCATCTCAGAGCCATTAACACTATAGACAATGATGTCCCCAAGGAAAGAGCAAGTTGTGGCTCTGAAGCCAGTTGTGTCACCTGACTACGCATGAGGCTGTGGCAGGTGATCAGCCTCCTGAATCTCAGTTTCCAAAAAAAAAAAAAAAAAAAAAAAAAGTAATAGGCTCCTCCCCTAGTTCTCAGCTTTTCAAGTTAAATATTGAAGGAAGTATGATTAGCCGGTGTCCCACACATCCTAATGTTAATGACATTAATCCAGGAAACCAGGGCTGAACAAGAAAAGATGCAAAACCTGACTACATTGCAAAGTACTGTCCTGTTACTTCACAAGTGCCGTTTAGTTGCCGTGCCAGATTCTGTGGTTTTAGAAACACACAATGCTATACAATTATACACAATGTTATACATTATTATACACAGTTTCCTGGAAGTGTGCATAGGAGGTAAAAATGTGGCGGTGTGTAGTGGCCCTCCTCTTTATTTTCAACACTTGGGAGGGAGAGGCAGGCTGCCCTATGAGTTTGAGGCTACACAGTTACAAGTTAGCCTACATAAATTAGTTACAATGTAGTCTACAAAGTGAGTTCCAAGCCAGCCAGGACTACATAGTGAGACCTACTTCTAAATAAATAAAAAATTAATTAATTAAATAAAACTGTATAGAATCCGTGTATATAACTATATGTGTAGAGGGAATGGGGCTGGCTTTTACTTGGGCAGGATTTACTTTGTGTTCCAGAATATTCCATTAGACCTGGACCAGAGGACTCTTGCTTTTCTATCCTGTGCCTGTACCACTGTGTTCTTTTGTGAAGTGAGATATCTGTGGTTTGAGGACACAGGTCAAGAAGACCTTCGTATCCAGTACCTGTCTTCTCCTTTGGCTCTTGAAATTGCTCTCCAATGACTTCCAGTGAGTTTCTGTAGGTTGATATGGGAATCCTTCTGAGCCAGTCCTCCAGAGTGTTGGCAGAACCTTGGACAGCTGAAGTCTGAGACAGGATTGTACCAGAATGTGGATGGAGTTTAGAAGAACAGGCCACGGTTTTAAACACCCAGGAAAAAGATGAAGCATTAGCTCAGCTGCGTGTGGTGGTACACACCCAAGAGCATGGTGGTACACACTCATGTGCATGGTGGTACACATTCATGTGCATGGTGGTAAACACCCATGAGCACAGTGTTGCATACCCATGAGCACAGAGATGCACACCCATGGGCACAGTATTGCACACCTATGAGCACAGAGGTGCACACCCATGAGCATGGTGGTGCACACCCATGTGCATGGTGGTACACACCCATGTGCATGGTGGTACACACTCATGTGCATGGTGATAAACACTCATGTGCATGGTGGTATACACCCATGAGCACAGTAGTGCACATACATAAGCACAGTGGTGCACACTCATGTGCATGGTGCTACACACTCATGAACACAGTGGTATACGCCCATGAGCACGATGGTGCACAGCCATGAGCATGGTAGTACACACCCATGAGCATGGTGGTGCACACTCACGTGCATGGTGGTGCACATTCATAAGCATGGTGGTGCACACTCATGTGCATGGTGGTATACTCCCACCCATGAGCATGATGGTGCACACCCATGGGCATGGTAATACACACCCATGAGCACACTAATCAGGCAGCTGAGCCCAGAGGGTTGTGAGTTCCAGGCCATTGTGGGCTACAAAGTCAGACCCCCCTGAAGTCCAGTTGTATTGGTTGAGACTACTACCCATACCACAATCTTGTGGTGATTAGTTTGATGATTTGTTGTTTTGATTTTATTTATTAGTAATGTGTTTCTTGGGGATTGGGCTTTAGTAAGGTCTCAGAGTTAGAACACATGCTTAGCAGCTGCGAGGCTCAAGACTAAATACCCAGCATTGAAAAAAAGGTAGGGTGTTCTTTTTTAATTTAGGGGGGTGTTTTCTTCAGACAAATAAAGAATTTATATTCTAAGCCCTTTGTCATCATGGCCAGCTGAGTGCTAGTGGTTTTCCCATCTCAACAGAGATCTTGGTTATTGGTCCTCAGATGTGCTTAGCCATCTGAATCCCCAGAGACCTAAACTCCATGATTCCCACATTCCACCTGCCTAGCCATGGAGCTTTGGGAGGCTAAGAGCTGAAAGTGTGTGGGTCTTCGCAGTGCCACTCTGCGTCTCCCCGCTCATTTGACTGCGGTGTCCCCTCTGCCCAAGGACCACTGTGTTGCTCTGCTTTCCTTTCTACCTGTAAATGGAATTAGTTCTGACCAGGAGACATTTTGTATAGTGGGTGTTTCTTAAAGCGTGTGCTTTGTCAGGTTTTTATTGCACTCCACGACCACCATTGCTTGATCTTCATGTGGAGTTACTACTAGACTCCAAGTGAGTGAATGCTGAGCGAAGAAAGTACGGGTAGTCATGTTTCTGGAAAGAGGAGAGGTTGGGTAAAGAATGTCCTCGAGGAGCCGTCGGTGACTTCCGGTTAGATGAGAGCATCTCTGCATTATCAGAAGTTCTTTCAAGTGGGTGGCACATTTCTGTCCAAAATGTTGGCTGTTGGGGCTGGAGAGAGAGCTCAGTTATGCAGGGCTTGCTGTGCAAGCCTGAGGACCTGAGTTCCAACTGCAGAGCCCATGCAGAAAAGCCGGGCATGGTGGTGCATGCTTGTAATACCAGCACTGGGGAAGCAAAGATGGGCAGATCCCTGGGGACTTACTGGCCAGTCAGCCTCACCTAAGTGGTGAGTTTAAAGTCACTAAGAGAGTTTGTTTCAAAACAGAAGGTGGAGAGCAACTGAGGAAGACAAAGTTGACCCCTGACCTTCTTGCACATGTGGGCATGCCCCTCCCCTCTGTGTACCTGCTTGCACTCACACAAGAACATGCAATCACACACACACACACACACACACACACAAATGCATGCATATACCTGCTTGCACCCACACAAGAGCATGCAATCACACACACAAATGCATAAATACACGAATTCACATGTGTGTTTGTTGCTGGTGAAGGTAAGGAAGTCGATCTATATTCTGTGGTTACAGACTTTCAGTCCGTGACATTCTCCTTCTGGAGCTGTATGACTACTCTGAAGAAAGAAAGCCCAGATAGTGGCAGGCAGTCATCATTTCTCACCATCCACTTTTCCTTTAGAGGGAGGAAACCCTGGCGGAGTTGGGAACTGATGTTCTGCAGAGCTCCCAATCTCGCCATCATTGCCTGCTAAGAGAGTGTGAGTCAGCCTCGTTCTCCAAGGAAACCTAGATATTTACACTGCAGTCAATTTGACTTTCTCCACTTGCTCATGAAGAAAGAGGAACGTGTAAATGAACTGTCTGCTGGGAAATTAAAAGTAGTGAGGTAAAATTCCATGCTTCGAGTCACACCATGAGTGGGAGAGAGCAAATCAGGACTCCAACCAAGTGTGGCTTACAGGGATCTGTTTCCCGTGGTTCAATTAAGTCTTCCCGTGACAGAAATCCTTATGCTTTCTTCTCCCTGGTTCCTGCGTATCGCTTCTCAGTTCTTTTCATATAAAACCTGAAGGTGAACTTGGCAACGAACCTCTTACCATGTTATAACTAACCTCAGAGTAGGCTGCCTTCTTTCCGGGGCTTTTTCTACTTCAGTCGTGGTACACATGCACACCATCACCTGCTCCCTTCCACTCCCCTCCCAAGCTCTTTCCCCTTCTCTCTGTGCCTGGCTCACTGGCCAAGGCCCAGAACACAAGATGTCACTGAATACAGAGGAAGTCACCGAACCATACTGAGCCAGGTTGAGTTTCCATGTTCCCACGCTGTCTTGTGATATTTACGTACACCTCTCTGTGTTCCTGAACCGGCCTGGGAGCCACCTGGCGCTGTGTTCTCATCTTGCCATCTTCACTGCTTGGCCCCATGTCTGGCCTTCGTCTAGACTCTCTTGACGTTTTCGGAAGGCTGGGTCTGTAAGCTTTATGTAAGCTCTCTGTGTATCGCATGCTGTGATGCTCCACAGTAAACTCTGAGAAAGAGATGGTGACAGTCACAGGCTTGCTTGCCCTGCCCACCTTGCTCCCTCCACCTGCCCCAGGCTGAAGTGTGATCAGAAACTCCTTGTGCCCTCATCCCTCTGTGTGAGACCGTAAGTGCTGGGAAATTTCCATACATGTATATATGTATATTTGTGTGTGTTGGCATCTCTTCGCCTCTTCTCTGTCCCCATTGTTGGGTTGCTGGTTTCTTGCTATTGTTAAAAATAACTGTTGGGTTTAAAAAAGTATCTAAATAAGAAGAGGGAGGTTCAAGAGTACACTCTTATTATTAGAGATAACTCTGTGTGTGTGTGTGTGTGTGTGTGTGTGTGTGTGTTTGGAGGTCAGAGGTTAACGTCATGTGTCTTATTCTATTGTTCTCTATGTTAATTTTTGAGGCGGGGGGGGGCGGGTTCACTGAACCTGGAACTCACCAGTTCAGCTAGGCTGACTGGCCAGAGAGCTCTGGTTATCCGCCTGCCTCTACTTCTCCAGTAGATGCATGCTGTCATGTCCAAGTTTTACACGAGTCCTGGGGATCTGAACTCAGGTCCTTGTGCTTGCACAGCAAGCACTTTATTCATTGAGCCATCTCCCCAGCCCCGAGCCATCTCCCCAGCCCCGAGCCATCTCCCCAGCCCCGAAGATAATTTTTTGAGAGTAGAGGCAGGAATTGTCTTTCTATTGAAACATCTCAGTAATAACTGTCTACTCAAGGTCAAGTGTGGCAAATAACTTTTTATTGAATTTCTGAATTGCTCTATTGTACCTACTCTTTTCCCTCTACTTTTTGTGTCCTTTGTTTGCTGTCTTCGGTGTTTTGTAGTAGCCTGTTTTATTGTTTGTGGTGCTAAGAATCAAACCCAGACTCTTGCCCGAGCTAGACCAACATCCTACCATGGAGCCCTGGTCGCGGAACATTTTTTAAAGCTGTTGAGTTGAGTCCAGCACGGAGACAGGGAAGTATACTGTCACTGGTGTGAATCTTTGTCTTCTGTTTCTAACGTTGTCTGTGGTAAGTTCAGCCAGTGAGGACAGCCGATATGTTGGCCGTCTCATGGTGTCCATGCTTGATACCTGTTGCAAGTGGGCCTCTGTAGGTTTGTGCACCGAGTTTTCTAGGATATTTGAGAAACCAAAGGACTCAGAAGAATGGGACAGGAAGACACTGGTCAAAGTGACCTTAAGGATGCTCAGGAGAATGACCGTTCTGTAAAAAGACAGTGTCGCCATACCCAGTAGCCTGTCTGTGACCTCAGCGTGGCCCAGACACCCCTGGGTTTTGGCTTGCAGACTGTGACCACCTGGGTGTGTCAGCTGCTCTGCTGAACAGGAGAATGGTGACTGTCACAGTCCCCTTGCCTGTTCCCGGAATGCCATTGTCAGGGTTCCATATGCCCCCTCTTTCCTCTTGGGACTATTGAGTTCTGAATTTTTCTTGAAACTCTGAAATCTCTCTCTCTCTCTCTCTCTCTCTCTCTCTCTCTCTCTCTCTCTCTCTCTCTCTGTGTGTGTGTGTGTGTGTGTGTGTGTGTGCAGGTTCATATGGAATGAAGAACAGAGGGCTTTGGTTTTTCTGTTTCTCAGTCACTCATCCACCTTGCTTTTGACACAGGGCTTCTGCTTGCCTTGATATTTCAAGCAGGCTAGGCTGGATTGGCCTGTTTCTGTTTCCCTGGTGATGGGGACATGGGCTGCCGTATCTGTTTTGTTCTTTTTTTTTTTAATGTATACTCTGGAAATTGAACTCATAGCTTTAAGCTTACAAAGCAAGTGCCCTCCCAACTGAGCTGTCTTCTTGGCACTGCACCCCTGAAATTTCTAGAAACCTGGGTTGACAGCAACTAGTTGATTTACACAGCCTATTTGGAGTGTCCTGGGTATGTTGGAAGCGGTGCTCAAGCCTTCCATGAGCTACTTCCCACAAGCTGCCATCCTTTGAGTCTTGGTCTATTATTAGCAGGACACCATAAAAGTGTAAACTCAGAACTGCTTCAGCACACTCAGCCATCCTGCAACAGGGGTGCCAAGAGGCGAGGTCTGCAGCACGCTCCCCTTTGAAAAGTCAGGGACAAAGCAAAACATGTTTCTAATCGTGCCCCTAATCTCAGCTCCGGAGAAACGTGCTGCTGCTTCTCAAGAAGAAAGAGCAGAGACTTGTGCTTCTTGTACTCACATGCTGGAAACGATGAGAAAATCAGATACGAAATTAAAAGCAAACACGTAGCTAATCACAAACACCCTCGTGAAGACCTGACATGTAATTGCTTGAAAGAAGGTTTTCATTCATTAGAATGTGCCAGGTTCCCGGCAGCCTGGTCTGACCCAGACAGACTGTGTGACAGCATAGATTACCAAAATGCAAAAGTCAAAGAACAGTGGGTCCTGTAACTTGCGTGCGGGCATGTTCCTCGAGCTCTAAGGTCTGTCACGATGGAGCGTTAGTCTCTTAAGTCTGCAAGGCCACAGACACTAGGCAGTCATTAAAAGCAGACCTCCCCTCTGCTCTGTTTTTCTTCTTCTCCGTCTTTTTATTTGACAGTTTGCTAACTACTCTCTAAATAAATGTCACCGTACTCCATCTGTTTTGCCAAGAGGCCTAGGTCCGTACTCCTCGGGTCCCAGCTGCCTTGCATCTTGTGTGAACAGAGGCAGCAGTCCAGGGCCGCCTCTTCCCTTCTCCAGCCACCTGGGTCTCCTGCCAGGGCATGCGACTGAGCCTGAGCAAGCTGAGAGACTGGCATCCTCCTGGGGCTTGGGACACCAGGAATCCTTGATGTGGTGTGCTCAGCACAGAGAAAGCACAGGGCATAGGGGGAGGACCCAAAGAGGAATCAATGATTTTGTCGAAAGCAATGTTTTGAGCATTTCAGCCATGTAGATGTGCAGAGAAGGGGGGCGGAGGGGGGTGGGAAGCTTGGTGAACTCGAGTCTCCAGGGTGAGATGAGTGACTGGCACTACAATCCAGGCTTTCATGACGGGTCCATGTCATCAGAAGTATCCATACAGGAGTGACTGTTGCATTCACATTTAAATATCCACCCGGAACCTGGAACCCACTTAGAAGGTGCCTTTGAATGTCACGTGTTCACATCAGCTAAGCTAGTAAATTCATGTTAGGGGTGTGCCCCTATTCAAAGAACACCAGACACCTTAATGTCCTCTCAGTCTCCAGGTGTCTGTCCTCAGGTTCAAAGCACCCTGGGCACCTCTATTATCCTTCCACAAAGGTACCAAAAAGGAAATGATATTCTCATAAAGGTGGTAGTCTTAACAAGCTTTCCTAAGAAATATTACAAAGAAATGTCACAGGCGGCTGGGCGAACTTGTCAGCGTTTACACACTCTTCTGGAGTGAAGTAATGAGTGAGTCACGTGGCCTTGACCCTCTGTCCTCAGGATGCCCTGAATCTTACAATTAGCACAAGATCTATTGTCAGGGAAATCTGTCCCCTTAGGCTAAATTTATAGAGGCCACTAAACCTGTGCAATCACCAGTCATCTAAACATCTGAATTCCTTCTCTGTAGCCTAGCAACTGGCCAGTTTCTGTACCCTTGGTCGTTTGAGAAGCTTTCATAGACAAGTCGCTGCACACAGGGCTCATCCCAAGCCAATTAAATTAACAACTCCCGGAACAGGACTGGGTATTGGGGGGGAGGGATTGTTTGCAGTTTGGGGGATCTAACCCAGGGTTTTTGTGCATGCTAAGCTGCATCCCCTGCCAGGTATCAGTATATGTGAAAACTTCTCAGATAATTCTAATACACTCTTGATTTTGTGACCGGCTGCTGTTGTTATCATGGGTAGTAACAGAAAGGGGAAAGAATCTGACAATCAAATATTCCAACTATTTGTGAGCCAGCCCATCAGCTTTTTGAGTATGTGTAAGGCTTTATACCCGTAGGAATGAATAGGTTGTTTTCTTTTTCACTGAATTCTGTGAGCTAAGTACTTTAAAAAAAATAAATCTAAATTTGGATCTAAATTATTTCTCCTTTGGATTAAAGACAACCAAATCCCAGCTAGCTAATCTGGAATCCCAGCTAGCTTTCTACAGAAGCAAATCACTGAGCGTTTTTCTGTGGATTCAGGGCTGTGTGAGGGGCTATAGGAGGAGAAGTGGGTCATTCTTGTATGAATGACTTCCTAGTTCAGCACATCCCATATCTAATTGATGAGCTTAACATGCAGAGGAGCTACTGAAGTGTGAGTTTATAACCAGGCTCCTGGGCAGCAAAGACGTTCCGGGGAGCTTGGACGCTTAGAGTCAAGCTTCCTATTTTTCTTAATGCACTTGACCTCGTTATCGCTTTAACTTCATTGACTGGAAGCATTGGAAAGAGTCTTGGAGAGTATCTTGCCAAATGAAGTAATTTCAAGATAAGAAAACCGAGACCTTGAGCACTGACGTAGCTAGAGCGTGACCAAATAGAGAGAGACCAAGCCCTCCAGTGCCCCTCCCCAAGTACCTACCAGCATGGGCTCCAGTCTGCCACGCTGCTTAAGAGAGCTGGCCGCTGCCTTCATGAGTCTGTGATGTACCGAGCATGTCTAGGATGCTCTTTAGAAACTATGATCAATTGTGAACAAGAGTTTTTATTCTTTATTTCTTTTTATTTGAGGCAGGGTCTCACATAGCCCAGGCTGGCCTTAGACTCCCTATGTATACAAGGATAACCTTAAACTTTATCTTCCTGAGTCCACCCACTAAGTGCTAGGATTACAGGCCCATGTCATCGTGCCTGGTTTTATTAACTCTGGAGCCTAGTGTGTACTTTCCTGGATCTTCTTTATTAACTTTTAACAATTCGAAGAAAAACTCACTTCACAATTTGAGAAAATCAACACATTTCACTTTATCTTTAAACAGTTACAACTATGGCAAAATTGATTTGTAAATTTAAGGTGTCTGACTATGTTAGGTACCCCGCTGGTAGGCCTCACTCTTTAGTCTCCTATTGATTATGGCTCCATCTGCTGGCAGCAAGGAGAAGTGGTTTTTTTTTTTTTTTGGATTTGAATTTTGAATTCTGGACAGTCCCTTGAGTGTTATAAACCCATGTAAAGGTGTTGGTGGGCAGTGAGATAGTGTGAGCATATATTTTTAGTGTTTGTTTATAATCGAGGAGACCAAGTTAGAAAGTTAAAGTCAAATGTCAGGACTTTCTCAGTTAGATCATCAGGGCTGAGAATCAATATAATTTCCTGCTTTTTTGGGCAGTTTAACTTATTAGTATGTGGTGCTTATTCTTCAAATTGATTTTACTTTGTATTATGCATGTGGGTGTTTTTTGCCTGCATGTCATGTCTGTGCTCGACTTGCTCGCCTGCTGCCCACAGAAGTCAAAAGAAGGCATCGGATTGCCCGAAACTGAAGTTACAGATGACTGTGAGCTACAATGTGGGCTCAGGAAATCGAATACAGGTCCCCTGGAGAGCAGCTTAACCTCCGAACCATGTCTGTGTGCAGCATTTTGAATATACTTGGTGTACTAGATGTTGGCGAACTTGATGGGGAATTTTTAAAAGCAGCTCTTTATGAAGTCAAGCAATATAACCATTTAGTAACCTGTTGCCTCTTGAGTTCAGGAAGAGAAGAGAGATCTAATGTCCAAAACTTCTCTGTGCACACCGAGGAGACAGGCTGGCACTGCCCTTGGGAGATGTGTGAAAATGGTCACTTGGATCAATTTTCTGAATTCTGGGTTCAGACGTACACTCTAGTTGAGGGGAAAGCCTAAAGTGAGAACTCCTCTCCAGCTTGAACGTTTTCGGGGATAACTATTACTGATTGGATTCATACCTTACTAGACTTCTTTTATCTACATATAAAGAGCACACAACCAAATACACCTACACAGTGCGGTACGTGTCACAGGTGTCCCACATAATAGAAGAACTCGAAGGGCACAGAAGAGGTGAGAAATAAGGTCCGCGAGTCCTTTGGAATTAGCAAAGGGTTCTCCGTAGAGAGGAGTTTGGAAGGGTAATTCAGCGTGAGGATATGGAGAAGATGAGGGTTCTGTGCGGCCAGAGGAAAAGTGTGCGCAGCTGGGCTTGGTGCAGCGTAGGAGGACTGCCTGCCAGGGCCGAAGGTGTTAGAGAAGGACAGAGGAGAAGACCCATGAACTGGTGAAGAACCGGCCATGGGCGCCTTTCAGTCAGGGTAGTGACTTGGATTTCACGCTGGGCCACAAGGAGCCAGCACCAGAGTTCAAGGAGTCTGGTGGACTCTTCAGAGAGTGTGCTCCAGAGTGGGTGGGAATGCTTAGGAAGCGAGCCACAGGAGGTGGTTATGAGCTGGGAAGAAGAATCTACTGTGGACAGCCGTGTAAACGGAGAGATAGCATCAGTGAAGCTGCACAAGTTATAAAGCTGTTTGCTAGTATCTGGCAAATATTTTGATGCCATCCCTTTCTCTTCTGATGGGCAATATCCCGTTTTCTCAGGGTCATGATTTGCACTATGTACGTTGTTCAGCAGGTGAAAAAACCTTCTAATATAAGAAAGCAGGAAGTACAGGTTTTTTTTTTCTTTAAATCTGAGAAAACTGTAAGCGTTTGCTACACAAACAGGAATGCTTACCTAGAACCAAGTATTGTCAGAATAGTCTTCAATTCCATGCCAGGGAGCCCTGCTTTTTGCGTGTGAATAAAATTTAGAGATAAATAAAATTAAAGCCAAGAGCGGTGGGTGCTGAAGGACTCTGGCCTTTGCCTCAGAGTGTGGTTAAATTTACAGGAGAGAGGCCAACTTTCCCAGACCTACCAGCCTGAGAGGGGTAGCCGAAGCTCGGTGAAGCTCCTTAGGAGACTGCAATCTTTGTGAAGAGAGATGGTTTTGTGCTAGCTGGAGTAAGAGTGGCCCCCAAAGGCTTAGTCACCAGGGAGTGGCATTGCTTGAAAGGATTGTAAGGGTTAGGAGGTGTGGCTTTGTTGGAGAAGGTGTGTCACTGGGGGTTGACTATGAGGTTTCAAAAGCCCATACCAGGCTCTCTCTCTCTCTCTCTCTCTCTCTCTCTCTCTCTCTCTCTCTCTCTCTCTCCTCCTCTCCTCTCTGTGTGTGTGTGTGTGTGTCTGTCTGTCTCTCTCTATTACTCTCAGCTACTACTGTAGCCTGCCTGTGTGCCGCCATGCTCCCCACATGATGATAATGGACTAAACCTCTGAAACTATATGCAAGCCCCAATTAAATGTTTTCTTTTGTAAGAGTTGCTGTGGTCACTGTGTCTCTTCATGGCAATAGAACACTAACTCAACCTTACCTTTTCTAATAATATGCTTTGTTCCAGCTGATTCTTTCTGGGTATATTGCTTTCACCTCTTACCCAAAAGGGCTTATTTAACTTGAGTAGAGAGCAAGGATGATACTAAGGGAAGGGATTTTGTTATGCTTTCCGTTCCCTAGATTCTTTATAATTTGCTTTCACGGGTTTCTTCTTTCTTCAGGTCAATAGATCATGATGGAATGGAGAAACGAAACAAAGCAAAAAAAGAAGCAAACAGTACTTAACTTTCTCTTTTATCTTGTGTGTGTGTGTGTGTGTTACATCCATCAATTATAATGAAATTCAAAACTTATGGCTTCTCAACTGTGAAAAAGTAGGCTGGAGGGGGTGTTGATATCAGGACAGATGAGATTGTGTGCAAGCATGGCTGTCCTTTGGTCCCAATGTTCCCTCCAGCTTCAGGGCTTTGGAACAGGGCATGTTTGTATGTTTGGCCTGTGGGGTTTTTTCCTGAATTAATTTTAAAATATTCTCTTGGCTTCTTCTGGGTTTTTACTTGGTTTTTAGTTACAGTGTGGACAGACATCTGTTTCAATACCCATATGCTGTTTTCCCATTCAACTTTTTTCTCTCTGCCTCGGTCTCCCACCCTCTGAGCGTCTCTTCTGTCTATTGTTTGAGGAGATGGAGACATTAATGTAGATGCATAAGGCATTTACCCTCAGCATATAGGTGGGCCAGGTAGTGTTTACCTGGGCTTGACAGATTAGTGATAAAAAATTAATTGAAATCCTCTTTAATACCTAAGCTTGCTTCAGCAACATTATTGCCTTTAAATCATGCCCATTTCTTAGCAGTTTCGTGTTCTCCAAAGAATAATCCTTATGTGTGTGAGGTCCCCTTGGCCATGCTTTGGAAAAGCTGAGTGTTGACGTAACGGAGGTTAGCTATACAGGTAGGAAGAGCCACACTTGGACTGTAACTGCATCCCCATCTCCTCTCTGTGCACTTTCTCTCTATTTTCGTGGAGCAGATAGGAGCTCATGAGAAGTTGTTCGTGATTTTTACTTCCAGACCCTGTACTATTCTTTCTGTTTTTGAACACATCTTCCCTGTTCTTCAACACACTGGGATTTCATCAGTCAAGAGGTTTACAGCCATTATCTTGAGAGCATTCGTTAAGTTGAAGTGGTTTAACAAATCTCTGCGCCCCTCAGAGTGTACAGTGCACTGTTACTGATGAGACGAATACCTCTTATACAGACAACTCTGGCTTTATATTCTCTTAGATGTATTTGCTCTAACTTAGGGTCATTCTTTGCTTTCTGTTGCTGTGATAAACACCATGAACAAAGCAACTTGGGGAAGAACGGGTTTATTTGACTTACATGCTGGAGCCCGGTCCATTGTAAAAAGAAAGTCAGCGAAGGAACTCAAGGTAGAATCCTGGAGGCAGACATGGAAGCAGAGACTATGGAGGAATGCTGTTTACTGACTTGCTTTTCATGGCTAGCTCAGCCTGCTTGTTTATACAACTCAGATCCACCTGCCCACAGTAGGCTGGTCCTTTCCGTTTTGATCAGTAATCAAGAAAATGCTCGGGGCTGGAAAGATGGCTCAGAGGTTAAGAGCACGGACTGCTCTCCCAGAGGTCCTGAGTTCAATTCCAGCAACCACATGGTGGCTCACAACCATCTGTAATGAGATCTGGTGCCCTCTTCTGGCCTGCAGGCATGGAGGCTGAATACTGTGTATATAATAAATAAATAAATCTTTAAAAAAAAAAAAAGAAAAAAAAGAAAATGCTCCACAGATGTGCCCATAGGCCAATCTAACGGAGGCATTTTTTTCACTTGAGAGTCCATCTTCCCAGATGATACTAGTTTGTATTAAATTGACAAAAAATTCTATCCAACACAGTTAATACAAGGTTATGTAAATAGCTTTAATAAAGGTTTGGTTGTAAGAATAGGCTTAGATCAAACCCCAACAATGCAAATTATGAGTTATATCACCTTGAATACTTGACCTCCTATATGTTTACCCACCCTTTAAAAATGAGGAAAATAATGTTTACTCTGTAAAGTTGTTGATATTAAATGAAGTATTTAAAAATCCCTAGGGCCTGGTGGTGTAAGTGAATGGGTAGGTACCTACTTAGCAGGTTGGGGGCCATGGGTTCAATTCTCAGCATAACAAGAACCAATGCACATACTTGACATATTCTTGAGGCTCAACAAATCATGTAAGAAGACAGCGCTGTGAGCAGACTCAAAATAAAATGATGAAACTGGTTCATTGCTAAGTTTGGATTTGTTATGTCCCAGGGGGCCGAGGAAACTGCACTTATTACAAAAGAATCATAGTTGAGATGTTTAGGGAAACAATGTCAGAGATACTGTCACGTTTTGTAGACATAAAACAGTAGAATCTGAGATCTACAGCCTGAGACGCTGGACCTCAATGCACTGTAGCATTCTGGAACAGGAAATTAAGCAGACGGTTTGCGATCATTTAGTAAAGACTGTAGTGGTTGCTAGGAGCCAACGCGGGTTTCCTAAGAACAAATCTTCCCGAACACCCAATTTCTTTCTTAAATAGTCTTGCATAGCATAGAGCATGCAGAAATGTCATTTCAGCAAAGTTTCTGGTTGTCTCATGAATAAATGGTAAAATATGGGCTCAATGATCGTACTCAGCAACTAAATGGCAATCAAAGCCCATTGATCAATGTCAGTTAACGTGGTGGGGGGTCTCTTGTGGAATACAACTCTCCTATTTAGAATTTTAGGTAGGAATTTTAAAAAGAGCACTGCGTGGATGCATAGCAAATAATCAAATGGTCCAAAGCTGGGAAGAGTGATAAATACAATGGATGAGCGAATCAAGATTTCGAATACCACGACCGTCTAAAGCCCTGCATGGATACCAAAAGGACTTAGTTCAACAAAGCTTAGGGATGGAGCTGCTGCTCAGTGTTAGAGCGATTGCCTAGCACGCTCAAGATACTGGGTTCAGTCCCCAGAGGTGCCAAAACTATGGTAACATCAACAAAACAAACAAAAAGAGTGAAAGTTAAAAACTTTAACTTCCAAAGGCTAAGCCTGGGTGAGAAACAGAATGTGATTTGGCTTAATGGACTCGAGCTTGTTTTCATTCATTCATTCACTCATTCATTCATTCCTTCAACAAATGTCTATGAAGTGTACTCTCTGTCACACCCTTCTGTGACACAGTAGTGACTGAAATCATTAAGATTCCCTACCTTCCCACGTGCAAACACTTACTCAGCCTATGAATGCAGGAACCTTACATTACCATTTATTTGCATATGCATAATGTCTAGCTCATGTTGACTGATAGTTTCCCGATTACCTAATGCCCTGCTCTTGATAGCTGTGTTTCACACCTGGGTCATTACTTTTGCTTGCAAAACAGTCTGGTCCAATGAACGCCCGTGGAGTGGTAAGAGGCATAACGACTGTATTGTAAGATTGTTGATGGACGATGGATTGATGACAGAAAGAAGATACTAGAGGGAGGCATTATGATCCTCACCAGTCTGCAGGCAGACACCGTAGCTTTAATCTCTATTGCTCCCATGATTCATGGTATAAATGCTAATTTCCAGTGACTATCAGGCTCCCTGGGAAGACTTCTTGCCTGTAGCCTGTGTGTGCTCCCTGGGGCTGAGACATCTTCATTGTCTTGTCCACCACGAAATTCCTAGTGCCGAGGACTGTGCCTGGCTCGAGGCCGACTCCCAGCAGATATCTGTTGAGTGAACAAGGGAAAGAGCGGACTCAGCTGTGGTTGACATTTGTGGCACAGACCCTGTCCTTGCCGCAGAAATGGATGGTGTCAGGTGTTTTGTAAAGATAATCTATAAATTTTAAACTGGTAAGTTTAGTCTGTCTCTATCATAAGGAGTCTGGGGGAGGGGGGGGAATTAGTGATTAAAAGCAGATGTAGGAGGCCAGAGTGTTTTCTTTCACCAAGCTCTAACAGCTCCAAGTTAATTAAACCACTTTTCTTGAAGAGGCCATTTTAGGATTTGTTTGAAATCACTCAAGTATGCTTATTCAAGCATTAGCCATCGTAACACAACTCAGCCCCATCATTTTCTCGAGATCATTGCCATAATTCTGACCCACACAGGACCCAGCTTTCTGTAACCTTAAATACAATACTAGAGTTTTAGAGTTAGGCGTTTAATACTTAATTGTTCATGGCTTGCTCCACTGAGACAAGCTTTTTGAAGATAAAACCTTTTGCTTTTTCTTGTATTCTTCCAGATACAGGAAACCCAGTGAGAGACACATTGCTTGACTCACTGAAACACTAGGTGAGGGGGAGAGTTCGTAATGTCTTCTCAGCCATTTTCTTTCATTTTGGTCTGTCCCTACCCTCTGTGGTTCCTCTCTGGAATGCTCCAATGGATACAAAAATTAATTTCCTATCAACACTCAGTTAAGACATAGCAGGTTCTTTGCCCTACACACCCAAGTTGGGCATTGTGGCCTTTGTTACAGTCTGTCTTTTCTGCTAGGTTAATTCTTTGTACACAGCTGAGTCTCTGTATACAGTGAACTGGCTATTAACTGCTGAATGACTGAATTCTTGGGCCCAAACAGCCTTCTTGGTTCAACTTCCAAAAATTGCCGGGACCATAGGTGCCAATTTCTAAGCCCAGGTGTGATAAGATTCAGCATATCAAAACATAAGAGTCCCAGGGACACTTATATTCCATATTCATAACAGTGCAATATCTGGAACATATTTATACTTTTAAAAGTGTGTGTTGTTTTCTAGAATTTGGAGGTAACTATGACTCCATTATTCTCATTAGCAGCCCTCCATGTGATCCCATTCATCTCAATTTCCTATAAATCTAAGCCCTGACAGCCTAAATTAATGTGACTAAGTGGAAATATTTATGCTCTTGTGAAGGAAAAAAATGTACACAATACACACCTTCTTTGATCATATTCCTTCATGTATAGCCAATAATGACAACTCCATAAATATCCAAGATCTTAGTAGTCCCCATTTAAGTTCTGGCTGTTTCTTTGGTAGCGTGATTTATTTGATATAGTGGTATAACTCATTGCTGATACTCTTTTTGCTTTGCTTGTACAGTAACTAATACTGACAGCTAAGTAGGCGCCCTGCATAGGAGGCCTGTGAAATGTGAATTTAGTGTAATTATTTTAACTCCCACAAACAACCATGTTAACTAATAAGAGCTGCAGAAATAAAAGCAGAGCATTGCCACTCTTTGTTAATTATCTTCTCTTCTCCCAACTCTAATCAAGAGAACCCTCTTGTTCATCTCACCCTTCAGCTTTCTTTTTGCAGAGGAAGCCATCTGATACTCGGGGAAGCAATCCCGCCATTTTCACAAATACATATGGGATGTTGTTTCTTGTTGTTGAGTAACAACGACCTTTACATTTCACCCATTCATTCTTGAAGCAAATATTTAATAAGCAGATCTGTTATAGGCACAGGAGGGGAAACAAATGAGTTGTGTGAATCTATTTTCAAGGGGCTCCCAAGAGTCTGCAAGCTCCATCTTGTCTTTAAGTGGTTCATCAGGAATGTCAGCAAAAGACGTGTGGTAAGAGCTAATTAGCTCATTGAGGAATGAAATGATTCTTCCCTCATATGCATTAAATAAATATTGAGCTTGACATTCTGAGCAGACACTGCTCTCTGTGAAGAGTTGTAAGAGCTAGAATGAATCTGTCTCCTTCTTGGGCTGCCTTTGTTGGAAACTTTGCATACTTGGTGTGGTCCTAAGCCAGCAGCATCTGCATTTGGGTGAGAAATATAGATGCTAAGTCCCTACCCTGGACCCACTAGATCAAAACTGCCTTATCATCAAATCCTCAGGGGATTTATTTATGCACTTAAATTTTAAAATTACTGATCTAATCCCCTTGTCTCTCAAATCTTTTTGTATACACACTGTCTGGGGTCTTAAAATGAAGACTGCTGGGCTCTGCCCTGGTCTTGTATTATCCAGTCAGAGCCTGAGAATTGGCATTTGTGCCAAACTCCCCAGAAGATTCAAGGACTGCCTCTTAAGAACTTATTGATCATCCTT
Organism: Chionomys nivalis; assembly: GCF_950005125.1. Classification (NCBI taxonomy): domain Eukaryota; kingdom Metazoa; phylum Chordata; class Mammalia; order Rodentia; family Cricetidae; genus Chionomys; species Chionomys nivalis. The sequence continues at coordinate 21,153,141 of NC_080098.1, read as the reverse complement.
GGTTATGAGATTATCCTTGTAATTCTCTAACAGGAATATCAGGAATAACAGGATATGAGGAGAAAGAGGAAATAAGAAATCTGACTATCCAGAGACAGGTGATGCTGAGGGATAATGCTCTTATACACTGTAAAGATTTGTTACTTGTATTGGTTTAATAAAATGCCAATTGGCCAGTAGTCAGGCAGGAAGTATAGGTGGGGTAACTACTGGCAGAATTCTGGGAAGAGGAAAGTCAGAGTCACAGTCACAGCCAGACACAGAGGAAACAAGATGAGAATGCCTTACTGAGAAAAGGAACCAAGCCATGTGACTAAACATAGACAAAAATATGGGTTAATTTAAATTGTAAGAGCTAGTTAATAATAAGCCTGAGCTAAGAGGCCAAATAGTTTATAATTAATATAAACCTCTATATTGATTTGGGACTGAATGGCTACAGGACAGGGTGGGACAGAAACTTCTGTCTACATGTGATTTGAACATGTATTGTTTCTAAGATTTGAGATGAAATTAGCTTTCCCAGTTAGTTCACTTGGGAAACTGAATTTGCTGGTGGGATAAGTGTGAATTCCAGTGAGGTGGTCAGCCTGGTTTTCCTTTGCCTGCACTGGATTCATGAACATGACCATGAAACTGTTCCCTGGGGTATAGTGACTGTTAGGAGGGATGAACCCACACATAAGTGGCTCTTTAGACTAGTCTGCAGGCCCTGCATTGAGACAGTGGAAAGCAGTTGTGTGCTACCCAGGGAGTTCAGCCATTTGATGTACAACTATGTGAGAAAATATAGTAGTGAGAGATTTGGTCCATGGCATACATGTTCAGCAGCAGCATTCAGTACATTGTTACTAGCTGTGGGCTCCTAAGGCTTTAAGAATGATGAAGAGAAGGAACTGAGGGAATAAGAAATTGAGAAATACATTTGGAACAATGTGGTGGAAAGTCTTCAACGTCTTATCAAGGAATTGGGGTTCTATCATGTCACTTTTGTTCCCTGTCATGACCCCCCCTTTTTTTTTTCAAGTATAATTGTCCTTACCATTGTGTGTGTGCTTTCTTTACTTTTAGGATTAAACATGAAAACATTGTTGCCCTGGAAGATATTTATGAAAGTCCGAATCACCTGTACTTGGTCATGCAACTGTAAGTACCTTGTCTGATGAATACTGAGGGGTGTGATTGCCAGTGCCCAAACAAATGAATGTTGGGGGCCTGTGAGGCAACAAAACATGATGATGTCTGTAGGGTACTGAGAGCAAAGCTCATCATCATATCTGGCACCCAGACACCTTTAGACCTGAACAGGCCCATTCTGCTACTGCTGAATCCCACAGTTGGGGTCCATGCCACTATCACACTGTGCCTCTGTGGCTGTCTCATCTGCCAGGGCCAAATGTTGCTGAAAGATGCGTCAGTGGGCTAAGTATGAGGAACACTTTGCTCTCATTTCTAGGAGAGACTCCTACCCTGTCTTCATTTCCAGGGATGCTGGGGGAGGAGAGCAGATGGCAGCTTGTGCTCCGTCCCTTCCCCTCTGGTGGATAGTTGCTTGTGACTGAACTGTGGATTCGTGATAAACACAAAAAAGGAAAGTATTACTGGAGTCAGATGGTGACATTGCCACCTCCATTATGCTGTCCCTGGAATCCACAAACACCAGGGATTTCTGAGACAGGAAGGAAGCGAGAATGTCAGATAGAGATGACTTGTAAATGTGTTTTAAAATTTAAGGCAAAATTATCTTTCTCACTACATAGATGCTTGACTTTAGGTGTGTGATTGTCAGGAACATCCCATTCTTTATTTATTAGAATTAAATATTAGAAATGTCTCAGAACGTTGGGACATCTCCATGATGTAGATGTGTATAAGTAGATGCCGGGACACCACACTATTGGATCCTGTGACTGAGAGGAGTGTTGCTGAAAATCAGAATATAGACAATGAATTTGATTGTTTATTAATGAGGTTCTGACTTTGACTTGCCACAGATGTGCAGAAGAATTGGGGTTAAGTTAGTTTAATGAATGGTTTTTCATGTTTTCTCTTCCTTATGAATGTTTGTGTAACTTCATCTCCTAGAGATCATTTTGATACCAGAAAGTATCTATTGGTTCGTTTCTTTTTTATATTTCATTGCCTTAAAAATGTTTTCATGGGTGATTGTAATGTCCCATTTGGAAGTGTCTGTCTGATTTTCTCTGACATCGACAGTAAGTCAGGCTAAGCAGTTGTTTTATTGCTTAGTTGAGTGTGAACTGCCCAGTGACCCAGGAATCTTCCTTAGTACTCTGCTATTGGTTTTTTTGAGACAGGGCTTCTCTGTAGCTTTGGAGCCTGTCCTGGAACTTGCTCTTGTAGACCAGGCTGTCCTCGAACTCACAGAGATCCGCCTGCCTCTGCCTCCCGAGTGCTGGGATTAAAGGTGTGCGCCACCACCACCGAGCAGTATTCTGCCCTTTTGTTAGTTGTGCATATTGCACATTTCTGTTTTTCTTTCCTGACCAGTAATAACTCTCCCCAGATTTAGAGATGGTCACTAAAGATGCTCTGACTTTGTTTTGTGTAGTGTCTCCTCTCTAAAGATATAAATGAGTCATTTTCAAATATTGATTGCCTAGTAGGAAGAAGAAAACATTTGATGATGAGCAAAAGCCCCATATAATATCACCTGTGTTCTGAACTGCATGGCTTTTTTGTTGTTGTTGTTGTTGTTGTTAATACAAAATGACTAATACTAGAATCAGAACCCCAAGGTCTTTGCATTTATTTACTTCAGGTTTGTATGGAAATACATCACCTATCACTTTAAGGACCCCAGAGATGGAAATCTCCGCTGTGCCACTGACTGGGTGAATCTGAGCAAATGATCAGACCTCACTGAGGATCAGTTTCTATAACGGGCAAAGGAGAAGATGGTGATGTTTACTTTAGAGATGGGGTGGGGAATGTGTGGGAAATGGTCATGGCGAACAGGTCCTCGGTATGGGCAGGTTTCTCGGTGGACATCCGTATCATTTCATCAGAATGCCCTTCAGATTTTAATGAGATGAAGTCCAAATAGACCTCAATTTTACTTCTCTTCAAAGTAAAGAGATCAATGGCTTGATCCTGTGCTCACCAGCAGAAACGTATGTAAAGAGGAGTCGGCCCAAGAGCAGGCAAGTGTCTGGAACAGACCCAGTCGTAGACCAAACCTGGCACAGACTCCCCCTCCTACTCAGACTCAGTTGAGAACGTCTTCTCTTGGCGGCTGCAGCGAAAGCTTCGTTAAGGCCAACCGCACTTACTGAGACTTCTTAGTATCTGAGAGGAATTAGGCAGAAACCAACTAACTTTTGGTGGGCGCTCTGGGTCGATTTGTTTGGTAAATCCCGATCTAAACGTGGTGGAGGTTTGAATGACGTAAAGAACAAAGCTGTGTATCTGCCCTGGACATGCCAGTTACAACATGTTAATTCATACCCATTCATGTTTCTTTGGTTTTCAGTTCCCTTTCAGGAATCAATTTTATTGAAGTGTAAACCACACAGGATATGTTGCATTTCATTGGATGGGACATCTCGGGGATGAGCATAACACCCCCATTTCTGACCCTCTCAGAAAGACTCCTTTCCATGTGTCCCTTTCAGCCCCTCCTTCACTGACCTGTGGTTCAATCAATGTTTTAACTTTCACAGGAGCTTTTATTTTGTATTCTAAGATATGGAAATGGAGTAATATGTACTCATTTGCATCTGACGTAATTCACTCACAGGGATAGCCTATATTCAGTGCCTTGGTTGAAGAGAACTTTAATTTGCTAAATTGCTTTGGTAGTTTTGTCAGAAATCAATTGCCTGGGTCAGCAAGAAGGATCAGCAGGTAAAGTGCTTGCTGCCAAGCCTGGCAGCCTGAGTTCAATCCTTGGGTCATATATGGTAGAAAGAGAGAATCAACCTGGCAAGTTGCTCACTAAAGTCTTCAAGTGCTATGGCACACACAAAATACCCATACACACCACACACACACTACCCATACACACCACACACATATACAAAATACTCAAACACCAACACACACACACACACACTATCCATACACACCAACACACACACAAATGTGATGAATTTTTTGTTAATATATTACTTGATCATATTTTTGTACTCATTATTCTGTTCTATGCATCTGTTTTTGTATCAAAATTATGCAATATCACAACTCTAAAGTAAATCTTAGAACTAGGTGTACTTTATCCCTTTATTACATTATAATTCCTTTTCTTTTATCATTTATTATTTCATAAAATAACTTTGGCATTCTTAAAATAGATTGTTCATATAAATTTTTAAATCAAATTTTGAGACTTGTTGGTAGACATCTTGTTTGGAATTGCATGGAAGCTAAACAAAAATTTGAAAACAATTAACAACTTAAATTTGAGCTTTAATTCATAAGCACAACTTGTTTCTCTATTTAGGTCTTTTATTAAACTTAGCCCACATTTTACAGTTTTCAGCATATGGGCTTTGCTCAGTTTAATCTGAACTATTTCATTTTATTGATCCTGTTGTAACTGAATGCTATTTCATTAGAATGGGTAAAATACAATGAACTTTTATAAGTGATTCCCATGGTAGATGTTTTATGTTTTGTTTTATTTTTTCATAATTTTCTGCATCAATTCTTGTTAATTCCCAAAAGAATTCTATGTAGCAAAACTTTAATTTACCAAGTATATTTTAAGGTAATATATGTCTTTGAAATAGCTTTTGTCATATATTTTGGGAATTCATATAAAACAACTCTGACCTTCCCTCTCTTATCTAAATTAAATGTTAAAAAAAAAAGAAAGACAAGAAAGAAGAAAAAACATGGGCAGAAACCCCGTGCCGTCTCAGAATACAGTATTATCGGAAAGACTTGGACTTGTTTTGGGAGTGTGTAGGCTGTGTGATTATTTTGTCATTGTATTGGGTTTTATTTGCCAAGGCCTGATAGCATTTCCCTCCTGAAATTTGTTGTATAGCTTTTGATTCTGGATTAGTGGAAAGTGCTTTTGTTCTTTTGGGTTTTGTTTGTTTGTTTGTGTTTGCTTTTATTTTTGACTCACTTGAAAAGCCCTTTATTTCTAAATATGTAGGATTTAGAATAGAACATTTGGGAGTACTGGATTTCACAATATTTGTGCTTGGGAGGGTTTTAGTTTCCTAGGAAACATCACCCTCAGTACCAAGGCTCCTCAGCACTCTAACTCTATTGCTTTTATAATTGTTATCTCCATTCTGAGGGTGGGATGTATTTGTCCTATGCTGCTATGGGAAAGATTAATTGTTTAGGGTGTGTTTATGTACATTTTATTTGTGTCTTGAGCAAATATGTTTTTTCAGAATGCTATTTGGGGGGCAATCTTCTATAGATAGTAAAAGACTGAGATCACACTGATATAACTTAGAGATGAGAGATCAGTTTAAATTTGTGTCTCATCTATCTTTGCTTGTAGACTATCAGTGCTGTATTTGGAAAGGCCACCTCTCTTACTTTCTCCATTCATAGCTATAGTGGGTTGCATAAGCCACAAGCTGAAGTACACATTTAAAGGACTGCAGAGATGGTTCTGGAGGAAAAGAGCTCTCCATGCAAGCATAAGGACTTGTGTTCATATTCCCCGAACCAACATGAAGCTAGATACAACAACACACATTTGTAATCCCAGTGTCCCTGCTGCAAGGTGAGAGATGGAAGCAGGAGAATTCTTGTAGCTCATATAGCCTGGCACACACCTGCCTCAAAAAAAGGCAAGACCTAACACCTGAGATTTTTCTCTGACCTTGACACAAGCATCATGGCATGCACACACACTCATACGCACGTGTACATACTTGCATACTAATGCATACACCTAAACAAGCAAAAGAATATGCTGGAAGTAGTTTTGTAGGAAAAGCAGACTGTATTGCTGTTATGCTTTGCCACCCTCCCAATAAGACTTTAGGCTCCATGCATGGGTACCTTCTGAATCTCTGTCTCTAGCCTAGGACTATTCAGAAGTCTCACTTCTGAAATATCTGAAAATCTGTTTCTCCTGGTGTCTGTCTCATCTTAACAAATAGAAGCCCCCTTCTTCCAATGTCTTGGACTCAGAATCTGGAGTTATCTTACATTCATCTTTCTCACACAACAAATTCACCCACCCAATGTCACCAACAATACACTATCACAGCTATTGCCCAGGCCCAAGGGACCCATTCTTCTTTCCCCAACCTTACCATTGTAGGTGTCTTTTATTGCTGTGGAGAGATACTATGACCACAGCAACTCTTATAAAGGAAAACATTTAATTGGTGTGGCTTAGAGTTTCAGAGGTTTGGTCCATTATCATCATGGTGAGAGGCATGGTGGTGTGCAGGCACACATGGTGCTGGAAAAGGAACTGAGAGTTGTACATCTTGATCCAAAGGCAACAGGAAGTGAACTGAGACACTGGGCATGGCTTGAGCATATATGAGACCTCAAAGCCCACTCCCAAAGTAACACACTTCCTTCAACAGGGCCATACCTACTCCATCAAAGTCATTCCTCCTAATGCTGACACTTCCCCTGACCTTATGGGAGCCAAGTACATTCAAACTACTGCCGTGTGCTAGCCAGATTCTTGTTGAGGACTTCCATTGACTTCCTACCTCAATTTCTATTGTCTTTGTCTTTACAAAGACTTTACAGCAGCTTCCAGGACTGCATCAGCCCTGATACATTATAAGCCCTTGACCTCTTGTCCTACCTCTCTCTTCCCTTTTATTCAACTGCATCCAGACAAAACTATCTATCTATCTCTATCATCTATCTATCTATCTATCTATCTATCTATCTATCTATCTATCTACCATCCATCCATCCATCCATCCATCCATCCATCCATCTATCTATCTATCTATCTATCTATCTATCTATCTATCTATCTATCTATCTATCTATCCATCTCTATCATCTATCTATCTATCTATCTATCTATCTATCTATCTATCTATCTATCTATCTATCTATCCATCTCTATCTATCTATCTATCTATCTATCTATCTATCTATCTATCTATCTATCTCTATCATCTTTCTCTATCTATCCATCTACTTACCCATCCGTCCATCCATCCGTCCATCTGTCCGTCCGTCTGTCTGTCTTTACTACTTAGTGTGAATACACATTGCATGTGAAGAACAGAGGACATCCTTCAGTAGTCATCTGTCTCCTTCCACCATGTGGGGCCAGTGGTTTCAACGGGGTCATCAGGCTTGGTAGCAAGCCCTTCTGCCAGCTGTTGGCCTTCCCTTAGATCTCTAATGCCCTCGTGGAATTTAGAGAAGTCTGGGATTTCTGCTAGATGCCATTTTTAAAGGTATTTTACTATCTTACTTGTATAAAATCCCCCCACTCCTACTTTAGACATGTTTATTCCCTGTCTCTTCCCCCAACATTATTTCTCTCTGTAACACTTTTCACTTTTAGAAAAGTTAATCTCTACTTTGTTGCCTGTGAGAATGGAACTTGTACACTGTATGGAACACTTGATAAACATATGTTCTGTACTCAGACTTCTCATACACTTTTTAAATATATGTTCAAGGACTAGACAGATGGTTCAAGGGTAAAGAGCTCGTCTTTCTCTTCCAGAGGATCTGAGTTCAGTTCCCAGCACCCATACTGAGCAGCTCACAACTTCAGAGGATCTGACACCCTCTTCTGACTTCTGCAGGTGCCTGTACCCATGTGAATATACCCTTCCATACATACAAACACATAATAAAAATAAAATAATTCATTAAAAATGTTTTTCAATTAATGTTACACAGAAAAGGAATGGTGATTAATAAATATATCTGTTTTTCTTATTTAATCTTTACAACAAACTTTAGTGGGTGTATACTACAATTTTACATGGAGAAACTGACCAGAGAGACTGCATCTTTTGATTAAGGCAACAAGTAACCCATCATGTACCCTTGACCAATGTAGCATGATGTTCCAATAATATTGTCTAAGCAAACCAATGTGTATTTATCAATGTGAATAATTCAGTTTACCTAGAATGCCTTATTAATTATGATTCTGTCAATATTTTAAAATGCATAGAAGAAAGATTATTTAATAATAGCATAGAAATTTACCTGGAAAATCTCATTCTGTTCACAATTACTCTGTGTTTTTCTCTTATGTAACTTTTAAAAGTGCAGTGACTGAATGGATGAATGATTTTTGCCAATATGGTGATTTATTTTGTATTGCTTATTCTAGGTGAGATGCAAATATTTCTAATACTTATTTCATTCCATGATAGCATTGAAATATGAATAATATAACCAGATACCTGCTGAGATTCAGTACCTAAGAATTAAACACATACTCTTTGAAGAATATTCATTCAGTTCCCAGGTAGTTCAGGACATGAAAATATATGCAGTTTCCAAGAGAAAATGTGTTTTATCTACTGTGTGGTCTTGTGTATGAAGCTGTTTGAACAGTTCCCTCTTTGGGGGATAGGGTCACCGATGTTAGCTTTCATGGGGATATTGTATTCATAATTTATACACTGTGTTCCCAGAAACATTTTTAATTAGAACACAAATTATCACTCTCAACAGAAAGCCTTCGGTAAGTAGTCGAACACAATAGTGAAGGAAAATGTGTTTCTGAATATAATACCTTAGTATATTTACATATAAATTACTGAAATCTTATCTTCACTTACCGCACACAGCTAATTAAGAACTCGGTAGGCCTGTAGTTTCTGCTCAATATTGGGAGGGTAGTTAGGATTTTTATGGCATAAGACATAGAGGATCCTCTTTAGCGGCTCTCTTTGCACAGGGGTCATAACCACCATGGCGGTACAGGGGTGATGATAACCCACCATGGCTGCACAGAGGTGATGATAACCCATCATGGCTGCTTTCTTTCAGGATTGTCCTCTGTGTTCTGAGGGGAGGCACCCTTGAAGAAGGATGATAAGTGTTAGGCAGATGAACGTAGGGCTGAAGGAGGTGGCTTATGCTCCTGGCAGAAGGGTCTGGTTCAGACAGAGGTCTTATTCTGGAACCTGTATGGTACAGAGTCTGGTCTGTGAGTGTCGGTTGGACCTGGGAATGCCTGAGTCTGTAGGGGTGAGTCTGTATGAGGTTGAGTCTATGAGGGACTCTGTCTATAGAGGTTCATCTCTGATGACTTTTGTCCTTTGGGGGCTCAACTTGACTGGCTTACAGGGAGGTATGTGACATCTTGGTAGGCAATAGCATCTGGAGACCCTGGCAGATGCCAGCTTGGTATTTCTGGTTACTGCTGCTCATATATCAACCAGTAACCACCTGGGTAACTATTGGACTAGAAAGGCTTAGAGAGCCGCGAAGACAGAAAACAAATGGTCCAATATAATCTTGAACAAGCATTATTAGATTCAACTATATGAAATCGCTAGGACATAGTCATGCTTTTGTTCATCTTTTTAAACTTACGAATTTACAAATGTTTTTATTTCCAGGACTTGGGGCAGAAACTAAGACCTTATTCTGGCTAGATAGGAGCTCTACCACTGAACTATATCCCTAAGCCCTGCAAACATCTTTTAAAGATTTTATTTTAAAAAAATTGATTCTTCTGTATATATGTGTGTGCCTGTTTGTCTATTGTGCGCCCTGTGCATGAGGTCTCCTGTGGAGGCCAGAAGAGAGCATTGGATCTTTGGAAATAGAATTACAGGCAGCTGTGAACCACCCCACGTGGGTGCTGGGAACCGAACCTAGGTCCCCTGCAAGAGCAGCAAGTGCTTTTAGCCACTGAACCATCCATTCAGCCTCCATGTCTTACATGGCTTTTACTCTGCGCCACACAGTTTGGTAGTTGAGTTGTGTTTTTGTTTAAAATTCTCCCTTGGTTTTCCTCATGATTTCTTCTGTGGTCCATTGGTCGTTTAGGAGTATTCTGTTTAGTTTCTATGTTTGTGAATTTCCTAGTTGTCCTTCCGGTGTTGATTTCTGATTCCCATCCCTTGTGAGGCAAATAGATGCTTTGCAGGATTTTAGTCCTATTCAAATTTACTGACACCTGGTTTGGGGACTAACCTATGACTTATTCTGGAGAATATCCTACTCCGTCTAGATAGACAGGTGCTTCTGCTGTTGTTAGCTGGAATGGAGCTCTTATATCTGTCAGGTCATGTTGGTCTACAGTGGGTAGGTCCTGCATTTCTTTTGTGGTATTTTGTTGACTTGTGCTATCTTTTATTGACGGTGTTGTTGAAGACTCCTATTGTTGAGTGGTTGCTCTCCTAGGTTCCACTAATGCTTGCTTCACATACCCTAGAACTCAAATGCTTACTCCTGGTGTGTTTATTGTTGTGCTGAATTAACCTCTTTGGGATATATACTGTCATTTGCCTCTCTTAGCAGATTTTAGGTCTTTGTAATCATGCCTTAAATGTGTTCTTTACTTTTAATACATCTTATGGTACTTTTAAAGATACTATATTCCCCATTTGACCCAATCTGCATGGCAAATATCTTTGTCTACAAATGAATGAGATCCTAAATCAAACACAGCTTTAAAATGCCACAACTCTTTCGGGGGTGGTGTTCTGAAGATCACTGTCATGGCCTTGTGTTAGGCAAGTATTTTACCACCAAGCTGCAATGCCCCAGCCTCAGATAAAATCTTGCCATTATAGAAGCCACTATAAAATCTTCTGAAAGTATCATCTGGCCACTGGTACTCACAAAGAGTAGAAATGGGCTTTGAATATAGAGCATTGATTTCACTCATTTATTCACGGACAGATTGCACAGATTATGTATTTCATTTAAGCATTCATGTAATAACTGAAAGTCAGCAGGCTCAGACTTGTAAGATACAAAAATATAGAAGGGATCGCTGCTGACGTTGTTATTTCCAATTCCCTAGCAGATTGAAAACTTGGAGCTTATACAGAGAGCACCTGCACCGTGATGAATTTCAGAGTGTATTAGATTAGACATTCTAGTCTACAATGCTCCGGGACCGCTAGTCTACGTGACGGCTTAATCAAAGGAGCCGAGCTCTGCTCTGACCCAACCAGCATCCTCATGCAGATTCAATGTATGGGTTCCCTCTGAGGGCGTGTTCTTGTAGTGTTCCTGTTTTTCAAAAGCGTCTGCTCAGCTCAGGCTTGTAAGCCCTCTCCTTTCTCTGAGCATCACGGCACTCTGAACTGCTAGAGTACCACACGGGCTTCTTGATGCTCTGTGTCTATCCTGCAGCCTCCCCCCCTCCTCTGCACCCTGGCACCTCCATCTGGCTACCTTGTCACCCTTCCTGGAGCTTGTCTACTCTGCTAGGCATTCCCTGGAATTATAGAATTGTGCCCTCATCAAGGAGAGTAATCACTGTGAAGTGTAATCACCCCCTCTAGACTGTGTGATCCCAGAGACCTGTTCTTAGAGAAATCATCTCTTTCCTGAAATCCTGTAACCTTCACCTGCGCTTGTCATTACGTACCATCTCTCTCATTCATTTATTCATTCATTCACTCATTCATTCATTCATTCATTCACTCACTCATTCTCTCACTCACTCACTCAAGAAGTATGTATGGAGCCCCATAACAGGGCTGGTATTATTAGCTGGGAGGCTATAAAATGAATAAACATTCTATGCTTATGAAACTTATATAATGGGAGGAAAAAGAGACAGTAGTCAGTTTAATAAGTCACTGAGTATACACAAGCGACTACTGAAGTCTTCAGAGGAAGATTATAAAGGAGGACAAAGCATACTTGAAGGTGGGTAGGTAGTTAGTGCAAAATGGCATGGTGGCATTGGAGTGTAGACCTACAAGAGGTGAAATGGTGGCACAGAGCCAGGCCTGCCCCAGGCCCCTAATCCATGCAGCCAACCAGGACCCGACCCCACCCAGGGTCTTAACACTTTTCTTTCGTCATCTGAAAACTCTTAATCATTCTGACCTTTGAATGTGTGGTCCTTGTGTGAAGTTGGATTTGACAACAGGTCTTGTGTCACAAGAGACTGGGTACAAGTGTACAGCTGTGTGCATCTCTTTTAATCACTTTCTGTGGCTGTGATAAATACATGACCAAAAGCAACTTAGAGAAAAGGGCCTGTTTTAGCGTACAGAGGAGATCAGTCCTGATGGTAGGAAGGGCGGGCACTGGAAATCTGAGGCTGACCTGGCAGGGCAGTCAGGAAACAGAGAAAGAGAGGAAAGAGGGAGAGAGAGAGAAAGAAAGAGAGAGCCAGACAGACAGACATGGGGGGGGGGAGACAGAGACAGACAGAGAATGAAAGGAGAGAGAAACACACACAGAGAGACAGATACACAGACACACACACGGGGGGAGAGAAAGAGACAGACACACACACACGGAGAGACAGAGACAGACAGAGAGAGAGAGAGAAAGGAGAGAGACACACACACAGAGGCAGACAGACAGACAGACAGACAGACAGGCGTGCGCGCGCACACACACATACACACATGGGGGGAGGGGAGAGAGACAGAGAGAGAGAGAGAGAGAGAGAAAGAGAGAGAGAGAGAGAGAGGAGAGAGAAAGGAGAGAGACACAGAGAGAAAGGACACACACACACTCACAGGGGTGGAGGAGAGACACAGAGAGAGGGAGAGAGAAGAGCCAGGTTCTAAAATCTCAAAGCCAGCCTCCATCCATTAACATACTTACTCAGCAAATCTCTATTTCCAAAAAGTTCCTTTACTCCTCAAACACTGCCACTACCAGTACTCAGATACATGAGTCTATGGGAGACAATTCTCCCATAAACCACCGCAACATCTAATAAGCCCTTATGTAGAGTGACACCCCAGGTATGTACGGCAGGACCACTCAAGTAAGCATTACAAAAGGGAGGGGACATGCCACCAACTAGCAATTAGACCACATGAAAAGAAGGGGAGATCTTTTCTGCCTGCTCTTGAACCAGGAGTCTGTCTCCCTTCTTCCAATAGTTGGATTTAGATACTGAAAATTCTAACTGGCAGTGGTTGTGAGTTTTCTCAATGCATGTGTAAAATGTAATGGGCATTAAGGTTGCTGGAAAATCCATAACCTAAAACATTTATTACTTCCCTGTCTTGAGAACATTCAAAACCCAGCCTAGTCGCTATTTTGAAATTTATAGCTAACTCTGTCCTCAGTTAGAGGTCATTTCTCCTATGCAGTTGACCATACCCTTTAGCCATCCTCTTCTTCCCTCGCCATCCCTCCCTGCCTCTGGTCAGCGTGTTACATGCTCTACTCTATGATTTCAACTTCTTAAGCCTCTGCATGTAAATAAGAACAGTTTTTTAAAAAATCTTTCTGACCTGTTTTACTTAACAAATTGTCCTTCACACCTAGACATGCTGCCGCCTTCATTGTCCATGGGGATAACCACACTGTGACTTTCCCATCAGATCCCGCTATAGGACTCTGCCTGGAGTAATACAGCCTCGTGACCCCTTTCCAACAGGGCAGCCTGGGGCAGCCGGCATTCTGCAATTCTCTGCCTTTAGCCTGGACAATGGCTTCGCTTATTCTTTGAGGTTATTGAGAGCAGCACTCTTGCCTCTGCCCAGGCTTCTCATCCAGCCTAACACCTTTTAGAACACTACCCCTGCGGTTATTCTGCAGTCTCTTTTCTTCTTAGCCTAATACATCTACCTTGCAAATGCAAAAAATCCCACACCAGTGCCCTCTCTGTATTCTCTGCAACTGTGCTGCTAGGGTCCTGTGGAGACATTTGCATAGTGAGAATTAGACTCAGCCCCCCATGGCTCTGACCTCCTTTCCTGCTCCTTGTAGACACTCCTGTTCAGTTCCTTTTTCCCTAAGTCTACCTTGCCTTTTGTAAACTTTCTGCTCTAAGATAGAAGAATATATTTATTCAACTGGTGTCAGACCTCCTTAGAACCAAATCCCCACATTTTGGTTGCATTGCTTAATAAAACAGTTGGATTTTTTTTTTTAAGAATTTCACTTATGTGTATTAAGTGTTTTGCCTACATGTATGTGTGTGCATTGCCCTTAGAGGCCAGAAGAGGGCATCAGATTCCCAGGCATGGAATTACAGATGCTTGTAAGCCGCCATATGGGTGCTGGGGATCAAATTCAGGTCCTCTGAAGAGTAGCCAGTGCTCTTCATTGCTGAGCCGTTTATCCAGTCCCACAGTTGGAAACTTTTAATCACTGTGTTACAATAAGTGACCTCAATAGTAGTATTTGAAGTTAGTATCCAACTGCAGTCACTGATTGGAGCTAAATCTTGAAACACATCCTTATAAAAGAAATGGAACAAATTAAATGATAAGAGCTCAAATACAGTATGAGTTTTCAAAAATCTCTAATTGTACTCTGGAATAGCTTGGTCTGTGGAAAATGTCTTGGTGGATTTCTATTTTTTATTGGATAATTTTATATCTGTCTAGCAGTGAGAAAAGATGGAGAGTATGATTACATTATAGCATCCAGCTTTGAGAAAGCACAAGAAATCTGCTAATAGGAACAGTTTATTTTACAAGGTTTATCTTCTTTAAAGTGTCAAAGAGAGTAGCAAATAATAGATAGGGGGACGGCTGAGCTGGTAAAATGCAAGCCAGGCATGGTGGTGCACCCCTGTTACCCTGGTGCTGGAAAGGGAGGTCTCTGGGACTTGATGGAAATTGGAAAGGATGAATGTGTGGGCGGTTTGAAACTCAGAAATCATAAAAACATGACTTCAAAGATTATATTACAAATACATAGAAATAATGAATGTGTTGGAAAAAGTAGATTCTTAAAGATGGGGGCTCTAGAAGCAGTTATTAATTTAAAGTAATCAAAGCATGTGAATTCTGCCAAGATGAATTATTCTGCTTAGACGATTTCCTATTAGGTAATATGTAGAAAGAAGTTAAAATGTTTTTGCTTTAATATACTTTGTTATAAGTTATTCAATAAATTTGAAAAAGTTATAAAGTTTTATTTTTTAAGTTTGGATTCTGGGGATCAAATCGCATGAGGTCTGTACATAACAAGAAAAGTACTGCTACACACACGGCCTTCTGACATTCTACTTTCCTTCTTTATTTTTATTATTGTTCTTTTAACTTTTAAGTATTTACTGTGTGTGTGTGTAAATATGTGCATACATATGACGGAGAGAGAATGTGCTCTGTGGACTATATGATATCCCAGATGGAAATGAGAGCCAAATAGCTGATACACCATCTGCATAATGTTTTTCCAAGGGCCCCTGCAGAATTAAGACTTCCCTCCAACAGATTACAACCATGGTTTCTCCTAACTCTGCCATATTAAACTGTGAACTTTGCATTTTGCAAGTTCTTGGGAGCACAAGACATGACTGAGTTCCAGTCCCTTGTGTAGGTACCAGTGCTAATGACTGGCCCTCTCACCTTTAGGATTTCCGTGTGGTTCATTGAGTTTGCTCTAACATCTGCTTTCCTGAGAAGATCGGCGTGGTGAGCTGGTAGTAAAGGCCCAGCCTCCTTCTGGGGAGCCTGAGTTCTCCATCACCGATGTCCAGGAATAGCTCTTCTGTCACTGAATCATGCATATTCTTATTCAGAAAAGCTGCCCCAGGCTGCCTCACTGGTGATTCACTGTCCTCCCTGCTCTGTCACAGGGCTTGGCAGAGAGGGGATGGCGCTATAGAGTGGGAACCGAGTCATGATGGATGAGAGGCAGGCGGGCGCTCAAAGATGGATTGACTCCAGCTTTCAGGACAGATGAGTGGTTCTGCAGAGATTAGGAGGGTGAGGTGGGGCGCTGCCTGGCCGGCATCTGTCCTTCAAGTACATCTTATTTTATTCCATTGTCTCACAACGGCAGCTGTCCCTCTGTGTGTGAGCCATTCACCATGCATGTGAAGAACCCCATTTTTCTGAATTTGAGTCCTATCAGCCTGAGCCTTGCAGCGTAGCACAGCACTGAAGAGCAGACCAGGCCAGGCATGTCTGCAGTTTGCTTCCAAGTGTCTTTGTTAGCCTTTCTGGGAGTTAGTGCCTTTTATACACTGGGTGTTATTATGCCATTTATGTCTTATGTGCAACTGAAAATGTTATGTCTGGATAATTACCTTTGTGTGTGCTGATCTGGGATAATTGCAAAGATATGGCGCTAATGAATATGTCCAGCTTGTCATCGTGTGTGGTGTACTCTAAATCTGTGCTTTCAAGGAAAGCTACTTGGACATGCATAGGCGTCTATGATTGGGAAGAACGGGAGGAATTTATAGAAAACTGGTAGGGACCAATTCTCAGCTTTATAATTGGATGTTTAAAGTGGGGCAGGAACTTATTTTCTGTCTTACATAGTAACTTTTGTGTGTATGTGTATATATGGGTATGTGTGCATGTTCACAAGTATTTAAATATGTTTATGTGCATGTACAAATGTGTGCAGCAGAGTACAAATTTATGCTTGTGCATACATGTGAAGTTCAGATGATAACCCCAGATACCTTCTGCCTTTTGATAAGACAGGATCTCCCATTGGAACTTCACCAAGTAAGCTAAACTTGTTGAATTGTAAGCTTCCAGGGTTTCGCCTGTTCCCACCTCCTATCTCGCGGTCTCCGAGATTACAAGAGCATGCCTCAGTGCCTAGCTTATTACAAGAGCTTTGGGAATGAAGTCAGGTCCTTATTCTTTATTCTTGTTAGGTGAGTGTTTTATGGATGGAGTCACCTCTCTAGCCCTTGAAGTTTTCTTAAACCTTAATAAATAAGATATGGGGTTGACGAGATGACCCAGTAGATAATAGTGCTTGCTATGCACCCTTGTAAAGGCTGAGTGTAGCCGCGTTTACCTGTAGCTTCAAGGGGGAGCAGAGACAGGCAGATCCTGCGGGCCTCACTGGCTAGCCAGTCTAGCCAAAATGGTGAGCTTCAGGTTCAGTGTTATAAAATAAGATGAAGAGGGATGGGACAAGACACCTGATAGCCCCTCAGACCTCTACATGTGTGCACGCTGGACATGTCTACCTGCATACACATGTCCATACACTGTACATACACTTACAATGAAGACAGAAAAATTGGGCATGTAAGAAAGCTCCATTTGGGCTTCTTCCCGGAGAGTTATGGTTTCATCGTACAAATCCCTTCCCAGGTCTCAGAGAAGTCCCGGTCTTCTCAAGCAGACCACATCCCTCACTAACCTCCAATAGTAGCTATTGTGCTACCATTGGTAATTCTCACAGTAGCGAGATCAATTATCACTCTGACCAAAAATAATTCACCATGCTGCCATAATCAGAACATAAGCCTTGCTCTGCAGAGGTGCGAGGGGAGAAAAGGGGTGGTTCTCCTGATGTGCTGTGCCACACTGGGAATAGCAGGCCGGAGGGCACACATTTTTCAGAATGGCTTCATTTTTAACATCAACCTTCATGCCGAGCCCTTAATGACTTGGGTCTTTAATTATCTCACTGAGCAGCTTATGTTGAATGAATATGAGCCACTCTCTTGGATTCATTGATTCTATGCTCAGAATAACATTTCACTGTGTGTTTTAAGGTACCTTTCTAACACATGCTTATTGTGCTGTGTCCCCAAAACTGTGTCAGAAATATGTCTCTGCCTTCTCTCTCTGGGCTTTTGTGCCTGTGGTAGCATAAAGATGCTATTGATTGCGTTATTATTTTAACATGTGACTTCAGAATCTGTGCTTTATTGAGCTCTTAATTTCATGGTGCTGTGGAATGGTTGATGGGTGGTGACGAGTGTCTCCTAAATCCCAGCTACGTTATAGTATCTCATGAAACTATAATCGCTGAATGAAACCAGTGGTATATATGTGTGTGTGCACCTTAGAAGCAACTAAATGGTAAGGTGTAAGCTTTATTTTAAGATAAGAAGAACCACGTGAGCTGGGCAGTGGTGGCGCACGCCTTTAATCCCAGCACTCAGGAGGCAAAGGCAGCAGATCTCTGTTAAGCTCGAGGCCAGCCTGGTCTACAGAGCAAGCTCCAGGACAGGCTCCAAAACTACACAGAGAAACCATGTCTCAAAGAAGAAGGAGGAGGAGAAGGAGGGAGAGGAGGAGGAGGAGGAGGAGGAGGAGGAGGGGGAGGAGGAGGAGGAGGAGGAGGAGAAGAACCGTGTGTTATATTACAAGTCTGAGAATTTATGACCAAAATATAAGACCATTTCCCTCAGCTCTGAAGACAAATATATGCCAAGGAAGTCGAGCTTAACAGCTCCTAAGGCTGCAATTTCTGTAACTTTCTTTCCATGCATGAGTGCTATGGTTCCAACAAATTATACTTTCTTACTAAGGGGCCCCATTTTCTTCCCTCACAACCTCTCAGAATCACAGTGTATCACCCCGAGGACAGTGTTTCTGGTTCTATGACAGGCAGGCCTCAGAATAGTCATAAATACAACGGATGAATGATCTGTAAATGCAGGTCTCTGATTTTGAAATTGGTTGAGAATAAATAATCCCTGCTCACCAGAAATGGGTGCAGCAGTAGCCAGCAGTAGAGACTGAGACACACGCTTCGTGCAGGCTCCGCCCACGCTGCACGTTAAAGTTCTCATTTTGCTTTGCGAGATCAGGTAATGTCCCTGGCAGCATGAACCACTGCACTTCACAGCTCGCTTTAGTCTCTTCTCCAGCTGAAGCCTCTCCTGGTCCCCTGGTGACTTTGTTAGCTTATGGTTTTGACTGCGGGTACACGGACCATGTTCTAGCAGGTGCGGAAGGTCTGACTCTAAACACAACTCTGCCTTCATCCAAAAAACTGAACACTGAAAAGAGAATCGGTGCAGACTGATTACTAATTGGTAATCCCCGGTTAGCTTCTGAACAAGCAACAGGGAAGGAGGATGATTTAAAGAATAGCAGCTCAGTAGGATTTGAGAACTTTAATTTGGCCAGCTTGTTCCTGCAGTATGCCTGTGCTAGGGGAACTTTGGAGCTCTTAGCCTTACAGATAGGGGGTGGGGCGGATCCTGCCAGAACTTCGAATTCCTTTAACTTCGTAAACCTGTACAGCTTTTCTCTGCCAGTGTCTCCGTAATGAGTGCTAGTCTTTAGTTTTTCAGAAGGCTGTTGATGCTTCAGGGAACTGAAGCACCAAGTTCCTCTCTCAGCAGCTTAGAAAGAGGCTGTGGTTCCTGCTTCTGATGGTTTGGATGAAGCTGAGCTGATGGCCGTTAGTCACCTGCACGGTGACTGTGGTCCATTAGTTTGTTTCCCTGGCAACTAGCTTTCATTCTCTCCTCCCTTCTGCCCCCCTGCTCTCAAGTGTTGCTTACTCTCTATTAATCCACCAAGTATCCTCATTCCCTAAACAGAGCCTCCTCCCCAGTAGCTTAATTTCCCTTTTGGCAGTACACCCTGCTTTGTAAGTCTGTTTTTCTCACCCTCACCCCCAATTTAAAGTCCATTTGAATAGAGAACTCATTTGGAACAACATAAAGGGCTTGTTTTCACAAAAGATTAGATCGGAAGGACAAGTTTGAACAAAGACTGTAATTTACAACTGAAAATGCTCCTTGTTCCATTTATTATTAAGAGAGCAGCAGTATGAGGGTTTCAGTTGGGGAGCTAATTCCATGGTCCCTTCGGACTCAGGGTTCACTATCCAATGGAAAAGTTTATCCAAAGGAAGCTGGATGTTGGCACCCGAAGGCCTCTCTGATGTGTGTAGGAATGGATGTGGATGCAGAGGATGTGTATTTATATTGTTTGATGATTTAGTCATGGCCGGTCCACCATCTGAAAGTCAGAGTTCTGGGCTCTGAGGATATGCAGTTTTCTGGGATCCTCATAGAGACCTGGTAGCTTCTCCCAAGCTTTGACGTCATGCATGTCTCATGTGACCATGAACATACTCTCTCCCCTCTCTCCTTCTTTCCTTTCCTCCTCTACCTTACTCTTAGAAACAGGATCTCTCTGTTGCAGACTGGGCTGGATTCATGGTAACGCAGACAGTCTTGAACTCATGATCCTCCTGCTTTCTAAGTGCTGGAAGTAGAAGTATGTGCTGTTGTGCCTGCTATGAACAATGACAACAGGCAAACATGAGGCATAGCTATCATGTATTCAGTGCTTACTGTTGCATGAATTCTTCGTATGTCAACTCATTTGCTCTCTACGCCTGTAACTAAAATAGACTCGAATCAGATACTGTACTGGCAACAAGTAAGCACCATTGTTTTCTAAAACTGTAATACCCTAGGGCCCAGTGCCCATCCCTGAGACAGCAGAAAGGGTGCCTGGTCACCTTCCCTTCTCTTTCCTCAGTTATTAAAGTCGGACTTTAAAGAAATGTGTAAAAACCAAAGTGGGTTGTCCTCTAGATATTGGGCCGGCACATGAAATAGCAGAGTCTGAGAAGTGAAGGGGAAGTGGCCCCTGAGGACCCACTAAATGGACTGTTGTGTATAGGCTTGATAAACAGACCCAGGACACTGGGCATGGTGGCACACACCTTTAGTTTCAGCACGTGGGAGGCAGCAAGTGGGTCTCTGTGAGTTCAAGGCTAGCCTGGTCTACAGAGTAAGTTCCAGAACAGTCAGGGCTACACAGAGAAACCCTGTCTTGAAAAAAAAAGAAAGAAAGAAAAAAGATTATAGCACAGCAGTTATAGATGCTCATCCCTAACTCAACAATCTGATTTCAACATCCAGGACCCACACAGTAGAAGAGAACCAATTAGGGTAAAATTGACCTCTGGCCTCCACAAGCACACTATAGTGTGTGTGCCCCCATAGAATTAATTAGTGAGATGATATATGTTTAGGGCATGATTTATTTTCATTTTAATAGGCAATATGCATAGTATGTCCATTCTGTGGACAGAATAAAGAGGAAGAAGGCTTGCCTGAGTTATGTCTCCTGATGGAAACATGTTGAGGTTTCCAAAAACAGTGACAGCAAGTGACACCAGTTGCTTTGCAGCGGTGGGAAGCAACTCTGGCTTTCCTGTCGAGGTAATTTTGGACCCCACATCTGACAGGGTGCTGTAGTGTCTCCTTCTATTCCAGAGAGGGATGGTGCAGTCCCTACAGGCTTCTATCTTAGTCATGAGTTTTTGAAAAAGGGGGAGTTACTTAAACCAAATGGCTGAAGTATTCTCCCTCTGTTACCCAAGACTTTTTAAACAAGGTACCTTTCCTGTTGAACACATCAGTCACTGTACTTTACCTCTAAGGTCTGTATCTCGATGTTCAGCTGCAGAGACAGCGCCTGGATAACTGATGACAGAATGTCACCTGTTTGTTTCATAAAGACGTGCCTGTTGCTGTTAGTGGATTATGTAATGTGTGCAAGAGAGCGTTAGGAGGACCCCATCCAGTTACCAAAGTGCAAGAGTACGCGTGCAAAGCAGGTCTTCTCTCCCAGTTCATCCTTTCTGGAAACTGTCACAGACATATGCACAGGTGTGCCCCAGTCTCCTGGGTCATGCTAATTCCAGTTAAGCTAATAATAATGTTTACTGTTACACTTAGCATGTTCCATCAGTACACTGGCTACCATATGAGCCTTGGGTTTTCTTGTTTTTTTTCTATAATAATAAAGTTTATTTTAAATGAAGTTTATTTTTAACACAGAGCCCTCCAGTTTGGGGGTGGGGGTTATGCAAGTGTCAACAGGGGCCATTTTGGGAAAGTGGGGTAGCAGTGACCTCATCTTCTTTTCTGTGTATTTATCTATATACAGTTACTATGTCTTATCCACCTGGTGTTTACAAAGATTAAAGAGTTTCTCTAGAGTTAGGCTGGTGAACTAAAGGCACAACTGATGTGTTTTACACTTGACCCCCTTTTTTCTGCCTTCATGCCCTCAAATCTCCCTCCTTTAAGATGCCAGGGAGCTGGGGTTTTATTTGAAAAAACAGAAAAAAATTTAAGGACTGTATTATTCAAGTCTCCATAGCAACCGAAACCAAACTGACTTGTGTAGAAAATAATGCTTCTTATCTAAAAGCCAAATGGGATAAGTATGATGTCATTGGTTCCAAACCCATTTTCACTACTTGGTTCTTCCTCTGGTACCTTGCGCTCATCCCCTCACCATGAAGACAGGCTGCTCCTCTCTTCCCAGTGCTCTCGGGCAAGGACCCACAGGCCTCAGGCATGTGCTCTGAGTGACTTCTTGGGCACCTCTATGGTTGAGGTCTCTTAGTCCATCTTCAAGTCTTCAAGTCAGCTTGTGCAGCTGTTGGGACATAGTTGCTTCTGTCATATCCCTTGGGACTATGGTGCCTGTATTTCAGTTAGGATCCTGGCTTCAACTTGCCTAGCTTTGCAGATTTCTTCTTTCCAAAAGGCTCAGGCATCATACTTGCCCCCAGTCCCTAGCCAAGGTTCTGTTTCCAATTAGATTGGCTCCCTAAATGATCATACTAGTTGCTGGTTGCTTCAGGGCTGTGGTTATACTGCGCCATTGGATAATCCAGTGTCAAAATTCTTAATTTAACTCGTATTTTCAAAATGCACACATGTGTGCTTATGCGCATATACACATGATCATATATATTCACAGCTTTGGAACGATGCACTTTGGACATCTTTGGGAGCCAGTCTTGGCCTTCCTCAGCTTTTGTCTTTAGATAGTTACTATCTCAGGATGCTTCCATTAACTTCAACCCCCCCCCAGTCTTGGCCTCTCCCCATGTTCTTACTGGCCATAAAGCCAACAAAATATCACCAGGAAACAATGTCCAGCAATGTTAATTATTCCAAGTAATATTATGAATTGAATGTGAAAGACTTCTGTTTTAAATACTTGATCCCCTGCTGGAAGGGCTATTTTGGGAATTCATGGAAACGTCAAGAGATGGGGCATGGCTGTCACTGGAGCCAGGTCTTTGGGGGTGAGTTATCCCTGGCCACTTACTGATTAACTCTCTACTAACTGGTAGGTCATGGACTGAATGATTCTGTCAAACCCTTCTGCTGCCATAATGTTCTGCCCAGTGCATGGGGCTAAGCAACCATAAACTAAACCCTCTGAAACCATGAACCAACTAGATCTTTCCTCCTGTGAAATTCAGTTTTTTGTCAACTTGATTTAAACTAGAGTCGTCTGTGCAGAGGGAACCTCAATGGAGAAAATGGCCCCATTGGCTTGCCTACAGAAAATCAGATGGAAGCATTCCCTTGACTAATAATCAATGTGAGAGATTAATAGTTAATATAATCGACCACTGGGGGTGGTGCCACCCGTAGGCAGGAGGTATAAGAAAGTAGGTTAGAATCTGGAGAGATGACTCAGTGGTTAAGAGCACTTGTTCTTGCAGAGGACCCAGGTTTGATTCTTAGCACCCACATGGAGGTTCACAAACCCATAACTTCAGTTCCAGTGCATTATTTGATGCTCTTTTATGACCTTCCCAGGCACAAGGCATACATGTGGTACACATACATGCATGCAGGTAAAACACTCAGACACATATAATAAAATAACCCAAGAAGAAAGCAGACTGAGGTTGCCACAAGGAGCAAGCCAATGAGCAGTATACCTCCGTGGCCTCTGCTTCAGTTCTATCGGTTCCAGCCATGCTTGAATTCTTGCCCTGAATTCTTTCAGTGATGAACTGTGACCTGGGAGTTGTAAGATGAAAAAAAAAAAAAAAAAACCTTTTCTTTCTAAGTTGCTTTTGGCCACGGTGTTTATTAAAATAATGGAAAGCAAGCTAAGGCACCCCCTTAAGTTCTACCAGCTCATTTGATCACAATGATAAAAAAGTAACTAATATAATTAACATCTTATATCAGATTATAGAACTTAGCGTTGTAGTTAAAGCTTACTAATGTGTAAAGATACTTACTGACCACAGAGGGTCTTTAAGACTAATTCTCTTTCATCACTTATGACCACATTTAGATTACTCCTAATTGAAGCCATGCCTGGTTCCAGAATTCACCAGTTCTGTGATAGAATCCATGTGTCCATGGAGTCAATTAAAGAATGAAGGACTGCATTGTCTGTGGGGAAATGCCTTATTACAGAATCATGTGCATGCGTGCCTCTAAGATTATTCAATATTCATCCTGGAGTGATAAAACTTGGAAACTGCTGCTTTAAATAGTGTCAGGAGTCTGTGTGCCTTGACAAATATTCATCTACTTGAGTTATGCATTCATATTCATGTTTAGCAGTAATTGTCTTAATGGAAGAAAATGTCATTTTCTGGAAACTGTCATTTACTGACTGAGTGCTACTTGTAATTTTTGATGTGCTTCTTCATTATATTTGGAAACATAAGAATTTCCTATTCCATAGACAAGTAGTTATATTTCTTTTTTTATTTTTCTAAGATGCAAGATCTCCCAATGTAGCCTGAGCTGACTAGCCCATAGCTAGCAAGCCTTAAACTTATAATCCTCCTGCCTCAGCTTCCAAGGTGCTGGGATTTCAGGTGTGCATCCTACCCCTATCCTCACCCCCACCTGATGTGGGATTCCACTCTGTATGTTGTGAATATGTTTTATTACCATTGATGAATAAAGAAACTGCTTTGGCCTGGGAATGGCAGAATAGAGCTAGATTGGGGGGGGGGAGCTAAAGTGAATGCTGGGAGAAAGACGGCGGAGTCAGAGAGATGCTATGAAGCCACAGCAGAAGATAGACTGATGGAGGAAGGTCATTTGTCAATAAACAAACTGCCTTGGCCCATTTGATAGGCCATCCCTTAGGTGGGTGGAGTAGACAGAATAGAATGCTGGGAGGAAGAGGAAGTGAGCTCAGATGCAGGGCAGCTCCTCTGAGAGACAGACACCATGCTCTCCTCTCCAGAGCAGATGCAATGAAGCTCTGACCCAGGATGGACATAGGCTAGAATCTTCCCGGTAAGCACACCTCAAGGTGCTACACACATGAACAGAAATGGGCCAAGCAGTGTTTAAAAGAATACAATTTGTGTGTTTTTATTTCGGGGCATAAGCTAGCTAGGCAGCCATGAGCTGGGCTGTGGGAAGAGGCCCACAGCTCCTACTACAATAGACAGCAGAGTGAATCTTATCAGTAGTCCGCAACCATGTGGCGATACACAGATTAATAGAAATGGATTAATTTAAGATATAAGAGTTATCCAGGAATATGCCTAAGCTATTGGGCAAGCAGTGTCATAATTAATATAGTTTCTGTGTGATTATTTAGGGTCTGGGAGGCCAGAAAATGAACAAGCAACCTCTGTCTACACCCTCCTGGATCATAGGTTGTGCTTTTGAAGAACATAGCTTATGAATACGTGTCCATGTCATATGGTTCCTTGCTAGAAGCTTGGCCATCTCAGCAGTCTTAGCCTGGAGCTTTTCAGGATGGATTAGAATGTTCCCGATTAAGCAGTTTGTTTGCTATTCCTTTGTATTCATTTTTACTGAGCTTAGGAAGGAACACATGGTACTAAATTCAGTATAACTTTTATTCACTTATCAGATGACTCTTTGATTAGCATGTAAGTGTCAGTTTTCGTTATGACATTTTCATATATACTAAGTTTTGATGGATCCCTCACGTTTGCTCCCCTCTCCATCCCCCCTACCTCTGTCTCTGCTCACACCCTTCCACCCCCGGTATTCTTCCTCACCTTCATGCCACATATGTCTTGTTACTTCCTCCTTTAAAGCCTCTTTTGTCCCCTCCCATGGGCCCTTTTCTAGCTTCTTGACCTTTCTCTATACCCATTCCCACATAAATATACTTTATATATCTTAGTTTTCTAGATCCTGACTTAGAGGTCGTGTATTATATAAGCCAAAGAAGGCATATTCATTATACACACAAAAAAACCTCACCTAGAATTTAGAAAAAACAAAAAGCCAAAAAACTCTACAACCAAATTTGAGTTAAATAAAAGCGGAATACCCCTTATTCAAAATACTTGGGACTGGGAGGGTTTCTGACTTAGAATTCTTCTTGATTTTGAAACATTTACATACGCATGTAAATGCCTTAGGGATGGGGTCTATCTAAGTTCTGAGACAAAATGCATTTTATGGTCCATTTATTTGTACACGTTGGCCTGAAAGTAATTTTACAATACTGGTGCTGTATTTTGAGACAGAATCTCATGGAACCCAGCTGCCCTCAATCTCATTGTAGTGAAGGATGATCTTGCACTCCTGAGCCTTCTGGCCCTGCCTCCAGAGTGATGGGATTTCAAGTGCCACACGCCCAGCTTATATAGTCATTTTCATGAGTCTCTGCTTTGATGGCAACTTGTAATGATGGACCGGGTGTAGAACTTTCTTCTTGTGACAATTGTTAGTGCTCTGTCAACTTCAAGTTTGGGGGCATTAAAAATGACCCACCTTTCATATGTTCAAGCACAGATCCAGAGCCAGTCTAGAATCTGTCCAGGGGTTCCTTAAAGAGCAAAAGATAGTTCTCTAGTTTTTTACCTCCTGGTTTGTTTTACAGTTGCTAAATAAAAAACAACCAAGAAGAATAAGAATGGGAACCTGTATTCAATGTGGTTGTTTTGTGAATACAAATGTTTATAAAATCAGGGACAGGCATAATACCCTGGGGACAGATGCCTTTGCTGCATATCATAGTCTTCTGCTCTAGAATTTGGTCCAGCACAGCTCAGGTTATGGAGCAGAGAACACTGTATGTCCGTGTCTCAGGGTGGGTGGAAAAGGTCAATGGACTGCCTGGATAGGAAGGTAACCTTGTGCACAAAATGGCTCCTATAGTATCTTGCAGTGGGCTATGAAATCCCTCAAAGTCCATTCAGTTTACAGGCCAAAGAGTTTTGATGGGAGAGCTTGTGTGGTCTTGGGATGGCTGTTGTTTTCTTGGTCCAAGTTTTCTAAACATGGGAACTTGATGCATACCACTCTATTATCAAACACGATAGGATTTTGTCTGTTTAAATCCCAGAAATGTAATGTTTGTGCAGCTTTAACATTATGCTTGATACATGAGAGTAGCTCAGGTCAGGCAATTTATTTTTAATTCTATTATGATCTCACCCGCTGAAATTCTTAGCTGTCTAAAGCCACAACGTTCAGTGAATTAGTGAGAGCCAAACCATTGCTCCCAGGGTGAGTTCAGCATTAGGTCCCTCTAGCTTGTAGACCCAGAATTTTTTATAACCTTATATGTTGCTACATAATAGTTTTCATGTGTGTCTCTGCTTAAAAATGTCTCGTTTATTGTATGTTGTTGATGCATTAACATTGAACTCATGGCCAACAGCACTCTAACGCTGATCTGAAAAGCCTATGGAGCATACATATCTTTCTGCAGAGAGCATACCACAGCCTTCCTGAGCTTGGAAACAGGAGGCAGAACGTTGGGATTGGGCTGGGGCACTTGGAAAGGAGAAAACATCACCAACAAAAATCCCAGATCTGTGAAAAGCTTAACACTAAATCAACTTCTAAAAGGACTAAAAGACATTTGCCTAGGATACCTGGGCTTGAAGCTGTAAGTCACAGCAGACCCTTCGCTGGGAATGTGTCTATCACGTGACTCAGATTTTCTTTCCTCTGCTCATGTGGAAGAATGGCCACAAAGCTGCCCAGTGTAGTGATCTGGGAGCGGCACAGACATTTCAGCCAGAAGAATTTATAAACATGAAGTCCACACGTAATGAGGGTGTCAATACTTGGGCTCTAACTTCTTCCTAAATATCTCTCTCCAGAAATTTATAATACAGAGCTTCTTCCCATTGACTTAGTTTGAAAATTTAATGCTATTAAATGTAGGTATCTCTATTTTGAAAATGGCCATAAATTATTTTGTGGCCAAGGATTTCTACTTTGGCTTAATAGCTAAGATGATAAAGTGATTTATCAACAACCTACCAAAACAAAACCTACATAAAGAGTTGCTAATAAGTTAAATATGATTTACTGTTATGGATCCCTTTTGGTACCCTTACGCAGTCTTCAGAAGATGAGGCGGCCAGGGAGTGAGGTCCTCCAGGCCTCCTGTCTTAGCTTTCCCTGACCAGCTGAATTGCTTTCTTTGTTTCAGTTCGGTTCTGTTTAAGGAAGCATGGCTTCGTGAGTGGCTGCCCATGGTAACCACTCTGTGCTTTCTATTTCAGAATGTTTCTTCCAGAGCCTTCTAACATTGACCTCATCACTGGTTCCTGAAATTCACTTGAGGGATGTGCTATAAATTGAGGTAGCTTTGTCTTTCTCCAAGCACGTCCCACTAGGAAGGAAAGCAAATTCTTTCCTCCTGAGTGCATTAAACTCAAATATAAGGGGTTGAACATGATGTATTTCCCATCATTGCTGTTCGTCTGGGACCCGGCTCCATGCCTAGACTCCAGCAGGCAGCCTTCCATGCTCTGTACATGGGTCTAGCTGTCTGCCAAGAAGGCAAAAGGTAACAGGCATGGAACCAGGTTAGTTGTGATAAAACACCATGTTCAAAAGCAGCCTGGAAGGAAAGGGTTTCTTTCAAACTTATGACCCTCAGATGACACTCCATCACTGAGAGAAGTTAGGGTAGGAACTCAAGGCAGGAACCTGGAGGCAGAAACTGATGCAAGGCCATGGATGGGTGCTGCTTACTGGCTTGCTCCTGGTGACTTGCTTAGCCTGCTTTCTTATAGCACCCAGGACCAGTCCAGGTGGCACAGCCCACAGTGAGCTGGATCCTCCTACATCAAACGTCAATCAAGAATGTGCACCACACATTTGTCCATAGGCTGATATTGTAGGGACATTTTCTCAACTGAGGTTCCCTCTTCCCAAATGACTCTAGCTTGGGTCAAGTTGACATAAAGCTAAGAAACAACCCTGGTTTTTGGTTAGTAGTATGACTAATCTTAATCATGGAGAGAGTTACTTCTACCTAAGGTAAATGAAACAAGGTGTGTTCAATAAGGACGTAAGCTGCCATTAGTTTTTTTTAGGATTATTACGGCTGGGCATTGAATTCAGGCATAACTTCCACATGCAAGGCAAGTATTCTGTTACCGAGCCAGATCCCCGGCCCTAGACATGCCTCAGTCTTATCAAACTGGAACACGTGGTTTGTAACTCTAGGAACGGACAATGTGTTGCTTAGCAAGAATGCCTCAGGAACAGATTTGCTTAGTAATCACATATTCAGATTAACTAAAAGTCATGCTAACTGGAAACACCTGGCTTCATGATTTCAGCAGTAGCTGAACGTCCTTTTGAGATGCATCCTTATTGAGATCCTGTAGCATCTTTATTGACTTAGTGCTTAGTCATACAAAAATAGTTTCTTCCTTATCAACTTTAAGGGCATCATAATATTGTTCTGAAATTACAAATTATACTACAATATTATATATATATATATACTTATAGAATACAGAAAATACTGTGCTTCCTTCAATTCGCTTATTTATTGTTTAGTATAAGAGCAATCCTCTCTACATTGTTGTGTTGGAATTCAAGATGACTGATGTCTTGACCATGGTCCAGAAGGCACATGACAGTGTTTAGGGTGTGTTTTAGTCAGATTTTCACCATATAACAATACACCTGTAATAATCACGACGAAGAGTTATATTCTGGCTGATACTACTAGGTCCTGCAGTCTGTAACTAGTTGAACCCATTGCTTAAGGATTTATGGCAAAGTAAATACTTCTCCCATAACCAGGAAACAGGAGAGGCTAGATGACAAGGTCATATAATCCCCATCAGAGACACATCCCAGTGATACACCAGGTCCCACCACGAAAGGGTCTACCATCTTGCCACGCACCATCCTTAAAGACATGGGCCTTTAGGAAAAATCCACGAGCCAACACTAGCCAAGTAAAAAGGGCTGGAATACAGAGAGAGATCTAAATTATCTGGGATTTGAGTGGAAAATGAAGTAACTGAAAATTCAGAAAGACGTTACCCATCCCAAAGATACTTGAAATCAACTTGACAGGCAAATGAGAGCTTTCCAGCTGGAGGAGAGGAGTTAGAGTGGGTGGGACATGCCCAGCTCCAGTGCATAGCCTGGTATTTGCTCTCTTCAGTCAGTAGTGATGTGCTGTAAGTGTCAACCACCTCTCTCTCTTAAAAATAGAATTTAGAAAGAAATAATAATTGCTATTATCCAGGGTACCAATTAGTGGAGGCTGGGCTAATTAAGCTTTTGCTATAACTTTAGTATATCAGAAAGCAGCATTGTAATATTGTGTTTTGTTTTAATATTAAGAGAGACTTTTTGTTTTGTTTGTTTTTTTTTTTTATTTGATTTGGCCGGGGTAGCACATTTGAGCTGTGTGGGTCTTATTTGAAGTTGTAGCTTTCACAAATCCAAGGTAGCCTCTTTCCAACATAAATTTAAGGTGTAAACTAAGGAGAACAAGAAAGATGGAGACTCAAATAAAGCATTAGTGTTGGGGCAGGGAGGCCAAAACCTGTGGAGGAAGGATAGGAGCACCTGCCGGAGGTTTTCAGTTACACACATGGAGTGTAGGGGAAGAGACAACCTTAGCAGAAACTGTAAAACGTGGAGGCCAAAGGTCACTGAAATTTATTCATCAATTATGTACTGTCTCTAACTTCTCATGGGTTTGACATCTTTGATTGTGATGATGATAGATATGTGTCTTGAAGGAGCGTGGCACAGAGAAAAGATACATACCTTAGGCTCAGGCTTGCCCAACTACGCGATGTCAAGTCTCTGAGCCTTCCACGGCTTTAATGTTACCCTAGACAGATTCCCTCAAAATCAGTGCATGCTTGTGTGTGTGTGTGAGTGTGGTGTGCACATGTACGTGTGAGCGTTGCCATAGGAACCCATCCATGTGTGTGGAAATTAGAAGACAATATCAGTGAGGTTCCTTGGGTACCAGCCACACCTTCTCTTTGGAGATAGGGTTTCTCAGTGGCCCTTGAGCTTGCTGACTGGTCCAGGCTAGCTGGCTAGTGAGCCCCAGAGATCTGTCTGTCTCCACACTCTCTAGCCCTGGGATTACAAAGGTATACATACTACCATGCTTGGCTCCCTACCAACACATACATTTGAAAGCTGGGATCAAAACCAAGGCCTCATGTTTGTGCAGTAAACTCCTTACTGACTGAGTTGTCGTGTGCCCCCTTCCCCCCGCTGTTTTATTTCTGGGGGGGGGGAATGGTATGGGAGGTCCTTCTGTCTATGTGTTGCTTTTATTGGTTAATGAATAAAGAAACTGCCTTGGCCTGTTGATAGGGCAGAACTTAGGTAGGTGGGGAAAACTAAATGGAATGCTGGGAGGAAGAAGGAAGAGTCGGAGAGACATATCGGAGCCACCGCCGGAGATAGATGTGCTGAAACTTTGCTGGTAGGCCACAACCTCATAGTGATGTGCAGATTAATGGAGATGGCTTAAATTAAAAAAAAGTTAGCCAATAAAAAGCTAGAGCTAATGGGCCAAGCAGTGAATTTAATTAATACAGTTTTGTGTGATTATTTTGGTTCTGGGCAGGGGAAAGAACAAGCAGCTCCTTCTCTAACAGGGGAATTCCTAAGGATTTACATATGCTTATCACAGACTTAGCTAGAGGAGAGACTCAGTAAACAGGTTTTATCTTACCTTACCTCAACCTGTGTATAATTCCACATTACTCCTTAGGAAATCAGAACATGCCTTTCTTCAACAGTATATCATTGTTTCATATGTCCACCTTGGCCTTTATGGTCTACCCAGCAGTGTTCTGTCTATGCAACTTAGATACCACAACCTGTGACACCGTTTGCCTGTGCCGACAAGTGGATTCCTCTAGGCTTCCAGAGTCCTGGTGAAATCTGAATGTTTATTTGCTCTGCTTGTGAAAGTCTATAGACTTTGGATGGCAGTGGCGAGCAGAGAGGTAAAAAGTTGAACAAAGCAACTTAATGCAGTCCATGGTCAGAAAAGCATAGGGAGAGCAAATCAGCTCACATAAGCACTTGCTTGTTTTTACCCAGTCTCTGAGCCTTGTTGGATGTTAGTATGACTACAACTTGATTTTTGTTGTTGATTCAACTCGGTAATAAACATTTCTTTAATCTTTCGATAACTTTGACAAAGGAGTTGATCTGCCTTTGCCTAGACTTTAAAATAAGTGTTCTATCCTGGTCCTCTCTAATAGCATTGGTTTCCTAGAATCATTTTAGAGATAATTACTCCCAAGATAGCATAAGCCCCACGGCCTTGTGAGCATGTTTAGTTCCTTCCAATTAGGGCTGACTGTGATGACTTAGAGAGCAACATTACAGGGAGTCTGAGCTCCCTCACTGAGGATATGACTGGGTGTTCTAGTGGATGCCTTGCTTGATGCACCGGCATTTGCTTTTTAATATCTGTGACCGTATATTATCTTGAAGTTCTTAGGTCTCACAGTAAAAAGTCAAGTTAGAATCTCTGCCCCCATCACTTGTTTTCTCCTGTGTCTTCTCATTCTTCTGGAAGTTTCTTAAGTAGAACTAATGTGTTATTGTTGGTATGACAAAATACTTGACAGAAAGATAATCCAAGAACCTACCCTTGGTGGCCTATTCCTTCCAACTAGGTCCTGCTTCCTGAAGTTTCTAATACCTCTCAAAATAGCCCCACCAGCTACATACTAAGCCTGGTGTACACAAGCTTTGGGGGGATGCTATCTATCCAAACCATACTGCCCCTCAAACACTTTGTTTGGAGGAAACATATTATGCCATACATGGGTATCTATATTTTGCATACAAAGACAGCCTTTGCTTCCTTTGTTGTAGAATTGATTTGAGTTTAATGTCCAGATGGGACATCTAATGTCCAATGCCAGCTTAAGGAGATGGAGGTCAATGGCTGAGGGTCATATGAATTCTTTGCAGTGTGTTCATCCTCAGCCTTGAGTCTTGGAGCAAGGCGAGCGCCCACAGCAAGATGACGGATAATGCTATAGATCATATTATCCATTCAAAATATTGTTTCTCAGCAGGGGAGGTCTCCTGTAGACAGGGCCGTTCTCAGCGCCTGCCCTATCCACCCGTGCAATGTCACAACCAGAAGTGCACAGCCAGTGAATAACTTCCAAAACACCCTGGGGCATTTCCTTTCTAGCCACTTATGAGCATGGTGAGTGGGTTATGAGTCCATGCCATGATTAGTTTTGAACCTTGTTTGCAGTTTATCACAATCATCTGACAGCCTAGGCAGTGTGAAGAATTTTACCACCTAAGGCCCCTTTATCTTCTGAGCTGGGGCGTTGATGTTGCCCTCTACGGATCGATCAGTACCAGCCTTGCCTTACTCACCTGTCACATGAATCCAGCGTAGAGAGGAAAGTGCACGCTGTTAAATTGAAGACCTGGGTGCTTCGCAGCAGCAGATACTGATGGTCTGCTGTGAACACGGCACTAACGAAACAGTACCAGGACGTGGCTTGCTTTGTAAAATGCAGAGCTCCAGACCCAGAAGTCATATCAAAAACAAATGTCAGCTGTAGTGGCGCACAGCTGTGATTCCCGCTCTGGCAGGCAGATGCGGAAATAGGTGGAATGAGAGAGTCTGAGTTGACAAAGTGTGTAGAAACTGAGGAATGACAGCTGAGGTTGTTTGTTCCCTTGGCCTCCACATGAATGCGCATGCACGTGTATATGAGTGCAAGTGTGAGTATGGATGAGAGAGAGAGAGAGAGAGAGAGAGAGAGAGAGAGAGAGAGAGAGAGAGAGAGAGAGAGAGAGAGAACAACAGAGACTCTTTTATGACTGAGGTGAATTTTGTTGCTACTTTACTACTAGTGCCTGAATCATGGTGCTATGTAAGGAGAAGGCTTGTAGCCTCCCGGAAGTTTTCACTGAATTGGGACTTAAACCTTGATGTCAGAAGCTCTGACAGCCAGAAGGAACAGAAGAGGGCTTGAGCACTGTGGGTTAAAGAGCCTGCTGAGCTGCTGCTGGAGACTTGCTGACCTGGGAACTGGAGTCTGCAGCAGTGTGGGGAGGAGGTAGAGCTTTTAGCAACTTCTCAGTGCAGCCAGGAGCTCAGCTGCTCCAGGCTTGAACTGTGGCAGGGGAGGGCGTGCATCTGTTGGGAGAAGGTGGCAGCCCCGGGCCCGGCCACAGACATCCCTATTTTATTGTGAGACCTCCCCCGACACCCCGGGGTGAGTCACCTTCTGGAGGCGAGTGAGAACCTGATTGTGGAGGCTCTGGGAAAGCCCACATGGAGCCTGGAGCCTCCGCAATTATATAAATGGAAAGTTGAAAAGGGGGGGAAAAGATGCAGAGGGTTTGTGAAGATGGAAGACATTGTAGCTGAGAAAATTCTTGGCTGAGAAAATGCGGGGAGTGCTGAGGCAATACTGGAAGATTTTTGTTTTCTTCTTGGTAGAGGGAGCCAGAAGGGACCGGCTTCCCCCACCCCTTGCTTTGCTGAAATACACACACACACACACACACACACACACACGCAGAAAAGATTGCAATGAAGTGGAGTCCAGAGAAGGAAATGAAAATAGAAATTTGAATGCATTGAATGTGTTCCTAAATCTTGGGTATGGGGGATAAAATATATTCAAAATTGAGTCTGCCAACTTAAAAAAAAATGGCAACAAAACAAAACAAAAATCTGACAGGAATGGAAACCCCATACTTTAGGGACAGAGAGAGGCCAAAGAATGGCCCCTTGTTTTCCTCAGGAGAGAGAGGCCAAACAAAGGCCCCTTGCCTTCCTTAGGAAAGCCTACACCATTCTGTTTCCTCTATATGGCACTAGCAATGCTACTGATTCATGTGTGTTGTGTGTGTATATATGCAGGTTCATGTATGCATGTGAGCAGGTGCATATGCATATAGAGGCCAGAGGTCACCCTTGGGTGCTGTTCTGCAGGACCATACCCACCTTGTGTTTTGGTACATGGACTTTCACGGGGCCAGAAGTAGGCTGCCAGGCTCCCCCTATCTCTACCTTGCTAGTACTGAGATTACAAGCATAAGCAATCACACCTGGCCTTTAAAAAAATGTGATTTTTGGGAGCTGATTCAGGTGCTCATGCTTGCATGGCAAGCACTTTATGACTGAGCTGTCTTCCCAGGCTCCAGTATTGATTGTTTCTGAGGTTTCCCAGACTTAGAACCAGATACTGGTACTATTTGGTTTAATAAGACGTGGGATTCAGAAGAGAATGCATTTCAAGATGAACATGTGATAGGCCATGTCTTCGAACTTTCAAATTCAAATATGCATTTTGTATTTGCAGAATCCTCTCGTGATTCCAAGCTGGTTACCCTTCAGTTGCCCTTATATAGCGGTTTGCAGCTTCTCCCTGCCCGGGTCATCTACCCATCCCTCCCTTCCCTGAGAGATAAACCAGAGTGAAGCACAAATATCACTTTACAAGAGAAAGTCTGCCCCAGAAGTGCAAATTATTTAAGGCCAGTAGCTCCTTGGCAAAGAAAGCAAGTTTTCCATCCCCAGATCTCTGGGTTATTAATCAAGGTCTTAGGTTATTAGGCAAGACCTAGGTGACCTCCTGTCTGTAGGACGTGGTTTTTTCCTTCTGTCCGTGGCCTGGGACAAGGTGGTTCTTCATCTGACTTCAGTATCTTCTGTTGACAATTAAGCTTGGCATTGGGAATATTTCAGATGACACCACAAAGTGCTCTCCCCCCCCCCCATCTTCTTTTTATTGAGTTCTTTTGTTCCTTCATTCAACACTTCCTCTGCCGGTCACTGTGGAAATTGTTGAACATAAGAGGGGGAGACCTTGTAGTACTGCTGCCCTTCTTATAGTCTGAAAGGGGAAACCAACCAGTGTGATAAATTCAGGATAAGAACTCATGTGTCTTGTAAGGAAAAATCCTTTAAGCGTAGGTGCTTAATGTAACGGCTCACAAATGATTGGAATGGTCAGTCAGTTCCTTGCAGGTGTTTGGGTTGCCAGTTGCCTTATTTTTCATTTAAGACACTGTAGTTGAATTTTTTTTTGCTCTTTGGTCTTTGGGGGGCCTACTGCCTAGCTCCCAAATAAATTACATGGAGCCTTAGTCTTACTTATGAATGCCCAGCCTTAGCTTGACTTATTTCTAGCCAGCTTTTCTTAACTTAAATTATCCTGTCTACCTTTTGCCTCTGACTTTTACCTCTCTCTATTCTATGTACCTTTCCTTCTTTCTTACTCATAGCTGGCGGTGTGACCAGATGGCTGGGCCCTGACGTCCTTCTCTCCTCCTTTTCTCTTTCCTCCCTAGCGATTGGCCATTCAGCTCTTTATTAGACCATCAGGTGTTTGACAGGCAAAGTAACACTGCTTCACAGAGTTAAACAAATTCACTATAAAAGAATGCAATACATCTTTGCATCATTAAACAAATATCCCACAGCATAAACTAATGTAATACATCTTCAACTAATATTCCACAACAAGACAGACTCATTTGTGATTCTACTCTGTCACTTGACTTGTTCAGTTCAAATGTGTAGTGATGAGGTGAGGAGGCCTGCTTTTCGTCCCGCCTGGCTCCTGCACGGATAGCTTAGCCCCGGAAATAATAACACAGAAACTGTATTCATTTAAACACTGCCTGGCCCATTAGTTCTAGTCTCTTATTGGCTAATTCTCACATCTTGATTAACCCATTTCTAATAATCTGTGTAGCACCATGAGGTGGTGGCTTACTGGGAAAGATCCTAATCTATGTCCATCTTGGGTTGGAGAATCATGGCGGCTGCCTGTCTCTGCTTTCTTCCTCCCACAATTCTGTTCTGTCTTCCCCACCTACCTATGTTCTGACCTATCGGGCCAAGCAGTTTTCTTTATTAATTAACCAATGAAAGCAACAGATAGATAGAAGACCCTCCTACACTACAAATGGACTAGACACCCAGGATAATGACATTATCCTCATCTCAGGATTTCTGGTAGAGGAGGAGGCATCACCTATGTTTTCTGCATCAACAGTGGCATAGTCATTGCATACAGTGGCTGGTGCTGGGCTTTTCTGAGCATGTGTTTCGTGTTGCCCAGAAAGGGAATTTGCTGACAGGTGATTGGAAAGATGAGGGCATCATTTTTCATTGACCCAATATCCTTAGATTAGGGCTCCTTAAAGGCACGTAGTTGCTATTGGGTTTTTATTTGGGGGGGGGGGAATCCATAGAGGCAATCATGAAAAAATAGTCATCCACAGGGTAGTAGGAACAGTCATTCATCATCCTGATCTCAGTTCTATTTATCTATGTATTTTGCTGCTGGGGATGAGTGTAGGATTTCATTCTGCTAAATTTGCACCTATCATAAAACTATCCCTTTAAGCTCACCCCCTGCTCCTTGTTATGTTCAGGCATGTTGAAGAGCCTGGTCTCTGAATTGAGGGAGGAATAGACCCAGGTGGTTGGCTCCAGCCCTCCTGTAAGGACAGTTTTATCTTTTTGTGGTTTTTGAGACCACCAGTAGCTTAGCTCTGGGCTGTTAGTACCTTGTTGCTCTAGTCTCATCAAAGAATGTGGTGGGATGGAGATGTTCACTCTGATGACAATAGAGAAGCAGAAGTCCCAGTTGCTGGACCTAGCATC
The DNA here is from genome assembly GCF_950005125.1 of Chionomys nivalis. NCBI lineage: Eukaryota > Metazoa > Chordata > Mammalia > Rodentia > Cricetidae > Chionomys > Chionomys nivalis. The sequence continues at coordinate 21,115,708 of NC_080098.1, read as the reverse complement.
CCATGCAAGCACATCCATGGCTAATGAACATGGAAAGAGACCACTTATGGACGCCCTAAATGAAAGGTCTGTATAGGTCGCTTGCTTTCATTTTGCATGAGCCCCTCCTGAATGTAGATGGATCCTGTCTGGAGAAGGTTCCTGAAAATCAGCATTAATCTCCCTGTAAGTCGCAGTGCCATAGATCTCTCTCTGGACAACAGCAGAAAGGAATACCTATGTGCTAAATGGAGTAGGCATTATTCTACTGACTTTGTTGCTGATAATTCTGAGATTAGTGTATAAAGAAATGGTACAAATAAATCAGTTTTCTCCTTTTATTGAGCACAGAGCTCAGGTACATTTCCCACTTAATTCTGCAGCTAGATTCTGCTGTCTGACCGGGCATGGGACCTTGGCCTGTAAACGGAAGCAGTATGTGCCAAGCCTAGCCATCAAAACCTCCTGCAAAAATCTTCCATGCTTTTCTGGATCGCCCAGGATCTCCTTCAGTTTTCATGCTTATGACCCCAGAGATGAGTGTGTTGGGGGGGATTTTTTTTCAGATTTATTTATTTATATGTATGAGGGTTTTGCCTGTATGTATGTGTGTGTACCATATGCTTACCCAGTGCTCACAGGGGTCAGAAAGTGGCACTGGATTCCCCGGAACTGGAGTTACAGCTGGTTGTAAGCCACTATGTGGGTGCTGGCAACTGAACTCAGGTCCTTCATAAGAGCAAAAGGTGCTCTTAGACACTGAGTAAGCTCTCCAGTCCCCTTCCAGGATGTATTTTTTCCAGAAGGGTATCATAACTGGGTTGAGATGGAATAACAATGCTTTATGCTACAAACACACAGAGACACACACACATGCATTCATGCACTTACACATGCACGCACACACACAACAAATGTAACATACCTTTTTCTCTAAATAAAAATGAAAGGTTTTAACTTTAACATAGTAAAACCACATACAACAAAAACAATTATCAAGTAAGAATTACGTTTACAATATTCGGTCCATTTGTATTTAGCTTATTCAGAGAGAACACTTCATTATCTATCCAATCTTAGTGAACCCAAAGTTTTATACCAGTTTAATCTACATAGCTAGTTCCAGGCCAGCCAGGAATGAGCAGTGCCTGTTTAAACAAACAAACAAACCTAAGAGCAACAGAAAATTTCAGCTTTAGTGCTCAAAACTTCCTTTGGTAATTGATGACGGTGGGCCAAACCTGTTTCTAACAAGACTGAGTGAGACTGGATTTACAAAGGTATTCCTACCCTACCTCCCACCAGAGTTCCTAGCATGAATGTCTGTGTCACTCAGGGCTTACCATTTAGAGAGCCGGAGAGAGGGCTTGTAAGTGACACTGTTTGCCACCCCAAGCAACTAACTAATCTCACACTAATACCTCAGTATTCAGACAGACGCGAGACTCTGTCAGAAACATGTGCCACCACCCCCAAGCAGATCCTGAAGTATCCATAAGGACATTGGTGTGCTGTGTTTGACATTTGACCAGCCACAATGGAAATTTCCGTTAGCCATTCCTATTGTAAAATAATATTTTTGTGGATATTGCTTGTGTATTTCATGATAAAATCAAAATGACATTTTGATTTCCCATGACCTTTCAGATACTGTTTCTATCATGAAAGGTTCCCTCAGCCCCGACCTCTTCCTAGAAATCCCAGCCTAATAAAGTCTCTGTCCTAGAGATTCCTGGAGCAGTGTCTGACTAAAAGCCCACCAAAAGAGGCTTCCTCAGAGAAGGCGATGGGGTTTCTCATATCCGGTGATTTACCAAGTGGACTCCTGGTGACTGGAATAGAGGCGCCACCTACAGGGGGGAGGGTGAAAGACACAGAAAGACACTGCTTTCCAATCAGTGTAGGTATTTAAGGTGAAAAGAACCCCAGGTCCAGTGTGGTAGAAAGTAAAGGGTAGGGCAGGATCCTCTGCAGTCAGCACAACAGAAAACAGTGTCCTTACAGCATTCTGGCTGTTCCCTTCCTGACTGCCTGTTGGAGTTTTCATAATGATCTACATTGTAATTTCATTTATAATTTTCCCCTGAGTTTGGAGACCCTTGATTGTCTCCCAGGTACTGGCTGCTTTTTGCTACTGGATGAGGTTATCTCAGAAAGCAATGGCATGAGAAGTATTTTCTACTGGTGTGGGTCACAGTATCGCCTGTCCATATGAAACAGGGCAGGATGCTACATTGAACTGCTGTCCCTGCACAGACTCAGGTCTGTGTTCTTTCTAGTAGATCTACTCCCCCACAATCCCCTATTCCTGTATGACATCAGTGCTAGCCAGAATGAAGGGACCACTGTCAGTGAGGACTAGCAATGAAGGTTTTTTATATGCAATGAAAACTATAACTTGGTCCAAAATAAAATTCTATAAAAGCCTATTTATACACTTCCTATAACAGTAACTTGGTTTTCTTGGGAAGACCTAATTTCATGTATTTGTCTCCCTTACCATTAAATAAAGTTCTATCCAAGATCTTTGTATACAAAAAATGTTCCTCTTAGCCTGGTTTATTGCCTCAATTCTGCTTGTTGATTTCTGCGTTTCTCGGGCACCAATATGTTGAATGTCATGACCCCATAGCTGCAAGGCAGTGTAGTGAATGGCAGAAGATGCTTTCCCACTTCGTGATGAAGTCCAGAGCCACCCCAAGGGCAGCATCAAGGTCTGCCTGAAGCTCCTAGAGCCAATAGGGTCTGAAGTTTTCTGGAAGCATCGCTCCACAGGGGTCACTGTGACATGTTCACAGGTGTTGAGCTGCAGAGTAGAGAGTCCCTGCAGCCAAGGAGAGGGCAGGCACCAGGACAGGTACACACAGCAAGACCGTACAAAGCCAGCCTCTGGAAGCACCATGGTGAGACACACAGGAAAGACGCAGGCATCTTAGCTTCATTGAGCATAGCAAAACATTCGAGTATAGCTGATGCCAGGAATAGCAAGCATTTATATTACACCATTCCAGAGACCAGAAGCTCAAGATCAGGGTGCTTGCTGATCAGTTCCTAACGCGGACTTTCTTCCTGGTTCTTCTGTGTTCTTCCATGTTGGGCACAAGAAGTGCTCTGGTGTCTCTTTTCCTAAAGGATGTTAATGCACCATGTGCCTTGCTATCAAGAGATCATCTAACCCAAAGGCTCCATCTCCTAATATCATCACTTCAGAGAGTGGAGTTTCACAATAGGAATATTCAGTCCATAAGAGGGGAAAGGCTGAAATCAGCACACTAGAAATTCTATACACATACTCAACCCTTTACTGGTGGAAAAATGAATGAAGAAAGGGAAGGGTTCTACGCTTAGTGGTTTCATGGTGAGTCTGACACATGCTACCTTGTGTTCATTGGTGGCCGCACTGTTATTTCCATTTTGCAAGCGTGTCTTTCATAAGTGTCTGTGTTAAGAAGTCAAATGGCGCCAGGCAGTGTTGGCACACACCTGTATAGAACTTAGGAAGCAGAGGCAGGTGGATGTCTGAGTTCAAGGCCAGCCTGGTCTACAGAGTGAGTTTCAGGACAGCCAGGGCTATACAGAGATACCTTGTCTCAACTTCTCACCCTCCCCACCACAAAAAAAAAAAAAAAAAAAAATCAGATGGCCGGAAGCTCATGGAGGACATTTAAACTCAACTTAGGTCATATTTGACACTGGGGTTTCCATGAATTGCCTTATTCCCAGAGGTCAGTGGAAATTGTGATATTGGATTGCTTTTGTTCCCCGAAATTCTGAAGGTGCCTGTCACTCACTGGCTTTCACAGTGGGGACAATCAGTGTGGTTCTAGGTGCTATGTGCTGGCCACAGCACATACCTGCATACCTGTTGCTGTGTTTACAATGACAAGCCTCAGAATAAATGCAGACTCTGGTCAGTGTTTGCTGAGATCTAAATAGCGAGAAAGGAGGAAAGAAAGGGTGGTCGTACCACCCCCATGCGTGTCAAATCCGGGGCTGCCGATGTTCATAAGGATTAATACGTGGGAAGGAGCACATGGCCACATACAAGGTCCACCCCCAGTGGAATGGCACTCACCTGAATGGATTCCCCAACAGTCCAACAGCTAAACCTATGCCAATCGCCCAACATACCAAGCCTGGATCTTTTTGTAGATCCTCATCATCCGGAAGAATGCCAACTTTATTAATTTATAGTAAAACACATAATTTTCAAATGGGTTTATATCTGCTAAGTAGCATAGTGTTTCCCTTTAGGCAAAATTATTTGGAAAGGCAAACAATGATCAGAAGAGTGCTTGATGGCTGGGTTCAAAGCAAGAGCAGACATGAGGGTATTATTTCCGGTGTCCTCACGCTCTGATAGGACTGGCAGTTCCCACCTCCACTTCGTGTCCCCAACAGGGTTGGAGGTCAGGGACAGTGGACAGAGGTTCTGCCTTCCCTGCTATTGGTGGGGGCGGTGCTGACCTTTGAAGCGGTTGGTCCCACTCCCTATGCTCCCCTTGAAGGCTGGCTCCTCTCTGCTCTCATCCCCCCCTGTTCCCACAGTCTCCCTACAGCACGTGGCTCTGAGTGTCTTCCCACTTTGATTCCAAGTGCACTACTAAGCAAAATTCAAGCGGTGGTCACACTTACTTTTGCTTATCCCAGAAGGTTTCAAATCTATTTGTATTTCCATTAACAGATGTAAAAATAGACATAAAATTTATAATTATTCTTGGCCTTGAAGTCATGGGTTTTGATGATATATTCCTCATATTCCATATATTTCATTTATTTATTTATTCATTCACTCATGTATCTACCTACCTATCTATAATCTATCCATCTATCTATTTTCTACTTATTTATTTATGAGACAACCCAGACTGACTCCAAATTCACTGTGTAGCCGATAACAACCTTGATCTCCTGCTCCACCGTCTCTGCCTCCCGATGATCCTGTGATTACAATCCTGAACCAACACCGCCTTCTGCTTTTTATTCTTTAGCAGCTAAACCCAAACAGTGGCCTAGATAGACTCATTGTCAGCCACTGGGCTATGAGTTCCCTTCTTTGTCTCATCTCAGCTACAATACTAGTGTTCTTCACAACAGGTTACTTCTCAGTCACATCTCACTTAATTCTATAAACAATAGTAACAGTATGCATGTTCCCCACATATTCAAACATAGTTAAACAATTGCCACTCGGCTTGATGCCACTTGCCGCAATACAAAGCTCTAATGGTTTGTGTGTCTTTTTTTTTTTTTTTTTTTTGACTATAAAGGACATTTCCACTACACAATCTACTGTAGGAAGCTGTGTTTTTAAGTCAAATGTACGCAAGTTAGTAATGTCTATTCCTTCAGTTGGATTATCCCTGGCCCTGGGGAGTGACTTTATTTAAATAAAGGCAGTAGTTATTGGATATCTGTGATATGTCAAGCACTGTGCCAAGTGAGCATCCGTTTCCAGGTCCCAGCAGCTTTCTTGTTCTTGGGCATACACATCATTCTTCCGCAGTCCTTGTCTCATCCCTCTAGGTGAGGGATTCTTTAGTTGGCATGATTGGCATTTTTATTTCTGTATCAGGATGTCCTATTTACTGTAGGATGCGGAACAACATCCTTGGCTTCCTCTCTCTGCAGATGCCAGTAGCATCCTCCAGTTCCCAGATAAAGAACTGTCCCTGGGCCTTGCCATATGTCCCTAGATGAGGGAGGAGGATCACCTGCAGTTGCGAACTGTTGTACATTACACCTGCCAAGTTTCTGGACTTTGCTTCGAAAACTCAGCAGTGGGCCCAACCTACCGCTTGTCTGATAGTTTGTTCCCAAAGCCTTGGAACTGTGCGTGGAGATAAAGGGCTATAGGAGGGATACAACAGTTCATTGTGACAGCAAGCATGTCACTTGTAGAAGGGACAAAGCAGATAGAGAAAATACCTCCCTTGGACTACAGGAACTACAAATTCTAAGGCCTATAGCATAATATCTGCCAAGCTACCATAATGGTTCCTGTGGAGCAGTGCTTACAGGGGTCATCGCTGGTTGTAACTCAGTGTTTGGCCTACCAGTCCCCTACCTCCTTTGCCCGTGGAGCCCCTCTCATTATGAAGGCTACACTTGAATAGTATTATGCTAGTCACCGTCCTCCTTGCTGTGGCAAAATCACTGAAAGAAGTGACTTAAAGAAGTGACTTTTTTTTTACTGTACAGTTTGAGAGGTACAGTCTAATGTGGTGGGGAAGATGCAGGGGAGTTCAAGGCCACAGAGGATATGACTGGGGCACCTCTTACCACAGGAACCCTGAACCAGAGAAACCTCAGGTCTTACCCCTACAGTCCTGCCTACCTGCTAGGGAGGTCCCATGTCCTAAAGGCTTTCTAACCTCCCACAGATGGGGACCAAGTGTTCAAACACATGAACAGGAGAAGGAGATTTTATATGCAAACTGCCACAGTTGCCAGCACTTTAACTAAACTTACAGTGGGGGACATGTAGACTATATGCCTGGAAATGGCCCGAGTTGTTTTCTGGGATTGACGTGGTATCTCAACCCATTGTACACTTAGGAGACTGGGTTAGAGTCCAGGTCCCTTCCACCCACCACAGTCAGTCAGTCTTAGGGCTGGCACCTGACAAAAAAATGATAGCAAGGAAAACGGTAGATCAGTAAGATTCATTCCCATCTAGGTGCATCGCCTGTGTATCTGGTCATGCAAGTCGTTGTTCTAGTTTGCCTTCTGTTGCTGCGATAACATACCCTGACCGACAAAAGCTTAGGGAGGAAAGGGTTTATCACAGTCCATCACCCAGGGAGGACACGGCGGCAGCTCAGGGCAAGAACTGAAGCAGGGGCCGTGGAGGAGCTCTGCTTGCTGGCTAGTTTCCTAGCTCATACTTAACTAGCGTTTTTGTTTTGTTTTTAGAAAGATTTTTTTTTGTTTTTGTTTCCCTTTTTTATTAAAAATAGATTCCTTTTCTCATACAATATATCCTAATTACCTACCACCTATTCCTCTATTCCTCCCAGTTCCTTCCTACCCGCTTTCCATCTGGATCCGCTTCCTGTCTGTCTCTCATTAGAAAAGAACAAGCTTCTAAGAGATAACAATAAAGCATAACAAAATAAAATATAATAAGATGAAATAAAGCCCATCATATCGAAGCTAGACAACAGAAGGAAAAGAGCCTAGCAAGAATCAGAGACCCACTCATTCACACACCCAGGAGTCCCATAAAAATCCGGAACCGAAAGCTATAACGTGTGTGAAGAGGACCTAATGAAGATCCCTGCGGTCCCTGCGAGTTCCCATGAACTTTGCTCCGTTGATTTAGAGGGTCTTGTTCTCCAGGTGTCCTCCATCCCTCTGCTTTTTATATTCCTTCCACCTCCTGTCCCACAGGGTTCCCTGAGCTCGGAGGGGAGGAATTTGATGGAGACATCCCATTTAAAGCTGTGTGTTCCGAGGTCTGTGTGACTGTGTGTCTGTCTCCCTGCCCCCTCTCCTCTTTGTCTAATGTCTGGCTGTGGATCTCTATATTTGTTCCCCGTGTGCTGCAGGAGGAAGCTTCTCTGGCGATGGCTGAGCAAAGCACTAGTCTCTGAGTATTTAGCTAGCTTTTATATACATATACCAACTCCACATGTTTAAGGATAGCACTGCCTACAGGGCTGAGCTCTTCTGTGTCAATTAGAAATTAAGAAAACTTGGTGTGGCTGCAGGCCAATCTGATCGAGGCAGCAAGTCTTCAGTTGTGGTTTTCTGTTCCCAGGTAACTCTTTAGTTTGTGTCAAGTTGATAGCTGAAGTTAGCCGTGACAGTCATGGCTTGTATTCACTGAGAACACATTGTTACGCGCTCTCATTATAAACATAGTTATCAATATTAAAATCAGAATGCAATTAGTTTAGAAACACTCCAGGGACCGTGTGCATTTCATCGCCTTGTAATATTATGCACGGTTTCAACCAGAGGAGGCAAAATTGCCCTTTCCTAAGAGTGGTCTTTGTGTTGGGTTCCTAAGTAATTTGAAAAATTGCAGTTTGTTCTCTAACATTTATGCCAACTTTTCTGGTGCAATTGTACAGCCGAGTTCCACTTTAACAGTTAACTACAAAGGAAATAATGGGGCGCCTTTAACTGCGTATTCTTCACAGTTCCCAGTGAAATCCGTGCAATTAGGCTTTCATGAAGGAACTGGTTTCTCCTCATTAAAACAGAAATTATGCTCGGTAGCACAGCTAGGACTTAGGAAGTTGAAGAAACAGACTTAGGAGAAGAGGTGACAAGGATTGTTGTCACCACGAGGAAGCACCTCAGGCTCAAGGCGACTGTCTGCAGGCTTTGTTCTCATTTGATTTTTAGTTTCTGACACAGAGTCTCACTATGTGGCCTTAGCTGGCCTGGAACTCACTACGTAGACCAGACTGGCCTCAAACTAACAGAGATCCATCTGCCCAAATGGAAAGACTAAAGGCATGGGCCACCATGCCTGGCTTTGCCCGCAGGGTTGAAGTGATCTCTTCTCTTTCCTGGTGACTGTAGCACATGTGCATTTTCCTCTAAGGGGAAAAATAAAAAGATGTACTGCAGAGAAAGAAAAGTCAACATTTGCAAAAATAGACATTCTGCTGCGATCAGTCGCAATCCCCAGGCAGTGCTGTAGAGATGAATGGAAGGGGCATTAAACCAAGTGATTTTAATGCTTCTCAGTAGCCAAGTCTTCTGGAAGACTCTTCTGTCAAGATGGAAGCATGGACAAGCTAATGAAACCTGTGCAACCTCTCAGGAAGCTACTCTTTCACGCGATTTTAGTTCATTTCTAGTTTCATATCTTAATTTTCTCCTATTGCATATGACTCTTGATCTTCAGATCAAGTTCAAAGCACAACCTTTTATCAATCAGGCTTATCATATGGCTTCTTCTTCAGAAGTAGAGAAAACACTCCCAGTATTTCTCCTAGGGTACTCACTCTTAATCTTGACTAGATTCTGTCTAAATGTTGATTATATGTACACAAACACACACACACACACACATACACACACACACAACCCAGGAAAGCCTCTTTAAAAATTACCACCAAATGGTGATTTGAACTTTCTTTTTCTTTATATTTATTTTAAAAACAATCTTTTCTTATTTTATATACCATTTTCAGTTCCCTCTCCCTCCCTTCCTCCAGCTCCCCCTACCTTCCACCCAACCCACCCCCCATCCTCAGAGAGGGTAAGGCTTCCCATGGGAGTCAACAAAGTCTAGCACATCACTTTGAGACAGTATCAAAGCTCTCCCTCCTATATCTAGGCTGAGCAAGGTATCCCTCCAAAGAGAATGACCAAAAAGTCAGTTCAAGCACTAGGGATAAATCCTGGTCCCACTGTCAGTGGCCCCACAGACTGCCCCAAATACACAACTGTCCTCCACATTCAGAGGGCCTAGTTTGGTGCTCTGCAGATTCTCCTGCTGTCAGTCCAGAGTCAGTGAGCTCCCACTAGCTCAGGTCAGCTGTTTCTGTATGTATCCCCATCATGGTCTTGACCCCTTTGTCCATATTATCGCTCCTCCCTCTCTTCAACTGGACTCTGGGAGCTCACCCCAGTGCTAGCTGTAGATCTCTGCATCTGCTTCCATCAGTTGCTGGATGAAGGTTCTATGATGACAATCAAGATAGTCACATCAATCTGATTGCAGGGGAAGGCCAATTCAGGTACCCTCTCCACTATTGCTTAGGGTCTTAGCTGGGGTCATCCTTGTGGATTCCTGGGAATTTGCCTAGTGCACGATATCTCTTTCCTTGCTCTCTCTCTGTCCTTCCTCCATCTTGGCCATATCGTTCCCTCATGTTCTCCTCCCCACTTCCCTTCTCCCCACCCTCTTCCCTTCCACCCTCCCTTCCCCCCCACTTGCAATTTTCTCAGGAGATCTTGTCTATTTCCCCTTCCTAGGGGGATCCATGTATGTCTCTCTTAGGGTTCTCCTTGTTACCTAGCTTCTCTAGGGTCATGGACTAAAGGCTATCCTTTGCTTTACGTCTAATATCCACTATGAGTGAGTACATACTGTGTTTGTCTTTTTGGGTCTGAGTTACCTCACTCAGGATGGTTTTTTCTTGTTCCATCCATTTGCCTGAAAATTTCAAGATATTATTTTTTTTTAAATCATTGAGTAGTACTCCATTGTGTAAATGTACCACATTTATTTTATCCATTTTTTGGTTGGGGGGCTTCTAGGTTGTTTCCAGACTCTGCCTATTAAGTAGTGCTATGAACGTAGTTTAGCAAGTGTCCTTGTGGTATGACTGAGTATCCTTTGGGTATATGCCCAAGAGTGGTATTTCTGGATCTTAAAGTAGATTGATTCCTAATTTTCTGAGAAACCGTGATACTGATTTCCAAAGTGGCTATACAAGTTTTCACTCCCACCAGCAATAGAGGCATGTTTCCCTTACTCTGGATCCTCTCCAGCATAAGCTGTCATAATTGATTTGTTTGAGCTTAGGCATTCTGACTGGTGTAAGATGATATCTCAGAGTTGTATTGGTTTGCATTTCCCTCTTGTCTAAGGATGTTGAGTAATTCCTTAAGTGTCTTTTGGCCATTTGAAATTCTTCTGTCGAGAATTCTTTGTTTAGATCTGTACCTCATTATTTAATTGGATTATTTGCTGTGTTTATGTCTAGTTTCTTGAGTTCTTTATATATTTTAGAGATCAGTCCTGTGTCTGATATGGGGTTGGTGAAAATCTTTTTTCCATTCAGTAGGCTGTCATTTTGTCTTATTGACCGTGTTCTTTACTTTATAGAAGTTTCTAAGTTTTAGGAGGTTCTGTTTATTAATTGTTACTTTCAGTGTCTCTGCTACTGGGGTTATATTTAGGAAGTGGTCTCCTTGCTCATGCATTCAAGGCTAATTCCCACTTTCTCTTCTATGAGATCAGTGTGGCTGGATTTATGTTGAGGTCTTTGATTCATTTAGACTGGAGTTTTGTGCATGGGGGTAGATATGAATCTATTTAATTCTTCTACATGTTGATGTCTAGTTATGCCAGCACCATTTGTTGAAGATGCTTTCTTTTTTTTCATTGTACAATTTTAGATTCTTTCTCAAAAAATCAGGTGTTTATAGGTGTGTGTATTAATATCAGGGTCTTTGATTGGATTCCATTGGCCCACCTGTCTGTTTTTAAGCCATACCAAGCAGTTTCTTAACTCTATATTAGAGCTTGATGTCAGGGATGGTGATGCCTCCAGAAGTTCTTTTATTGTACAAGATTGTTTGGCTATCCTGGGCTTTTTGTTTTTCTATTTGAAGTTGAATATTGTTGTTTCAAGGTCTGTGAAGAATTGTGTTGGGATTTTGATGGGAATTGCATTGAATCTGTAGATTGCTTTTGGTAAGGTCGCTATTTTTATTATATTGACCCTACCTACCCAAGAGCATGGGAGATCTTTCCATTTTCTGATATCTTCTTCAATTTCTTTCTTTAAAGATTTAAAATTCTTTTCACACAGGTTTTTTGCTTCTTTGGTTAATGTTACCCCAAAATATTTTATGTTGTTTGTGGCTAATATAAAGGGTAATGTTTCTTTGATTTCTTTCTCAGTCCTCTTATCATTTGTATATAGGAGGGATACTGATATTTTTTGAGCTGATATTGTATCCTGTCACATTACTGAAGGTGTTTATCAGCTGTAGGAGTTCCCTGGTAGAATTTTTAGGGTCACTTATGTATACTATCATATAATCTGCAAACAGAAAAAATTTGACTTCTTCCTTTGCAATCTGAATCCCTTGATCTTCTTTTGTTGTTTAATTGCTCTGGCTAGAACTTTGAATACTGTATTGAATAGATATGAAAGAGTGGATAACCTTGTCTTAATCCTGGTTTTAGTAGAATCACTTTGAATTTCTCTCCATTTAATTTGATGTTGGCTGTCTGCTTGCGGTATACTGCTTTTATTATATTTAGATACTTTCTTTGTATCCCTATTCTCTCCAAGACATTTATCATGAAGGGATATTGGATTTTGTCAGACTTTTCAAGCATCTAATAAGATGACCATATGGCTTTTTTTCTTTCAGTTTATTTATATAATGGATTACATTGACAGATTTTCGTATGTTGAATCATACCTGCATCTCTGAGATGATGCCAACTTGATCATGGCCGATGATTTTTTTTGATGTGTTTTTGTATTTGGTTTGCCAGTATTTTGTTCAGTATTTTTGCATCAATGTTCATGAGGGTGATGATTGGTTTGTAATTCTTTCTTAGTTGAGTCTTTCTGCAGTTTGGGTATCAGAGTAATTGTGGCCTCGTAAAAAGTTTGGCAATGTTCCTTCTATTTCTATTGTGTGGAACACATTGAGGAGCATAGGTATTCACTCTTCTTTGAAGTTCTGGTAGGATTCCGCACTGAAAGCATCCATCCCTATGCTTTTAGGCGGGGAGAGGGAGGGCTGGGAGTCTTTTGATGACTGCTTCTTTTTCCTTAGGGGCTATAGGTCTATTTAAGTTGCTCATCTGGTCTTGTTTTAATTTTGTATGTGGTACCTATCCAGAAGATTGCCCATTTCTTTTAGATTTTCCAGTTTTGTGGAGTACAGTTTTTAGAAGTATTACCTAATGATTCTCTGGATTTCCTCAGTGTCTATTGTTTCTTTTCTGATTTTGTTAGTTAGGATATTCTCTCTCTGCCTTTCGATTAGTTTGGATAAGGGTTTGTCTATCTTGTTGATTTTCTCAAAGAACCAGCTTTTTGTTTCATTGATTCTTCATGTTGTTTTCTTTGTTTCTATTTTATTGATTTCAGCCCTCAATGATTATTTCCTGTTGTCTACTACTCCTGGTTGAGTCTGCTTCCTTTTGTTCTAGAGCTTTCAGGTGTGCTGTTAAGTCACTAATGTGAGATTTCTTCACTTTCTTTACATAGGCACTTAGTGTTATAAACTTTCCTCTTAGCACTGCTTTCATAGTGTCTTATAGATTTGGGTCTGTTGTGCATTCATTTTTGTTGAATTCTAGGAAGTCTTTAATTCCTTACTTTATTTCTTCCTTGACCTAGGGGTGGTTCAAATGACCATTGTTTAATTTCCATGAGTTTGTAGGCTTTCTGCAATTAGCATTGTTGTTAAATTCTAACTTTAAACCATGGTGATCCAATAAGATACAAAAGGTTATTCCAATTTTTTGTATTTGTTGAGGTTTGTTTTGTTACCAAGAATGTGGTTGATTTTAAAGAAGGTTCCATGAGATGCTGAGAGGAAGGTATATTCTTCTTTTGTGTTTGGGTAAAATATTCTATAGATGACTGTTAAGTCCATTTGAGTCATGACATCTTAATTCTATGTTAAGTTTCTGTCTAGCCAACCTGTCCATTGCTGAGAGTGGGGTGTTGAAGTCTCCTATGATTAGTGTGTGAGGTTTAATGGGTGATTTAAGTTTTAGTAATGTTTCTTTTACATATGTGGGTGTTTTTGTGTTTAGGGCATAAATGTTCAGAATTGAGACTTCATCTTGATGGATTTTTCCTGTGACGAGTATGAAGTGTCCTTCTCCATCTCTTTTGACTGATTTTAGTTTAAAGTCTATTTTGTTAGATATTAGCATAACTAACTACACCCACTTGTTTCTTAGGTCCATATGATTGGAAAATCTTTTCCCAACCTTTTACCTCAGAGTAAAGGTGTGTCTTTGAGATTGAGGTATTTTTTTTTTAAGCAGCAGAAGGATGAATCCTGTTTTTATATCCATTTTATTAGCCTGTATCTTTTTATAGGTAGGTAATTTGGGTCCTTTGATATTAAGAGATATTAATGACCAGAGATTGCTAATTCCCATTATTTTTTCAGTAGTTGTCTTTGTGTGTTTTCCTTCTTTGGGGTTTGCTGGTATGAGGTTATCTGTTGCCAATGTTTTTGTGGGTGCAGCTAACTTATTTGGGTTGAAGTTTTCCTTCTCATACTTTCTGTAAGACTGGAAGTGTGGGTAGGTATTGTTTAAATTTTGTTTTGTCATGGTATATCTTGTTTTCTCTGTCTATGGTGATCGAAAGCTTTGCTGGGTATAGTAGTCTGATCTTGCATCTGTGGTCTCTTAGTGTCTACAGCACATTTGTCCAGGGCCTTCTGGCTTTCAGAGTTTTCATTGAGAAGTTGGGTGTAATTTTGATAGATTTGCATTTATATGTTACTTGTCCCTTTTCCTTTGCAGTTCTTAATATTCTTTTTTTATTCTGTATGGTTATTGTTTTGATTATTATATGACAAGAGAACTTTTTTGGTTTAGTTTATTTGGTGTTCTATAAGTTCCTTGTGCCTTTATAGGCATATTCGTCTTTAGGTTGGGAAAATTTTCTTCTTTGATTTTGTTGAATATATTTTCTATGCCTTTAAGCCGGAGTTCTTCTTCTATCCCTGTTATTCTTAGGTTTGGTCTTTTCATGGTGTCCCAGATTTCCTAGATGTTTTGTGTTAAGAATTTTTTGGATTTAACATTATCTTTGATCCATGAATCTATTTCCTCTATTGTATCTGCAACTCCTGAGATTTTCTCTTCTATTATTTGTATTATGTTGATTATGCTTGCATCTGTAGTTTCTGTTTGTTTACCCAGCTTTTCCATTTCCAGAATTCCCTCAGATTATGTTTTCTTTATTGCCTCTATTTTAATTTTCATATCTTGAACTGTTTGAATTTTTTGCTTTATCTATTTGTTTTTTCTTGGCTTTCTTTAAGAGATTTATTGATTTCTTTCAATTCTTTTGTTTGTCTTTTTCTCTATTTCTTTAAGGGAATTTTTCATTTCCTCTTTAAGGGTGTCTATCATCTTCATAAAGTTATATTTAAGGTCTTTTTCTTCTGCTTCTTCTGGTTACGATGTTCAGGTCCTCTTGTTGTAGGACCCCTGGGTTCTGGTGTTGCCATGTTGCTCTTTAGGTTATTGAATGTATTCTTGCATTGGTGTCTACCCATCTCTTCCTCCAGGTGGTGCAGGCAGTGTCTTTGCCTCTTGGTCCAATCCTTGCAGTTGGTGTCTGTGTCTCAGGGATCCTTTCTTGGACCAATCATTGCAGTTGCTATCTGAGTCTCAGGGAGCTGCTCTTGGTCCACTCTGTGCAGTTGTTGTCTGTGTCTCAGGGAACTACTGAGGTCTCCAAGGATGGGTGGGTTTGGGGGCAATTGGGACTTGTAGATTACAGGGTCCAATGCAGAGGTGTTGGAGCAGTCTGCTAGCAGGAAGCTTCCCAGCTGACCAGCTAGTGCTGGTGAGGGGTGGGGGTGGTCCACTCTGTGCAGTCTCATTCTGTGTCCTAGAGAGCTGAGGATGCAGAGTATGGGTGGGTGGGTTTGGGGACAGAGTGGGACTCTATAGAGTGTAGATTATAGGGCCCAATGTGAGGTGGGGGATAGGGAGTAGTATTGTGGCAGGAGGCTTGCCGGCTGGCTGGCTAGTATAGCTGAGGCAGGTAGGTGAGGTGCCTGGGGTTTTGCCCCTGGGCCTAGGACCTAGAGCCTTGGCTGTCCAGCTGGGAAACTGGTCACTCACCTCTTGGTCAGCTCTGTTCAGTCACAATCTGTGTCCTAGAGAGCTGCTGAGGTCTCAGGGGATGGGTGGGTTTAAGGCAGAGTAGGACTTGTAGATTACAGGGTAGGAGGGATTGGGACAGCCTGCCTGAGGTGGGTAGAGGAGGGGCTGGGGTTTTGTCTCAGGGTCTAAGGCCTAGAGACTGGGCTGTCCAGCTGGGGGCTAGTCACTCACCTCTTGGTCTGCTTTGTGCAGTCTCAGTGAGCCACTAGTGTTTAAATATTCTATACAATGTAAGAATGCACTGTGTGTGTGTGTTTGTGTGTGTGTGTGTGTATGCAGATATGTGATATATGTAGGGTGTTTGTCTATGCTAGTACATGTGGATGCCAGATGCTGACGCTGGGATATCTTTCTCTATTTATTCTCCACCTTCCCCCCTCCTTTTTCTTCTTTTTTTGAGATGAGGTCTCACTGGACCTGAAGCTTACCATTTTGGCCAGACTGGCCGGCCAGCAAGTCCTTGAGATCCCCTTGCACTGACAGTGCTTACAGTTACACATCACCATGTCTGTTTATTTATTTTGCATAGGTGCTGGGGACCACACACAGGTCCTCTCATTGCTGCTTTGTCTAATGTCTTTGCTGAAGCGATGGTACCTACAGGGTACAACTCTTAAACCTAATAGAAGGATTTTAATTAGCAGACGCTCAAGCCACCAGATGGCTCCCTCCGGTTTTTAAATCTGCACTTAGGGGAGATGAATTGTCTTCCCAGACAAGTCAACTCGAATGTGTTTGGAGGGCCGCACTGAAGTCACGATGTGAGCGGGTCTTGGTGGGTCCAGGCTGAACTCAGAAGTGTAGTTACTACTTGGGGATTTTGCTTCTTTTATTAATGACAGAAGATCCTCAGGATGGCTTCAGCACATGAGTTGTGACTTAATTTCACTGGCTTTTTTCTCACTGCTTTAAAGCTAGGATGGACTCTTCTCTTGATTCTTCTCCCTTGTGCTTCTTTTCTAAATACACAAAACCTTGTGGGGTTTGTTGTTGGATCTCACCTTCCCTGAGAGCTCTGGGAACAGAAGGAGGAAATCCTGCCTGACTTCATATTATCTTTTAGACTTGCCTCTTCCTTTCCCATAGTCCTCTTGGGCACGTTCACATTTGCAAAGTACATCAGATAGAGTCGTTTGATTTCATCGAAACCAAACAGAGGTAGGATAAGAGCACAGTGGAGTTTTGACCTGAGATTCTCTGACCAGACTGTGTCAAGCTCCCTTTATTTCATGAATGTATCCCACAAGGTCTCATCATGTACCCCTATCACACTATTGGAAAATGGAGGCTTTCCCCTGATTTTGCTCTGACCGGGAATGATCCACTAGGAAGGAAGCGGGCTGGATGGAGTTGGCCTTCCGTGGTTGTCCTTAATTGCATCTACTCTGGCCTTTCCCCACACCTGATAGTCTTCTCCTTCTTAAGGAAACAGGCTTTTCTTCTGTTGTTTGTTTAATTTTTGTTTTATTTTCTGGTGTTAGGGAACAAGCTAGGACCATTGAGCTATTTCCGCAACCCTTCATTTTCATTTTATTTTATTTTGGATGGTGTCTTGCTAAATTGTACAGTCTGGTCTTGAATTTGGGATTCTCCGCCTCAGGCTCCTGAATAGTGGGGACTACTGGGATGCCAGCATGCACCCCAGCAAATGGTTTTTATTTAGCAAGTCTCTTCTACAACTAATCTCAGGCGAAACTATGGAGGCACCTCTGCCAGTTCCACGAAGACAATCATTGCTTGTTTCAGCTCGTGGGTTCCCATACTCTAGGAGGCACACCTGAGAGGTTAGCGTGGGGTTTGCTGTAAGCCAGAGCAGATATAAAGTTTATCATCCACAGGGTCACCTTGATACCGGCTCCTAATGTTTAGACATTCTGATCACTAGGTCTGACAGGAGAAGAGCCAACATTTGCAATTCTAACTAGCTCTCAGTTGACATACAGATGCTCCTGGTCCCAGGACTTCCTCCTGAGCAGTGAGACCTTGGAGAAAGCATTTCTAATGCTCAGCTTTTGTCATCTGGCCGAAGGTACGCTTTGGTAAATGAGTATCAGAGTGATGCCACATCAACCAGTTACCCTCTGACCCAAATGGGATTTATAAAAAGACACTCCCTTGTATCACAGGCTGATCTTGAATGCTGTATGTAGCTGAGTATAACCTTGAACTTCTGATCCTCTGGGATTGTGCATGCACTACCGTGCTTAGCTTTAAACCCAAGGCTTTGTGAATGGTAGGCAAGGGTGCTACTGATTGAACTCCGCATGCAACCTTGAAAATGTTTTAACGTGATTTACCATATCCATCGGGGTGTAAAAGAACACAGCTCAATGGAAAGAGCCTATTGCTGAGGACACCACGCACTTCACACCCAGGACACAGAAACTGGGCTGGAAACAAGCTGGAAGTGTCCTCCCTGTTGGTTAGAGCATTCATGATGCCACAAGGTATAGGGTACTAGGGGATGAAAGACATCAACAGCCCTGCCCAACATAGTGTGCTTAACTGGTGGTGCAAGATGTGCTCTTTGATGCAGTAGTGGCATGCTCATTTTGGGGGTAACCCAGGGCTTTCTGACTGGGTCTGAGGCCTGCTCCACAGGAGGAATAGATACCCGCTACTGTAAACTTGGTCAAAGCTCATGGCTGCATGTGCTACCTTTATTCTTGCTCAGAGAAGCAGCTTTTTGCAGAGGGTGATGGCTAATGCAGAGACTCATGTCTGGTCCATGTTCTGAGAATAAGTGACTGACTGTTAGGCCCTCAGTCCTAAATGGAACATCTCTAACATCCCCTCCAAGACCCAGGGAACATCATGGAAGAGGACTAGAAAGAGTTCAAGATCTGGAAGGAGTGTTGCAAAATGCCATCTTCTGGGTGTGACAGGGCCATTGCAATCATGAAGACACAGCAGTGGACAAGACGTGAAAACACACTCGGGGTCAAGGCTGAGGAAGACAGGATTAGTATTAGAGAGATTTGGGGAAAGAGGAAGTTAGCAAGAGTAGAGGCTGACAGACTGGTGGAGGGTGAATGGTATCCAAATGAATTGTTTATATGTATAAAATTGACCATTTTTTTAATTGTAAAAAAAGAATGCAATCTGGTCCAATCTGTGGAATTCCCAGCATCAATGAGAGGAGAGGCAGGTGTTAGGGCATCGTGCAGAAGATGCTTGTCCAGGTTTTATTTCTCCATATACATCTAGAGATGGATAACATATGTATCAAGACATGGACCATTGGCAGCCAGAACTGGTGCTTGGTAGTGAGTGAGGAGAGACACGCGGATGCTGAGGAAGCTGTCACATCTGTTACTATTCTCCTCCGACACATCCCTTCAACCCAGCCAATGCTCCAGGGTCAGGAGACCTAGGGGTGACATCTCAGATACGATGGCTCTTGGCAACTTGTCTAATCTCAACTCCAGCAAACAGGGTTCTGTGGGCAAGCCAGCGGCAGGAACAAAGCCCCGTTTGTCTTCACAGAGATTGAACATGGGTGTAGGAACCTTTCCAGCCATTTGGGTTTTTCAGTTTTGTTTTGTTTTTGTTTTTGAGAAGGAAACTGCTGTAATCAGATTGTGTGTGTGTGTGCACGCGTGCGCATGTGCACACGCACACACATGCATGTGTGTGAATGGCCCTAAAATAATCAACAAGGGTTTGTATTTACAGCCTTTGAATTCCCCATCCACAAGGTTTGCTCTTGGCAGGTGTGCGGAGACATGCATTGTGCCCACTATCACCCTTCAGGCTTTTCACCCTGACAATTCATTGGGAGCCAGAGACACGCAAGAACCAAGAGGGGAGTCCTAAAAAGCTGTTGGCAGAAAGTCTGGCTGTTGGTGCTGACTAACTCACTCTCTGGAGGCCCTTGACGAGGGGGATGTGAGATGTGAGGCAGCGGGCACAAGTCCGTGGGCTCACTGTCTCGAGACAAGAAAAAGATCTATGCGCGAGGGCTGAGGACATAGCTGAGTTGCTAGAGCCCTCGCCCAGTGTACATGAAGCCCTGGGTTTGGTGCCCAGCACCACGTAAAGTAAGTGCTGTTTTTAACTATAATAATCATTGCTCTTTCTCAAGGGTACTTCCAAGACACTGAAATTCAAAGTCATTTAAAAAATATGTCTTAGATATGTTCAGTGTCAGAGAGGCACCCAGAATAGTGGCTGCTGTGCTGGCCTTCCAACACTTCCGGAGTCACTGGCCATAATAGAGTGAAATTCAGGGGTCAGATGTTCATATATTTCAAATCAATGCTCTTCCATAGCAAGTGCTTTTCATCTGTGTTTCCATTAAATTTCACTGTCTAATGGATACAGAAAGCGCTTGAAATTTTCAAAGTAAAAATAAATGCTAATTTTTCTCCTCTGCCCACACATTATAAACACATTGAAAAGTGATTCTTAGGACAGAGCTTCTCAATATTTCATGTGCAACACACACCATATGCTCTTTGCTAGCTAATAAATGGTTCGTGAAGATTTTTAAATTATCTATAAACTGGAATTGATGGCATTTTAATGCTACGACGGGAACAGTATAGTCAAATAGAGAACTGACTAATACAGTGCCAAGTTTTCTTTAATGTTTTAAAAATGATTATTTTTATTTTATGTTTGTTGCCATTTTGTCTGCATATATGTCTATGCACCGTGAGCATGACTGGTGTCCTCAGAGGCCAGAAGAGGGCATCTGATCCCTTGGGACTAAAGTTACAGACAGTTGTGAGCCACCATGTGGCTGCTGGGAATGGAACCCAGAATCTCTGGAAGAACAGCCAGTGTTCCTAGCTGCTGACCTAGTTCTCCAACCCCGCATAGTGTCAAGTTTAATTAAATCCAATTCTGCAACAAAATTAAGAGAGACATCCCCCCCTCCATATAATTCTACGGAAACCATAACCAGAACATGTTGTTAGTATCATTCCTCGTGACTTTTATACAGTTACAGATGGAAACATAAAGACAAAAGCGATTTTCCTATGGGGTGGGGGGGTGGGAAGGACGCTTAGATGTTCACTCACCTGTCCCAGATTCTCGGGCACCTGGCCTTACCGATTATGACTGTGGGGGTGGGGGTAGCTGGTAGGTGTGGTCATGTGGAGGTCAGAGGTCTACTATGATACCTTCCTCAATCCCTTTCCACCCTACTTATTAAGACAAAGTTGTATTCAGAAGATGATGGACTCTTTAGGACGCTGGCCCAGTGAAGGAAGTTAGACCATCCGGAGAATTCCCTTAACAGGGATATTGGGCCCCAGCTCCTTATGACTAAAGAGAACACTTCAAGATGTCAGTATAGGTCAGGACATCCTAATAGCACAGGAAATAGCCCTAAGAAGCAATAATGAGATTGTACAACTTAAAAAGCTACTGCATAGCAAAAGCAGCCATCAGTGGAACAGCCAGCCAGCCGGTGGAGTAAGAGGAACTGTCTGCAGCTGTACTTCAGACAGGGAGTTCATATCTAGGGTATATAAAGACAGGGGGTTCATATCTAGGGTATATAAAGACAGGGGGTTCATATCTAGGGTATATAAAGACAGGGGGTTCATATCTAGGGTATATAAAGACAGGGAGTTCATATCTAGGGTATGTAAAAACAGGGAGTTCATATCTAGGGTATGTACAAACAGGGAGTTCATATCTAGGTGTATATAAAGACAGGGAGTTCATATCTAGGATATATAAAGACAGGGAGTTCATATCTAGGGTATGTAAAAACAGGGAGTTCATATCTAGGGTATATAAAGACAGGGGGTTCATATCTAGGGTATATAAAGATAGGGGGTTCATATCTAGGGTATATAAAGAACTGTAAAAGTTAAATATCACCCCTTCCCCGGAAAGAAAGCCTGCCAATCTGAAATACAAAAGGCCAATACATATTTGTATTTTATTTTCATTTTTAAAAGATTTATTTATTTTTATTTATGTGTATGTTTTCCTGAATGTGTGTTTGTGCAGTACATGGGTACAGCACCTGCAGAGGGCTGAAGAGGACATCAGATATGAGATTGCAGTCACAGAGGGTTGTGAGCTGCCATGCAGGTGCTGAAACCGAGCCCAGGTCCTCTGCAAGAGCAGCAAGTGCTCTTTTAACCGTAGAACCATCTTTCCAGCACCAAATAAATATTTTGGAAAAGTGTTCAATATCCTTAGGGACCAGGAAACCCCCAATTAGAACTACTTTGAAGTTCTCAGCTCAGACAGAATGACTGCCATCAAGAAAGCAAATGCCAGCTATTGCGGTCAGACTGTGAGGATGTCTGTGCAGTCTCTCCCGTCTCTTTTTGCCTCCTGACCTTCATAAGATGAACAGATTTCCTTACCGTGGCTTCCCACCATGAGTCACCGTGAGTCCATAGCCCCAAACAATGGGGCCAAGTGGCCATGGATTGAAACCTCCGAACCCATGAGCCCAAACTGACCTTTCTAGCTTTAAAGCTGACGATCCCAGGCTTTTTTCACAGCCAGCAAGGGTGGCTGACACACATCATTTGAACAAGTAAAGCAAAAATAAGGCTCCTTTTGTTGATGTGCTTAGACTACAGCTTAAAGCTTTGGGAAGACTTAGGTGATTCCTTTCAAATCTAGGGATGTCAGCAAGTTCCTGCGATCTGTGAGGACAAAGCAGGCACCCCCAGTCTGGGCTTCTGTGACAATCTCTTTTAAAACTATATTTCAGTGTGTGTGTGTGTATGAATGTACACACGCATCGTGGCATGTGTTTGGAAATCAGGGGACAACTTTGGGACACACAGTGAGTGCCTTGACATGTTAAGCCATCTTGGTGGCCCAATACCTTTTTTTTAAAAAAAAAAAAAAATTAATTGTTTTAGGTTTTTTTTTTGGGGGGGGGTAAGAATGTTTTGCCTGAATGTCAGTGTGTTTGCCACATGGGTGCCTGGTGTTTGAGGAATTCCGAAAAGGGCATCAGATCCCTTGGTACTGAAGTTACCAATGACCGTAAGCCACCACGTGAGTGCTGGCAACTGAACCTGGATCTTCTACCAAAGCAACAAACGCTCTTAACTGCTGAATATTTTTCTCCAGCAGCCCCCTCCCAGCAACATCTTAGTATCTTGCTTCAGTTAACATTTTGAGTGACAACATATGGCTATGTAGGCACTTTGTGTTTGAGTCACAACAGGTACTAGGGCAGGAATCCTTAGCTTCATGCATGCCAGGCAAGCACTCTACCAGCTGGGCTCCATCCCCAGCTGCTGGCCCATTATGTTCTATAGAACAAGTGTAATTGTTGGGATGAGATGACATCCAGAGACACAAGTGGTATAACAATGAGTGTCTTTGGCATGGTCTTCCATGTCATGGAGGTCACCTGAGATCTCTCTTACACACACAAGGCAACAAAGTGAGCCTTACTTGTCTTTTAATCGGATTATGTTATAAGGTCAGACTGTGGGACATCAGCGTAGGAAGTGGCTGAGGACCAGAGGCTTTTTCAGATGCTGAGTGTTTCCAACAGCTCACAGCCTCTTTGCCTGGGAAGTGTGTCAAGTGGCTCTCTGTGAGCGAGACGGAGACGCTGTCTCCTTCCCACAGAGCTGTGACTCTGGACTTGCTAACTTGCCCTGGTGCTGAACAATCACATGTTGCTTTGCCAAACATGGCAGCATTTATTACCTTTCGTGTAGGTTTCAGGAAATTCCCCATGCTCTTCCAACTACCAGCTCGGTATTAACACCTTGCAGAGACACCCCTGGCTGCTTTGAGAGACCCAGTGGGGTGCATTGTGGAGATATCATAGCTGGAATGACTGATGCATGTACAAGCATCTGGATTGGTTACAGTTTCCATTAGCAGAACCCCTGTCTGAGGGGAATTAGCCACTGTGGGACAGCAATTGTGAGTTGGCCTTGGAGCGTGTTTGTTTGTTTGTTTTGTTTTATTTATTTATTTATTTAGGCTTTTCAAGACGGAGTTTCTCTCTGTGTGTTCCTGACTGTCCTGGAACTCACCCTTTAGACCAGGCTGTCCTCAAACTCACAAAGATCCACCCGACTCTGGCTCCGAGTCCTGGCATTAAGGGAGTGCGCCACCACTACCCGGCTTAGAGCAGTGTTGAGATGGCCTGGCATAGTCTATGTTAGGAAGCAGAGGCTGGAAATGCAGGTTGTTAGAAGTGGTTCAGGATCGAATCATCCCTGCCGTGAGCATGAGCCAGAGCTCTCACTCCTGAAGTTGTGACAAGGAGAGGATGCTCACCCGCTGTGAGGAGCTGCATTGGATGAGGCCCTTTGCTTTCTCGCCCTGCCCAGCTATTTTCACAAAGCAAAACTGCGTGCGTCCTGAAAGTTGTTAATACGTGACTTGTGTTTGTGCTTTTGGTGCGTTTGGGTATGCGCGCGCACATGTACACACATCGGTATGGCAGAGAAGGGTATCAGGTCTCCTATTCTATCACTTCTACCTATGCCTTGAGATAAGCTGATGTCTCACTGAACTTGAGAACTCGTAAACCTTGGTAACCCTCCTGCCTCTGCCCCCATATCACTAGTATTACGGGCATGCATGTATCCACGCCTGTCTTTCTACACCAGTGCTGGGGACATCACCCAGTCCTCATGCTTAGTCAGCAAGTGGTCTTGCCCACCGAGCCATCTTTCCACCCCATATTCAACACTGATTGTATAGTTGCCAAGTGCCGTGGTCTTGCTATAAAGTACAAATAACAAAAATCTCTTTCTTTTTGAGATACAAGCAGAGGCAGACAACATCAATAATCAAACATAATAAATAGACAGACACCATGGCATATTGAAAGGTGCTGCCTAGCACAGAAAAAGATGAAGTGGTGTGGAAAGAGGGATGGTTGCAGCGGGAGGGGCAGCTGGTGTGGGAGGCCCTTCTGTATATGTGCTGCTTCTATTGGTTAATAAAGAAGCTGCTTTTGGCCAATGGCTTAACAGAACACAGCCAGGCTGGAAGAGATATATATAGAGAGAGTAGGTGGAATCAGTGAGAAGCCACGTAACAGTAACCAGAGACAGACGCCTCCGCTAAAGTCCACTGAAACTTCGCTGGTAGGCCACAACCTCATGGTGATGCACAGATTGATGAAGATGGGCTAGTTTAGGATATAAGAGCTAGCTAGCAATATGCTTAAGCTATTGGCCAAACAGTACTGCAATTAATACAGATTTCTATGTGATTATTTCTGGAGTCTGGGCGGCCGGGAAATGAACAAGCAGCCTCCCCCAACAGGTAGCCAGGCAAACCTCAACCAGCAAGTGACAGAGAAGCAGACTAAGGAGCAGAATATAGAAGGGAGTGTTGGCACAGTGAGAGGAACATGTCGTGGGCAAGGACAACAGTAGCTGTGAACTTAGAGGACACAAGAAGGAGTGTAGCTGGTTTGGCCAAGGACCAGCAAGGAAGTTGAGTGTGTGATGGAAAATGAAATTGTGTAGATAGGGAGGGAAGAGGATGAGAGGGACTGGGGGAGAAGGTGAGTAAAATCAAAATGAATTATATGAAATGCTCAAAGAATTGATCAAATATTACTACTTTTTGAGAGATAAAGATAGAGAGAGAACAGAGAAGTAGTGCCCAAGCCCCAAGAGAAGTGAGCTCAAGATTGGTTTAGTGCGCCTGTGGGAGTGATCTCGCAGGGGAACACAGTAAAGAGTACGAGAACACTTGTTTAATAGTCTCTGAGAGGGAACTACGGTCTAGTGCACGTGATTGTCTTTGGGAGATTCAGTGTCATTATTATAAAAAGATGGCACGTGATTCAGGTGTTGGGAGTCGGGGAGCATTCTTCTTTGATGGTTTCAATTATCCTGGCGAAGGTGATTTCTGGTTTTCTGCTGAGACTCTTGAAAAATACCAACTGCAGGAGAGAAGTTGTGAAATGGTTGTCAGCAGGAGTTGGAAAGTAGATGAACTAAAGGAGTAGAATGTGGCAGTCAGGCAGCATCGGGTCAATATGCTCAGGAATTTCGCGCCAGGCATGGTGGCATACACCCAGCCATTAGCGAGACGAAGGTAAGAGGATCACTGAAGCCCACAAAGACAAGATCAGCCTGGGTAGCGCTGAGACCTCACCTCAAATCAATAAACTGAAGCCAGTCAGCAATCCCAGCTGTCTTTATTCCTCGTGTTACATAGAAGTAGAGCCGATGAGGTCAGAATTAACCAAGATCATAGCTTCACAAGCAAGCGGGAAGGAGTTAGGTATGTGGCAAGGATGAACAATAATGATTAGCTGGGGGATGTAAGCCGGGTACGGGTGCAAGGGAGCATCAAGTGTAAAGAGGAATGCTAGGAAGGAAAGACGGCCGATCTCAGTGGGGTTGGAGGATTACTGGAGTCAAAGGACTAAAGATCGCTGGAAATATTAAATGGAAGATGACAGATGTGTGGTGATATGATCGTGAATGGGTCACAGTTACTTACTGGTGATGACAAGGTCTGGGGTATAAGAAACCTTAATGGATGATAAGAGAGGGTGAGGCTCAAACTATTGAAGGACCTCCAGGTCTAGGACCTGAGTCCAAACATGGGCAGAATTGTCTTATGTAGAATGTGCTGGAGTGAGTTTGGAATTTTAATTGTGAAACAGTCAGGAGGGTGGGAAGGGGTGGGATGGGGTGACTGCAACAAGCAGGTCCTCTTGATGCTATGATTGACAGGTAGTGCAGCCAAAGCGGACCTCATTTCAGACCTTTGCCCTGTCACTTCCGTCTGTCAAGTCACTGCTTCCTACACCGTTTCCTCCCTGTTGAAGGATGGTGCTAACAGTACACACTTAGCACTGGGGAGGAATGAGGGTCCAGAGATGATGTACATAAAATGCCGAGCACAGCTCCCGGTGTACCGTAATGATTTAGAGTGCCTGTGTGAAGGCACTCCCTCACTCCGGCTCTTCATGCAGGACCCTGGACTTCCCCAGTCTAGAGCCAAGTGGAAGCTTTTCTTTCAATTCTTGTGGTGCCAGTTGTTTCCCAGGGAAGGTTCCCTTGTGCCTTTGCTCCGTGGTGGTGTGGAGAGAGGGTCCGAGAAAGCCGAGAGTACAAAGAACGCAGTCTGAGAGCGATCCCGACAGCTGAGAGAAACGAGGAAGCCGTTTTGAGTAGCAGTGGAGATGAAACTGAAGAAGAGGGAAGACCCACGTATGAACAAAAGGAGGCAGAATCTATAACTCACGTTAGCGTTGGGCGGAGTCATAGACGGTGCCTCATGTCTACACTTCCGTCGCCAGGCCGAAGAGATCGGCAGTGCAGCAGGAAGCTGCCGTGGCAAAGAGACTGGCAATAATCAGATCACAGGCCTACATCGTCAGTTCTCCATGGCATCCCTTAACCACCATGTCTACAGCCCAACAGGAATCATAAACACCAGGGAATGTTTTAGAAACATCAAAATTCAAATTTGAACCCATGGCTCTTTGTTCTGAAATTTCATATGTCTTATACTATTTACCCTAGCCAAATGTTTGTCTCTTATGGTCATGTGCATTGACATTTTTATGACCCAGTTGGCTCACCTGGTTTGAATCAAACTTACATCTTTAGCTAAAGACTTGAAAAACAGTAATTCACTTTATTTCAGATCATTTATGCATGTTCATTTAAAGAGTTTTGCAAGTCCAGAGGCTCAAGGTGAAAAGGATCTCATCTTAAGCAGCCGTAAGACTCTTGGCAACTAGTTAAACCTATGTCGGAGCTTCCCCTGAGCAACTGTTTTCCCGTGGCTACTAGGAACATTTTAGAGCCCCACTGGTGACCTACTTCCACCAGACATGGAGAATTGCATGGCCTGGGTTTGTGTGGTGTGGTTCCCCACTCACCAGACTGGCGTCTTCTCCTTTTATTTAAAACCATGTGCTTTGGCTTTTGGTGCCGTCTGCCTTTTGGTACATACCTGGTTATAAGAAGTAGTACATTTTTAGTGAATTTTAGATTTTAGATAAGGCTTTCCCACACTTAGCAGAGTGCCCACCACCAAACACACATTCTCTTAAGCGATGATGAAGTTAGTGAAGCTTTCTTGATCCCATCTGTGAGTGGAGATATGGCCTAAGCATGCACCAACCTCGTGGGGCCTTAGAATAATCTGATATTATTGGCTGTGAAGTTCTGTCATCCCAGAACTTGGATGCAGAGGCAAGAGAACCTCAGGTTTGAGGCTAGACTGAGCTAATACAGCAAAACCCGACTCAAAAATTCCAGGTGTCTGGGAGGAGAACCTGGGAAGAAGGCTCCAACAGTAAAGTGTCTGCCACATAACTGTGATGCCCCGTGCTCTGATCCCGAGCACCCATGTAAAAGGTGAGGCGTGGCAGTGCACATCTGTAATCCCAACACTGGGGAGAGGGAGACGGCTGGGTCCCTGGAACATTCTGGTCAGACACCCTACCTGGATCAATGAGCTTCACATCCCATGTCTCAAAAGTAAGTTGGACACTGACAGAGGATATTATTGTATGTCAACCTATGGCCTCCACGGGCACACATGCATACATGCAACTAACCTTTTACATACATACTCATGTGGCCATATGAACATGCATGCACACACACACCTGAAACACGAAACATACATGTACACAATACTAATACATTATATTAATAGTGATAAGTAATGGTCGGTGCTTGCAGCGTGGTTGCCTCTCGTGTCCTATTATTTGGTCCCCTGAAGGTCCTGTGACATATGTGTTACTTCTCACACCCAGATCCTAAACAGGAAAGCATTTTACCCAGATTCAGGGAACAAGGAGTTAAGGAGCGTATTTTCTCCTCTTGGTAGCCTACCGTTTATTTCAGTGGCAGGGCTGGCAGAGACCTGTCTGACTAGCAGGGACTGGTCACCATTAGCCATCTGGTGGCACCAGCTTCTCCTGAACTATTTGGTCCTGGCCACTGTACTCAAATGCCTTTCTGTTACCCCGGTAGACAACAGGCTAGGATGTGAGCCTGTTTGCCTGACTGGCTCTAATCCCCATAATTATGTATCAGCACAATCAGCATTTTTTTTCTTAAAGAAATAAATTAAAAAGCTGTACCCTTCAATGTCCCTCCTCACTCCAAGCCCTCCACTGGCTGTGGGGTTGAGAGGCGGCTGGCGACATGCTCAGACTGCAATGGACAAAGAAGGATAAGCCGATTTTGATTGAAATTCCGCAGTGGGCACCTTGAGGAACTTCACAGCCCAGTAAGTCCGTGTGGTCAGGTCAGAAGTCTCTCGCTGAGATGTGGTGCGTTGGCTAGGAGCTTATGTGAGGGCCGAGCAGATGTGGAGGAGCCGATCCTGACACGTGCCCATTTTCCTTCTATCGAATGCAAGGCTTCCATGGAACCTCTGCTATGGCAAACAGGCTGTACGTTTGTCCTCATGAGACCTACGTGCCTCTCTCATTCCCCTCTCCTTTTCCAATTCCTTTGTTACAGTCCAATCTTGCTCTTTGTTAGTCCGCTGCCACCCCGTACACACATACCACCATGTCCTCAAAGACACGCTATAAGTACAGAAGAGTCAGGGTTTCTAACCACTGAAGAGACAAATGCCATAATTGTGTTACCTATTCATAGAACTGCCGAATTCTAGCCAAAATGCCTCTGACAGTTCACTGAATTTTAAACAATGCTCATTTGGGAGCACAAAGCCTCTCATGTCTTTGTAAGGTGGTTTTTTTTTTTCTTCATAAGGAAGGATTTGAATTTTTAAAAATATTTGAGTATAAAACCCTGCAAAGAACACATGAGAATTAATAAGAAAACCGCTTCATCTGCTTGTGTGTGAGTGCCAGTTGACTTGGCTATATCCACGTGATCCAATGCCAGGCTTCTTCCCCGAACATCTCCTCATTCCCTGTCTTATTTCTCTTGGGGAACAATACCTCATCCTTCTCTTTGCTGCCTTTGCCAGAACAGCCTGGTGTTTGTGTTTAGTACTTTGTCACGGAACTATATCTCCAGCCCAGTCTCTCCTCTCTTCTGACTATGCTCTCTGCTTTGTGATCTTTATATATATATTGGTTCATTTTCTGCTCCCAGGGAAAAAAGCCTCTTCAAAGCCGCAGGCTACTGTTAACTCAGCTCATTTTAGCCTATGGCTGAAGAGAGAGACCAACTCCAGCAGGTGCAGCTACAAGCTTGTGTTTGCAGAGTCTGTGTTGTAGGGCTGGGAGGCTGCGCATGCATACACACAGCCAGTGTCTAATGACCTCGGGCCATTCTCTTCCCTTGCACTCCACCCACCATGGGGTTCTGAGAGCTCTCTTTCCTC
The DNA here is from genome assembly GCF_950005125.1 of Chionomys nivalis. NCBI lineage: Eukaryota > Metazoa > Chordata > Mammalia > Rodentia > Cricetidae > Chionomys > Chionomys nivalis. Next base: position 21,085,890 of record NC_080098.1, on the reverse strand, counting down.
CAGCTCTTTTCCTTCCCTGTTGCTCCTGCTTTCTGCTAGTCTTGATTCATCTTTCTCTTGGTCTGGGGTAGCAAGTTTCTAATATCCTCCATGTTTCTATTATCCTCCCCTGATCTGTTTGTGTGTGTGTGTGTGTGCGCGCGCGCGCACATGTGCTATGTTTTGTTGTTTGTTTGTTTGTTTACATCAGAATGATTATCAAGAGCAGAAGCAGAAACCACTGTGGTCAGTGAAATGCACGGGCACAGAGCCCTCCCAACCACAAGGGCTTCACTGCCTTTACCCCAGCCTTTTACTCTTCACCCAAGCCATTCTCTTCCTTCTTCCCTTGAACCTGAAGTCTGCTAATCTCAGCTGCTAAGTCCTGTCCCTCACTCCTGGAATCACTTCTGATACCTTTTCTGGCCTTGCCTCTTCTGCACATCACATTACCCTCCCCCCATTGCACCGACTTCATATTTCTGTTATGACATTTTATATTTTCAGTGCTTATCTAGTGGGAGGCTATTTTCAGTGCTGGTGATGTGTTACCAAGTCCTAGGCTCCTCAGCTTTTATATGCAAAGAGGATGCCAACTATAATGTAATCTCAAGTAAATAAGGAAGACTTTCAGAATAACTGTAACACATAAGATGCAGACATTGAAGTATTACCACCTGAAATCCTGATGTCAGCCTGGGTGCACACAAATGTATGTGTGCACACACACTCCATTATGTGGGTACACTGGTTCATACACTTATTCATACTACTCACTTATTCATGCTCATTTACATGCACACCACACACTCCATAGTACTGGGCACTGACTTGAGTCTAGTGTAACAAAATCAATAATTTGCATCTCTGGACTCAAGATACCAGTGTTCATTTAATGGGCTGCTGGGAGTTAGTGATTGTGCGATAGCAAGGATTTCTAATAAAATTTGATTTTTTTTTTCACAGCGAGACAATTTCAGGCAATCAGTAGCTCCTGGATTTGTGAGAGGTAGCAGATCTTCCAGATCTCCCTTTGGATGTGACAGAGGGGACAGGCAGCCTGTGGTTACAAATGCTATTGTATCAATGACTTTAAGGACTAGGCTCGCTGAAATCTCATTATCCCCCGGCCTGCGGGCTGTCTGGTAGAGAGTGCAATTGTATTAAGTGTAGGAAATGAATGCACTCTAAATTCAAGTGTGGGTGCAGACTGCTGGCATCTCTCGGCCGTTTGGATTCTCAGAGCTCTCACCCAGCTTTGTGCTCCTTTCTTCGGCTTAGTAGAAAACGTGTTCCTAGAACTGAGAGAGTGGGTTGTATGTATGTCTCAGTGCAAAAAGTCATTCAAATGTGTGTGTGTGTGTGCGTGTGTTCATATGTGTGTATATGCCCGTGGAAGCCAGGGATTAACCTTGAGCTTTGTTCTGTAGGAGCTGTCCACACTATGTTTGGAGACAGTCTCTCACAGGGACCTGGGGCTCACTGATTTGGTGGCAGGGCTAGCTGACCAGCAAGCCCCAGGGATCCTTCTGTCTCCACCTCTCCCAGTTCTGGGAATTTCAAGTATACAGGACCACACCTGGCTTTTTGCACGGATGCTAGGGATTAAAGCCAGGTGCTTGTGCTTGTCACCGCCCCATAGGTAAACAACTCTTGCTGTTCTTATAATAGATCTTGGCAGTCACTTCAAATGCTGAGATGGGAATCTGACTTCTAGATTCAGGGGTAGGGAGGGCCTTCCTGTTGGCCCCTTCTTATTCCATTCCTACCTTTGAGCAACACATTTGGGTTTGGCCATAATCCATGAAATACCAAATATATATATTTTTTTCTTCAGAGTTTGTGGCATTTCTACTCAAGGACCTTTCTGGTTTTCTTATTTCTGATTATGAAGAATGTTTACCATTTACAAGTTGAGGCAGTGTGTATAATGAGCTTCTCCCTTAGGCCTGTTTCCACAGAAACAGCCTCTGAACCAGAGCTTTGGGTCCAGGTGAGTTTTCAGAATCTCCAGACTCAGCAAGCAGACAACAAGCAGGGAAGGAAGCAGGGAGCAAGCGGGGAAGGGGGTGGGGGTTGCAGGAGATTATAAATTCTCCCAGTAGAATCTCCACCTTCTCCGGAACCTCTAGTGATGTGGTGGTCCTTGACAGGTTTCTCCTGCATGGAGGAAGGAAGGAGGAGTAGTGTGTACATTCGCTGGGTGTGGGTTGTCTCCTGGGAGAGAAGTGTGACTTTGGGAAAAAGAGTTTTTATGCTATAAGAAGTAAATTCAAAAGGATACAGGTAAGAGGAGTCATCCACCAGCAGTCCCAATACCTAGAGTGTCACTTTGGGATGAACTATGCAACATGGACCAGCATCCCTGCCCTGACTGTCTCCTACCATCCTCAACTCTCAGCCCACCTTGCTTCCACCACCCACTTCTCTCCTCTCCCAACCTCCTGCTTTCTTTCTTTTTCTTTGCATGAGTGTGTATGTGCATGTGTGTGTGTTCCCATGTGCATTTGTGGGCATGAATGTATGGAGTCCCGAGGACAACCTTGGGTCTTCACATCCCTTCCTCCGCCTATTGTTTGAGACAGAGTTTCTCATTGGTCTGGAACCTTGCCAAGTAGGCTAGCTGCCCAGTAAGCTCCAGGGAGGCAGCTTCCTATCTCCAGTCTGATTGCACCATCGCTAGGTTCACAAAGCCTGGCATTGTATGTGGGTTCTGGGATATGAACTCAGGTCCTTATACTTGTGAGGCAAGTGCTACACTGACTGAGTCATCTCCTCAACACAACACGAACAAGGAATAAAATTTATATGCCATAAAATTCGTTCAATTTTTATGTGGCATTTGGTGATCTTTAGTAAATTTACCGTTATCCAACCATCACACCAGTCCAGTTTTAGAACATTTCTATACATAAATGGCATACACTTCAAAAGAAATACAATATGAAGCAAAACATTTTAATGAGATTTCAGTGCAGCTAAATCTTAACTGAAAGGATTTGTTGATAGACATGACATGTGTGAGCGAGGTCACGTTGACAGTTCTTCGAGGTCTCAGAAGATCCTGGGAGATGCATCTAACTGAAAGCCCAGAGCAAAGTAGCTTTAACACCTCCCTTTGTTAGGTAAGCCCTTCCTAAACGTCGTCTGAGTACTGTGCCTGACAAAGGACTTTATTTCCCACGAAAATAAATCCTTTTAGAGGTAGGTTAGCTGTGCTGAGTGAGTATAGGTGGCAGGCAGCAAGAGAAAGAGACTCCACAAGACACGGTATGTTCGTGTGTCGATAGGCAGAAAGAGGAGATCTGGGGAAGATGGGAAAAGAAACAGATCCAGAAAATCAATGTGTCCTAAATACCAATATCTGAACTTGACTAATTTTTTATTATTTTTATTGAGCTATATGTTTTTCCCTGCTCCTTCCTTCCTCCCCCTCCCCTTCTGTCCTCTCTCATGATCCCCATGATTCAAATTTACTCAGGAGATCTTGTCTTTTTCTACTTCCCATGTAGACTAGATCCATGTGTGTGTCTCTTAAGGTCCTCTTTGTTGTCTAGGTTCTCTGGGGTTGTGAATTGTAGGCTGTTTTTTCTTTGCTTTATGCCTAAAGCCACTTATGAGTAAGTACATTTTGTATTTGTTTTTCTGGGTCTGGGTTACATCACTCAATATGATTTTTTCTAGATCCATCCATTTGCCCACCAATTTCAAGGTATCATTTCTTTTCACTGTGTATAGTACTCCATTGTGTAAATGTGCCACATTTTCTTTATCCATTTGTCAATCGAGGGGCATTTAGGTTGTTTTCATGGTCTGGCTATGACAAATAATACTGCTAATAACATAGTTGAACACATGTGTTTGTGGTATGATTGAACATCGTTTGGGTATATACCCAAAAGTGGTATTGCTGAGTCTTGAGATAGGCTGTTTCCTAATTTTCTGAGAAATCACCATAGTTTGTTGTTGGCCTGCTGTATATTGTCTTTATTATGTTTAGGTGTGTTCTTTGTATCCCTGCTCTTTTATAAATACTTTTATCATGAAGGGATGTTGTATTCTGCCAAAGGCTTTTTCAACACCTAATGAGATGATCATGTGAGTTTTCTTTTTTCAGTTTGTTTATATGGTGGATTGCATTGACAGATTTTTGTATGTTGAATCATCCCTGCATCTCTGAGATGAAGCTTTCTTGGTCATGATGGATGATTTTTCTGATGTGTTCTTAGATTCAGTTTGCCAATATTTTATTGAGTATTTTTGTATCAATGTTTATGAGTGAGTTTGGTCTGTAATTCTCTTTCTTAGTAATGTCTTTGTGCAGTTTGAGTATCAGGGTAATTGTAGCCTCATAAAAAGAGTTTGGCAATGTTTCTTCTCTTTCTATTGTGTGGAAGAATTTGAGGAGTATTGGTATTAGTTCTTCTTTGATAATCTTGTAGAATTCTGTGCTGAAACCACCTGGTCCTGGACTATTTTTGGTTGGGAGACTTTGGAAGACTATTTCTATTTCTTTAGCAGTTGTAAGTCTCTTTAATTTGTTTATCTCGTCTTGATTTAATTTTGATAAGTGGTATTTATCCAGAAATTTTTTTATGTTTTCCAATTTTGTGGAGTACAGGTTTTTAAAATATGACCTGATGGTTCTCTGGATTTCCTTTGTGTCTGTTATGTCCCCCTTTTCATTTCCAATTTTGTTAATTTGGATATTCTCCCTCTGCCTTTTGGTTAGTTTGGATACAGGTTCATCTATTTTGTTGTTTTTCTCGAATAATCAACTCTTTGTCTCATTGATTCTTTGTATTGTTTTCTTTGTTTCTATTTTGTTGATTTCAGCTCTCAATTTGATTGTTTCCTGCTCTCTAGTCCTCCTGGGTGAGTTTGCTTCTTTTTGTTTTAGGGTTTTCAGGTGTTCTGTTAACTCACTAGTATGGGATTTTTCCAGCTTCTTTATGTAGGCATTTAGTGTTATGAACTTTCCTCTTAACACTGCTTTCATCATGGCCCATAAATTTGGGTATATTTTGTGATCATTTTTGTTGAATTTAAGGAAGTCTTTAATTTCTTCCTTGACTCACTGATGATTTAGGTGAGCATTGTTTAATTTCTATGTGTTTCTGGGCTTTCTGGAATTAGTGTTGCATTTGAATTATAATTTTAAGCCATGGTGATCTGATAAGATAAATAGGGTTTTTCCAAATTTTTTTTTGTACTTGTTGAGGTTTGCTGTTACCTAGTATGTGTTCAATTTTCGTTGTTGTTGTTTTTTCAAGACAAAGTTTATTTGGTGCCTGTCTTGGAACTAGGTCTCATAGACCAGGCTGGCCTCTGCCTTCCTCTGCCTCCCTAGTGCTGGGATTAAAGGCGTGCACTACCACTGCCCGGCTTGGATGGAATGTTCAGTCATTTGATTCATAACATCTGTTATTTCCCTTATTTCTCTGTTAAGTTTCTGTCAGGCAGATCTGTGTACTGTTGAGAGTGGGGTGTTGAAGTCTCTCACTATTAGCATAGGGAGTTTAATATGTGATTTAAGCTTTAGTAGTTTTTTTGTTTTTTTACATATGAGGGGGCCCTTGTATTTGGGGCATAAATGTTCAGTATTGAGATTTCCTCTTGATGGATTTTTTCTGTGATTAATATAAAATGTCTTTCTTTGTTTCATTTGGTTGATTTTAGTTTGAAGTCTATTTTGTTAGATATTAGGATAGCTACACCAGCTTGTTTCTTAGGTCCATTTGATGGAAAAAAATTTCTCAACCCTCTACTCTGAGGTAATGTCTCTCTTTCAGGTTAAGGTGTGTTTCTTGTATGCAGCAGAAGGATGGATTCTGTTTTTGTATCCAATCTGTTAGCCTGTGTCTTTTTTATAGGTGAGTTGAGTCTCTTTTTTTATATAGGTAAATATTAAGGGATATTAATGACCAGTGTTGGTGATGTTGTTGTGTATGGCATAGTGCTTGACCAGGACCTTCTGGCTTTCATTATTTCCATTAAGAAGTCAGGTGTAGTTCTGATAGGTCTGCCTTTATATGTTACTTGGCCCCTTTCCTTTGCAGCTCTTAATATTCTTTCTTTATTCTGTATGGTTAGTGTTTGATTATTATGTGGCGAAGGGACTTTTTCTTTTTTGGTCCAGTCTGTTTGATGTTCTGTAAGCTTCTTGTATCTTTATATGCATATCTTTCTTTAGATTGGGAAAGTTTTCTTCTATGATTTTGTTGAATATATTTTATGTACTTTTTAATTGAACTTCTATCCCTATTATTCTTAGGCCTTTTCATGGTGCCCCATATTTCCTGGATATTTTGTCTTGAGCTTTTGTTAGATTTAATATTTTTTTAGCTGATGAGTCTATTTCCTCAATTGTATCTTCAACATTTGAGATTCTCTCTTCCATCTCTTGTAGTCTGCTGTTTATGCTTGCATTTGTGGTTCCTGATCACCTTCTCATATTTTCCATTTCCAGAATTCCCTTGGGTTTGTGTTTTCTTTATTATCTCTATTTTGGTTTTTCAAGTCTTGAATCATTTCTTTCACCTGTTTGTTTTTTTCTTGGTTTTTCTTTAAGGGATTTGTTGATTTCTTCCATTTTTTGGTTTGTCTTTTCGTCTATTTCTTTGAGAGAATTTTTCTTTCCTCCTTAAGGGCTTCAAACAGTCTCCTAAAGTTATTTTTTAGGTCATTTTTTTTATTCATCTGTATTTGGGTACTCAAGTCTTGCTGTTTTGGAGCTACTAGGTTTTGTTGGTGTCATGTTGTTCTTTGTGATGTTGAGTGTGCTCTTACCTTGTCTACCCATCTTTTCCTCTGATTAGCCTAGTCTTTGGGGATTAGTCTTCCAGGTGCCAGTGAACCAAGACTCAGATGGTTGCTCTTTGTGGTGAAGTTGGGGCCACGGTTTCAGTCACCCTGGAGGTCATTTGGCATTCTTGGAGGTCACTCGGCTCTACTGGAGGTCACTGTGCAATCGTAGAGGTTGTTCGGGCCTGTTCCCACAATGGTTGCTTACTTGGGCCATCTCCTGAGGAGGTCATTGGCTCAGGCCTGCTCTCTTGGAAGCCACTCCGTCACACCTGCTCCTGTGGAGGTCAGAACTAGACTATTTCTAAGGCGTATATAGGATATCCCTTGAATGGCATATTTGTCATTCCGTGAATGAGAAAGTAGATCTGGAAAAAGAGAGGAGGATACCATTTCATAAAGTTTTATGGTATATTCATATTCATATGCCACAAAACTCATTCTTTTAGATGTACAATCTGGTGATTTGGGGGATGTTCACAAAGCTTTTCAGCCATTACCACTAATTCCAGAACATCTCTATCCTCCCAGCTTAAGCTATCAATCCACTTTTACTCAGTCTTGGTTACCTAAATCACACACTAATCTGCTTTCTCACCTGGAGCCTTACCTGCTTCAGCCAGTCATATAAACGGAATCCTCCAGTGTGCGGATCCTCTGTGTCTGATTGACTCTCTCAGCACTATGCTCTCAGTATGCTTGTGGTATAACCACAAAATATCAGTGCTCTAGTCCTTTCTGTGAGTGAACCATCTACGTATCTACTATGTGTTATGTCACACTTTGTTTATCCATTCATCTATTGATAGACCTCTGGGTTTATTTCCACTTTTTTGGCTGTGAGAAATAGCTCTGCTATTGAATGTACATATAGGAGTTTTTACATGAATGTGTTTTCGGTTCTCCCAGGTATATACTTAGGAATGAAATTGCTGAACCATCTTCTGTGCTTTAGCTTTGTGAGGAACTGCAAGCTGCTTTGCAGAGTAGCCTCATAGTCTGATCAGATGTTTGTCGTGGTGATTAAGTACCTGAGTGAATCAACTAAGAGGTGGGATGATGTACTGAGGGTCACAGTGGAGGAGACCATTATCAGTAGATCTTGGGAACAGTTGAGGTATTTGTCATTTGCATTAAGGCTAATGTGCAATACAAGCACACTGTGCTCTTATTAGTAACTTAGAACATTGGTGAACATGTAAGGCTCTCATTCAATATCATGGCTTTTTCCTTCTGCAGTAAATGCGAAGGATGAACGTGTTGGTGCTAGGAAGCGAAGGATGGGAAATTCATCCCATAAGAATTACTCTTGTCCACAGTGGGTTCTAGAACACACAGGAAGTGTGCCTTACAGGCTGCCTACCCGGCACCCACAAGCAGCGCTTCTGTTCAGTAAGATTTCAACTATGTAAGTTAAGGGATAAAAATTTTGGGACAGAGACTGCTTGCCTGCGCATGCTGCACTTCATGGTCCTATTCCTAAAGGAGCACATCTGCTTGCAAACGCATTTCTGCACACAGTGTATATCTGTGCAGTTAGAAGGAAAGGCTTTCAAGGAGTTAATCTACCAAAACAATCAATAGTAAACTGACATCCTATACCTGCTTTTATTCCATGATTTTGCCCCACCCTCTCTGTGCGGATGGATTGGATCATGACATTGCCAAACAATCATCTACACCATGTGTGTCTGTGTGTGTGTCGCCATCTCCCCTCACACTACTCTAGATCACTAATCTGCCCGTCAGCACATCATCTAAATGTATTTTGGCATAGTGTTTTAAAGTAATGGCTGTGAATGTGTACTAAGGGCTTCTGTCATTCAGATGCTTTTAGCTGTGACCTCCTATTGTACAGTAAAATACTAACTTGTACCCAGGCTCCCTTTACAAAGCCACATAGAACAATCATTTAGTGGAGGTAGAGTTGGGACTCTAGAGCATCCTTTCGGGATGTGTATTACTTGTTCTACACAAAAGAGACAAAGTATAGAAAGGTACAATACTCAGACTAGCTCAAACTCAGGTGGCTGAGAGAATTGAAAGTTAATGAATGAGTGGATGAATAAATGAATGACGTGAAATTTCAAGAATGACACAGCAGTGTGCTAAAGGAAATAGATTACAGACTGCTTCTGTTATGAACCTTAGCACATAGGTTGAGGTTTACATGCTATGTAAGCATGCCATGCTTGACTAGACCCAACTCATGCTCAACTATACTATACAATACAATATTTGTATAAAATATATCGTGTGTGTGTGTGTGTGTGTGTGTGAGAGAGAGAGAGAGAGAGAGAGAGAGAGAGAGAAAGCGCAAGTATGTGATGTCAGTATCAGGGATCTTCCTTTATTGACTTCACTGAACCTGGAAATCACTGATTGACTGCAAGGCCACTGAATTTATTGGTCACTGGGTAGCAAATATTAAGGCTTATGTACTTGTTTGTGTGTTTTTGTATATGTGGTGTGTGTGTGTGTGCATGCGCACGTGCCATAAACCAAGCTGGGCCCAGGGATGAAACAGTAGTAAGTGAGCAAGCATGGCCCCATCCTTGTGGAGCTCCTCATATGGGATAGGGTGGGGCCAGGACAGAAGGACCAACTTTACACAGGAGACTTGCTGATAATTGATTACAACCAACAAGTACTGTGCAAAAATACAAAGTGCTAAGAAAAAGGGAAGCAGAGGACCTAACGTTGTCTGGGTACCAGGAAAGACTCTACCCCTCTGAAGCTGTGACATCCAAGTTGAAATCTTAAATGATAAATGAAGGCAGGAAGCTAAAAATATGCAGACAATTGGTCATTGAGAGAGCTGAGCGGGAAAGGACCTGCCACCAAGCCGGAGTTCAGGCCCTGGAGCTCACATGGTGGAAGGAGAGGACCAGCTCCCACAATTTGTCTTCTGACTCCCACGTATGTACCATGAAATGAATGTGCACATGCGCACACAGTAAATAAATAAACATTCTTTTAACATGCGGAGCTTCAACAGATACAAAGAATCTTTGCCCAGCAGTTGACTGAATAATAGACAAGCAACCCTGGAGTCATCTTTGCTCCGTCCAAAGCCGCGTTACATCTTCCTTTGCTTCTGAAAATGCTCTGTCCTCCCTCACGTGCACTGAAAGATGTTCCACAGAGATCCACACTAGCTGAGGCACACCAGAACAGATATAAACACATACAGACCAATTAAAAAAAACGCATAATGGGGTTGAGACGCGTCCTTTAGACTTAAAATAAAACCGGGGTTATCAGTTTTCTTCAGATTCTGAGTCCCTGTGCATATGTGAATTGCATAATTGTTCTCCATCAGTTTGGAACACACTTACCCAAGATAGGCCATGATGTGCTCCCAGCCAGCTGGCAGTCCCCCACATGGGAGCTGTTGCTTTTACAGACTCCGTAACCAGGTCCTGTCCTGAGACCATTCCAGAGCCTATTCTTGTTCAGTTTTCAGCTACTGAAGGAAGGCAAGTTTTCTATCATTCTACAGAAAGCATGATAAAAGAATAATTGCCAACTTAGGAGATGATAAGGCACACCTCTGGGTGTGTCTGTGAGGATATTTCTAGGCATTAACTTGGGGGGAAAGACCCTCTCTGAACATAGGTTGACCCATTAGGCTGGGGGTGGGAGTTACATGAAGTAAAAAAGAGAGTTGCTGAGATTCAAACGTTCCCAGTTCTGCTTCCTGGTCTGCCAAGGTGTGAGCAAGCCACCACACACCCACACCTGTCACCATGGATCCATCTGCCACCATACCGTCCTCTCTTGATGGACTATCTCCTTTCAAACTGAGAGCCAAAATAAAAGCCTCCTCCTTTAAATAACTTTGTTCCAGGCATTTGGTCACGCTGATGAGGAAAGTAGTTAATACTCTGCCAAAGAAAACAATCTTTCTAATTGGGACTAATTTCAGAAAGGCCGATATGTGATTGTCAAAGAGCTCATTACAGAATTTTCCCAGTCTCATATTTAAAACATCCAAGACCATCTGCTGCCACAAGGTTCGTGCTAAATGGGTTCATCCAGGTCTCTTGTCATCTGGGGCTAATAAGAACTTCATTAACCTACAGCATCCCAGGCAACATGCCATACTGGGGTGACAGCCTTCTCAGCCTCACCTGTGAACCCTTAAACATGTGGAAAGGAACCTGCCTTTGGAGAACCAAAAAACTCAGTTGTGAGATCACTTAGAAGGGTAGAAACTCGCCCTGATTTCCATCCTAATGCCTGGATGTGTTAAAAACCGAGCCCATCTGTGGGAACAGGAGAAGTGGGCCCTCCACTGTCATTAAAAATAAATAAATAAACAAAAGAAAAGCTGTCCCTGTGTCCTGCCTGGGTGGCAGCTCCTTGTTCTTTTAAACCCCCTCCACAAGGGTGCCTTGTCAGAAGTTTGCCAAGGCATCTTTTTTCCCATTGTCTAACTTATTTTTAAAACATGTAGAATCACTCCTTTTATAGAAGAGAAAATGAGTCTCGGATAATTCAGTCCTGTGTGGCCTTCTTTGCATGCTCACGACTCGTCCAGTGCCAAGGTGTAGAAAGCACTGTGTGTGCTAATGGCCTGGAGATGCCGCTCTGAGCTCCACCTCTGTGCTGCGCTCTGCCCCGTCCCCGTATTTGCCTTTCCGTAGCAGTGGCCAGGTGCCCTGGTTAATTTCCATGAAGTCACTATTCTGTTTCCTACCTTTCTGTGGAGTCCTTAGCTCGCTATTCCTTGTCCAACCCAGAACTGGCACCAGATCCCAGTCTAGCTATTCTCTAGCCTAGCTCTGCTCTCAGCAGAAGATCACACTGCCACTTGAGGCTAAAGACTGTTGGCATGCTGATGTCTCGCTAGTTGTCAACTCTAGCCTTGGCTTGACCCTCTGGAGTTCGGACTGTAACAAGAGCTAGGCTCTGCATTTCTCTATCTAGCAGGCTTCTTCACTCTACATTTCCCGCACAGGGCTCTAAATCTGTGTCGTCCAACATGTGCCTCTTAAGGCTAACTGAAGTTAAGTAAAATCAGAAAACCGCTTCTTCAGTTAGCTAGACCTGTGTTGTTAGTGGCTACCATATTGGACAATAGAGAAAACAAGTGTTTCCATAATTAGAGAATTCTAATTATGAATTCTAGATAATTTTGCCATTCCAAAGCTATACTTTTCTTGGGGTCCTTGTATTTGCTAGGGTGTTCTATTGAAAAAAATAAAAATAAAAAAAATAAGTAGTTGGTCGTCATAGATTCACGAGACTAAGGAGACCGAGATGTCCCACAGTCTGCCATCTGCAAATTAGAGAGCCAGGAAAATCAGTGACATAGCTAGTCTATAGGCAAAGGCATGCAAGCCGGGGGAGCCAGTGGTGCACAGACGCTGGTCTGCAGATGAGGAAGGCCACCATTTCAGCTCTAGTCACCAGGCAAAAGGGAAAAGGAGTAAATTCTCCTTTCATCTCTGTCTTCTTCTGTTCAAACTCTCAACAGATCATGTGATACCTACCATGCTGGGGAGGGCTGCCTGCTCCACTACTCCACTGGGGCCACCATTTTCAACAGCAATCTCTTCCAGAAATTCCCTCAAAACATACTTAGAAATTACGCTCAACCAGAAACCTGGGCCCTCGATAACTCAGTCAAGATAACGAAGAAACCCAACCATTGCAACTCCCAATTCAAAGAGTGCTGTCCCCATCCACCCATTCCTCAAGTCAAAACCCAGAGACACTGTGGGGTCTGTTCCTTCTCCAGCATATTGAAACTAGCTCCATCTGCAAACCTCATTTTCTCCAAAACATGTCCCACACTTTCCAGTAATCTTAAACTCCCTTGTCCCTCTGCCCTGTCTCCAGCAGTGACAGAAGGGAGTGGGGAGGGAGGTGTGTAAGATCAAAATGCACTGTATGAAATCCTCAAAGAACTAACAAAAATGTTTCCTCTTTTAAGAATTCTGTTTATATCTGCACCATATTTTCAGTTGGGTTGTTACTTGATGTCCAGTTGTTTGAGTTCATATTTTAGATATTAGCCCTCTATTAAATGTGTAGCTGCTAAGCATCTTTTCCCATTCCGTAGCCCACTGTTTGCTCTAAATGATGGTGTCCTTTGCCTTACAGAAGCTTTTCATTTTTATAAGGTCCCATTATTATTATTCTTTCCTGCGTGCACCGTATCTCTTGTTCTTCTCTTCTCTTGGGCACTGGAGATCAAATCTAAGGCCTTACATAGGCTAAGCACCCTTTCCTCTGCTGATCCCCATTGTCCTCTTCCTTTTATTAGGTCACTAGTCACTAGGATGAACTATTTTTACCTTAATTAGCTTTGTCAAAGGCACTGTCTCCAATTGGAGCCACTGGGGTGTACTGGAGAGTTAAGATTTAAACATATAGATTTTAGGGTGGGATACGCAGTTCAGCCCCATTGTACCAGACAGAAAAAGACAAATTATCCAGAATCAAAATATAATGGTACATAAGGTGTTAAATTTTTCTGGTCCATTAGATAGAAAAGCATTTGTTTGTGTTTTGGAAATCTCTGAACAGATTGAAGCCTGGCAAATACTGTGAAATGGAATTCTAAGAATAAATTGTTTTTTGAAAATTATTGAAGTAGGATTTGACAAAGGAGGAAAGTCCTGACGGCAGAGGTGGGGTGAGGTAAAACCTTGCTCTCACCGTAATGGTTGAGGGTGTACCCCAGGAGCCAAGTGTGTGGGGACCAGAGTGGGAATGCTAGGCTCTAGGCTGGGAAAATGAGGGACTGTCCTGACTGTCAGAGGGAAATCCCAGGCACTGCCAAAAAATGTGTCTTTTTTTCTGGCCAAAAAAAAGCCTTCATCTGCTCTCTGCTCTCTGGATCTCAGGGTTTCTCTATTCAAAGAGGTTTCTTTGGTAGCGTTTCATAATCACAACCTGTATGGTCCAGGAAGACCTTCCCCCAATTCTAAATGTAAAGAGAACACTTGGTTCTCAGAAAACACATGTTTCTAGCCAGCCTGGCTGGCTGGATGGGGTCCATGAAAACCACATTGCTCTTGTACTGTTCTAATAGTCTTCCTTCTGTGCTGTTCCTGCCCCACTATAGGATAGCTTTATGCAACTTCTTATGACAGATTCATGTACCTGCCCAGTACAAGAGCACAGAACTCTTTCATCTTCTCTCTGTTCATCTGTCTCATCTTAGTAGTATTCTATGATAAAGTTTTTGGTTAGTGGGACACATTGCCCAGCCACTATGTGCACTTCATTCAGTGATTGTGTGAGTGGTGTTGTTAGAAGGTCTATTAGTTACTTTTCTCATTGCTGATAGCAAATACCTGACAACCAACAACTTAGGAGATGAGTGCTTTGGCTTATAGTTTAAGGGGATACAGCAGAGGAGGCATGGCGGTGGGAGCACAAAGTGGTTGTACACAATGGACCCACAGTTGGAGGAAAGACTTCACAGGGAGTAGAATACCGAAGCCCTCATCCCTCACCGCCAGTGAACTGTTTCCTTCAAGGAGGCTCTAAAGCAGTACCACCAGCTAGGGACCAAGTATTCAAATGTATTAACCTGTGGCTAGCATTTCACATCCACACTGTAACCATTTTACATACAATTTTACATAGTAATAAGCATCCAATTTTAAGGTAACAAAACATTGTCTTTTAAAATCAGGTAGTAAAGGCTAAGGAGACAGTCAACAGGCAATGTACTTGTTATGCAGGCATCAGGATCCATGTTGGACCCCAGCGCTCAGAACTGGGTGAGTGAGATGGATCCCAGGGTCTCACTGGTCAGCTATTCTAAGCAAATCAGTGAGCACCAGGTTCAGTAAGAAACCCTATCACAAAATGTAAGGTGGAAAACGATTGAGGGAGATACTTAACATTGACCTCTGGCCTCTACACATACACACGTGGTCCTCCACATCCCACACACAGCGAGAGAGAGAGGGAGGGAAGGAGAGAGAGAGAGAGAGAAAGAGAGAGAGAGAGAGAGAGAGAGAGAGAGAGAGAGAGAGAGAGAGAGAATAAGATGGGTAAGTTCAACTTTATAAAACAATAGCATTTACACTATAATTCTTGGTGCCTTGAAGAAGTTACACTGCACAGTAGTCTACAGCAGGGCAATCCAAACTTAATGTTTTTTCAGTATAGCATCTCTGAAATGTCTCTTGACATTTGTTTTTTCCACTTATAGGTATTTACATGGTTTAAGAGTTTCCCAAATACAGAATTTTTACTGAGATTGTGACATCAAAGCAATTCACATTTGCGTATTCAAAGGTGGCACATGTCATGACAGCTGTGGGTTGTAATAGGCAAGGAGGGTGAGCTACTGAACAGACCAAAGTTCATGCTGCTCTAGAAGACATCAGAACTGGAATCCAGGAGAATCAAGAAATATGGACCATGTCTTCTCTCTTGTTTCCTTGGTGTTTGGTAGCCAGCTGGTCTTCCTATGTCTGCATCCCCTGAAGCTGAACTTCCCCCTCCGTGGTTGCTTTTATGTTGACCTCCTGAAGCTCATTGAATATTAATACCCATTATGACATGGAAATTATGACCATACAGGATCTATAAGAAGTGAATAGAGGGAGGCTGGGGATAAAGCTCAGTAGAAAAGTACTTGCTATACAAGCGTGAAGCCCTGGGTTCAGTTCCAACAGTCACACAGGAAATTCTTGCAGGTGAGACAGTATGTACCTGTAATGGTGATGCTGGAAATTGGAATAGGGGTTACTAGCCCGTCTAGACAACTGATACTGACCTCTGACCTCTGAATACACATGCACACATGTACACATACATACCAGCATGTACATACACACACACACACAGAGAGAGAGAGAGAGAGAGAGAGAGAGAGAGAGAGAAGTGATTAGGGGTCTATTCTCATGCATGGGCGAGTCTATTTCTGTAATGAAGGAATTAATGGCTAGTGGATTCTTTCAAGTGGATTCAGTATAAAAGCTGCTTTGGCTGGGTCTGTTGTGTCCATGCAACACCCTACACACCTTCAGACTCTGCCAGCAAGAAGCCCATTGCCAGTAGCAATCTCTTAGCCTTGGATCAGTTCCAGGGTCAAGATAAAGTTCATCTTTATAACTCACTTAATCTACATTGTATTGATAACAATAGACAGAGACAGCTTCCATTAATTCCTTGTATCAGATAATCCACTCTGACAGTTCTCCTCCCTTTCCCAACCCCCTATCCTCACCCCCATCCCGATTTCATTATGATGCTTTGCCTGCTTTGATTGGAGAGTTTGATTTTTAACATGGAGTTTTAAACGTTTTGCAGCAGAGGCTTCCCATAGATGACAGTTGTCGAGAAGGCAGCCTCTCCACACAGCCCACACAGGTCAGCCAGCCATGTGACCTGTGTCTCATCATGAGGAAGCTCTTTCCTCTGTTGATTCTGAAACAATATAATCTCGCATATCTGCTTCACATGTACTTTCAAGAATAGGCAGGTATTCTACTCAGTGGAGGGAAGGGTATTTTTTCACAGCCCTAGAGGAGGGGGTGGTAGCATAGGTTAATTCTGCTGGGAGCTCTTTTCCTTGCTTGTGGTGTCTTCCGTGACAGATAGGACAGAGATCTAATTCCATCATGGAGGAATCATCATTTATGACTTTACCTCAACCTCAGGATGTCCGAAAGGTCTGCCCCTACTCTCACTTTGAGAATTGCCTCCAAGAAGGAACTGGGAGCCATTCGTGTCTTTACAGTGGGTTTTGAAAATGCGTGCCTTGCTGGGTGGTGGTGGCGCACGCCTTTAATCTCAGCACTCGGGAGGCAGAGGCAGGCGGATCTCTGGGAGTTCGAGGCCAGCCTGGTCTACAAGAGCTAGTTCCGGGACAGGCACCAAAGCTACAGAGAAACCCTGTCTCGAAAAAAGAAAAGAAAAGAAAATGCGTGCCTTGTGAAATTTTTTTCTGAAAGTATAAAGTGATTTGCAAATTTAAGACTTCTTTTTAAATTAATATTGTTACTTTTTTCTGTCAAGTTTCTAAACATTTCCCCAGGGCCCTGGTTTCTAAGGAAACCAAATTCTTCCTAAGCGATATTCGTAAGTATGCACTCTGAAGTTTACGAAAAAGAATCTTAAGTGCAGATAGGGAGGCCTGTGACAGCACACACCATCCGTCCGCTGATGCTGATGCTTCAGCCTCCACTGCACCACTGCCCTATGGCCATGCACAGATGCGCATTTTATAGACCCCACCAAGACCTGAAATATCCCATTGGAGAAAAAGACCTTCCAAGAGCAGTAAGCTGGGCAGATGAGGTTCAAGGGAGGCAGAGGAACGGGCAAGGATTGGGCTGTGGAATGCTCAGTCAGGAGGTGAGATGGTGGGAGGGGTGAGGATTATTGCCCGACCTCCAGGAGCTGGAGAAGAGACAAAGTGGGGACAGGCTGGCCAGCGATGGGCAGGCATCATTGGAAGGTAGAGCAATGTTAATGGGTGAGGGATGTCTCTTACACCTTTGTAACTGATGCTACTTAGCTGTCTTCAAGTGCGTAGATTCATGCTGATGAGTCGTGGGCACCCAGGAAAAGCTGAATGAGTGTTGAGGAAGTAATGAGGTGATTGCCTGCCGGGCATCCATGCTCACCTTGCCCCCACGACATCAGTCTTCCCATGGTAGTACTTCCTCTGGTTCTGCAGAGGGTCAAATACTGAAATCCACTGGGGTTGTAGAAAAGCAAAGACTGTAGAAAGAATATGGCATCACTTGCCAGGTCAGGGTGTCTAGGGAGCTTGGCTCTCTGGAGGGTAGATTGTTAGACGACATGGCCGTCAGAAAATGCTGCCATCTGGCTACTTCCAGTTCTTTTTTGTTTGTTTGTTTGGTTGGTTTTGGTTTTTTCAAGGCAGGGTTTTCTGTAGCTTGGAGCCTGTCGTAGAACTAACTCCTGTAGACCAGGCTGGCCTCGAACTCACAGAGATCCGCCTGCCTCTGCCTCCTGAGTGCTGGGATTAAAGGCGAGAACCACCACCGCCCAGATGCTTCCAGTTCTTTTCACTCTTTGGGTTGCTTTTTCTTTCTCCTGAGCGCCTCTCCCATCTAGATGGTCAGTTTGCTTTGCAAGGGAAACATTCTCCAAGCATATCGTTGCTTAGAACAGCTACAGGTAATGGAAGAAAACCCCAAAACACGGGACTTTATAGCTGCAGTTGTTTTTATTTTCATTATTAGCTTTTTACAGAGACGGTTTCAGTGGATCCATTATTCCGCGTTAATTGCCGTGACTTGCAGAAAGTGAATCGTGTCTTCGTGCCTGTGTGTACACTGCTAACATCTGTCTTTTATTGCATTAAAACTCTAAAGGAAGGAGTTGTTTTATGGTTTTAATATTTCTAATAAATGTATGTTTTATATGGTTTTAAAATTTGGAGGTTTTTAATAGCATGTCCCTTGAGTTTCTTTCTACAATGCCTTATTTATTTAGATAAAGCACTGTTCTTTTAGTGATACATACATTCTCAAATTTGAAAGTAGTTGGTTGATTCTACTCTGGGCTGCTGTTTTGTTTCTTTATCGGGGCTACAGTGGCATAGAATGGCAGGGTCAGAACCAACTTATCTACCTGCCCTTAACTGTGCCCACCATAAGTTTACATTTTGATGTATCTTAAAAACACAAAACCCATCAAATGAAATATAAAACTCAGAGTAAATTCAAATGAAATGTCACCAGCACATACCAGAGCTATGTGATGCAGTGTCCTCCTTTTCATTATTTTGAGTCAAGAGGCTCACCATGTAGCCCAGGCTAGCCCCAACCTTCCACCTTCCCACCTCTGCATCTCAAGTGTTGGGCTTGCAGGTATTCATCACCACACCCAGCATCGTGCCTTTCCCTGCCCGCTTTCTTTTCTGTAACTCTCCAGTGGCTTTGAGAGTCTGAGAACTTTCAAGGGTGTGTACCTACTCATTGTTGAAAAGAGTTGACTAGATTCATCTACCCATTTAAATAGGAAGAAGGTCAAGGTCCAAAGATCTAAAAGGCATCTGTGTACTCAGTGTCTCAGGGGCTAACATTGATCAAGAGCCCAGAACCCTGCTAGGAGGCCATTTTGACTTTGTATTGTCTCAGCAGAACAGAGAATAGAGGTGAAGATCAGGAATGACTTCTTAGAAATGGCTACACCCCAAGTCTTGGGGGGTTTGTTTTTATTTTTGTTTTTCTACTTTCCTTTTATTCTGTACATTTTTTGCTGCTGCTACGTAGGGACCTTTTCTAGGAATTGCTTCTGGGGAAAAGGTTGGGCAAAATCTAAACTCAGAATTGGGCTCATGTTTTAAATTTACTTTTAGAAATAAAGTTTGCTGTTTTTTGTCCTACTGAGAACTCTCAGTGGTGAATTATTTTGTCTGCACCATCCAGCAGCCCTCTGTATTCCTAATGTCTTATTTATTTGTTTCACAGGGTGTCTGGTGGAGAACTCTTTGATCGAATAGTGGAGAAGGGATTTTACACAGAAAAAGATGCCAGCACTCTCATCCGCCAGGTCCTGGATGCTGTGTACTATCTCCACAGAATGGGCATTGTTCACAGGGACCTCAAGGTGAGGCATTGCTCAGCAATACCAACTACTCCACATCCCATAATACACCTGCTGAAGAGGACCAGCTATGGTGAAGGCACACGGATGCTTTGAGAGGAGACACGGAAAGTGGGCAGCATGTACTTTTTGGGTGTCAGTGCATTGAAGCCCAGAAGTAGAAGATCAATGCAGCTGACCACAGTTTATAAGATTCTGTAGCCAATAGTCAGTCCCCAGGGCCATAGAGAGGTGATTGGGTATTAATACAAGACCTTCCAAAAGAGCATTCGGTACATTCTCTCCTCTCTTCTCTTCCCTCCTCCCATCATCTTTCCTC
Organism: Chionomys nivalis; assembly: GCF_950005125.1. Lineage (NCBI taxonomy): Eukaryota > Metazoa > Chordata > Mammalia > Rodentia > Cricetidae > Chionomys > Chionomys nivalis. The sequence continues at coordinate 21,066,230 of NC_080098.1, read as the reverse complement.
CCCTCTTCCCCTTCATGCATCGTCTCTCCATTTCCTTGTTTTCCCTCCTTTCCTTTCTTCCTGTTGATTTTTTTCCACTTGCTGTTTTAGATAGAATTTCTCTATTTAGCCTACACTGGCTTCAGAACTCCAAATTCTCTGACTTTAGCTTCCTAGGTGAGGAGACTGCAAGTCCTTGTCTTTTCTTTATGAGGTGTGTGTATCTTTTATCTTTAGCCCTGAAGGACTTAGGCATTATAACGCCACTTTAGTGTCCCGTTCCCTTCCCCTCGCCCAGAATTTGGTAGCTGTCACACACAAGGGCTGGAGAGTCAGTGAAAGCAGCGCTGTTGAGCCCATGTCGCAATGTGACTTCATGCTACAGTGTTATAGGTCTAGCCTCCACATCCTCCTGTGTGCGTGAGACAGATGTCCACCCCCTAGCACATACGTGCACCACTCAATATAGAAATGCAAGGACTGCCTTGCATTGCAAGCTTGCTGCCCTTAGCAGGAAGTCATCTAGAGTCACCTGTAACATTTACTAAACAGAAGTTGAGCATTTCTCCATCATCTGATCCTGGGTATCAAGGAGTAGAATGGTACAGCTTTCCCTTCAGGAAGACTACCCTTTGGGTTGGGGCGTGACTTGGTGGCTGAGCACTTGCCTAGCATGTGCAAGCCCTAGGCTCTGTGCCCAATACCACGACATTTTTTTATTGAATGTTTTTCGTTTAACACACTGGTCCTAGTTTCCTTTCCCTCCTCCCCTCTGTCCCCTCCCCACCCCCACTACCCACTCCTCCTCCATCTCCATTCAGGCTTCCCTTGGGCATCAGCAAAGCCTGGCACATCAATTCGAGGAAGTACCTCTTTTTAAAAAGTTAAAAAGAAAAAATGCACTCTGGGGTTTTCTCTTTTTCTTTCCACATTTCATTTTCTCTCATTATTTTTCTGTTTCCATTTTCCCCCTTTCTGTAGTCCATCTTGAGACCTTCTAGAGATCTCCTTTCAGAGATGCAAAACTATTAGCCCAAATCAGTGTCGGGGAGGTGTGGGGAGGTCAGTAAGATCTCTGTTCTTGCTTTGCCCAAAAGGTCTCTGATCAAGTGAGTCCACAGAAGACCCAGGAATTTGCCTTTCTAGTGAGTGATGATGCCCCCCCCCCAGGTAACAGTGATGCCAGTCTGGGGACGCCTCTTGGGGAACCACTAGAGAGAGATACTTAGGAATGCCAACCAGTCCTGGCTAACCTTTGTTATCCTCTTGCCAACAAATGGGCTGTGAGTGTAATGAGCCCATATTCGGAGCCCTGAGGCTCTGCAGAGTAAGAAAGAAGCTAGGCCAGCCAGTCCAGTGCCCCCTCCGTGCCAGGCAGCACCCCATCACTGCTCTTTTGCACCCCTGCCACAGACCAAGTCAGTGCTCTGAACACGACAACTGTTGCTATCTAGCTGTTGCTAAGCAAGTTAGTGTTGCGACTTCAGACATGTGGTGTGCAGGGCCATTGGTGCTTCCTAGGAAAACAAGTTAGAAACAATTAAGACATATCCAGGAAGAACAGTGTTCATATCCCCCTGAAAAAGCAGGGCAGGAGACCAGTTCTCACTTCTACCTAAAACTGCTGACTAGGGCTTGCATGTCTCAGCCTGGGGAACTTCGAGAACACCAGGCCTTCTGGAAGTACAACCCATGGCTATCAAACAGGAGGAGGAAGACGATTTTGACAATTGGGCAGAACACAGTGGCTATGTGAGGATTTTTTATACCATCACTTTTCCAGAAGCTCCAAAGAATTTCATTCATGTGGTGTTAAATTTTCATCAACTCCTAAGGACATGGAAGCTACTCAATCTGAGCTACAGCAACAGATAGCCTGACGGTGCTAATGAAAGACATATACAGGGTCTGAGATGCCACCCTAACCCATGCCCACTTCTCCTTCCTAACAGGCGTTTTTATGTCCGGTGGGTCCTGGGAAACTACTAGAGATAACCCAGTGATCTGTTTTGTTCAAGTACAGGGAGTGAGAAAGGAAGTGGCTCCCACTCCCACATCAAGCATGGTTCCTTAGCTTTGCCTGTTGATATTTAGAGATGGAGGACTGTGTGTGGGCAGCAGCCCTGGGCCTTGCAGGAGGTTTAGCAGTTTCTCTGAATTCTAGCCTCTCAATTTCCATCTCCCTTCCTGGAGCCATAGAAATCAAAAGTGTCTCTAGGCTTTGCTGAATTTTCTCCACTGAGGGACCAAACTGTTCCCTGTTGGGAAAACTAGATTCATTGTGTTGTTACATGCAGCAGTCACTTTCCCGGAAATGTATTGAGTGAGATCATTTTTAAGGATTATTATATAAAGTATTACCCAGAAAGGAGCTTAATAGTCTAATTTGAGTATTAGCCCACGGTTGCCTTAGAGAAATGTCATAATGGGCAGTAAAATAATTTTTCAGGTGAGGCCAGGCCCTCCAAAGTCTCCCCTCCTGGCAGAAAGAACCATGATGTGCTACAGTGAGATTCTCTTCATGGCCTCTTACCTTCCAGTCAGATCATCCCTTAGGTGATCCCTTGGCCACCTCAGCTCTGCCTCTCTACCCCCCCTATAAGAAAAAGCCTTGCAGCCATGCCCAAATCTTGAGAAAACTCAAAGTATTGATCAAAACAATGACTATCTAGTTACTTTAACCCTCTTCAGAGATAATTGTTCAGGAAAGCATCTTACCGGCCAGATGAACCACCCGTGGGGGAAGTGGGTGTGCTGGGGTGGGTGCCTGGCAATCTCTTGCCTGAGTTGAACTTGGGTAGCTGCGGAAATCCTGGGGCAAGGAAGATTAAAACCCAGTGGTGGTGAGACAGAGCCCTCTCTTGGCATCTGTGACTGAGTCTTGCTGTTCATCAGTGGATAATTCTTAAACTTCATACATTTCACAACAAGAGGAACCTCCCCTCCCCCAGCTCCCAAGCATTTCAACTGTCTCCACTTCAGACTGGCCCGTTTCATTTCCATTTCAAAGCACCCTTCGGCATCCTTAGATTCCTTCAAATATCCCTCTTCACAAACTTGTCCTGGCAACTCCAGACTCCAATTACTCTTTGTATCACTACTGCAGGTGATTGAAAATGTTTTTCCCTTTGGGTTCTGTTAAAGAAAAAAAAAGTGTTTTGACATTTGTTAGAGCAAGAAAGAAGCCTTTGTTTGAGACTGCTGCGGTAGGGGAGAGAGATTGAGCTCAGCTCTGACTCTGAACCAAGAAGAGCAGAGCGAGTGGCACTAAGGGTAGAGCAGGGATGGGATGGAGGAGGGCACAGTGCCTGCATGGTTACTAAGAAGGGCTAGATAAATGATTCGGTTCTCCAAATGCTTCACAAGCATGAAGACATGAGATGGATTTCGTCACCAGCACCCACATGAAGGAACCAGAGATGGCAATGCACACCTACACTTCCAGCACTGGGGAGGCAGAGACAAGAGAATTCCTGGAGCTCACTGTCCAGGCAGCTGAGACCAGTTGGCAGTGGGCAGCCTCCAGATTCAGTGGAAAGACCCTGTCTCTGGAAATAAATAAATAAGAAAGATAAAACAATAATTATAAAAAGAAATAAAATGACCTCAAAGTCTCTCATTAAAGGTAGACCATGAGCTCATACATGAACAAAGAGTCTCCTCTTTGACCCAAATTGATCATAAGAATCATCCTGGATTTATTTAGCACAAAATATCCCTGGGTATCTGACCAAATCTCTTATCACCCACCCTCAATATCATGTCACCCAGTTCTTTTGCCTTAAGCAAAAATCCTGTCACGTTGGCCTTGCCAATGTCCCCCCTCCATCTACTGTCTTCCAGCGTGCCCTTGGCTAGAAATTGCCACTTAACCTTTGTGGCACTGGAATTGAATCAGGTCCCTCTTCCTCTAAAGCCCCATGGTGGGGGTGAAGAGTACTCAGTGTCCTTCAACATATCTGAATAATTGTTTCTTAGCAGCATCAGAAGCACTAGAGGAAGAGCTGGGCCATATTTCGGGGGTGGGGATTCCCTCTAAAGAGAGTTCACTTGGTCCGTGCTGAGACTGTGCTTGGCTGGCCTGGCTAGAGAAAGGGGGACTTGAGAGGCCAAGGTTTAGTCAAGGACAGTCTTGAATACTTAGTTCTTAACAATTTTGTCACAGCAGAGGCTGCATGCTAAAATCCCTGCCCTCACAGACCCACTCCCCATCTCAGATCTACCAAAGGATGTAGCTCCTCTATTTAATACCCTCATGGGTGAACAGGTAATGATAGTGTACTTGTTTCTAAACAAGTTTGATCACTCTACCTATAATAATTTCTAAAATTTAATGTGTAGTAGCCAAGATATGTCCCAGAAGCCTAATGAGAGAATACAGCTTTATTCTTGGGCTCGGAGGGTAGCCAGTCTGGTAATGATGTGGGAGAAAGAGAATTCCCAATCCTTCATTCTGCTCTCATTCCTTCAAAGTTTATTGCAGATAGGAGCCACAAGTACTTATTCACTCAGTAAATCTGCAGAACTGTCATGGTGGTTAGATGTTCCCGGACTGTTCTAACACCATTCTCCTGAGAGATAGCATCAACTAGAGAATTCTTAACTCCACCAATGCTTAGACCAAAGGAGCGATCCTGTCTCTACAAATCCTCTCTACGAAACTCAGATTGCCTCTGTCTCTATGAAACCTCAGACTGAATCCTCAGACTGCATCTGAGCTCCTGTCTCCTCCCACCTTATATTCCTGTCTCTTCCCAGCCATATCACTCCTGTCTCCACCTCTCTAGTGCCTGGATTAAATGCTTATGATCCCAAGGGCTGGAATCACCTTTGTGTGAGCTCTGTTTCTGTTTTAGACAGATTCAACCTCGTGTAGTCCAGGGTGGCCTTGAACTCACAGAGATCTATCTGCCTCTGTCTCCTGAGTGCTGGCATTTAAAGGAGTGTGTCACCACTGTCTGGCTTCTATGACTAGCTAATAGCTTAGCTCTGCACTCTGATCTTCAGGCAAGCTTTATTTGTTCGATTGCAAACAAAATACCACTATACACAAGAACCTACAAATCCTGAAAATGTAATTTCATCTTCCGGGAGTCCTGTTCCCTAAGCTAAGAACTGAAATGGCAAAGTCTGAGAGCCATTAGCTTCCTAGGTTTCCTCAAAATGTGGTTTTTCTTTCTTAAGGAGGCAAAAATGCTCTTAAAGGAAAAGAATAACATTGAAGACTTGCTTGTGCCAAATGTTCTGCCGGGCCCTCTGTGGCCTTTCTAGTGAGCACTGTTGTTAACTGACATCTATTGATGTAGACTTTGTCTATGTCTAAAGGTCAAGTTTCTTCTTAATTGTGAGATTTCATGAGTCTCCCATAAGTAAGGCAGCTTTAAATGTATACATTGTTTGCTTTCAGTTCTGGGGATAGAGTCCAGGGCCTCTTGCAGGTTAAGCAAGGCCCCTACCACTAAGCTACACCCCAGTCTTCAGTTTAGTTTTTATTTGGAGAGACATGCTCCCCCAAGTAGCTGGGGTGCTAGGTTTCCACTCCAGGTTAGATTTACAGTCTCTAAGTCGTTTTTGTTTCGTTTTCTTTTTTTCTAGCCTGAAAACCTCTTGTACTACAGTCAAGATGAGGAGTCCAAAATAATGATCAGCGACTTTGGTCTGTCAAAAATGGAGGGCAAAGGAGACGTGATGTCCACAGCCTGTGGGACCCCGGGCTATGTCGGTAAGGACAGTGTATGTGCCTGTGCACACATGTGTGTACCCATGACGCTGGGATGTCTCCTTGGCAGCGTCATCTTTTCCCTGAAGCTGGAGCCCAGCATATATCTCAACTACCTGCCTTTCTCTTGAAGGAAAGATAAAAATACTGAAAGAAACCATAGCCAGTAAACAGTGAAGTGATTTCTCTGAAACCTTTGACCAATTGCGTGGAAATCCTGTTTGATTTGGTTGTGGGCCCAACTGGTCTTTGAGAGCAAAATGGGTTGAATTCTCAGGTTCTAATTAACATTAACAGGATTAATGTGAGTGTCTATTTTTGGATGATCTACAGTGAAGCAGTGAACCTACAGTAAGGTGCAGGCAGACTATAAAACATGCAAACTGTGGAGATCCATGCAGCGAGAGAAAAAATACTTGTATGAGGAATATGGAAGAAACCATAAGTCATCCTCTCAAGTCAAATCACCGTGATCTGTGCAGGCAAAGCCAGGGGTTATGATAGGATTTCCTAAAATCATAGCTGCACCTTTCTTCCTGCCACTCATACAAAATGCAGAGAAGCTACTGACAGCTGTGAGCAGCTGGCCACTGGGATTCACCTTCGGTTTCTGGAGAAAACCCGCGGGAACTGTGTTAGCTTGCTGTTACTGTAACAAACACCTGAAGTAATCAGCTTAGAAAGAGAAAAGCTTAATTTCTCCTTGTGGCTTTGGAGATTTCAGACTGTGAGTGATCGGCCCTGTAACTGCTGGGCAAGCAGCACACCATGTCAACAGCGTCTGCTAAAACACTCCTTATGAGGCTGGGACATGACGGAGAAGGGTAGGATATTAATAACCCCTTCAAAGTTGTAGCCCCCATGACCAGGAAGCCTCACAAGAGGCCTTCCTTCACTCTCCTGCCATCTCCCCAAAGCACTACATGCTGGGGACCAAACCTCTATCACATGGCCCTTAGGGAACACTGATTCCTAACAGCATTCACATCAGCGTTTTCAATCGCTTATCAAATGTGTATTCAGGGCCTACTGTGCTGCCAGCGCTCTTGTGAACATTGCTCAGACACCTTCCCTCCTCCTTCATGGAGCTTGCTTAAAACAACAGGGCCACAAAAACAGAAAGAAATGGACAAGGCTGTTTCTGCTTGTGCTGTGCTGGGGGAAATGAGGCCAGCAGCATGCAATAGAGAGTGACAGGGATTAAGGGGGATACAGGACTGTGTTGAGAGAACTGAGAGGCTTGAGCCTTCACCTGGATGACAGAGCAGCCGGCCACCTGGAAGTTAGAGAAGAGGGGTCATTCTCGGCCGAGAAATAAGCTTGACAAAAGCCAAAGGCAGAGAGAGGGCAAGCTGGTATGTTTGGCGTGGGGCGAGGTTGGAAAATGGAGAGCAAGGCTGAATCCTCATGCAAAACTTGAAGGCCTTTCTTTGTGAGAGCAGCGTGTGTACTAGGCGTGGTGGCACGTTCTTGGATTTCCAGCACTGGAGGGTGGAGAGGTGGGAAGAAACCAAGTTTGAGGCCAGTCTGGGATGTGTAGAAAGATCATGCAAAAAACAGAAAGCACATAAATAAAAACGGAGGAAGAAGTGAAAGAGATGACGGAGCATGAGGAAAGGAGGTAAAGGAGGGGGAAGAAAGGAAGGAATGGAGGAGGGAGAGAGGAAGGGAGGGAGGGGAGAAAGGAGTGAAGGAAGGAGGGAGAGAGGGAGGGAGGGAGGGAGGGAGAAGAAAGGGAGGGAGGGAGGGAGGGAGGGAGAAGAAAGGGAGGGAGGGAGGGAGGGAGGGAGGGAGGGAGGGAGGGAGGGAGGGAGGGGAGAAAGGAGTGAAGGAAGGAGGGAGAGAGGGAGGAAGTAAGGAAGAGAGAGAGAAGAGCAGAGGAAGGGAAGAAGGGGAGGGGGAACACCGTGTAAACCTCCCTAAGGGAGGGAGATTAGTATTACACAGCCTACACCATTCCCAGTGGCTTCTGCTTCAGGCAACAACTAGGGAATCTTCCCAATGGGCTGAGAAGATTCAGCCTAAAACCCATCGGTCTAGAGACAGCAGAACACCGTGGGGATTTCCCAGTGGCCTTCGAGGCACTCCGTGGTGTTTCAAGTCCTTGCATAATTACATTCTCATATCAAAATTAGTATGTCACTGCTGTTTCATTTTCCAAATTACTCAGAGGAGGAAAGCAAAGAGCCAACAGAGGGGATGTTGTATAAGATGAGGGAAGGGAAAGGAGCAAGAGACTTAGAAGAATGGGATCCTCAACAAAAAGATGTGGCAGACAGAAGCCATGGGAACTGTCACCAGTGCGACTCATGTCCCCGGATTGTGACTAAGCTCTGACTGACTTTTAGAGGCCATAGAGACTCAAGAAAGGGATAGATGGGCCAGCCAACAGTCACTGGTGGTATGATAGTGAGGATAGGTGGGGCCGTGAAATGTGGGGACTGTGGAAAACGAGCTGTGTGAGAAACATACAAGTTCATGTGCAGCCGGAGCAGAAATGCGAGGGTACGTGGTGTGTGAATGCAGTTTCTCCTGCGTGCTGCCTACACCACTGGGCAAAGCCACAGGGCAATGAATGGAAGGCATATATCCTTGGCATCTTTGAAAAATGAAGGACTCCGAGGAGAGGGTTCTCTTCTATCCACCATAGATATCAGAAATAAAATGGCTGCTAGCTTGTGTTGTGAGATTCAGTCTCCTGGTCAGGAAGGCTCTAACCCCCCAGGTCTCAAGTCATCTTCTCCAGGTTGCTTAGGTGCCGGGGTTGTGGCCCGGCTTTTGCCTTCTGGCTTTTGAGCTGAGACCTAACTGGGCTGACAGAATATTCTTACGTTTGCACTTAGCTCTCCTCACTCCAATTCTGATACTGGAAAGCTCTAAGACTTCCTAGACTGCTCCCGGCTTGCGGTGGCTACCACCTGCCCAGTTTGTTTTAATTTGTTGCTGTGTCCAGAGCTGCTTGATTTAGGGACAGTGTATGAAGTGGCTCCTTAAAAAGCAGGCAATCAAGTCCTTGTGTGACTCTGTTGCCAGCTACCGAGGCTCTGAGAACAATAGCAATATAGTTACTGGTTTGTTTGTATTACTGAGCACCCAGAGTGAGGAAGGGCTCAAGTCTCTATGGTCTTTGGGCAGTCATCAGCCAAAGTGGATCTTCCCTCGCTCACTCAAGTCTCCATGCCAATCTCCTATTCATCCATCAAAACCCAGCTGAAATGCTACCCTCGTCTGGTTGCGGTCCTGCCTCCTCCTCTCCTTCAATATCCTAGTTCCTTTCTTCTCCCTTCCCAACACTGTGGCTCTAGTCACACTGAATCTGGGTCCCTGTCTATCTGTGTCTCTTTGCTGCACTGTGACTTTTGCTCCAGCAAGGGCTATGTCTGCGTCATCTTTATACAGACGCATGCTGAATTGCATTCAAAGCAGAGGGCCCATGAATTTTTTTTCTTTTTTCATTAATTCAGTCAAGTCACATTTATTGGTTCTCCCCTGTGCACTGTGAACAGTCTTCGGTGTTCACAAACAAATGTGGAAAGGATAGAGATTCTGACTCAAAACATTCAGTGTTGTGAGACATAGAAGCCAGAAAGTAATTTTATTAATAGCAATGCAGTTATGGTGGTACATGCCTGTCATCCCAGCACTTGAGAAGTGGGGGCAGGAGGGTTCCAAATTTGAGGCAGCCTAGGCTAAATGACGAAACCTTGTTTTTACAAATTTAAAAATGTTATGCTGGATGTTGTTCGTACATTCCAGAATTAATTATTTAATGCCTGCCGTCTGTTTGAGGGATTCTAACAGAATGGAAAATAAGTTAGGAGGGGAAAAAAAACAACGCAGGCATAAACCCTTTCTCACGTCCTCACATTCAGAGAGAAGGAGACAGATTATAGGCAAGTAACTGAGTAAATTCATTCCTGTGTTAGCTCAGTAACACTGATAAAGGGTGTGTGTGGAAGGAGTGAACGTGCAGGTGGAAACCAGAAGACAATCTCAGGAATGACTCCTCAGGTCCATCCACCTGGTTTTTTGAGACAGTTTCTCTCGTTGGGACCTGGAGCATGTCAACTAGTCTGGACTGAGTGACCAGCGAGCCCAGAGATCCTGCTACTGCCTCCCCAGTTGGGCTGATGAGCTTTTGCTGTCATACCTGACTTTCTGTGGGCAAACTAGAGATAGAGTTCTGATCCTCCTGCATGCAAGCATTTCTCTGGCTGAGCCAACTTCCCTGCCTCTATGTATCCTTTTATAAAAGGGAGGTGTGGCCCATAGAGACAGTGTCACTAGCAGGTGACTATAAACATCACTCCATCTGGTGCAGAGTTCCTAGTGCATGCAGTTTCAATGGTTTATTGCATCCAACCCTAGGATGGCGTGGCAAGGTATACAATGCAAGATGCATGTATGGTTATGTATTTCAAATATAGCATAACGAGTGTATTTCAGGAGCAAACTGTAAAGTCCTGGTAAGGAGAGGGGTCATCAGTAGCTAGCACAACGAAGAAAAAACTGGAAGGACTGAAGGAAGGTGGAGCTCAGCCAAAGAGTTACAGTTGCCACGCAAGCCCTGGACTCCCCTTGTGGCTATGGTAGGATCTATGAGAAAGGACCAGACTCCTTTAACTTAGAGAACAGGCTGCTACAAATGAACTCTTTCTGGTAGAGATAATGAGAAATGATTGGCCATCTGGTGGCAGTGAGATGCTCAGAGGAACGTGGTGTCTGTCGATCTGATGCAGACCTGGATGTGGAATCTATTTAAGTCAAATGTTCCATTCTCCTTGATGCCACCAACAGGAGGCAAATTCAGAAGTGAGAAGTTTGCCAATTAGCATGTCTGATCTGTGGAATTAATTGAATACCCAAATGGGTCCCCTGAGGTCACTGAGTATGTGACAGAAGGCATCTATCTCAATCATGGAACTGATAAAGAACAAAGAACAGGGGTGACAAATATACTCCTAGTTAGTAGAGGAAAGCCTGGAGCTTTGAGGGTGTGTGTATGTGTGTGTTGTGTATAGTAAATACATGTGAATGTACTGTATGGTGTGTGTATCTGTGTGTATATTTGGTGGTATGCAGGGTGTGTTGTGTGATATATGTGTGTGAGTATGGTGTATGTATGTGTTTGTGTGTGTATATATGCATGTGTGCATATATGTGGGGATGTTTGTGGGGTGTACATATGTGAGTGTGGTGTGTGGTATGTGTATGTGTGTCTGTGTATATGCATATGTGTGCATTTCGTTGTTTAGTTTTGGTTTTTCATTCATTGCCAAGTTCACTTTCTTTGCACATTAACATGGCTGCTCAGATTTAAGGACCACAGTCAGGTCTCCTGGTTTCAGAAACAAAAATAAACTTTAAGAGAACTTCAGATACACAGATCAAGTGGCTATGTGTCTCTCAAGAATGGGATGCCATGTTGTTATCTTCCTGTTAGGGTGCTGCTGTAGAGAGAGGGAGGTGGCTGGTGGCGGGCACGCTGCCTGAGCTGTCGTGGTTCTAAAGTGAAAAGTTTTATTATTGACTCTTGTTGAGCAATGATTTATCACTCTGCAGTATTTCATTCCCAGCATGCCACTATTTCCTGATTGATTACTTTTGACTTGAAACTGGGAGAGATCATTGGCACCTGGGCACATCATTTTATTTACAATCAGAACTACATGAGCAAAATTTTACTTCATGGCTGATTGTTGTGTAGCTTCCACATGAGGGAACATCATCCCAGTATCCTTCCAAAACTTAACTTCAGCATTGCTGGCCCAGGCATGGCAGGCAGTATTAGTATATTTCTGCCTAAAGCAGTTTAAACACATTTAGTCTTGCTCTTCCTTGAATGAAGCTTGAGAACAGTTGATCAGCTGTCTTAGAATGCCTGCCTGACTACTGGCCAATCGGCATTTTTGTTTGCTTGTTTGTTTGTTTGTATATTTGTTTGTTTTAATGACAGGGTTTCCTGTAGCTTTAGAACCTATCCTAGAACTCGCTCTGTAGGCCAGGCTGGCCTCGAACTCGCAGAGATCTGCTTCCTGTGTGCTGGAATTAAAGGCTTGTTCCATCATCATCTGACTCAATCAGTGTTTTATTAAGCCAATATGAGTGACAAATCTTTACAGTGTACCAGAGCATTGTCTCACAGCACTTTTTCCAACACGTTAGAGGAATACCCTTAATTCAGGGATCGCTGAAGTTTTAGAACTTGAGATTTAAGCCTGTGGGAGAGCTTGGAAACTAGAGATGTGGGTTGGCACAGTGTTAGTGCTGGGATAAACATCCTCAAGATAACCTGGCCTGTAGCTGGTATCAGTCATGGCAGGTGACCTGAATGCAAATGTCTGGTTTTTTATTTTAGTTTATACGTGTGTGTGGCATGTATTTGTATTCATTTAGGTGTGAGTGTGTGTGTGTGTGTGTATGTGTGTGTAAACCAAGGCCAATGTTTCTTCATTTACCCTTCCCTTTATTTTTGAGACATGGTCTTTCATTGGACCTGGAACTCATGGGTCCAGGTAGGCTGCTTGCTCCATGATCTGTAGGGACCCATCCATCTCCTCCTCCCTGGCATGGAGAGTGTAGAATAAGTACTCATTTTCACTTGGGTGCTAGGGGTCTGAACTCAGGTCCTTATGCTTGTACAGCAAACACTTCACCAACCAAACCATCCCTTCAGCTTCTGAAAATGTGTTCTTCCAGACCTCTGCCATTGGTTGGGGATAAGGGGAGGCTAAGGGTTGTCATTTTACCGTGCATAACACAAACATGCTAGACTGTGTATCCTTTTTATTTTTTTTTAATCAAGGAGGTAAGCAGTACTAGGGCTAAAGCCCATGTCCTCTCCATGCTAGGTAAGTGTTCTGCCACTGAGCTGTCTCCAAGACATAGTTGTTGTGTTAAGATATATAGATAGATGATAGCCATATGCCAAGAAAGTCCTCCTATTGTCTCTGCTCTCACACAAACAGGAAAAACTGTATTAATTTGATGGGCCTTTTTCATTTCTGTTCTCTTCAGCAGCCTGAGGGGTCTCCATCGTTCTTTCCTCAGAGCGCCTCTGTTCGCTGTGGCGGGTTCTCCCCAGCAGAGCGTTACTTCTTGTTTTTCACTTGGTATTGTGCTTTGGCAGCTGACTGGATGCATTATGTCATTGTTCTCATCCTGTCTCTACAGGTCAGCGCTAAAATGAGATTTTTATGTAGCTGCTAACATGCCATGCCAAGCTGATGGTAGTCAGAGGATGTAGTAGAAAGCTGCGGGCTGCGTTCCTGCCACCCAGCTCCCGGCCGCCTGGCTGGCTTATGCCCCAAAATAACAACACACAAACTGTATTCATATAAACACTGCTTGGCCCATTTCTATTAATGTGTGTAGCACCACGGGGTGCGCTTACCAGGAAGATTCCAGCCTACGTCCATCCTGGGTCAGAGCTTCATTGCGTCTGCCCTGGAGAGCAGCGGCATGGCGTCTGCCTCACTTCCTCCCAGCATTCTGTTCTGTTTACTCCACTTACATATGTTCTAACCTATCAGGCCAAGCAGTTTCTTTATTAATTAACCAATGAGATCAACAGATTGATATGTGACACTCCCACATCAAGAGGATCCAAATAAGACTTCCTTTTCTTTCTTTCACATCAGCCTGGCAGTGGTAACTCCAAGCAAGCATCTCATGCCATGCACTATAACTAGACCCTGCCTTGTTAGGAAAGGCAGAGCCCCCCCAATGGGAGACTTCTAGGTCATGTGTTCTTCTTTTCACCAATCTTTGCAGGAGTGGATGTAGACAGAGACAGAAAGGCTCATTGTGAGAATGTGGACAAAGTAAACCCAGCCTTGCACATGTGGCCACACTAAACCTCTCTGTATTGGTAGAATGTGCTGGGGATCAAAGCCAGGGCCTGGCACATGCTAGGCCAGCACTCTACTGCCAGGCTCCACGTCCTGGCCTAACTCTTTCCTCTCACCGTGATCTTTCAAAACATGAGGACCTCTATTCAGTCCCCAGAGCCCACATGATAAAACCAAGCATAGCTTCTTGATAAACTTCAGAAGAGATTAAGAATAAGGTGCTTTGGCCAGTCATAAGCCAGACAAGGTCTGCACAAGGCCAAATACTTACACCAATGTATAAGGCTCATATTGCAGTTATCTTTTGCTTTAATTGCACTAAAATTCCTTAATCTGACGCTTGATCTCCTCCAGTCCACTGAATTCCAAGTTGCTTCCACATTCAAATCCCAGTTACTTCTGGATTTTCCACTCCCTTCCTCTTCCTCAGCTTCATTCCTTCACCACCCACATACTGGCTTCAGTAGATTTGCGTAGTAATCCCAGTTTAAGCACAAATGGTAATTCCCAGGCAAGGTGATGCATTCATGGGGACGTTTCAAGGCTGTAATCCAAGTCAAGGGGCTACTGGAACATCAGAGTGGGCTAATATTCTAGCATAGACTTTTTAGTAAAGTACAGTTTTAAGTCATTGGTAAGAAACAGCAAAGGAATCTACAGCAACAGAAGGAGTCCAGAGCTGTCCCAAGAACCTTGCATTCTTTGAAATAGAAGGCTATCGAAGACAAACCATGGCCAAGGATGGGCTTGTGTTTCAGGTGGTTGTTGGTTTGGTTTGGCATTTGGATTGTGTGTGTGTGTGTGTGTTTCTTTTGGGACCAGATCTTGTTACGAAGACAAGGATGCCTTCAACTTCATCATTAGCCCATCTCAGCCTCCCAAGTACCAGCAATACAAGCAAGTCCTACAGCTCAGGCTTAGCTGTACACAGATTCTAACACCCTAAAGAAAGCGGTACATGGTCAGGGCTTCACAGGACATTCCTCCATCATGTATTGGGTTGTTTGTTTTTAATTATTGCTGCTAAAAATTCTCCCAAAACAGACCTAGGAACATTGGGCATCCCTTTCCGTTGTAATGAAATTCTCCCCCAAGGCCAACAAGCTCTTAAAATGTATGTCTGAAATTCTAATACCACAAAAGCTGGGTCGTATTCCCTCCCCTTGATCTCCAGCACTTTTAGTTTTTCATCTTTGAACTTTTCATCTTTCCCACCATTTAAAAGAAATTGTTACTGGGTATGTAGCTCAGCTGGTAGAGGGCTTGCCCAGCATGGACAAAGCCCCAGGTGTGATCCCAACATACAGCATAGACTAGACCTGTGGAGGTGCATGCCAGTCAGCCTAGCACTTGGGAGGGAAAGGCAGGAGGATCAGAAATTCAAGGCCATCCTTGGCTACATACTGAATCTGAGGCCACCCTGAGCTATACAAGACCCTGTCTCAAACTAATTTAAATAATCAAAAACATCTTCTTGTGTTTTTTTTTCTTAACTCTTTTGGGGGTTTACCACCCAACTCCCAAATAAATACAAGGAGACTTATTTTTACTTATAAATGCCCAGCCTTAGTTTGGCTTGTTTCCAGTCGGATTTTTTTTTTTTAATTTTTAATTCTTCGAGACAGGGATTCTCCGTAGCTTTTTTTGGTTCCTGTCCTGGAACTAGCTCTTGTAGACCAGGCTGGCCTCGAACTCCCAGAGATCCGCCTGCCTCTGCCTCCCGAGTGCTGGGATTAAAGGCGTGCGCCACCACCGCCCGGCTTTCCAGTCAGATTTTCTAACTTAAATTATTCCATTTCTCTTTAACTACATTTTGCCTCTGGGCTTTTTACCTCTTTTTATTCTATCTATCTTTCTTTTCTTCTTACTCTGTGGCTGGCTGGCTGGCTGGCCCCTGGCATCCTCTTCTCCTTTTCTTGCTCCTCCCTCTTCTCCTCCTATTTATTCTCTCTGCATGCCAGCCCCGCCTATTTCTCTCTCCTGCCTCACTATTGGCCATTCTGGTTTTTATTACCAATCAAGTGTATTAAACAAGCAAAGTAACACAGCTTCACAGAGTTAAACAAATGCGAAAGAAAAGAACGCAGCACATCTTTGCCTCATTAAACAGATATTCTACAGCTTAAATGAATGTAACACATCTCAAACTAATATTCCACAACGTCTTCTTGCCACCCCTGTCTCGCACAGTGTCACTCACTCTTTGAAAATATTTGACTTTTTCCACTCATCTAACGGAGATGCGTTTCTCCTTGTGTCTTCCTGAAGGACAGGACTATCACTTGTGGTCCAACAGTTTAACTTTGGACTTGCATGCTTTGTTATCCTTAATTCCTTATCCAGAGAGGTCACATTCATCCATTCCACTGACCACACATTCTTTTCACTAAAATATCACTCCAGACCTAAGTGGCAGACACCCCAAAAAACAGAACATCAAAGCGTAGACAGATAATGATATCTCTAAAACATAATGACAGAGAAGCCCGCCTATAGTCTACCTGCCTATAGTTCAGGTACTAAAAAAGTAGAGTTGCCTTTTGTTTGTTTGAGGCAGGGTTTCATGTAATTCAGGCTAGTGTTGGGTTGGATACATAGAGTCAAGGATGACCTTGAACTTCCCAAGTGCTGGGATTATAGTCATGGGCACCATGGGTTTTGCTTCGAGTATATGCACTAATTTCAGACATTCAATCAAACTCCACTTGAGCTAACCAAAAGCACTTCTTCCTCTGTGCCTGATGGCTACATCTATTTTCTCACACTCTTCCTTGAGAAGGCAGCTCCTGCGGCCGATGTCCAGTTACTTCTGTGGCTTTGGTCTGAGCTCAGTGCCCAGGAGAAGAGGAACGCTATGTTTCTTGGAGCTGTGGCCAGAGTCACTTCCTCGCCTCATAAAGCCAGGAGCCAGTAAAGGCTGATTAAATGGCTACATAAAGTGGATGATGCCATTTCCATCCCCTTGCTTCTGGACCGTTGACTTTTATTCCGGCATCTAGGGCTGTGTCCTCCTGACTGTGTCCCCGTCCTTCGCCCGCTGAGGTGATCATCTGTGACGTGCTGAGAGGAAGGGTGGAACATACATCTTCAGAGGGGAACAAATCACCTCCAGCGTGAACTTGGACTTGGTGACAGGATGATGGTGTCTTGGTGTACCCTCCTAGCAGGAACTCCTTTTGGGTACATCCTGTCCTCAGGAAGGGGAAAATTCCTGTTCTTTGTAAGATTGGTTTCCATGTCCCCACCTGCACAAGAGACCTGATCTCTCAGTTTTCACTTAAATCTTTTTTCCTGAAGAAAAAAAGAACAGCAATTAAATTATTTTAAAAACAAGATGAAAGTCCTCTAAAATTCTTTTGTTTTTTATCTTCCCCACATCTCTTGGGCCCCACCCTGACCAGGAACGCTTTCCCTACATCAATATAAAACAACTTGGTTTATAGATGTCATTGCCCACAGAGTGGAATTTTCCGTTTGTGGGCTGGTTGTGTCTTACAGTAATAAATCCCTCCGTGTTAAATTCTAGTCCTACTGCTTTCTGAAAAGCCTGGGGGGAATGTGGACACCCAGAGGACTCCATCTGCGGAGAACTCTGATCGTTTGTGGGATGTTCTGATGCTTCGCTGTGCCTGCATGGCCCGGATAAAGATGAGCTTCAGTTTACTGTTCTGAACTAGTAAGTTTCCGTGAGGAAGATGAGGAAAGTCAAGCTCGCAGCACCCTAAGTCCCATGAGGGAGGAAGTTCTGAGCTGTCAGCTAATAAAATGGCATCTTTCTCTGGATAGATTTAAACCTAGTGGTTTTGAAATATCTTTGAGAAAGGACTTTTAAAAGAAGAACGGTCTGGGTGACAGACAGACCCATGTGTAGAGAATCGGAGCCAATTCTCTGCCAGAAATCATTTGATGATGGAACGATTGATCTTGCTTTTATTCAATAAACATATTTCCTAATGAACAATTAATAGCATTCTAAAACCCATTGGTTTTTTTTCCTTACTTTTCCTCCTCTTCTCCCTCCCTTCTCTCCCTTTCTTTTCTCTCTCTTCCTCTTTCTCCTTCTCCCTCCCCTCCCTTTCCTTTAATTCCCTTCTACCTCTACCGTTGTGTTACCCACTAAGCATCCTTGAAGTGGTAGATCTCTTTAGAACCCACTTGTGTGGAATTTGAGAGCATCATCCCAAAAGAACAATGGCCTGTGTGGTGACCAGGTTGGGGCTCAGTTGAACTAGATTGTGCTCGGCCCGGGACACACATGGGCTCCTCTATATCCCTGTTTCCAGCAGCATGAGTCTGGATGTCACAGTGTGGTTCTCAAAGCAGGGAGGGTTGGGGGATAGTATAAGGCATGGTGAACTATGGGACTGGTATGGGAGGATTTGGGTGAGAGGCTTGAAGGACCCAACTGTGTATCACTCAGAGTTCTGCCCACAGCCCCAGCCTGCTCTCTCTGTGTCTAAAAAGGCTGACTTTGACCAAGACTAGTGGATAGTCAAAGGATACAGTGTATAAGTTCTTCTCAAAACCTTCGTGTGGGTGGGCCTCTATACAGCTGTCTCCACTGGGCTATCTGTCTATCGAGGCTGTGCCAGGAAGACAGGTCCCTTCCCGTTCTGCCTAGTGCCACAAGCCCTAGTCCCTTGCTCCCAGGTCCACTTCTACGAATTAGATTGAAGGCCTCCCTCTTTTAAGAGTGTTGGGGTTATCGGGACATCATTGCATGAATTTCCCACCATGTGTAAACTCCGCTGCTTGCTATTAGAAGAAAATAGCTTGTACCTATTGGAAAGTCCCCTGGCATCTTCAGGCACGTGGAATCCTGGCAGCCTGTCTCACGGGGTGCTGTTCCCTTAGTCCCCAGACTCTGTTCTGCACCTCATTGGCCTAGAAATTCATTCATCACCTCCAGGGTTGTCAACTGGAAGATGTGAATTTCTTTTGTTTTTTTAAAAGAATTACAGCAGAGTTTTGCCAAGTGGCATGAGACTGATAGGGCAATAATAAGGCATTTGGCTGGTTCTCACCGTGAAAGCTGGTCTCGGAAAAGACCAGAATGTGCCGTCAACTGCCCAGGTGCTCTTTCTCTACTACTATGCAGCTGAAAGAAATGCAGAAAATGGGAAGAGATGGTTTCAAACCATTAGGTGGACTCAGCAGAAGAGAAGGGTAGAACTTGAGAAAATCTCTCCACTGGCTTTGGGAGGTCCTAGGATTTGATCTCCATATCAACCTACTAAAGAGGTTGTGTGAGTGTGTGTGTGTGTGTCCATATTAATTACTAGAAATAAAACTTAGAATTTCACACATTTTCCCCACATAAACATTTCTTTTAATAAATAAAGAATATTTGTGGCTCGGTTTTACATCACATTTACAGATAAAGGAAGACTAGACAAACAGTAAGGGTGAAGCTAGTGCGCCACTGGAGGAATGCAAGCCCCACCTGCACGTCACGCCCAATGCAGGGGACAGCATGCAGAACTCACTCTAGACCAGACTAGGCGCAGGGAAAGAACGGCCCTTGGTGAGAACCACACGGCACCATCCGACCCCTCATGTCCTGCAGAACCAGTGCTCGGCTGCAGTGTCACGTGAACTGGGGCTGGGTTCCTGCCCACACCAAGTGGCTTTTCTGTTGACACGGGCTGAGGGCATTAGCTGCCGTATCCACTGATTATCAGTATTAGAACAGAAAGAGAAAGCCACAGGCCTGGAGAGATGGCTCAGGTGGTAAAGTGTCTGCCTTATGAGCATGAGGACCTGAGTTCAATCCCCAGAACCTATGGTTTGTTTTAACTGAATATCATGAGATTGTAAGACCAACACTGGAGAAAATGGAATACCTGGTGGTTCCTTGAGGCTCACTGGCCTGCTCACCTAAACTACTTGCTAAGTTCCAGGCCATGGGAAGCCTTGTCTCAAAAAAAAAAAAATGTATGGTTCTTGAGGAAGGTGAGCCAAGGCTGTCCTCTGGCTTCAGAATGTGTCCTCATGCACACACAGAACCTCAACATTTCAAGTCATGCACATCAGCTGCTTGCTTTGGATTCCATACAGTGCCTCCCTTTCCCAGTTGCCCAGAACGTTAGTGGCTTTCCCTACCCAAGGGGAAACATGTGCCTGGTACCACCTCACTCTTGTTTCTCAGATTGAGGGTTTGAAAATGGGTTTTGTTCTTTTAAAGATTTCTCCCTCCCACAGTTATAATAGAAGGAAGAAAAGGGGACAGAGACAAAATGAGTTCATCCTTGGAGAGGTACGACTGCAGGGCAGAGGTTTCTGTTCGCCTTGAACATCTTACCTCAGGGCATGGACAGTCTTTGCTTGTCTACTATGTAAGCAGCAGTCATGAAACTGACAGCTTCCTTCTCTGTGTCTTTGCCATCTGTGTCTGTAGCCATGTGGGCACCTGCTGCAATGACAGTGAGATGGTGCCGTCAGTCTGGCACTAATTCCCTATGCCTCTATGCCGTTTGACACCTGGGTTGGCAGGTTGGTAGGACCAGGCTGGGTGGCTGGCCATCTTGCTAATGAGCCCTGGGATCCTTGAAGTGGTCCAGGGCCCCTGCCAGCAGCTTGTCTCTGCCCCTAACATCTGGGTCACCCTGTGTGTAGCGAGAATGGTCGTCAGGTGTCCTGAGTGCCTCCTCTGCCAGTGACAAACTTTTCATCAGACACAGTCACTGAGCGCCGTCTGTGCCAGCGTATCCACTCAGACCAGAGTGCCAGCCTCCTAAATCAAAGGGACATTTACTGTGGCTAAGAGGCTCCCTTTGTCACTTCCCATAACAGAGGACTCTGAGAGGCATCCTCTTAGCAGTGAGTCCGAAAGGACCCATTTATGCACCTGGCTTCTAACTCTCCAAGGGCTGTTTCTCAAGGTAGTCTACCAGTCTGTAAACCTTTTTGCTACTGCATTGATGGCAAACATAGCAAAGACAAGACAGCCATGCAAGTGCATTTCTTCTCTTCTGTTAAAAAAAAATCTGATAAAAGATTTGATGGAATTCAGGACTGAAATGTAAAATGAGATTTGGGCCAATCCATAAGCTGTATTTCTCTCTTATGAGCAGATACTCAACAAAATATTGTACAGCTTCCTATTCTTTTTAATGTATGGGTTATGTGCACATTTGTGTGTGTAGATGCAGATGCACATGTGGGGGTGCATGCACACGCACATTGTGTATCTCTGTGTAGAGGCCAGAGAACAGCCTTGTCTGTCATTACCCAACCACTGTCCACCCTGAGTTATTTGAAGCAGTGTCTCTCACTGGCCTAGAACTCACCAAGTAGGCTAGGCTGGCAGCCAACACACCCCAGATATTCTTCCTCTACCTCCCAAGCCCTGAGATCACAGTGTGCCTCTGTACGTTTTGTGTGGGTCCTGGGCATTATACTCAGGAAGACAAGCTCTTTGCCAACCGAGCTATCTTTCCAGCCTGCACCTTCCTAATCTTGTTCAGGGAGATATTTATCTTCAAGAGATTGAAAGGACAGAGTCCCGTGGCAGATTTTCAGGACTTTTCTTACATACTGGAGAAGTTCTCACTTTAATCAAACAGCACGGTCTAACAGAAAGTTCAAGAATGAGGGTCAGACCCGCCTGATCTTCCATGTCTGCTCAGTTTCCTGCCCTTGCACTCCAAGCTCAGGTGCAGCTCTCATTGAGAAGATGAGAGCAGGATGCATTGCAGCTGCTGGCCTGAGCCCCAGCTGACAGCGGCACTTAGTGAGGTTAGGTCCCTTTAGGCAGCAGTGGGTGAAGAGGCCGCTTTCTGGCTGAATTGCTTTGACCAGTTGGCTCAACCCTTCACTGCCCTTGTATCTTGCCCTACAATTTGGGGATAATGAATGTCATGATAATAGTGTTTCCCCAAGGATGTTGGGGTAGGTAAGCCATTTGAATCCCAGAGAACACACAATTCTAGGCAGAGCAAGGACTTTTATCAATGATTCTCTTTTCACTTTTTCTACCTTTGTCATTGTTCTGCAACGTATGTGCTGACGATGCCTCAAGAATGGTTGTGTTGAAGGTGAAAAGGAGATTTCCCTTGTCAGTGAGGTTGATCATCTCAGCTGTCTTTACCCGCATTGAGTGCCAGCTGCACCAGACGCTGTGGGTCACAGACACCAGGTGGATACCTGTCCCTGAGCTGTGGACACAAGGCCAGGAACGCGGGTGTCAGGCTGGTACAAAATGAGCCCCAAGCCGTGGAAGCAACGACTCTTGATGGACTTGTGGCTCAGGGGTGAAGTGAGATTTAGTGGCAGTCCCTGCCCTGTAGAGGAGCAGTGGGAGTGCCAGCAGACAAATCACCCCAACGTCGGGGAAAACAAGAGCAGCTCCAAGCTATCCCTGCTCTCTCGGCCGTGCTGTATGCTCCACAAAGGCACAGGAAGGGCCTTGTCCCCATGGCACCTCACGGAACCCCATATGGGCCAAAGATGATATCCTTAATCAGTTTGGGGGTACAGCTCATATTCCACACCCCAATCGAATATTACCTTCTCACAACAGTGTTGACTCTGGTTCTCAGAAGAGATTATTGACTGACTAGTGGGATGATTATTTCTATGTACACATACCTCTTTGTATTTTAGTTAGAAGAAAATGACAAATGAGTCATTTATTATTATCTATTTAAATATCTTTGGAACTTGGGGTCAACCTTGAACTTGGGACTTTGTGCACGCTGAGCATATGACCTACCACTGATAGTCCAGGTTTCTTAGCCCCCTGCTCAGTTTTTAGACTCACGGGCAGCTCAAAATCTGAATAGTCAATAAAAGAAATCAGCAGATGAGAAGTCTAAGTAAATGTCTCTGGTCTCAGGCATTTAAATCCTCAGATTTGTGAATCCTCTTTATCTGCCCACAGCTCCTGAAGTTCTTGCCCAGAAACCGTACAGCAAAGCTGTTGACTGCTGGTCCATTGGGGTGATCGCTTATATCTTGTAAGTATTGCTTGCCGCCATGGCTCCCCTCTCCTCTTATTTGACCATGGCAAAATATGTATAACACAGATTTCTATCATTCCGGAGTATTCGGTTCATCTCAGCAGTACCGCCACTGTCTATTTCCAGAATGTTTTCGTCATCCCAAACTGAGGCTCTGCCCTAACAAACAGCTGCTCCCTGTGCCTCTGCTCAGCCCCTGGTAACATCAGCCCTGCTCTCTGTCTTTGTGAACCTGACTGCTCTTGGGGCCCTGTAGAAGTGGGATCATGTGGCGTTGCTCCTTTTTCAATCAGTTTATTTCATTTATGATGTCCTCAGAGTTCATTCCATGTTGAAGCACACATCAGAATGTTCTTCCTTTCAGGGCTGATACCCACCAGTCTGTACCACCCCTCTGTGGACAACTGAGAGTCTCCTCCACTCTTAGGCTTGTGTGCAGCATGCTGCTATGACCATGAAAATAAAGCTTCCAATTTTGGGGAATGTATGAGTCTATAAATGGAATTGATATTTATATCATATGATAATTCTTTGTCTAAATTTTGAGAAGCCACTAGCAGTATATGCAGCAACAGACCACTTTAGAGATACATTCCCAGCAGCCATGTTCAACACCAATCCTTACCCCTTTCTAAAAACTAAAAGGGCATATCCAGGCTTGGTGGCGCCACCTTTAATCTCAGCACTTGAAAGGCAGAGGCAGGCGGACCTCTGTGAGTCTGAAATCAGTGTAATCTTCACAGTGAGTTTCAAGACACTCGTGGCTATATAAAGAGACCCTGTCTCAGCAACAACAACAATTAGTTAATTAATTAACTAAAAAGTAAAATATACATCCCTAGTAGGTGGAATCTATTTTCCTTTCCATTTCCCTACTAACTTATAACAGAGAATCTTCTCGTGTGCCATCGTGGCTTTGGAGCAGGTGGGTGAAAAAATACTGTGAAAATATTAACACGGTTCCAAAAGAAATCACAATTAGGGAAAAAAATGAATGGAAATCAAAACACATGGTTTGAATGCCTCATTTCCTGTTAGAGGTCTTATCTCCTTGATCCAGGAAATGTCTTCTAGCTCATGCCCTCCTTGAAGGCATTTCAGGATCACCTCTTCTGTTCCTTATCACTAGGTTTTGTTTTGCTTATGTCTACTCTAAAGTCGTTTTTAATTGCACTTGTATTTGCAAATATTTATTATGTGATAGGCTTTTATAGCAGGTTTAGCCGGACTAGTTTCTATAATTGCTAGGAAATGAAGTTCCTCTCCTGATCATCCCCCAAAGAAGGGGCATCCTCTATTCAACAGGCCTCCTCCCCTGCTGAGGATTAGAAGACACTGTGATGGGAGACGCTTCCTGCAGTCTGGCATCTTTTTGCCTAGCGTCCTGTCCTGCAAGTACCCTTCCCTTGTGCTCGCTTTGCCTCGTTACCTAGGAAGCAAATGATCTTTCCACAACAACATTCAACTGGGCAGCTTTGTGCAATCTAGTGTGGATTTGCGTGATAGCTCCCGTGGGTCTGGACCATTGATTGCTACAGGGGAGTCTGGCCTACTGCAATATACCCCATAAGGTTCTCATTTATGGAAAAACGTGAGTGCTAAGGCAAAGATATTACACTTACATGTGTCTTCATTTTCTAAACATGTCAAAAATTGTCATGGTTTAACTAGAAATTGTTCCCTACAGACCCCTAGGCTGCCAGTGGGTGGTGCTGTTTTAGGAACTCCTGGAGGCTCTAGGAGGTAGGACTTAGCTGGGGGATATAGTTCACCGGAGGGGTATGTCCTTGATAACTCTATCTTGCCCTTCCCCATTTCTGTCTCCCTCTCTCTCTACCCAACTGTGATGAACCGTGGGGCAAAAATAGCCCAGTCTTCCCTTTAAGTTTTTCTTCCAGGTATATTGGCCACAGATATACAAAGGTAACTAATACTGCATCTTCTACAATAGTTCCTTGCTTTAGGGGAGGAATGGGGAATAGACCCTTTTGAGAATCTAATAACAGTTGTGAAATAAGTTCCCTAATAAAATCACACACATACAATTAATTATGGTCCTGGGTAAACAGAGTTAGTTATAAGGACCCTGTGTTATTCAGCCTAGCTACAATCCTGAGAGGTCCTGACTCTCCCAGCTCAACTGGGAAGCTTAAAAAAGTAAATGAAAGACTAGATCTTTCTTGCTAACAGTTGAAGCTGATCTCGGTGACCTGGAAGAGTCTTTCCTGGGACTGTACTCACCGTGGGTCTGTGGGTATCATATTTTCTTTGATATCTTGACATAGAAAAGGGTATCAACAGTTGTTGAGGATGATTATTAATTAATGTTTCTTAGAATTATCGGATAAGTAGCTGGAGAAAGAGATGGCTCAGCAGTCAAGAGCACTTGCTGCTCTTGCAAAGGACTGAAATTTGGTTTTCAACACACAATGATTGGCAGCTCACAACAGCTTCTAACTCAAGCTCCAGTGGATCTGATGCCCCTTTGACCTGTGTGGCATCCCCAGCATGCACACACACACACACACACACTAAAAGTACAATCAATCTTTAGAGTTTCTGAGTAAGCAACTATAACTAAGTAAGAATGCCTTAGCGTTCCAGCCGCTTTAACAAGACACAGCAGAGTAAACAAGGACCAGTAACAATGCCTGTGATTCTGTAGACCGCAAAGGCCAGGAAAACTCCTGATGAGCCTCTGCTTCTTGCTTATAGTAGGCTCCATTTCTTGCTGTGTCCTTCCACAGCAATGAGAGCACACAGAAGCAGGCTCTCTGGTATCCTTTCTAAACCAGCCATTGGCAAAGAAAATGGGATCATCTTGCTTGGCAAGCTAACCAAGTGGCCCAGTGGAAGAAGGAAAATCCCAAAGAAAAGTCACAGTGCTGCTGGAGAAAGCTACAAGGAGTGGACAGTCAATAGGCACTTAGCTGCATCTGCCCTGAGCCACAGCTAGGAACATACTAGGATATATTAACATAATTAGCAAAGCCACGTGGAGTTTCAAAGAGTCCCGAGGTGCGGATATGACATATGTATCTTGGTGTGTCTGAACAGTGGTGTATCTAGGCACTTACAGTTATGGTACACAATGTAGTATTTCAAGTTGGTCTTAAAGGAGGAGGTACTGTATTTCTTGACTTCTACTTTAATAAGAACTTGATATACCCATATTGATGGTTTTCCCTTGGTACCACTAGCTTTTCCCAGAAAGTGCACTCAAGTTGATTTCATGACTGTGTCAGATTCGAAGATGGTGGGCAAGGATTTCTTTTTTCTTGGTGATGGCCAGAGCTCGGCCAAGCGGAGCAAAGAATGAATGGACTTTGGGTGTTTTAGTTACATCCTATAAGGTGTTCCAATGCCAGCTGAATGTTGGTAGCATACACCTGTGGTTTCAGAGTTTGGGGAGCAGAAGCAGGAGAAATGGGAGTTCAGGGTCACCCTGAGCTACTTAGAAAGTTCCAAGGCAGTCTCTACTATATGAAAAGATAGTGTCTTAAAAACTTTCTGGGTATAATTTCCATGTCCCATGGCTGTGTATGGAAAACCGCTGCCTTTGATTTTAACATTATAAATATTTTAACCCACTTATGAGTCCAACTTGCCAGGCTGTGTGCTTCACTAGCACTCTGGGAGAGTCACCTAGTCTAGCCTATTTATATCTCTAGCACTCAGGTCAGCTCCTAGACAGAGAAAGCACTATAGAAATGCTGGTCATTGGCACTGGAAGTAACACCATGGAGGCTGTTGGTCTCCTCTGCTCGGCCAGCTGTTGTAGTTCATGGAATGAAGCAATCATCAAAGACAGGGTATTTGGGAGTTGGAAGGATATACCACTCAAGGTCTGTGGAGAAGACTGGCGAAGAAGGACATATAGGAGGAGAGACAGAACATCCTAACAGAGAAGGGATGCAGACCAAGACTGTGTGCTGTGGTACTTAGAGGGCTGTGAAGATCCTATGGCCTAGGTTGGTAGGGATGGCAAAAAATTAGCACTAGGTTAAACCAGCATTAAAAGCAGAACTCAGGGCTTTGGATATGACTCAGTAAAGGGCTTGCTACCCTAGCTAAGGGTCTGATCTTGGATCCCTAGCACTCCTATAAAAGCTGAGCATGGTGGGGGCATGCCCATAATCCAGGTCCTGGGGATCGGTAGGAACACGTATATTGCTGAAGCTCAAGTGGATTCTTAGAGCTCACTGCCTAGCCAGACTGACAAATAGATGATCTCTGGTTTCAGTGAGAGACCCATGCTCAAAAGGGAAGGTGGACAGCCATTGAGGAAGATAACTGAGGTCCACCTCTGGCCTCCACATGGATATACGCATGCCAACATCAACATGTACGCATGTATATAACACACAAACAAAACTTGTGACTTTCAAACTCAGACTTTTGAAACTTCAACTTTTTTTGTTGACCCACCATGTATAGCCTTTCATCCATCCTCTGTAGACCGTACAAAGCTATGTAGCAGTTGAGACCAGCTTTCCCCCAGGAGAGCGAATCAAGACCCTAATTCTTCTCCATTAGAGTGGAAGAGAAGCTAGCCTCTCCCAGTTTTTGGAACTCTGCCCTATTATTTTCAATTGATCAGCCTGTCACCCTGAGATATTAGGCTACAACAAAAATGGCTGAGACAGACCACATCACCACGTTGTCTTCTCTCTGCACACCACGTAAACATCACTTATTTCGCCAGTGCGGGTGCTTGTTAAATTGCCTCTTTCTGTGTCTCCTTGCTCATTTCTCTGTTATCCATCATGTGGAAGGAGAAATCGTTTTTCTGTCAAGGCTGCTCATTGCTGTTAAGCACACTTGAGAGGTCCTGATCCTGCCAGGGATCTTGCTCTAGTGCTGAAGATTTACCAGAAACACCTTTGTCTGCAGGGCTGCAGCTGCTGAGAAAGATAAGATAGTGTATGCTGGTGTCCAGTGTGGTGGCCTTCACCTGGCCAAGATAGTACAAATGCCAAGGAAATAGACTTCCCTTCTCAAGACAGGAGTAAGCATCTCATGGACTAAACTCTCACTTCAAGAAGATGAATGGTTGTTTCTCTAAATGAGGCTCAGACATGCATCATGCTGCAGAGAACACACTGGCTTCCTGCTGAGATGAAAACTGGTATCCTAAGAACATTCACACTCCCGAATGGAAGAAATCATGTAGGTCAGAAGCAATGAAAGCAAGCTAGATAGGCTCAGCTAGGTTTGACCATGACCTCTACCTGTCTGTCTGCTTAGAAGAAATAGGCAAAAATACAGCAATGGCTTTTCTTCTTCTCTGACCTCCCATACTTTTCAGATATTACAAGTAGGTCACATAAATATTGATGTGACTATGTGTGCATACAACTTAATTATCTCTTAAGAAAGGAGTGAAGAATTCTTCATTTATATACAGGTAGGTTCATTTCCTCACACAAAGGCTGATTCTCACCATGGTAGTTCCAGCGGTTGACAGTTGGCTCTTTGTGGAATGCATATTTTCAGGGAAGGAACAAGAGACCAAGCGTCCAAGGCAGAGACTGCAGTGTAATCACTGGACCCTAGCCCAGGCTGCAGTATTGTAATAGTGACTCACATTCTTGGTACCAGGAAGGTTAATAACCATAAGAATAATTGCTGCTGTGACCAGCAGGCAGTGACCATCTTGTAATACCCTGAAATTTGCATGGTAGAGTCCTTCTCATCTTCCAGGTAACCCTCAACCCCCTATTGAATGTGCCTATAGAAGTGTAGAAAACTACATGATCATCTCATTCGATTCTGAAAAAGCCTTTGGCAAAATACAACAGATAAAGGTCTTGGAGAGAGCAGGGATACAAGGAACATACCTAAACATAATAAAGGCAATATACAGCAAGCCAACAGCCAACATCAAACTAAATGGAGAGAAACTATCAGTGATCCCACTGAAATCAGGAACAAGGCAAGGTTGTCCACTCTCTCCATATCTGTTCAATATAGTACTTGAGCTCCTTGCTAGAGCAATAAGACACCAAAAGGAGATCATGGGGATACAAATCAGAAAAGAAGAAGTCAAACTCTCACTATTTGCTGATGGTATGATAGTTTACATAAGTGACCCCAAAAATTCTATCAAGGAACTTCTACAACTCATAAACGCCTTCAGTAATGTAGTAGGATACAAGATTAACTCAAAAAAAATCAGTAACCCTCCTGTACACAGATGATAAATGGGCTGAGAAAGAAATCAGAGAAACATCACCCCTCACAACAGCCACAAATAGCATAAAATATCTTGAAGTAACTCTAACCAAACAAGTGGAAGACCTGTATGACAAGAACTTTAAATTTTTAAAGAAAGAAATTGAAGAAGACACCAGAAAGTGGAAAGATCTCCCATGCTCTTGGGTAGGTAGTATTAACATAGTAAATATGGCAATCTAACCAAAAGCAATCTACAGATTCAATGCAATGCCCAGCAAAATCCCAGCAAAATTCTTCACAGACCTCGAAAGAATGGTACTCAACTTCATATGGAAAAACAAAAAACCCAGGAGAGCCAAAACAATCCTGGATAATAAAAGAGCTTCTGGAGGAATCACAATCCCTGACTTCAAACTCTACTACAGTGCTACAGTACTTAAAACAGCCTGGTATTGGCATAAAAACAGACAGGAGGACCAATGGAACCAAATAGAAGACCCGAGTATCAATCCACACACCTTTGAACACCTAATTTTTGACAAAGAAGCAAAAAATATCAAATGGAAAAAAGCATATTTAACAAATGGTGCTGGCATAACTGGATGTCAACATGTAGAAGAATGAAAATAGATCCATATCTCTCACCATGCACAAAACTCAAATCCAAATGGGATCAAAGACCTCAACCTAAAGCCAGCCATTCTGAACCTTATAGAAGAAAAAGTGGGAAGTACACCTGAATGCATTGGCACAGGAGATCACTTCCTAAATATAACCCCAGTAGCACAGACCCTGAGAGAAACAATTAATAAATGGGACCTCCTGAAACTAGAAAGCTTCTGTAAAGCAAAGGACATGATCAACAAGACAAAACGACAGCCTATAGAATGGAAAAAGATATTCACTAACATTTACCAAATCACAATGAGACTCCACCCTCCCTTAGGTCATAGGATGAGCATGGCAAGAAGCTAGCATGTGCCTTCCCCAGGAAATGATGCACAAGAAACAACCTAAAGCCAAGAGCTTTCTATGTAGACGAGTTCAGGACAGTGGAGACGCATAGCCTTGGCTGTGTCTGTAAACCCGTGGGTCTCCAGTTTGCCCTTCTCAGTCTAGAGAAACGCGACTGCACATAGCTCTTGTTCTTATCAGGTCAGAGTGGCCTGAGCTGGCCAGTTCTTTCGTGCCCTCCTTTCTCTTGCTCTAAAGGCCAAACCTGCAATCTCCTCCTGTCATTTTGGCGTCGGCCCTTTTGGTTAATCATGGCCACACTTGGTTGTGCTAATTCCTGAGTTTGCTTTGGCTTAGTTCATTAGTAGAATCTTGGTGTGCTTGCTTTCCAAGGACTGGCATAAAGGCTCCCTGGCTCCTCTCCGTCCTTTATAATGAGTAGATCCTGCGCATGTTAAATGCTTGAGAGTGGTTTGAGAGTCCGAGGAGGTTCAGTCTGTGCTGCAAGTCCTGAGTGGTCAGACTTGAACTTTGTGAACATCTGAAGCCTTCTCCTCTGCTGAGGGTAGGGAACACTAGTTTCCTATACCAGTCGTTTTAGCTTTATCTCTCAAAATATTCTGACTTCAACCAGGGGGTACAGGGTATGCAAAGCACTAAGGAGAGCATGCCATCACTGCACATTTGAGGTTCTGAAGCTGTATATATTAGATGGCAATGGTCACAACTCCCTGTCACTGACGTCAGGCAGAGTAGTCTCCACGCTTGTCTGTGACCCTCCTCTAGGGAGCGTACCGTGGACAGAGAAAGTGGAAGAGAATAGTTGGCACCTGTCAGTTCGGAGCCTAAATCCACAGCTGTGGGCCAGATGGAAGCACATTTTACATCCTCTACTCCCTTGTCATCATCTAGAAACTGTCGCGTATGCAGCAGCTAAATGCTTTGGCATATCTAGCCTGGAATGGAGGGCAGAGGATTGACAGGTATTCATTTTACTAACATTTATTGAGCCTAAAACATGCCAGGCAATATGATGGGGTGTAGAGATGGCTCTATTCCTGCCCTGGCCTTGGAGGCACTTGCTGCCTGCTGGAAGCAACAGACAGCAAACCTATAAATTGCAATCTAGTCTTGCTTGCTGTCAGGAGGTGGGAGGCCGGTGGTGTTGTAGATCCTGGGACTGAGCTAGGAAAGGCCTGAAGCTGATTTACAGGACAGGCAACAACCACCTGGCACTGGAAATTAGATAGAAATCTATCACAGTCTAGGCTCTGTCTTTAAATAGGACCTCTAAGAACACCACATAGATTGATGGATTTTCCCTCAGGATTCAGTTTCCTAAGGATCTGGTAGAGTAGTGTATGCCCGTTTGTCCAATACTTGGGAGGCTGAGGTAGGAGGATTACAAGCTTGAGGCCAGCTTAAGCTATAAACTGAGGTCCTTTCTCAGCTTTACTCCATTCTATCTCCTCCTTGCTAAAAGGGAGAGGTCCTCCTGGGTTTGAGAAAAGATGTATCATTCAATTAGGAACATAATTTTAGAAACACAGTTTGAAGTAATTGAACTAGCTTCCAACTATAGAGATCCAACCCTGAAGATGATAGGAAGAATATGCTCAGTGGGCTGGGGGGAGATAGAGACCTGAATTAAGTCCCCAGAAAATACGCGCACACACACACACACACACACGCCTGCATGCACACCTTCTTTCACACATGAACCCATATAAAACTGCACCATGCATGCACAAATATACAAAACAAAGTGAAATTTGACCTTTTTTTTTATTTGGTGATCAGGATTTTTAATTCCTTTAGCACAATACTAAACATGCAAGAATCAAAAACAGTCTCTGTTGCATTTTGAAACATTTATTCCTGGGAATGCATAGAAGCAGAAAAGAGGTGGTCCATTTACCGAGACATGATTAAACAAGCACACAGAGAAGAAAAGGTCGTTCTGCTCTGAGGTGACAGGATGGCAAGTGCTAAGCGGTGTTTGTGACTGAGAGTAGCATGGTAGAGAGTGGAGGGGGAGAGACCTCAGCTCACACTGCCACATCCGCAAAATGCTAGTGGGAGGATGTGGGAGCGTATGCCACAACTCCAAATGACGCAGTGTGCATGAGGCTTTTTCCTGTCTCCCAGCCTTGCGGTAGGAGACTAGTGTGCTAGTTAGCCACAGAAAGCAGTATGACAGCTCGGGAGTGGCAGCAGGACACAGTGGGATGTACAGCGAGAGCCCATGGGCTATGGGATGCAGAACTCCACACATCCTCAAGGTAGGAGTGTGGATCTACATAGATGCCTGTCTGCCTATCATCAGAACTAGAAGGAACGGAGACTGGGGGCAGGGAGAGACTAGGAAACAATTGGGAAAGAAAGGAGAGGAGAGGGAAGGAGAGAGAAGGAGAAAGGAAGCCAGAGTCCCAGGAAGAACCCCACCCATCTGGATGCTCACCTCTAGTTTGGAATTCCTTACAGGCTGCCACATCCTTGCTTGACACTGGAAATCAATCACCTGCACACTGGATGTCTGCACACCTAGGTGCTTAGATCTAAAAAATATTTCTTGTGAGAACTATTTTCATGCCAAAAGTTGCACCACATTCCCTAACCCAGTGTCCCTGGCCGTGGGAGCTCTCCTCACTCTTTTTTGTCTGTGTTATGCCTGTTTCACAACTAGCATGAGTTGTGTTTGGCCTGTCTCGAGGAGTCTCTAGGCCTTTTTGCTAATTTTCCCAACTTTCTCAAGATGGTGTATCCATGTGGCTATTATGCCCGAAACCCAAAACCTGAAACCTGAATTACCAGCTCGAGATGACTCTGATGCAAAAACAAATAATCTTTATTTGCAAGTTACAATAGCATCGGCAACAGGAGCAGAGCAGGAGAGACTCCAAGTGACAAAAAGTCAGTATCATGAGTTTTGCATGTGATAGGTTTGGAAACAGGGCTAGAGATGAGGCCACGTGACTGGCCAAAGAACTAGAGAACCCACAGGTGCCTGTAGTTATAAAGCCAATGATTCACGATATTCATCTGCCTTTCTTTGAGACAGATTGAAGGAGGTGGCTAGGGGCATTATCAGCCTGTCTGTGGGCAAGCAGGATTGTAGAAAAATGAACCTCTGCTCTATTGATCCAAATTCCAATATGTCAGATCATCCGGGTTCTGTACAATGCTCCTGTGAAGAGCTGCAAAGCAACACAAAGGAGGTTTCCCTCTCACAAGACCTTGTGGGCTCTGATGGGATGAGGCGGAAGTTCTGGGATGCCTTCTAGACAGTGTATGGAGAGCAGCGTGATATATACAGTGAACCTTCTGAGTGTGTGTAAATGTGTTTCTGAGGGTCTGAAACTTACATAAAATACAACACCAACAACTAAATGGCAGCCCAGACCTCGCTGCTTTGGTCTAACCAGAGTAGGAAGGCTCAGAGGAGGAGGAAATTATTTTCCAAGGAAAGCTTCATGCTGTTCTGTGAGGGCCAAGTCCAACTTTGCCTTTGGAGTGATTGTACAGTGTGATGCTACCGCTTAGGTGCAAGCTTACTGCTTAGTACCAGGGAGGTGCTACTGGGAAGAGGTGGGACCTTTCGGTTTTTGGAATCTGGTGGGAAGTCACTAGATCCTGCCCTTGAGAGGGGTGCGTGGGGACCCAGTCTCCTCTTCCTCTGTTTGCTCTCTGGGCATGAGATAAGCGGTCTGTCTCACCGTGCGACCTGAGGTTTACAGCGGTGGATCCATGTGATAGTGGGAGTCTCGGAATCTGAACCAATGGGGCAGAAAGAACATAAGAGATAGAGGAAAGACATTGTGAAACGCTGTCCTTGGATACTGTATGGATGTTAGACTTTTGAACTTATAACAGCTGTGGTTACTGTACAAGACTAAGCCAGTCGAAATTCCAGCATGACGTGGGAGAGGTTTCCAAGGCCCACTGCTAGCTGAAGAGCTGTCAGCTGTTCATGGCAGCTTGGAGAGGGGTAGTCATCTTTCTTTGGCGTTGTGGTCACTGACAGGTTGCCCATGTGCCACTGGGTAGCCCCATAGCGATGCGAATATGAGCAGCTCTGATTGAAGCTTGTGGTTTATTTTCTTTTAGAAATAAAAGAGGACATGAAGTGGGTAAGGGGATGGGCTGTGGGATCATCTAGGTATGGATATAATCAGAATATATGGTATGAAAGAGTAAAAAACATTATTTAAAAATGACTGAAACTACAACCCCTCAAGTATCAGCAAACTAGATAAGCCATATAAGGCCAGGTCAGGCTCAGTGTGCCTCTGACAAGCTGTAACAGCATCAACAACATCTGAGCATCCTTTAGACTCTGAGTCCTGCCGGTACACAGGAACCACTGATCGTCTTTCTGTCTTGTCTAACCCTTGGCAGAAATTCAACAAGCTTTATTGAATGCGTGTGGGGCACGTCCTAAGGAATGTGAGTTTTATTCATCTCACTCTGGGTATGACTGACTTTCAAAATAAATAAAACAAAGCCTTTTAGAGCAAATAAATCTTTTATCCTTTTTTCCCGGTGCCCATCAGTGAGCAAAACGGGGTTGAACATATTATCTGGTTTTAGACTAGAAGGTCAGTGAGGCTTGGATCATGACAATACGCAGCCCAATTCTGTAAGCATTTGTTTGAGCGTGGGCATCCCTCATATCTTCCTCCTCGTAGACTGAGAAAAGAGCAGGTGGGAGAAAGTAGGGAAGACTTACATAATCAAACTAAGTGCTGAGACTCGGGCAACGTGCTCCTGATGAGAGTTCATTGGTAAACATCCTCTTGTCATTCTCTGGGGTTTGAATGATGATTTGAAAGTTGAGAATGGGTAAACAATCATCTCTGTGCTTCCTGACTGTAGATACAATATAACCATCCTCCTGGCATTCCCATTGCCATGCCTTCCCCACCATAATGGCCTGTATCTCAGACCAGGAACCAAAATGGACCCTTCCTTCCTTAGATTACTTTCATCATATGCAGTGAAAACATTTCCAATGTGTAACTCAATGCCTGGCATTTATAAATGCAATGCTTGGCATTGGTAAATGTTCAGTGGATGATGGCTATTGTTCCTAACTCCCACAAGACATACTCACCAGGATTAGTTCACCTATTATAGGAAAGTAAATGTTCTGCTTGTTGCACTGAGGTGAGACTGGACTGGGGGACTCTAGAGACCAAGACTCTGCTCTATCTTACTTATTGCTATATGAGCATTTTGCACAATGTCATTGCTTCATATCTCTCTGTAGAACTGAATCAAAATGGCCTTTGTTCTTCTAGGTGAAATCCTCAGACACATGCCCAGATCTGTCGCTAGCTGGGGCCTTGAGACTGTCTTCTCTCTAGAACTCAGTTTCCCAGTGCCCTAGAGAGAAGTAATGAGTTCTGGACCCCAGGATAAAATTCTGACTGTGACATCTACTTCAAGCTTTAAGTTTTTGATTCACGGCCTCAAGCTGGGAGCAGTACCTGCCACCTGTGAGTTCTGTAATCAGTGAGACAGTTTCTGAAAGGACTACAGAGAGGGAAATTGATGCATGGAGGATTTTGTCAGGCACTAGACAAATTGGAGCTCAGGTGATATTTGTTGAAAGTTCCCCATTCGTGCCAGTTGCCTTGGAGAATGTCATTTATTGGCCATTAGGATGTTTTACTGCAAAAAAAAAATGAAATAAAAGTGAAAATTTGCTGTACTTGAGGAAAACATGGTTCAAATTGTCTTTTTGAAGTAAATATTCATTTTAAAGCATTCAACCCTAATTAGGGTTGGGGTGCTAAGGCCAAATCCAAGGATTCCTTTATGGTATATGCAAGTATTTTACCATTGACGTATAACCTTAGTGCAACTGATTTCTTATGTCTATTAAAATATGTGCTGTTACAACATACACAGGTTGTATACCTGCACATGTACATATACGCATAACTGCTTCAAATAAAGCATTTTTGGTTTACCAGAGAACAATCAGGAAGTGCTCATTAAGTCATGTTGAGTATTAACAAAGGACACCAAAGAGCCGGTCACAACGGCACACAGCTATAATCACAGCCCTGAGAATGAGGCAGGAGCATCATGAGTTCAAGGCCACAGTAGGACTCTTTCTCCAAACCCTATAGAAATATCATTTAAGACATAGAATCTATCCTCCACGAACTCATCAGCAAAGGGAAATTTGAAACATTATAGCCATGACAATAAAACAAAATCTTTCAAAATTTCTTGAGAAAACTCAAAAAAGAGATGAGATTTGAGCTGGCTCTTAATGGTTAATGTGTAGAGGGGCCTGAGCAGAGTAAGAAGGTAGCCTGTGAAAGGTGAAGGCATTAGGGACCCATTCATCCGGCACTCTTTCGCTCAGGTTATGCCCGGCTATCCAGGATTGTACAAGTGAATGTGATCTGATCGCCACCTTTGGGGTGCACATTGTCTAACACAGAGGTGATGAGCCATAGACACAAACCAGCACACCACCTATAACAGAGGGGCCTGGGAAGCTGGGAGAGCACCAGAGAGAGATGCAGCGCTTTGCATAGTATTGGATGCTGGAGACAGGAAAGACATCTCTAACAATGGTCACACACCTAGGGCTTTGTAACCTAGCAAGTCATTCCCAGCACAGAGAATGGGGTAGGGAAAAGAATATTTTAGGCTAAGGCTGAAATGGAGCCTCTCTAAGCCATCTCTAAATGTTTGCTGTCTAGCTTTTATGCTTTCTCTTTAAGATGAGTTTAATGTTGGCCATCTGTTTCCCTGTCCCCAGCTATAGCTGTAATTCTGTATCAGTAGGTGTTTTGGCCACCTTGTTCCATGCCTGGGAATAGTTGGTACTCAGTGAGCATTTGGTGATGGCCAGAGCACTGCCTGACCAATAATCCACTGTCTCCTGACCCCAAAGGAGCCTGCATTGAGGAAAGGTAGAAGTGGTACGGAGAGGGAGCCAGGGGACAGCAGTGGCCACAGCCTATGCTCACTATGGTCAGAAGGCAAGAAAAGGAGGTTAGCTAATGCTCACAGCAAATGCAGAATGCTTCAATGAAGAGGGATCATTGTCAGTCATGTTGAGGACCTGCTGGCACATTCAGAGAGACAAACCCCACGTACTATTCTTCTTGCCCAGCCCTCAGTCTCCCTGCTCATAATTCAGGGTACCCTATTGAATTCTGGGACCCTGTCCACACGAATGCATGCTGTGGAGGCCAAGCAGCCTTTTGGAAGTAGTCAGGAAATGGGGAGCAGAAGTAGAAATAAGGACAAGGCTGGGGACAGGATGTACCCTGAAGGTTTCTTCCAGTGACCTACTTCCTCCAACCACCTCCTAATTACCCATTCAGTGAACTCCTCAATCAATGCGCCTGATGATGAATTTAATACCCTAATGATCCACCCACCTGTCAATCAAACCACCATCTTAGGAACGAGCCTTAGACACGTCAGCCTTTGGGGAAATATAGTAATCATTGTTCTTGTTGCAATGGCCGAGTAGCTGACAAGAAGCAATCAAAAGAAAAAAAGGTTTATTTGGGCTTACGATTTAGAGATGATATTGGTGGCAGGGGAGTGAGTGCAGTCAGGAAGCAGAAAACATAGAGGAAACAGGGCTAGGCTATAAAACTTCAAGGCTCACCCCCAGTGGACAACTTCTCTCAGAGAAACTCTACCCCATAAAGGTGCCAGAACATTCCAAAGTGATATCACCAGCTAGGAACCATCTGCTCAAACATATGAGACTCTGGGGAGCATTTCAGATTTAAATCACAACAGGGAGACGCTTGTGTTATACCCAAAAGCAGCAGTCAACAAAACTGTATTATTCCCTTAAATATTAAGAGAGAAGCTCTGGCATAGTGTTCTCACCGCAGGAGTGTAAACTATGTTACAAATTTTAAGTCACTCCCTGCTATCAGACATGCTGGTATTTGTTCCCCTACCACTTCTGATTCCCCCCACTTTTTCCTGTCCTCTTAGTAGCTATCTTTGGTATCAAAAGGCATATGGAACAACAGAGACCCTAAAGTATATGACTTAATGGGTACAAGTGGTAGGCCAGAACACGGTGGACCATGGAAACAAAAGGAGAGAGAATTAGCTACTGGAGCCGATGGCACAACTGTAGGCTCAGGTGACACTGTGGCTCTTAACGATCCTATTGACTCATCTTCATCCTGTTCACACAATGCTGCGGGGTTAAATTGCAATAGACGTCATCTTCTCTGCCTGGGCAGGGCACCCTCTCTCCTTACCCTTTATGTTGAGGAGGTGGAGTGAGGCAGGGAGAGGATAACAAGCCTGGCCCCCACCCTTACCATTCTGAGGCTAGCCACCAGCATGGACAGCCTTCGTGGGTAGCTAGGTCACTAGGCTGGTCCTTGGGCCAGCACAGGCCCAAGACTGGGCTGCATTGTTTATTTTTATTTAGCTTTATTTTCTGTGTGTGTCTCTGTCTGTCTGTGCCCATCCCCCTCCAGTGTTAACTGAGAGCCGGGGGTGGGGGGCAGTCTCAAATCCTTCTCTCTGTCACCAGCCATCCCTCTGGCCCAGGCAGAGTGGGTGTCAGAGTAGGGACCTGGAGTGGCCTGGTCCTACCCTCTGGCCTATGGACTTCTCCTCGAGCCACCAGTGTTGCCCTCTCCCTTTTGAAAACAAAATACCCTTGTTTGTAAATCCTTAGATGCTTGGGAATAAAACCCTTCCCTTTTCTTCTGGAAAAGAAAAAAAGAATTAGCTACTGGTTGCGACTTGGGCATCCCTGTAGCAAACTTTCTCTTTTCCAGCTATTTAGAACCATGACCAAAGAAAGGTAAACAGGCCAAAGAACATAACTTAATGTAGGGTAATGACCACACTAAACTCATGGGCGTCTTGACAGGAGCTTTTATGCTGTTACTGCCTTTCAGTCTCCAAGAAAAACTTCACCCTGCCAGATCACCCACAGCCGGCCTCTCATTGCTGATTTTCACATCCATTTACATCAACATCCTTCTCCTTGGAAAACCACCTTAGCAGCGTGGATCTGTAGTCAGGAGCTCCACTGTGAAAACCCAAACCATACCTTATTCTCTCTGCAAAGGCAGACCGTTTGCCCTCAGAGGTGGGCATGTGCATTAGATGTTCTAGAACATCTCAACAGCTTGGAGTATTGCTGTTCCACTACCTCCTGCAAGTAGGTTGTACAGAAAGAATCGAGTTGGTTGGTATTTTGAGATCTCCCTAGTTCTTCTGGGATAGCTCACTGGTGAGTACTCCTGTATCCTGAGCCTTTGTCTCTGCTTCTGAGCCCAGCCACAGGGTCTCAGCAGTCAACAAGGCAGCCCCTTCCTCCATGCATATGCCTGTGCCTGGGCCTCTCTCTACAACACCCTCCAGGTAGGTTCTGGCCCAGACCCTGACAACCAAAAGCAAAGATGAGGTCCTGCCCTAGGTGCATGTGGACAGTCAGAACTGTACCCAGAGAGGATGTGGCATGATAGATTCCAGTCCACTGCAGAAATTGCATGTTATCGAGTAGCTGCCAGAGAGAGGTCAGACCTTAATCTTCCATTCCAGCCAGTTTCCAAGGGTGTGGGAGAACTGAGCAACGGGGAACTCAGATAAACACAACATTACATTGGCCCGGATATAGTAAGTGTTCCGTATGTGGGGAACCGGCCTGAAGCATCTTGGTGAACACAGCCCAGAATGAATGAGATGGATTGAAAAGGTAGAGTCACATTCTGGAGTTATTCTTCCAGATGAAGGTGTTGGGTAGGTACAGGCCAACAGACCTACACAGAGTTCAAAGGCTGAAGTGGGGGGTTCCAGTCTCAACTCTTCTCCTCTACCGATTGAGCCCAAGAGTACAGAACACAGGCCTGGAGTCAGAGGGATTAGGCCTGACTGCTGACCTTGTATACTGTTCATCGGTTTGCTTTAAAATGGAGACGGTACAAGAACTGTATTCAGGGGTGGTG
This sequence comes from Chionomys nivalis, assembly GCF_950005125.1. Taxonomy (NCBI): domain Eukaryota; kingdom Metazoa; phylum Chordata; class Mammalia; order Rodentia; family Cricetidae; genus Chionomys; species Chionomys nivalis. The sequence continues at coordinate 21,026,623 of NC_080098.1, read as the reverse complement.
TGATAAGACCACATGAGTCCTGTGATCCTTGTGACCCTGGATTTGGTTGCTACTGGGCTGTAAACACCCTAGACATAGGGAGACGAAGGGAAAGAGACATGGGTTGTCAGAACTGGGGCAAGAGCCTAATAGAATCTGTCTCCAGCAGAAGAGAAATAACCTTCCTTCCCAAGATCTTAACCCAAGAGCCAAATTAGAGAGGCCCAGGGCAGTAGACCCCTTACCTTTGATTCCCCCCACCCCATACCTTCAGCAGCCCTGCTGTGGTCCTAATCCGCTGTCACCCCACTGAAGTCTACAACGTTGTCTATCTTCATTCACAGTCTACACGTCAGCGTCCAGGGACAAGGCAGAGCATCTCAGAATGGGCTGATGGGTGACATTTGGGAGGAGTGACAGCAGCACAGCCTCTGACTTTTCCCCACAGGAGTACTGGGATTGAGGCAGGCAGGCTGCTTGTCCAGCTTTTATGTGTGTTCCGGGGATTTGAACTCAGGCAATCAAGCTTGCATGGCAAGCTCTATACTTACCAAGCCTTGTCTTCAGCCATCTCTGTCTTAATTTTCACTCAGACCCCAATATAGATTCATTCCCTTTTCTCTGGTCCTCGGAACACCTGCACGAACAGTCCTCTGTGTAAAAAGAGGAAAGAGGAAAAAAAGCTAAGATGAAAAGAAATTGGAATATACATTAAGAAATTGGAACAAGAAGAAATCCTTCTTGAAAATTTTTAACTTTTTTCCCCCTTGAGAAGAAAGCCAAACCATAAAGCAAAACATACTCAGCTGTTAACAAACAAAAAGCTCACATGTCTAATATGTAGGGTTTTTCCAAGACAAACCAACATTTTGCTCTGTCGGCTTTTCCTAATGCACGCATTTTATTTTGCCCAAATCCTCATTATGGGAAAAATTTACATATCCCTCTTTCGGAGGCTCTGGGGCTTCTATGGGTAGTGAAGTATGCGCTTGGTGGTTTCCAAAGCACTGGCTGCTTCATTTTGCCCACTGCAGCAGAACCTAACAAATGAAATTTTCCAAGCATTCAGCCTCTAAAACACGCTTGTGAGTTAGATGATGTAGACTTTGCGGCCCACAGAATGTCTCCTCGCCTTGACGACTGTCATCGCCCGTTCCCTTCTGCAGCCAGCTGCAGCTGTGCCCCCGGTGGTGGGACAAATGAAAAATGGCTGGACCTTTATTGTGTTTGTCAGGAACCAATAGCAAATCCCTCCAGACCTCCAGTCTGTGGGTGCCTGTTCATTTGTTCTCATTAAACTCCTCTCTAGGCTGTTGCGATGTTTGGAACAATATTGAGCTATGTGGGAAGAACAGGGCTTGGCTTGGGGTCAGGCCTCAGTTTGGGGTCAGGCCTCCCACCGTGGCTGCCACTTTCTGGCCCCAGGAGCCAGATCAGCAACATAGAACTTGGCTCTTGGGCCTCTAGAGTCAAGCACTGATGCCTTCTGCAATGGGGTTGCTTACCGCCTTGACTTCGCCCTTCCGTTTGTGTCCCGCCAACCCAGCCCTACGGGCCCCAGGCATGCTGTGGTCTTTTCCTAAGTGTTTTAACTGATTGTAAAAACTACAAGAGAGCTGTCACAGAGGCATGAAGCATAAAACCACATGGAATTTTCTACTCTGACTACATATATATTATATATAATATATATTATGTATATTCAGATGAAATTTTGATGCCTGAAATACACTAGTGATCTACTGGCAGTAAGGTAACACTGGAATTCAGGGCAGAACTGGAGAGAGAAATCATGACTTTTTTATGTTAATTTATGTTTATTTTATTTATTACTCTCTCGGTAAGTAAATGCTCTACCTCTAAGCTACATGTCCAGCTCCAGAATCCTGTGTCATTGACTGACTTTGTGGTGATTGAATTCAATTGACCTGTCTGCTCTTGACATGGTTGCAAGATGACCCTTGGTCTCTCCAGAGCTCTAATGTGTTTCTAGCACTATCCTAGTTGGACCATTGAGACGTTGTCTTTGGAGTGACCCAATGGCACCTTGGCTGCGGTGTTGTGATTCTACAGTGTGGTAGCTTGAGATGCCTCCTGTGGATGTTTATGGCTTGTAATGGAAAAAAAAGTGGTAACATTTCTGATTCTGACTTGGTGGAACGATAACAGGTCAGGATAATGCACAGGTCAGGATGAGTCCTCGCAACTTGGTATCCAGGTTGTAAAATTCCCTCTTCCTCCTTAGCTTCTAAATAGAATGAACCCAAAGGGTCCAGGAAGATGGCCAAGTATTCATTTGCTTGTTCCTGTCACCAGCCTGACAGCTGGGGACAGTGTTACAGACATGATTAGTAACATCCAAACATGGGAGATTGCCTGGTGGGTTTCTAGGGTTCATGGAATTCTGTTAATGCCATGTAAAATGTTATGGGGGTGGCAAGGTGGTTCAGAAGATAAAAGTGTTTGTGACCTTACTTCAATCCCCAGAAACTATAGAAAGATGGAAAGCAATAGGTGACACTAAAGTGTCCTCTGACTACCATGTGCACTCACCACGGCACATGTGCACCCTTACAAACACATCATACACATCATATGCACACACTAATAAATAAAAACAGAGAAGAAAGATTTACGGTGGAATTATGAATCTGTGTATTTGGCTCTGGGTGTGATGGAGTTAACCTTTTTGCTGCTTAGGAAGACATTTTCACATCCGTGGCATGTTCATGTCCAGAGGGTGTGGTTCCTTCACTGGGCTTTAACTTCAGCATACTCAGGGAGGGTTCCTTTGATTTGATGAATGGATCATGTGTCTTCCTTCCAGGCAAAGTATGAACCCAGCATGGTGACTGTGCACACACTCAAATCTTACTCCCTCTTGTCTTGCAGGCTCTGTGGCTACCCTCCTTTTTATGACGAAAATGACTCGAAGCTCTTTGAACAGATCCTCAAGGCAGAATATGAGTTTGATTCCCCCTACTGGGATGACATCTCCGACTCTGGTGGGTCCCTCGTAGCATCTACATCCAGAAGCCCAGGGACCCTGGGGCTCAGAATGGTCCTGAGACTGCTGTCTTCTACGGGGTTACTGTAACAAAATTCCACAGTCTGTGTCGCTTACATTCCAAATGTTTATTTTGTATAATTCTGAAGGGTGAAATACACTGGGCCTGCCTTCTAATTCATAGGCAACTGTCTTCTTGGTATGTTTGTCCACAAATGGGGCATGAGCAAGACTTTCTGAGTCTCTTTCATAAGAACACTCATGTCTTCCATGAAAACCCTGCCTGCATGTCCTAATCACCTCCCAAAGGGCCACTTCAGACGTCCTCATTGTGGAAGTTAGGATCTCAATAAAGAACTTGCGGTGTCCACCAGCTTTTAGTCTATGGTCGCTCCTGAGAAAGTTCTATGAGCTACATCCTTAGGGTTGACTTGGAGGACAGACTTGAGATGTATTGCCCTGGTCAAGGGATGTAGTCTTGCACATTTACCTCTCCCTGATACAGATGCTCTAGGGATGACATATTCTTATCTGGCATTTGATGGCTACCATCCAGGTGCTAAGTGCTAGAAGTCCTGGACATGCACTAGCTCACCCAGTCCTCAAGAGGACCCATTAGATGGGTATTTATATTATCCTTACTTGACTTACTTGACTAAAGCCCCATTGGGTAAAACAACCTGTTCTAGTTTATGGAGTCAGTACTAAGCAGAACTGGGATTTTAAGCCCCAATTTTCCTGAAGTTGACTAGTCATGGCAGGATTGTATTTGTGAAGTCACATATCCTCAGCAAGACATTCTTGCATTGAGCAGGCATGGTTTGCATGGTAGAGATCTCTTGGTTGATGTTGTGACTTTGTTGTTCAGAGCCCATGTTTGAGACACAGTACACACGCTGAAATCCCCCTGGAGAAGCTTACCATCCTTTCCAGGGGACAAAGCAAACCCAGCCCAGGTGAAGAGGAGAAAACTGCAGAGGAAAGAAGGAAAGAGAGCAGCACTCTCCATTGAGCTGTTTGTGCAGATCATTTTTATTATTTATGTTATTTCCTCCTAACTGGGACCCCCTTGCCTGTTTCCTCAACCAACCTCAACCACTTCAACCTTCAGTAGCCTTCAGCTAAAACAGACCCTGCAGGGAATACTAGACTTTGGAACTTAAAAGCCAGATGTTTCCTCTAGAAGTTCAGACCTGTGGGCAGCAAGCTGCATGCCCTACAGGGCAACAGGTTCCAAGCTGGCATAAAATATCAGCTTTGGGTTCTGTGACCCTGTCCCTCCCGTTCTTAGTATCCAACTCTGAGCTTTGCCCTATCCATGATGGCCAAGCCTTCTCTACCACACCAGGGTACATCTTGCTGTTTCTTTGCAACATCTCATTCACTAAGTAGCTCAAGTGTGATGCAGATGCTCCTCTGGGGTATCCCCACACCTGGTCCCATGACATGGTGGCTTTGCAGCAACTCAGTGGGTTTAGTAAAAGCAGCGATAGCACATTCAGAGGTCATCCCCAGAGCATCTCTCTAAGGCAACAGTGAACTGAAGAGCGTGTGATTATGAAGATTATTCCCTTTATTCTCTAGACCAAAGGCATCATTAGTAGCTAGCATAAAGGAACTTAGAGCCAGAAGTCATGGTCCCAGCCTGGCTTTGCCACCTTTTCATTCACTGGGTCTCACTTGGAGTACCAGCCATGCCTCTGCTCTTATCTAAACACTCGTGTCCTTGTGTACAAGGTAAAGGGAAGGCGAAAAGCTGCTCTCTCCTCATATTTAAATCACAAGGGTAGCCTGTCATCACATTTTAGCCCGCAAAGTGATTCTGTGCCCTGTACTTTCTTTTTGAACAGCCAAAGACTTCATTCGGAATCTGATGGAGAAGGACCCAAATAAAAGATACACTTGTGAGCAAGCAGCTCGGCACCCATGGTAAGAAAGATCACCTTTGGAAGGGCCGTGCCATCCCACACCCTCCCAGAGGAGGCTTCTTACTGGCTCCTCTTCATCGTGAAAACACTCAGGTGTTCACTTCAGCTCATCCTAGTAGGGGTTTCCCTCATCTCCCGAGCCAGTGTTTGTATCTTTCCATGTCCTCAGGATACAGACTTCAGAATGCACTCAAAAGTTAAGTCGTATAAGATAGCAGGCAGCTTTTCATCTTATAGGTGGCTCTGGGGATTTGCTAAAGGAAAACACCCAGAGAGGCATTGATTGGAGTGTACATCTTGGCTATATATATATATATATATATATATATATATATATATATACTTTCTAGGTGTTTTTCCCCTAATTAGTGTTTCTTTAACTCTAAAGGGGCTCACTGATGCTTTATGGCATCCCACACACTATCAGTGTTGTGTTTATGTCATGAGGTTGGAACCCAAACACTGACAGCTAACTGTGACTTTGGGTTACACTTGCTTGCTAAGTGTCAGCTTTCTCACTTTTAATTGGGAGTAACAGTCCTAATTTACTAAGTTAGCATAAAAAATAGTGGAGCTAGTTCACGTAAAGAGTTTCACACAGCGTCTAGACAGAGCAACTGTCTGGTTTGTTACAGACCCATGAGCATTCCCTTTGAAACAAGTACCCAAGAGTAGAAAACTATATTCAGCAGAGAAACCCTGTCTCGAAAATCAAAAAAAAAAAAATCAAAAACAAACAACTATATTCAGTGGGTTAGTCAGATTTCTTTTACTATAACAAATTACCTGAGATGGTTGACTTTAAAAGACAATGGTTTTCTTTTGGCTCACAGTTTCAGAGGGTTCAGCTGGTGGTGGAGTCTTTGGCAAGCAGTGGGAATTCATGGTGGAGCAAGAAGCCCACCTCATGGTAGCCAGGAAACGAGAGAAAGAGATCAATATGTCATTGTTCCATTCAAGGGTACTCCCGTGATTTAAAGACCTCCATGAAGCCCTACCTCATAAAGATTTTCAAAGATTTTTACCACTTCTCACTAATGCCAAGCTAAGGGCTAGACTTTGAACAGTTACCTATGAGCATATTAAACATGTAAACTAGGACACACAGTATAATGAACATAGAGGCAATGCGGTGTAGCTCAGTGGTAGATCCTTTGTCTAGTATGTTCAAGGCTTTGGGTCTACTCCCCCGGCATACATGTGTATAGGGGGTGAGGAGAGAGAGAGAGAGAGAGAGAGAGAGAGAGAGAGAGAGAGAAAGAGAAAGAGAAAGAGAAAGAGAGAGAGAACCTTGAATTATTCAGGAAGAAGTTTCCATAAGGAGCACCATAGAAAACGGCTCTGTGTTTGGTCCGTCATCTTCTAAAGCATTCCCTCCAAGCTGTTAACCCTCCTCGGGGGGGCCCACTTAGAAACAGTGTCATAACCCAGTTTCACAGTATTCTAATTCATCACTCCTGCCCTGCCGTCTGTTGAGTCTCTTTGTGTTCCAGTATTGGCCCTTTTCAAGTATTCACTCCTTTTTTTTCTCTCTCTCTCCAGTAACCCTGGGAGGTAGGTTTTCTATTCACTTCAGAGAGAGTGACCAAGCAAAGACACCACAACTAGCTAACGGCAAAGTCAGGACTCCAGCCAGAAAGGCCTGGCTCCACAGTGAATGCTTTTCATTGTATAAAGAAGAAGGGCAACAGCAGAGGGTGGGGAAGCAATGGAAGAATTTTCTGGAAAGGTGGGCAGTTCTGATTGTATGTCACGGAGATATTTCTTACTAACTTCAGAGGGTAGGTTCATGGACATGATGGCAATACGGTAAAGTTTTTCTTGTTTCACACGCCTTTGAAGGCACTAGACTTTTGAGATTATCATACAACAAGAAGTGTCGGGCTTCCTCAGGTTTGTTCAATAACCCAGCCCCACTCTGTAGGAAAAGAGAAAAGGGCAGATTAAAGTCTGCTTTCTCTGTTTTAAAGATGTATTGTTTTTAAGTACATGCATGTCTGTGGATCTGCGTGTGGATATATGCACACATAAGTGCAGGTGCCTACGGCAACCAGAAGAGGGCATCAGATCCCCACGGCCCTGGAATTACAGGCAGTTGTGAACCAGCTGATTTGAGTGCTGGGAACTGAACCTGGGTCCTCTGCAGGAGCAATGTGTGCTCTGAACTACGAAGCCGTCTCTCCAACTCTTTAAAAACATCCAGGCGATGGTGGCGCACGCCTTTAATCCCAGCACTCGGGAGGCAGAGGCAGGCAGATCTCTGTGAGTTTGAGACCAGCCTGGTCTACAGAGCTAGTTCCAGGACAGGCTCCAAAGCCACAGAGAAACCCTGTCTCGAAAAACCAAAAAAAAAAAAAAAAAAAAAACCAAAAAAAAAAAACAACAAAAAAAAACAGTTTTATTAGCAAATATTAATTCTCTATAAGGATGGGTTTCAGCCTGGCATTTCATCACCCCATTCCTACTGCCCTCACTTGTTCCCTTCCCATTCCCACGACTGTCCTTCTCCCACACCAAGTCCCCTTCTCCTTGTCACATACACAGACGTGTGTGTGTGCGCGTGTGTGTCTAAGGAGAGAGAGAGCCCTAACAAATTTAGTTACATAAGTGTGTGTGAAGTTGTTTATATGGGTGCCTTACCCGTGGGTACACCACTGGAAAACATCTGCCCCTCTTCCAGCAGCCATTTACTGTCTAAAGATCCTCAGGGAGGATCCTTCTGCCTCCATGATAGGGAAAGGTAGTCTCTCTTAAAAAAAAAAAAAGACAAAATGCTCAAATTCTCTTTCTTGAAACTTCAGGAGATTAGACCAGGCCCAAACAGATCTGGTGCCAAGCCACATTTTTGAGCAGAAGAAGGTTGTCACCCAGCCCACGGGAAGGCAAGGAACTCCAAGCAGGATGAGTACACGTAGGCCCAGAATAGGTCTAAACACTGAATGTTCAGAATCGAACTATGGTACTGGATATTCCCCTCGGTATTGTAGAATAAAGGGAGACAGGCAAGAGATGAATCTAGAATCAAGAGTGAGGATTAGTGGGGGTCTGGCCTGGCTTCATCTCTTACTGTCTGGGTAGGTAAATGCTTAGACCCCTTGGGCATCCTCCACAGACTATAGATCATACATGATAATGCATACTCTGGAGGGATTCTTTTTTTTTAAATATTTATTTATTTATTATTTATACAGTATTCTGTCTGCTTGTATGCCTGCAGGCCAGAAGAGGGCACCAGACCTCATACAGATGGTTGTGAGCCACCACGTGGTTGCTGGGAATTGAACTCAGGACCTTTGGAAGAGCAGGCAGTGCTCTTAACCACTGAGCCATCTCTCCAGCCCCGCTCTGGAGGGATTCTTGAGGGGTTAATTAAGATAGTACATGTAACAAACAAGACCACCTGGCACCTAACAACATATCTGTGACATATGTAATTTTTTTTTTTTTTTTTTTTTTTTTTTTTGGTTTTTCGAGACAGGGTTTCTCTGTAGCTTTGGTGCTTGTCCCAGAACTAGCTCTTATAGACCAGGCTGGCCTCGAGCTCCCAGAGATCCACCTGCCTCTGCCTCCCGAGTGCTGGGATTAAAGGCATGCGCCACCACTGCCCGGTACATATGTAAATTTTTAATATTTTATTAGGGTCCTAAGAAATTGAACTGTGCCCTTCTAGCAAAGGGGCCTTGGGTTTTAGGCAGCGTGATGAGATTTTTATTTATATATTTGTTGTTGCTGTTGCTGGTGCTGTTTTTATTTTCTGGTACTGAACCTAGGGTCTTAAATGTGTTAGGTAAGTGACCTAACACCAGACTATATCCCTAGCCTCTTTTTCGAATTTTAAACCAATTTGAGGTCTTTCTGAACTGTCCAGGCTGACCTTGAACTCATAACCCACATGTGATTCCAAGCCTTCTTCACCAAGTAGAACAAATTGACATTCAGAAAGTCCTGTATGGTTACAAGACTGGGGAAGGGAAGCTCGAGGGGGTCTCGAGTACAGGGCAGGAAGGTACAGAGCAGAGAGGAAGGGGCCTAATAATGAGAAACACTTGGGATCAGGAGTATGAAAGCGTGACTTAGATATGATGAATTGGATCTCGGTAAGGTGAGCCAGCCATGCTGGCATTTGGAAAGTCAGGGTAGGTTCACACTGAAGAAGTGTGGCACCCAGGAGAGAAGTCAAGCTGGGAACAAAGATTTGAAGTCATCCTTGGAAGCCTGGGAGCTGTGCCACCCAGGGTTTCCTAATCAGAAGCCTCATTACAAGCTCTTCCGTTTTTTACTGCATTTCCAAATGCTCAGGATCCAGACACCAGGAAGTGATAACATACATTTGATATGAGCATCATCAAGCCTCACTCTTCTCTACATTGTGAGGTCCTTGACTCCACAAGGGAGAATTGCCCAGACAGGCAACAGAAAATGTGGGTCCAGCTGGGAGCTGGCAAGAGGTAGAGAAATGCCTGCAGTGGAGTCTTACCAACTTTGCTGGTCTCAGAACTGTGCTCCTGACACACTCAAATCCCCAGAGCTTTATGTTCATCCGCAAACTCTCGGAGCTTGGTGTTCACAGACGCTTGTTTGTCCCCACCCAAGCTCAGGAGAGCCCCCTGGGAAGCACATATGCTTTCCCAGACCTCAGAACAGACTGCTCCAGACAGAATAGGGCTCTTTCTTCGGAAGCTAGTCGGTACCATTTAGCAGCTATTTCTAAGCCCACTCTCATTTGGGGTTTGGCCTTTCTCCTGCTGAGACCTTATAAGGAACATGCAAACTCTTCACTGGGGGCCAAAGTACAGGAATTGTCAAACAGTAGGATAGGAACCCATCCCTGTCTCACAGCTTGTGGGGCTCATTTCCAGGTCAGATTGCCCTGAATATTTATCTCTGGATTAATTGACAAGCAAATAAAGTCAACTAGCATGAGAGAAATTGATTTTAAAGAATTAAGACAATTGCTCATATAATTGTGAGGTCCACGAAATCGAAAATGTGCAGAGAGACCCAGGAAATTGTGAACATAGCAGCTAGAACCCTAAGACACAGTCTCCTCCTTTTGTCTTCCACTGGTGCATAAGGCTTACCCATGGGATGTGAATAACTCAAACTCTACTAGAATTATTTAAGAAATACTTTGGCCAGAACATAGAAACTAGCATATAATCAAATATCTGGGTGCCATGTCATAGCCAAGTTGACATATAAAATTTACCATCCTTCCCCTAAAGGTTGACTGAGATTCCATCCCTCTGCAAGATCCCAGACATGCTGGTTCTGCTTGGCCATGGGAATTGGGAAGTAGTCCCAGAGACTATGGTTGGGAGGTATACCAGACATCACCAAGCCCCTTTGGGCCAAGTGGCAGAATCAGAGAAAGTAGAACATGTCTGAAACACACACACACACCAGCATGAGGACCTGAGTTCAACCCCCCAGCACCACAAAACCCTGGCATGGCTTCACGGGCCTATCATCCCAGTTCTGGGAAGATGGAGATAGAAACCTCTCTGGAGCTCCCAGACCAACCAGTCTAGTTGAATTGGAAAGATCCTGGGCCAATGAGAGTGATGCAGGAAGACAGCCTCATCAGCTTCAGGCCTCCGTGCAAATGTGCACACGCAAGAGATTGTTCTATCCGTGGGGTCAGCTTGCCTGATGCTGAGATGAGTTGTGAATAAACACGGCTTAACTGCCCATAAACAGTAGGCCCTGATTTGAAGCTGGGTTTAGAAAATGCTGGCCTTGGGAGATTATAAAAGTAAAACTGAGCTTAGAAAAGCTCTAGATCCCCAACTAGAGTAGGGTCAGAGGGGAAAGATCAGTCACAGAGAAGAAATGAAGGGGCCTTCTGACATGGGACGAGAAGTGTAGTCGCACATGTATTAAATCATGTATGCTTTACACCAGGATTCGCTGTTACAAACAGGCACTTCCCTCTTGCCCTGCAGAGAAAAAAAAAGCCCCAATCAGCTCCTTATGACCGACCTGCAGAATCGTGCAACTCCGGAAGAACTGTCCCCTTGTCTATTCCTAGCTATTCAGATAGACTGAATAGCACCCTTGGACTTCAGCCACTTTAAGGATGCCCAACAGTACCGCTGAGCCACCTGCTGCCAGCTCGACTCTGACCCACATGCAGCCCAGCTGAGGGCTGTAGGAAGTGAGCAGGAAACATTCCTAAAATAACCCAGCAGCGGTTCCTTAGATCTTGGCCTGTAATAACCCACCAGGAGGCATGGGAAGCAGTACCCAGACAACAGGCTCCGACTCAGGGTATTGGGAGATCAGGCTACTGACAGGCAGGTGGAAGTGATGTCTCGGGGTTCCCCCCCCCCGTATCTATGCTACCAAGACGTTCAGTTTGGACCCAGCTCTGGCCTACCACCATTCTTAGCACACTTCTACCTTTCTGGCCCAGATATTCCCAAGAAAGAGCTGAGCACGGGTTCATTAGAATTAGCACCATTTTCTGAGGACAGAACTGTTAAAGATGATACAGAAGGTTCTGGGGGAAATAGGTCAACTCATAAAGTGCTCATTGCTCAAGTAGGAAGACCTGCCAGGCATGGTGGTATATGCCTGAGATGCCACTGCTGGGGAGACAAAGACAGGAAGATCTCTGAAACCTGGTGGCCAGTTAGCATGGCCTAATTCAAGTAAGAGACCTTGTCTTACAAAAATAAATAAATAAAGGAACAAAATGCATAACTCCTAAGGAACGACACTTAAGGCTAACCTCTGACCTCCACATATATGTACACACACACAGTACATGTGCCCACACATACATCCTATGTGGCACAGAAGATTCACTGAGGTGTCTCTGGTTCCCAGCACATTCTCATTCTTCTTGCTTCCTTTTGCTCATCCACATCCCTTGTTTCTGTTTCACTGTGTCTTGGGAAGGGAGGCAACTGGGAGCAGCTCAAAGTAGAACCTTGGTTCACCTCAGTTCATCTCTGAGCATCTTTTGGGTCCTTCTGGGAAGAGAGAGGGATACATTTGGGGATACAGGAGGAGGTTGCTGTGAGCTGGGGTATCAGCCTGGCACAGACTCTGTCTAAGTCCTGGACCACAGGCAGTTCTACAGGGAAAGAAGCTGGACAAGATGAGCCTTGGTCTCAGCAAGCCCAGAACTTATTCCTTTCATGCTTGGTACCCATTGAAGATGTCATTCTGCAGTGGGAGGCCCATTTGATGTCCAGGGCAGTCCATGTCCAGGTGATGAAAGGTTTTTTCCCATAGCAGGTACCTTCTGGCCAGAAAGGTAGTCCAGGACTCTGAAGCTTGCCTTGCAGCTTCCTTGCTCAATAACTTCTTTCATAGATACCAGAGACCAACTTAGAATTGAATAGTTCAGGGTTAAAAATTCCAGGTCAAATTCCAGGGAAGGCTTAGAACAGAAGGAAGCTTTCCCTGACCTGGAGGAAGAATCAGTTGGATATAGAAGACAGCATTGGTGTGAAGGAAAGGGTGTGTGGCCGAGAAGGATGGTCTGCATATTATGTGACCTTAGGGAATTCCTGGCCACTCTGAAGGAGACTGTAAGCAGAGTGAGAAGCAAGATGAGAAAGGGTGGGAGGGAGTGGGGGAAAAGGCTCCGAAAAAGTAAGAGCTCCATTAAAACCAACCTGTGGCCGTGAATATAGAGTGGGCATGGTCCTGGGAGCCATAGGAACTTTCTAGAACATGAGCCAAGCTGAGTTAAAGTTACTGGAGGTGGCAGTGTGTAGGGGCTTTGTCTACAAGGAAACCAGAAACCAGGGCCAGCTAAGGAGAAAAAGTGAAAGCTTTGAAAAGCCCTGAAGGGCTAATGTTGGCGAGGAGAGAGGAGTGGACCCGAGGGATGTGCACTCAGGATTCCTAGCTACCATGGATTCTAATGTTCCTGGGACTGGGCTCAAAAGAGGAAAAACATGAGAGAAGGTAGAGAGTGGGCCAGTAGGGCATTGGTAGATCCTGGGAAGGGAGTAGGATGCTGAAGATATTGTAGACGTGGGCCTTCTGGCTTGTGTGAGCTTAAGCACAGTTCATCTTGGGAACTACACAGCCTAGAAGGACAGTGGCCGGCCATCAGCTTCAACTTCCCTGGGGCTGAGAGAGCCTTCCAGGGACAGCAGCATGGGACTCAGGGGCCACAAGAACACTTTCTAGGAAGTTTCTTTGCCTGTGTTTCAGGATTGCTGGTGACACCGCCCTCAACAAAAACATTCACGAATCCGTCAGTGCTCAGATCCGCAAGAATTTTGCAAAAAGCAAATGGAGAGTAAGTCCTAAGTGTGTCTGTTTCATGTTTGCCAAATTCCCAGGGACCTTAAACCATTCTGGAGAAAGTGGTTCTCCAATTAGAGCATGTTATGTTTCTATTGGCCCTTGAAGATTTGAACAGGAATCCCCAGAACCTTACTCAATAAATTTTGCTAAGTTTATTTTCCTAAAAAATCTTTTATTTTATGTTGTGGTATTTGGCTGCATGTATGTCTGTTCACACACAGTTGTGAGCCTCTATGTGGGTGCTAGGAATGGAACCGGGTACTCTGGCAGACCAGCCCGTGCTCCTAACCATTGAGCCAGGTCTCCAGCCCCATAAATTTAAGTGATACTTGATTATGGAATGATCACAGTGGAGGAAGGACTAGGTGTTTCCCATCTGAGGCTTAAAGACAGCAACCATGCAGGATCTCACTCGTTTGGTATTGCTCAAGCAGCACAACCGTCCCTGTCTCCCTTTACTTTGCTGGTCTTTAAAAAGTCCCCTTTACTAAAGTTATGGAAAGGAGAAAAGGGAAACATAAAAACCTAGTTGAACTCATCAATGTTTCCTGGTTTAAAAAAAGTCGATGAATTTAAACCATTGCAATTCGTGATCATTTATTGATTATATTCTAATAGGTATCAGTATTTAAAAGCTACCTGTCTTGCTGTGAGAGCCAACAGAAACAAAATTAGTTCTATTGAGCCAGACACAGTAGCGCATGCCTTTAAACCCAGCAATCGGAGGGAGGAAAGACCAGTCTCTGACTTTGACCAGCCTGGCCTACATAGTAAGTAGCAGGCAAGCCAGGATTGCACAGTGAAGACACTGTCTCCAAGGAAAAGAAAAATTAAAGATTCCATTAATCTACTTTATTATTGGAAGTAATGTCATTACTTAAGATTGCAGTATCAATTACAGAACCAGCCCTGGTGGTAAAGGCCTGTAATTCCAGGTATTCAGGAGCCTGAGACAGCAGGATTACAAATTCAAAGCCAGCTTGGACAGCTCAGTAAAAGCCTCACAAAATTAAAAAGTATAAAGAGAGCTGGTAGACTATTTTCTTAGTACATACACAACTTTAGGTTCAGTACTAACTATGCCAAAAAAGAAAAAAAAAAGGTACCAATTACAGAAAAATAAACACAACTTTAAAGTATTGCATATTAAGATATATATGTTTTTGATTCTAAAAGACACAGTTTGTAAATTACATAGAGTATTGTTCTGAAATTATTCATGCCAAAAGCAAGTTAATCTCCAAAATATATTTTGGATGGGGAAAGGAGCTGAATAAATGTATGCACTTTTGAAAAGAACGATAGAAATTTTCTTTCTAAAGTGTCCTGAGAGTATCTGAGAAATTTTGCAGCCCTTGTGGTTTCTGGATAGGCGAAAGGAAGCCATCTCAGAGTGTTTTCCAACTACCTGACTAACTCACTCTCCTCCTCTCCCCTTTTTGTCCTTTCTCCTCCATTTCAGCAAGCATTTAACGCCACGGCTGTCGTGAGGCACATGCGAAGGCTACAGCTCGGCAGCAGCCTGGACAGTTCAAATGCAAGTGTCTCAAGCAACCTCAGTTTGGCCAGCCAAAAAGATTGTGCGTATGTAGCAAACCCAGAATTCTTCAGCGGGCATTTGAGTTGAGTCCGGGTTGGGCAAGAGAGCTGAGCACCAACGGTTTACCGTGCAATGTTCTAACTCATTTGATGTTCGTGATTACCTTAGAACATTATTCAACATTAATACCCACCCTGTTTGAGAATCATTTCTGTTTGTAGATAAGAAATCTATGGCACAAGTACCACACAACCAAAGATAAGGCCTGAGCACTTCTTGGTCTCTCTCTTTTCTCTGATTTACCTCTTACTGTACAGTCACTCTCTGGGCTGGTGAGGGGCTAGGAGAGTCCTCAGGGCCTGGTTGCACTAGTTTCCAAAGTCTTGGTTTTGTTGTTTTTACAGGGATGATGAGTATTTGAAGTTATTTGTAATCACCAAACTGACTTTGCAACAAAAGCCACAGTGATGGTATTGCATTTGCCTTCATCTTTGCAAAAACTGTGATATTCTTGAAGGCACACTTACTCATTTAATTCTCTCCTACTCCATATATATATGGACCATAATATAACAACCACCCAGGGCCTTGCCAGTCAGTGTTCTGTTACTATGACGACACATTGGAGAGAATATATATCCACTAATCTCCTACTGGAGCAAACCGATGGTTCTCTACCTCAAAACCATTGCCTTGAAGGTTATCAACCCTCATCCCCCTAACCATTGGGCATCATGCTCCTTCCTATTTGGCTTAGAAAAAGGGTTCCCTTTTTTGCTGAGTAGCACACACCTATCATCTCAGCACTCTGAAGGTGAAGAATTCCAAGTTCAAGGCCAGCCTGAGCAACACAGTAAAACATCTCAAAAAAGCAAAGGCTTAGGTTGTAGCTCAGTGGTAGAGCATTTGCCTAGTATGAAACAAAGTTGAGACCCTGGGTTTGACACCCAGTATCCCCCCTCCCCAAAGGAGTCATCCTAATCTTGTTATTCATTCTTAAATTTTCTTATGACATCTTCATGAGCTTCTCTGACACAATTGCACACCTCTGGGTCACCTAGACTTGCCAGCATAGATACTTCCTACCATCCTTAAACAAAAGAAATGTCACAGCTGACTACTTGTTTCTTTAAAGTTTCATACACCAGTGTCAACAGCTGTGCTTATGTTAATACTTTGTTTTATGATTCTCTCCATGTCCAAGTGTATGGAGTGGCTAGGGATGTGTGTCCAACAGCTGCTGCATACTAAGTGGCTTCCAAGGCCTTGCCAGTCAGTGTTCTGTTGCTGTAATGACACATCGGAGAAGAACATGCTTCAGGAGGGAAGTGTTATTTGGCATACAATTTCAGTCCTTTCTGCCTGTGGTTACTCATGGCAGCCAGGAAAGAGGGAGACAGGACAGGACAGAGGGCTGGGAGAATGGTTTGTCCTTCAGTGACCTACTTCTTCCTGCTAGGTCCTACATCCCAACAGTCAATTCAACTTTGAGTTCATTAATGGATTAATCCCCTGATGAATATAGGGTGTTCATGATCCACTCCCCATACAACACTATTACAGAACCAAACTGTCTAACATAGGCCTTGGGGAAGATTTTGTAGGAGTCATGAACATTCTTATTTCAGAGTCCTGTGATACAATATGCTTCCTGGAATATAAATTTGGCCCTGGGGTACTGTTGGCAGAGTCTTCCTGTCCCGATCGCCTGCTGCCAAATAACCCACCACCTGTTCCAAAATAATTGACCGGAGACTTAAGATTATTTAAAAATGCTCGGCCAATAGCTCAGGCTTGTTACTATCTAACTTTTACATTTAAATTAATCCATATTTCTTATCTATGCTTTGCCACGTAGCTCATGGCTTGTTACCTCATTTTCTATATGTTCTGCTTCCTCAGCAGCTGACTGGCATCTCCCTGACTCTGCTCTTCTTCATCCCAGCATTCTCTCTGTGTTTGGCTGTCCTGCCTTTCTTTACTGTCTGATTACTAGCCTGTCAGCTAGTAATGAGAATAATACACATTCACATTGTACAGAAGGATTATTCCACAGTATTTCCCCTTTTGTCTAATTAAATAAAAGATTTTTTTAATATAGTAAAGCTGTATATAACAGAACAGTTATTAAGTGAAACTTATAATTACAATATCCAGTACATTTGTATTTGGTAAAATTAGAGAAACTACTTTATTATCTATCTTATCTTGGTGAGTTTAAAGTTTTCTATCATAACTAAGGAAAACTGTAACTATCTAGTCTTTAACTCCATCAGAGACCCCAAAAGGATGAAATGTTACCTAATGACAAGGACATCAGGCTTCCTGGACAATCACTGAAAGTTCCTCTGTATTGTTGTGGCATCCAGCTCTGGCCTACAGGCCTGGCATATCTGTGAAGCAGACAATTTTGAAGAATTGTCCTACCTTGTCTTAGCAAAGTTCTGCAGTTGCCTTCCTTGCATCCTGCTGGTCCAGTTTGGACAGTGACTGTCAGCAGTTGAAGCAAGGGCAGTTTCTTTGCCCACATAATTAGCTTTTTCCATAAAAAAAGAAAATTCCTTATGGAGTTTCTTTATTGTCCATTATCTTCCCTGAAATATATTGATGCTTCCAGACAGGTCTCACTGTCATGAAAAGCACTATGTCATATATTAAATGCCATATTCTGTAGGTCTTTGAAGTGTTTCAAGACCATATATCTATCTAAATATATTTGGTATGATCTTGAAAACATACCTAACATGACTATAAGTTTGACTATTATAGATGACTATTAATTTGTATTTCTTAATTATACATTACATTTTAAATGAGTTGCATAAACACACTAGCTTAAACAAGAATAGAAACATACATACAGTATAGTAGAAATAATTTTAAATTTGTATCAATAAATAAAAATCCATACTAATGTAAAATATCCTGAGATTAATAGCTGATTTTTGGAATAAAGTAGATGTTTTATCCTATCATTTCTATAGCCTATGCCCCTTTTAAAAGAGATCATTGAGTTTAACTCTTTTGTTTAGCTTTTTTTTATTATGACCAATAACAATTTGTAACTGAACCAACCCCCTTAGATGATAATAAACAACCACAACCCATCTTTTGGGAATGTGGGCACAGTTTTCTAGATGCCTTTCTGATAACTGGGGGCACTGAGTTTGGGGGAACGTGAGAAAATTTAGAATAATGGTTAGGTCTTGGCTGGAGTAGTCTGTGGGGCTGTATCTTCTCAGCCAGCAATCTTGAACCTCTTTTGAATGCTGTATTACTGGGAACGTCTGTTTTTATTGGTGTATGGTCCCCTTGCTCTGAAAATACATAAACTTTTAAAAGTAACATCCATATGTACATTAATACAAGCATAGACTATATTATACATGAGTCAGCCAAAGATGATTTTTTTTGTTATGTGTTTGAACAGATAAAATATACATCACGTGTCTTGAGGTTTTTTAGGTTTATTTCTTTATGTTTGTAGCCAGGATTTTCAGGGGGGTCTTTCTCAATCAAACCCTATAGCCTCTCATTTCCTATGGCAAAAAAGCATAATCTCTCTTTCTCTCTCTCTCTCCTCTCTCTCTCTCTCTCTCTCTCTCTCTCTCTCTCTCTCTCTCTCCCTTTCTTTCTCTCTCTCTCTCAGCAATAGATCTTTGAAGAAGGACACTTAAAAGAAATCCCACACTAGCTCAGAACTGAGTATAAGAGAGGGTTATTTATTTAGGGGTAGACTCACAGATCACAATCCTCTGCTGGAATGGGGAACAGCAACCGAATCCCACAGCCAGAAAAGAGGCCAGACACATGCTTTACATAGGCATAAATAGTATAAGAGGCCACACCCAAGTGGGCAGGTAACTTAAAGGCTACTGACAGTATGAATTCCTACATCAGATCTTTGACTTAAAATTTGAAGCTAAGACATTTTTAAAATATATAGGTTGGTTAAATCTAACAGTTTCCATAATTCAAGGTCTCTTGGCAGCCAAAAATTTTAAAGACAACACGATAACATACAGAATCCAGACTCTGTGTATTTTCCATCTTTATGTGACTTGTTATATTTCTTATTACTCTATTTCTTTTTAAAGGATTTTACTATTTTATTCTAAAACTATTTTATATACTCTTTCTCTTTTCTCTCCCAAACTTACGTATATTTTTAAATATACTGTAACCCATTTAGAGTTTTTTGCCATCTTAATCTGTCCTTACTGTGTATCTCTAAACTTTTCTGTCTGCATGAGCAAATTCCAAATCTGTCATGCAGTGAACTGGTGCTTGCGGCTCAAGTCTAAAAGCAGCAACTGAGAAATGCCTCTCTGTACTGCAGCCAGTGTGAGACATTGCAGAAACCTGCCTTGCCACTTAACTCGTGGTGGTTGGCAGCCAGTTTCATCTAGTGGGCAGATGTGTCTCTGTACTATTGTTGGCATGAGAGACTAGGGAACCCAGTGTGTCTTCCTTTCTGTGTGATTAGATCCTTTTTAGAACTTTCTCAGGTCTTATGTGGATCCATGCCAGACAGTGGGTGCCATATCTAGACAATTTTCCTGTCTCACAGCTGCTCTCAAATAAACACACTGAGGCTTATATTGGTTATAAATGCCCAGTCAATAGCTCAGGTTTATTAATACCTAACTCTTACATTTAAATTAATCCATATTTCTTATCATGCTTTACCACATGGCTCATGGCTTGTTACCTCATTTTCTACATGCCCTGCTTCTTCGGCAGCTGGTTGGTGTCTCCCTGACTCCAACCCTCTTTATCCCAGCATTCTCTCTGTGTTTGACTGTCCTGCCTGTACTTCCGGTCTGGTTACCAGCCTGTCAGCTTTTTATTTACCAATGAGAATAATACGTATTTACAGTGTTCAAAAGTATTATTCCACAGCAGGGTACATACCCTTTTTCATTCTAAAAATGCCTACTTCATGGAGCTGTTGTAAGAAATGGTCTGTTCTTCTGAGCTGGTAAAATTCTTCGTCATGCACTGATGATCCCCAGAACCATGTAACGCAGCCAGGTATGGCAGCATGTGCTCCCAATCCCAGTATAGGGAGCTGGAGACAGGCAAATCTAGGGTTTGCTGGCCAGCCTGCCTAACCAACTCAGCCAACTGCCTCAGAAACAAACAGGAAAACAAGATGAAGAGTGGCTAAACATATCTATCTGAGGTTGTCCTCTGACATCCACACACAGGTACAGATGTGCTGTCTGTACACACACAAACATAACACAAGTATACACAAATCAAAATAGTGAAAAAAATTAAAGAAATGAACATTCTAGTAAATGATGGTGTGTAATCCACACCCATCCTGGTGCCTAGTATAGAAAGTAGTGTACTATCCTGGTGTGCAACACACAGTATATAGAAAGTATTCAATAAATGAGGCCTCAGATATCATGTGTCACGATGGAATACTATATCATTTTTAAATACAAAGCAGTAATTATAAAGAAAAAAGAACCTAAAAGTTGGCCCAGAGGATAAAGCAAATTGAACACATGGCAGAGATTTTCCTTCAGGCTGATGAAAAGCGCAGGATCTCGCAGTTTAGCTCGGGAGTAGAGGGTAGCATACCTAGCAATCGCAGACAAGTTTCATCCTTCTAGCCCAGCACTTTCGTCCCTTTTTGTGGGAAGGGGAATGTGGATTCACTTCTAAGCATCTGTGTCTGTTGTCCCTGGCAGGTCTGGCACCTTCCACGCTCTGTAGTTTCCTTTCTTCTTCGTCGGGGGTCACAGGAGTCGGAGCTGAGAGGAGACCCAGGCCCACCACTGTGACAACAGGGCACACTGGAAGCAAGTGACCCGGCTCTGGAGGTGGGACCCAGGGGGCGGAGCCGGGGAAGGGGAAGCCCCAGACCGGAGCAGCTCCAGCATCGGAGACCCCACCCACCCTGCATGGTGCGCCTGCATAGGACTGGAAGGCAGAAGTTTTTTATGGCCATATTTTATACTGCAATTCTGATGTGTCCATTTCTCACAAACTGTACTGACTCAAGGGGAGCTGACTTCACAGGATCTGGTGCTGTATATACGAATCTTGCAAAGCGCTAACTGAATGGACCTTCTTGCTCCCCTCCCCCAACTCCACCACTTCCGCTCTCTCAGTGTAGGCAGCCATCTAGGATGTATTTTTTCATGAAAAAAAAAAGGTTTCAACTGGATTATTTAAATATTGGTAAATGTTGTACATTAGGATTTTTTTCGGGGGTGGGGGGTGTAGTGCTGGGGATTGAACCCAGGGCCTTGTGCATGATTGGCAGGCTCTCTACCACTGCACTGGATCCCTAACTGCATTAGGATTTTTCTTTTCTTTTTGAGACATGTCTTTTTGATCTCTGTCAGTTACGTGACCTCTCTCATTCTCTCTTTAATAGTGGTTTTATGTTACCTTTAAGAGGTTTTTTTTTTTTTTTTGCCTCCAAGAGGAGTTAAAAGGTATTTTTTAAAATTCTAAGAGGATCGAGAATCTATCTCCAAGGCTGAGTGCACTTTACTTTGTTCCCTTGCCCTGTGTCTCTTCCTCAGGAGGTCACCCAGCACCTGGGCTGGGCTGGCTTCTCTCCAGGTAGCTTTTGCCAGGGAAACTGCAGAAAACCTTATGAGCAGCTTCCCCTGAGAACCCCTCAACAACCACAGAAGAAATAAGCTTGTTTCCTCTGCCCTAAACTCCAGGCTCCATATTACAGGTGAACTGCCCTCCCATAACAGGATCCCCACAGGGCCAAGAAGTCTCCCTTACAGGCGGGACTAACAGACATCTTATTTTTAAAACGAACCACACAAAACCCTCATTTCTCATGGGGGATAATGGATAAAACTCTGTTCTCAGCTATGCACTTTTAAAATGAATCTCTCTATATTTGTTTTAATTTTCAAATTAATTTCTAATCCTGCCCTTCAAATGGCCTATAGCACACACTTTTCCCCTCCACGTTTTTACCCTATTCTCTCATGAACATTTACCCAAGAGAGGGGATAGAAAAGGCCTTGAAGAAGAAACCTTTTTGTCCGGTGGTAAGGGAAGACACCAAGTGAGCAGAATACTGTCCACCTCAGAGCAAGGTCCAGCTGGTGCAAAAGCCTTCCCTTACATCAGACGAGTCTAAAATGAAATGTAATGGGGGCGGTCAGGCCATTGTGTGCCCTGGTTTGCCAGGGACTGAAGGATTTCCTAGGATATGGAACTTGAAGGCTAAAATTAGGAATGTCCCAAAAACCAGTCCGTGTCACTGACCTGCACAGCGGCTAGATATACGAGACGAGAAGAGTAGGCACGGAGTGTAGTCCAGGGCAAATGTTCTCCCAGGAGGTTCCCAGAGACCCAGGCAGCTGGCTCAAATGCCAGCTCTGCCAGCGTTCCCCTTCCATTCTCATGTCTGTCGAAAGCCTGAGCCTCACCTACAGTCAGTGGAAGCCTAGCAATATGGGCTGTGATAGGTGTCCCTGATGGTCCAGGGACAGGCCTGAGGTTGTTGTCCTCATACCCCTCTCATGTGCTTGTCAGCTAAGAAAGTCCTGATGGACAAGTAAGTCATGCCTGCCACTCCTACACGTTTGCCCCTAGTCCTCCCCACCCCAGTACATATGCTGTGCAAGTGTGTGCATGCGCGCACGCGCACACACACACACACAAACATACACACATACAAACATATACATATACCAAACATATACATATACAAACATACACACACACACACATCACTAGGGAAGAAGCTCCGGTCCCCCAAAGATATATAAGAGCAGTTTCAGTCAGACATCTGGTCTACCTGTTCTCACTTGTCTCATAAGCTCCCAAATGCTTAGTGAGACTCCTGCCGCACAAACCCAAAGAGTAGCAGTTGAAGCTGTCATCTCAAAGTCTATAAACCTTCTGGGAAGAGTTTCTAAAATGACAACAGACCCAGTTGGAAAGCAAATGCCACTGAGACTGGAGACTTACCCACCTACTCCGCCCTTCAGAAAGCTAGTGATATGAATATTACAAAGAGTATTTAAGAAAACCTAGACGTGACTCAAAAGAAGTTTATAGGATGTTTCCTGTCAACAAGTATCATGGAAATATTCAATTTTATGTAATATAAGAAAAAAATACAGCTGTGCTTGGTGGGCTATCATTATAACACTTGGGAGGCTAAGGTAGAAGGATCTCAGTTTTTGTGCATTCCGAGCTAATTAGTAAATCCTTATCTCAAAAGGGAAGAAGGGAGGAAGGGATGGAGGAAGGATGGAAGTAGTTTAGGTGATTGCTGTAGTAGGGAATTTTACCCGAGTTTGACACCTTTCGTGTGTTAGCCCTTTATCCTGTATGGTACACATAACTATTTATGTCTACAAAGTAACATTATTAGTGGTGAAAGTATCTCATAGAGCTGATATATGGGTACATGGACTACATATAAATATATATGAACTACAAATAAATACAGAGCAGTTGAAGAGTAAGCCCTGGTGCAGGTGTCTACCTTGCAATCAACTATGCTTGATTCAACCAGGACACATTGGGTCTCCATGAACTGGTGTTAAGAAGATGATTGATATTGCCAGCTCAGTAGTAGATAAGGTTGAACTTGTCTTCAAGAAGCACCTACAGCATGTCACTCACTTGGGTTATTTCCTATTGTCTTAAGAAAGGTGAAAATAAGTACCAGCCAAGCCTTCTATTCTGAGAAAGTCAGCATGGGAAAGACGAAGTTTCACTTCCAGTTGCTATTGTTAAATAATAATACAGGAGACCGCAGAATGGACTTAGTCTTAAGACCTGGAAAATGGAATGGCAAAGTCTTGGCTCCCCCACTTTTGTTAGATTCCACTGACATAGGCTGAGAATTTCATGGATGTACCAGGATGCTTAGCAGCTGCAGTGCTTAGCTGAACACACAGGCCCCTCTCAGACTGCTTTCCTAATATCAGGCTCTTACCGACGCCCCCACTAGAGCCTTTTCACATTTTCTGAGCAAGTGGATATTTATTTCTTCACTTGGTTATGAAATTTTGAAATATTTCCAGAATATTTCCCTCTGCTTCCTGCCTGTCCCTTCCTCATCCCCTGACCTTCACCCATACTTGAGGCAGAAAGGGCAGCTAACATTCATCTAAAACCAGCAATGAGTGAAAGGGGAGTCCTCTTCGGCTCCAACAAGGCCAATAGCTTGTCATTCCTAATCAAGGGATCTGTACAGTTTGGAGCTTCGGTTGTAGAGGTTAGGAAGGGACAGAGGCAGTTGGAGGCTGGAGGGACATGGCCTGCCACAAACCCTTGAGGAAATAGAGGCTTCCCAGTCATGACTGAGGCAGCAACCTCGGTGCCACAGGCCTTTGTAACAAGCCCTGGCTGCTTTTTACCCCTTTCTACTGCCTCTAACCCCAAGGGGACTCTGACTCCAGAAGATCAACTGCTATTCCCATCTCTGTGTGAAAGAAAAGGACTCAGGAGAAGGCATTGAAACAGATCAAAATGTCTGGATTCCTGCCCTTGACCTTGATGCTGGGTCTCTTCTAAAATGCCACCCTGATTCTCCAGCCATACCACTTCAACTGTGCCCGATGTCATCTAAGATGTCTCCTTAAGAAGACAGCCACCTCCATTTGTACGACAAGTTGTGGTTTTGAGAAACTCGAAATCTTCAGAAATCTCTGAGTGTGGTATTTGGGGAACACAGCAGTTGACCTAGTGAATCACAGACTCTGTTTACTATTTATGCTTCCTCCCCCCTCCCCAGCACCTCAGTGCCCCGCATGAGCTAGAGAGTTTGTAGATGGCAAATGCCTTTGCACCACAGGCCAAGAACACTGTGGACACTGAAGAAGGAACCAGTTGGTCTCCTCTTAAGAGAACTGACCTCCCATGGGATGCAAAACCTGGTACAGTCTGCTTTATGAGCTTGTTTAAACAGTAGGGGAAGCCCACCCAGTAGAAATGACTGGGGATTTTAGAGCTCTGGGTATCATGACCCTTTGACCTGCTCAGAATTATGACCAGAACTGACTTTTCACACTGGGGAAACCATATTGGTGCCATTATTCCAGGCTGCAGGCAGGAAACCTAAGGCCAGCAGTGCCCCTGCCTTGCAAGATTTGTACAAGCATTGTGCTGGGTTTTCTTAGGCCATGAGGAAGGACGGTGAGAGCCAGGGAAGGAAAGCTCCTTCCTTTTTTCACAACCAAATGACAGGTTTTCCAGGTTGGCACACACCCCCAGCAAGTGAGATACAAGCCCCGCTTGCACGTCCTACAGAACCAACACTAGGTCCCCATCCCTTCTCACATTCCGACAGTTTGCCTTTTCCTAAAACACATTCCAGACCAAACACTGTTCAGTTTGTTTCCGAAATTAAAAACCAATGTATATATGTGTATGTAGTCCACTGCTCTTTAAGGAGTTATCTCGTCCTAGGTTGGGGCTGCAAGCAGAAAAGGTATTCCAATCCTTTGATTTCCAGAATTGAGAGTTTTGAGAGGTGTTTTTTTGTTTGTTTGTTTTCTAAGCCAAGTTGGGGAAGAGAAATTTTGAAAGGCAAACTTATTTCCTGCTACCTCTACAGAAATTTGTGTGCAGGTGAGTTAGCTTGAAAACTTCAACCCTGGGTAGCAAGCGGGTCTAAGGAAGAAAGAAAGAGGAAAAGCCACACCCCCTCTGCCAGGTCCCTTCTTGGTGGTCTCAGTGCATCAAGGTCTGCTCCTGCTCCAGTGTGTGCACAGGAGCCCAGCCCCGCTGTGAAGTTGACCCTGCATGCTGGCCATGGCCAGGCCTGCCTTCCGCCAGCAGCCAAAGTCTTCACAATCAGCAGGGAAGACTTAGCCCTGTGTAGACTTCCCTGTAAGCCCAGTGGGAGCAGCTCAGCTTGTGGCTTTAGGGGCTCCACTTTTGCAAACCCAAAGGCTGTGCATTTGGAAGCCAAACATTCAGTTCAGCATGTGGCTCCCGAGTCTGGTTTCGTGGACAAACTGTGGAATGGCTTCTCTGTGTCTGTTTTTCTCTAAGCCAAAGGGACAAACAATTGCATTGACCCCTTGTACTAAAGCCGCTTCTGCATTCTCCATACCTGTTTTTAACCTTCTCTGTCTCGGGGGAATTTGTTATATAATTATCATGTCCTTTGATGATTTATCAAACTATATTACTTACAGGTGATTTTATTTTTCTTATGGATGGGAAAAATAGAAAACAAGAGACATGTTCGAGACTTTAATCAAAGACATTACTCAAAAGTCCCAAATACTAGTTAACTTGCCTCTCAATAGGAAAAATCTTCATTTGAGCAGACAAGGGTTCTGAGGCCCTCCTGGATAACCCTGTACTCTGGAAGACAAAGCCCTGAGGGCAGAGCTGGAAGTTGGGTTACAAAAGAGATAAAGGAGGGACTAGAACATCAGCTCAGATGTTTGTCCCACACCACAGAAGCTGTGATTCTCCCTGCAAGGCACTTGGCCATTTCTGGGCCACATAAGACACTGTCCAGTATGACATCAGCGTCTTGCGTTTGAAAGACTGCATGTTTCAGAGAGCATTTATCTTAGTCCACATTCAGATGAGAAGATACCAAAGGTGCATTCTTTCCAGAACATCCATTGGAACAATTTCTAAATTGGCTTCTGTGGCTATCTATGATGTGATTGGCCTTCATCCAGCTCTCTCCCAACAGTGGGCATGTCTTCCCAACAGCTTCCACCGTCAAACCCAGGATCAACCCAACTCACTATTACCAGGCTTGCAATTGGTTTGATTTTTTTCATACATGCTTGTCCAAAAAAATTTGGGGGGAAAAAAAAGCAAAAGAAGGGAAACTGCATTTATCCCATGCATGTAATAAACTCTGCAAGAAGTTTAACCCCCATAGGTTTGCGGCACTGCAAAATTGTTCATGGGTCTATGTAGCAAATGATTCTCTGCCTTGACAATCATGTATACATATCGATTTCTATCATAATGATACTGAGATTGATGACTTCTTGTTTTCCTCCAATAAAGAGAATTAATCACCTTTGGATGTAGGTGGTCTGCTTCCTGTGTCATGAATTATTATTGCATTATTATTATTGCATTTCAACATTTCCTTTTCCATTTTTCTCTGATTTGAGGGTGAGTTATTTACTTGTTGGTTGTCAGTGGTGTGGATGGAACTGAAGTCGTGCACACATTAAGCAAACCTCTGTACTGCCGAGCTTTAAGTTTAGACTTAAGGGAAAGAGCCTGAGTTGAGAGTCCGAAAGCTCGCGAGATCACAGAGATGTTTCCCATCACTTGCCCAACAAGCAATTGGAAGGAAGTAGCCATGAGGTGGAGGGGTTTGTTGCCAGGTTCAATACTATCTAGACAAGAAAGCTCTGCCCCCCTCGCCCCTTTTCTGCTGTGGAAGCTGGCTGGAGGGGTGCCCAGGAACTCAGGTCATATCGATTAACTATTCATAAAATGTTTGACAGAAAAGTCAACGATGATTTCCAGGAAGTCCTTCTGAGCAGAGGTAACTTGGCAGTGCCAGGTTTGATCCATCTGTCCACATCCTTCTACATCCCCAGCCTGGCTTGTCATTATCAATGCCCAAAGGAAGATTCTTGTTTCAACAGAAGGCTGGCTGATGGCTGTTTTATTGGGATGGGAGTGTCTTTGTTTTTTTGTTTTGTTTTGTTTTTTGTTTTTGAAAAGTGTTTTAAGAGAAAAATTATTTCATAGCCCATTGGATATACTTTGGCAGTCAGATCTGACATCGGATAAGTCTTGTAATCCAGTGGTTTTCAACCTTTGGGTCGCAACCCTTTCACAGGGATCATTATGATCCATGACAATTGCAGTTATGAATTAGCAATAAAAATAATTTTGTGTTTGGGGGTCACCACAACATGAGGAACTGTGTTAAAGTTGCAGCATTAGGAATGTTGAGAACCACTGCTCTAATCCAAATAGTAAATGGTTTTGTAGAGCTGGAAAAAATAAATTGAGCATGTGTTATAAAATTATAGAATTTTGGTACTAGAAAGATGACTCAGAGGTTAAGAGCACCTTGATACTCTTGCAGAGGACACAGTTTGGTTCTTAGCACCCACACAGTAGTACAAGACCCTCTATTACTCTAGTTGAGGGTATCTGGCAGCCTTGTCTGGCTTCTGAGAGCACCAGTATAAGGACATTCATGCAGCAAAAACACACAGTACAAGGACGTACATGCAGGCAAAACACCATACACATAAAATATTTAATAAAAAGAAATGCGGAATTAAAATTGCCCTACACAGCTAGGACCACATGACGATATCATGGGCCTTAGTGAATCAAAAGCTCTGAGTCAAGAAGACATAGAGCGCGTGCTACTGTGTGGCCCTGGTAAGTTTGTTCTCACTTCCTTTATCCCTGATGAAGAGCTGTATAAATGCAAAGGAACCTTTGTGAGTGAATAGGTGATGATACAGAAAACTTTATGGGACAAAAAAAAAAATTTAGGCATACTATAGTTTTTGTTACTGCTGTTGTTTTGGTTTGTTTGTTTGTTTGTTTGTTGTTTGAGACAGGGTCTCACTATATAGCTCTGGTTGGCCTGGAATTCTCTCTGCAGACCAGGCTGGCCTCAAACTCAGAGATGCACCTACCTCTGCCTCCTGAGTGCTGGAATTAAAGGTGTGAAGAGTATACTATTTTTGAAGGACTAATATCATACTTATTTATTATTTATTCGTGTGCTGCCCACGCACTCATGTGCATGTGCCATGCCACACCATGTGTGGAAGTCACAGGGCATCTTGCAGCAGTTCCTTCATTTCATGGGGCATGGGGGATCAAACTCAAGTCACCGAGCTGGGTGTATGCACTTTTACCCACTGAGTCATCTCGCCAGTCCAAGGAGCTTCAAAGATAGAACTCATGAACCAACCATCACTGAAGTCTAGTGCAGTGGATGTATAGGAATATGCAACTAACCACCATGAAGGCCAGTGTGTCCTAAGCCTTTGAAGCTGAAATATTCAAACTCCAGCCTGTGTCACTTTAGCCATGTTGAGGAGCAATCCAACACCTCTCTTCTCCAGAGCCAAGCTCCCCGTGATGCCAAAGAGGTTCAGCACATACAATAGTCCACATTAAAGTCCCTGGTTTAATTTTATTTTTTCCTTCAGGTGGTTGTCAGGCCTGTGGATTCTTATATGAATAAAAATCTATTTAAGAGCTGACTTTAAAAACAAACACAAGAAATGAACAAAAAACTCCTGCAGAGTTGGCAAGAAGTGGGTACAAATGGTGAGCTCCCAAAGCCTCCTGGATTCTCTGCTCCCAAGGGGGAGCATGGCTATAGCAAATACTCTGCTTCATGGACACTGATTGTTAAATCAATGCCCTTAATCACCTTTCGGGTTGAACCATTTTCCTGTGTGGTTGTGGTCTTCACGTATAAATAGAATATACTTGGTCTACCCAGAGATCTCCAATAGGGTCTAGCAAGAATGTATCACACCTCATCTTCTTACATATTTCAACACAAAACAAAGCTCATATCTCAAGAGGAGTAAGAGCTAGTTTGCCCCAGACCAAACATATATGAGTGACTATGGCCAGGAACACAGATTTAGGTCACCCCAAATACCATGTTCCAATGTGGTAACAGTTTCCTGAAGCTATTATAGTAACAGAACAGAGTTACAAATCTGAGCCCTGTAGAAATACATTGGTGGACTAATTGTCACCACCAAACCTTCATCCAGTAACTGATGGAAGCAGATGCAGAGATTCACAGCTAAGCACTGGGCCGAGCTCCCAGACTCCAGCCGAAGAGAGGAAGGAGGGATTATATGAGCAAAGGGGTCAAGATCATGATGGGAAACTCAGAGAGACAGCTGACCCAAGCTAGTGGGAGCTCACTAACTCTGGACTGATAGTTGGGGAACCTACATAGGACTGAACTAGGCCTTCTAAATGTGGATGATAGTTCTGTGGCTTGGGGATTCTTGGGGTCACTGGCAGTGGGACTAGGATTTATCCCCACTGCATAAACTGGTGTTTTGGAGCTCCTTCCCTGAGGAGAGATACCTTGCTCAACTATGATATGGTTGGCAGGGGGGTTGGTTCTGCCTCAACTTTGTAGACTCCCCATGGGAGGCCTCACCCTTTCTGAGGAGTGAATGGGGGTTGGGTGGGGAATGGAGAAGGAGACAGAGGAAGGGCGGGAGGAGGAACTGTAGTTGGTATGTTAAATAAACTTTTAAATATAAAACTTAAAAATATACATTGGTGGAGACATCAGGCCAGTGGGTCACAGCAAAGTGAGAAACACATTATATACATGAGATGCTATACTAGTGACATTCCTAGCCTTTGGGTTGACAGAAGCTAGGAGTTGCTTATGCATTCCAGTAGATACAATGAAAGTCAAACATAGACGATGGGCAGTAACATCTATTAAAAGGGGTAAAGGTTACCCACAATAATTGGTGATGGACCTGTAACATATTTTTGTGTTGAAATATGTAAGAGGATGAGGCTTGACACATTTTTGCTAGATCCTGTTGGCGATCTCTGGGCAGACCAATGTATATTCATACATTCCAACTCTTCATAATCACAGACGATCAGCCAATGAAACTTGAGAATTTCTAACACAGATTCACATTTTTTTTTACCCTGAGAACTTCAGTTCACACACACACACTTGTAAAACTTGTGGGAGCACCAAGAATATATGTTGCCTTGTATTACAGAAAAGACAGGCACACGCACGTGCGCACAGACACACACACAGAGAGAAAGAGGGGGGGAGGGAGGGAGAGAGAAAGAGAGAGAGAGAAGAAAGAAGAAGAAGGAGGAGGAGGAAGAAGAGGAGGAGGAGGAGGAGGAGGAGGAAGAAAGAAGAAGAAGAAGAAGAAGAAGAAGAAGAAGAAGAAGAAGAAGAAGAAGAAGAAGAAGAAGAAGAAGAAGAAGAAGAAGAAGAGAAGATATTAATGAATCGTGTAATATATTCCAACCAACGGAACTAATGGAGACTGGATCCCAGTCTTTCCAGTGCACGCATCTTGACAAGACAAGGTATTGGCTTGAGTGAGCTCAGCAGACCTTGATGCATTAGGTGAGCTGTGGGCCAAGATTCCCACCGCTGGAAAAAGCTCAGAATCTAGCCAGGTTCCAGGGAGGGCTTGGGGTTGGAATCACCTAGCCTCTTTTGTTCAAGATGTGAGCGTTGAAGTGCTCACTAGCCTTCCCAAGGCTCTCACGGAGGAGCTGGTACACAGAAAAACACTTTACAGCTCTCATTTGCCATCACACTGTTCAAAAATAGCCAGGCTGCCTTCCCTCACTTCACTGACACAAAGCCCAAGGAAACTAGCCTTTCACTCAGGTCTCTCTGCAGGAGGATGTAGGGGCACTCAGAACCCACAATCCTCCAGTGAGGTGACCTATTTCTTCTCTAAGGCCCCCTCAGTGCTTTGTAAACAAATCCTGTCCCGAGCTTTCATACACTTGCACATGTGTGCATTCTACACTTTTGAGCACCTACTGTATTTGCTGGACTCCTGTTGTCAGCACCATCCTCCAAGCAGAAAACCGCCATCTTTATAAAGTCAGCATTGTGTGCTTAGATAAGGTCATCACAGCTGGGTTTGTTGACTGCCAGCATTCCCTACTGTAAAGAGGCCATGGAGATAGTCATTGGACCCTCTCTTGACTAGCCAGCTGCTCCTCATAGCCAGCTGTATGCACTTTTACCCTAATTGTGTGTGGCTTTGCCGTCTTGGGGAGGGGCCAGCCTCTCCTGAGAGGAACTGCCTGGATCATGAGCTCATCTAAATGCAGTTGCATGGGCAACTGGGACTCCTTCCAGAGAAACTTCATGGACCAGAAAAGAAAGGCATCTTTAATTCACAGGTAGTTCCTGTTTGCCCCCCACTTCTTTGTTTCTTCCTTCTGCCTCGTAGCCTGCTGCCTCTCTTTCTTTCCTTCTTTTTTACCTTTTCTCTTCTTTTCTTCCTTCCTTCCTTCCTTTCTTTCTTTTTCTTTATCTTTCTTTCCTCCTTTCCTCTTTCTTTCTTTCTTTCTTTCTTTCTTCTTTCTTTCTCCTTCCTTCCTAACTTCCCGTCTTCCCTCCTTACTAGGATTTATTTATCTGTCTTTTGTACGTTCATTTGCACCATAAATATGCAGTGCCCATAGAGTCCAGAAGATGGTATCAGTCCCCCAAGAAGTAGAGTTACCTGTGGTTGGAAGCTGCCGTGAGGGTGCTGGAAACTGATTGGGCCCTCTACAGGAGCACTAAGTGTGCTAGTGTGCTAGTGTGCTAGCCATTGAGCAGTTTCTCCAGCCCCTATTTTTTTTAAAGAAGATGTTTTCATGCGTGCGTGCGTGTGTGTGTGTGTGTGTGAGAGAGAGAGAGACAGAGACAGAGACAGAGACAGAGAGACAGAGGGAGGGAGGGAGGGAGGGAGGGAGGGAGGAAGAGAGAGAGGGGGAGGGAGGGAAGGAGGGAGAGAGA
This sequence comes from Chionomys nivalis, assembly GCF_950005125.1. Lineage (NCBI taxonomy): Eukaryota > Metazoa > Chordata > Mammalia > Rodentia > Cricetidae > Chionomys > Chionomys nivalis. Next base: position 20,994,428 of record NC_080098.1, on the reverse strand, counting down.
GAGGGAAGGACGGAGGGAGGGACAGAGGGAGGGAGGAAGGGGGAGAGAGAGATCCTCTCTCTGAGTTGGAGTTACAGGTAGTTGTGAGAAGTGGGTGCCTAATCCCTTAAGCTGTGAGTGCTGAGAACCATACTCGGTTCTCTCCAAGAACAGTACATGCTCTTAATCTCTGAGCCATCTCTCTCCTCTCCCCCATAATCTTCCTTTTGCTTCAGCATTTCTTCTTTCTTCTTCTTCTTTCTTCTTCTTCTTCTTCTTCTTCTTCTTCTTCTTCTTCTTCTTCTTCTTCTTCTTCTTCTTCTTCTTCTTCCTCCTCCTCCTCCTCCTCCTCCTCCTCCTCCTCCTTCTTTCTTCTTCTTCTTCTTCTTCTCTTTGAAATGCTGGGGTTTGACTCTAGAACTTCACATCACACGTGCTAAGCAAGACCTCTACAACAGCTATATCACCTGGTTTCCTGTTTTTTGTTTTAAGATGGGAACTCACTAAGTTACCCAGGCTGTCCTTGAACTCACTCTGTAACCATGACTGAACCTGACATTGCCATCCTCCTGCCTCAGCCTCCCAAGTAGCCAGGGTAACAACTGCCCACTGCAAGTCCAGCACTGTATTTGTTCTCTTGCCCATGTGTATCTAACCCTCTGTCCCTTGCTGGGCAGGCTCTTTGTTCAGCACACAGAGAGTTGAGTCAAGCACACTTGAGATTCTGAGTTGCTGGCCCAATCTGGCACTAATCATGCCGAAGAGCCCAGCAGCTACCTGTCTAATGTGGACCACTGTTCCCCTACATAGCCATGAAAGACAGCTAAGGTTTGTGGGTACCTGGCTCAAGGTATTTATCACCTTGGCAATGCTACTGAGAGCAGCTATGATCTTCTCACTCGCTATCGTCTGGGATCCAGCTGAAAAGATGGTGGGTTAGCAGCTGGAGTGAGGCTGGAAGGCGCGTGTATCCAATATGCCCCGGATAGTGATGTTGCTGCTGCTCCCTGGACAAGACAAAGCATATTCCAGGGAGCCTCTTCTGATGGATCTCATACCTGAGCACAGACTTGGTGTTCTCTGTACATCTCTCCACCTTTCCAGGTGAGGCTGCTCTCATGCACAGCCATTGCCTATATGCAGGTGCTGCTTCAAGTACTGAAGATGTAGCAACGAACAATGTACACGTGCACATGCATGCACATACATACATGCACACACATGTACACACATGGGCACGGACACCGATACACATGGACACACACACATATACACACAGGCACAGATACACAGGGACACAGACAAATATACACACAGACACAGATACACACAGACACACATAAACACACACAAGGAAAGACACACTCATGTTCATGCTCACACGTGCACAGAGACACACACTCATGCTGTCACATATGAGTGTACACACCTGCCACACAGGACTATACACACACAAGCACACACCTCTTCCTTGAGTTTTCAGTATGCCCTTCCCTGTTGTATTTCAGTACTTTCAGTCCTTCAGTATTTGTCAGAATGTTTGGCACCGTTAGAAAAGCTAGATTTTCAAGCCTACCATTCAATACAAAGATTTCAGATTGGGGAACCATCAAGTAAACATCCTGGACTCCAGAGAGAAGGCTGTATGAAGCAGCTTTTCCAGCATTGGTGATTCCATAAATCTTCCATGTTGCATCCCACACAGAAGCCTAAATCAGTGTGCACTGGAGATTTCTGTTTAAATACTGTCTGGGATCACTGAGTGGCCAGACATTATCTAGTCCTGTCTCATCAGTAGCCAAGAGCACCATATTTCTCACGGCGCCCTCCTCCAGCTCAGCCACTGAGAGAGGGTCTCGGAGCCCAAGGGATTCCATAGTTCTGGTCCTTGGTGTGCTACTAGCCAGCCACGTGATCTTGGATGATTCATTCCAGCCTTTGCTTTGTTTCCCATTTATACCTGATGCACTGGACAGGGAAACCTCTGGGGCATCTTTCAGTTCTTTAAAACTCTCCCGCTGTCACACAGAGCTCAAGCGTTTCAGTAAAATGCCGTAGGGTTCCAGTGCCCCTCGTGGATGCTGCCTTTGCCTGGGAAAAAAAGGGAGGGGTGTTGCCAAGTCAGGTGTAAATGGTTCAAATCCCGGGTAATATGGAAAATGTTGACAGTTGAACCTGCAAATTTCAGGGTGTTTTGTTTTTTCCCCCTCCAAATCTGGATCCCAGCCCAGAGCAGGGAAGCCCGGGAGGTAAAATGGTTTGAGCCCTTGTGAAGTGCACATTTCCTGCTGATTTTCTCCAAGTCTGTGTTAAATTAACAAGCTCAAATGGGAACATTAACAAAGATGACTCAGGCTCAGAGAATGTTGGGAGCACGACACCGGTTTTAAATAACAGCAGAAACAGGGCTTTTCTTGTCTGTTTGTTCACAAAAGGCAGCAAGAGATCATTAATCTAGTTCACTGGTCTCTAAACAGTTGTTTTTTAGTGCGTATGAGTGTTTTTCCCACATGTATGTGTGTGCACCACATGTGTGCCTGGTACCCACAGAGGTCAAAAGACTGCACTGGATCCCATAGAACTGTAGACACTGAAGGTTATGAGCCACCATGTGGATGCTGGGAACCGAACCTGGCTCCTTGTTGTCTAAATAGTTTTGATCATGTATCTTGATGATAAATATTTTGAGCATGCTCCAAATATATGGATATTCATATATTTGATTATTATAGATGTATACTACTGTTCTGATTAGCAGATGAAAGATGCACAAAGAGAATTAAAATGACAAGACCAAGAAAATATTAAATTTTCTAGAGATAAAACTTGATTAAGCTTTTATCTCTGTGCAAGCTGGAAGGTTCTATTTTTTGTTCTTTTAATCTGTTTTTAAAGTTTGTTATAAATCAACTTGAAATTACGATTCCAAGTCTGATTTATCTAAATTCTTTGTTTTAACTGAAGAAGCTATGGTGTAAAAATATATAGACCTAAATGGAAGGAGTGTACTGTTGGGACGGCTTATAATTAGTTGTAATCCAGTGCAATTTGAACATTTAAAAAGCTGAAAGCAGAAAATGCTGTGGTGGTTTGAATGAGAATGGCCCTCATAGGCTCAAACATTTGAATACTCGGTCCCCAGTCCGTAGAACTGTTTGGGAAGAATTAGGAGGTGTGTCTTTGTTGCAGGAGGTGTGTCATCAGGGTAGGCTCTGAGACTTTAAAAGATTTATGCCATTCCCAGTGTACTCTCTCCTCATGGTTTGAGATGCGATCTCTCAGCTGTTTCTCTGCCCTGCCTTCACTCCTCCATTCTGGACGCTAACCTCAGGAATTGTAAACCCAGCTGAACACTTTATCAGTTCCCTTGGTTGTGATGTTTTATCATAGTGATAGAAAAGTAACCAAGACAACTACCATCATCCTTTTCTGTCCTTCCTACCAAGGGTGTCTCTTATGCTGTTAAGCATATGTAATCTAATCAACATACAAAGAGTCCCTCCTAAAGACACTGTTCTCTAAATGGCTGAGTGTTAAGCCTAATGTTTCTATAAAGTCTAAGTAAAGACAAAAAAAATTAAATTCTCAGTATAATAGAAACTGTCACATATAGACTAAGAGCTTTCTCTTGGCTAACTCACTCCAAAGAGGCTGGAATTTCTTACTGCTATAAGAATGGTCTGAATCTCTTGGAGAATGTAGTGCCTTTCCGGAGAGCCCAGCTCGTCTTCTATTGAATAGAGTTGATCAAGAAAACACAGTGCAAAATCTTCTCAGATAATTGTGCATTTTATTTATCAAAGTGGAATCCATACAGAGCGTGGTGGTGTGAATGGTGGCAAATGTTATGTTAACCAAAGGGCTTTATGGTGAGGCGAGCGTTAGAAAATTCTAAGCTGTGTTAGTTTGAATAAGAACGGTCCCCATAGGATAGCCTGTTTGAGTGCTTAGTCACCAGGGATAGCACTGGTAGAAAGGAGTCTAAGGATTAGGAGGTGTGGCCTTGTTGGAGAAAGTGTGTCACTGGGGATGGGCTCTGAGAGGTGTGGGCTCTCTCTCTCTCTTTCTCTCTCTCTCTCTCTCTCTCTCTCTCTCTCTCTCTCTCTCTCTCTCTCTCTGTTTGGGGATCAGGATAAAGCTCTCAGCTACCTCTCCAGCACCAAGCCTCCTGCTACCATGCTCTCTGCCATCATGATAATGAACTATGACTCTGAAATTGTAAGCAAACCCCCAGCTAAACATTTTCTGATATAAGAGTAGCCATGGCCATGGTGTCTTTTCATAACAATAGAACACTGACTAAGACAAAAGTCTTTAAATTCCAGTTTGCATTCTGATTGGTGCTTGCGACTTCCTAATGTAAAGAGCAAATGCAGAGAAATGTAAATAAAGCAGTTACTACATTGAGAACCATCTGCATCTCAGGGCAACTGAGGCACAAGCACCTCCCTTCTCGAAGGACTTCCTAAAGTCAAGAGGTTCAATGATAACTGAGCTTCTTGTTCCCGTGTTGATTGATTGGGTATGTCTGGGGTGGGGCCTGAGGGTTTGCCTTCCAGAAAGCCCCCAAGAATCATAGATACTGCTATTCTAAGACCTTAGACCCAAGGTAGCAAGGCAGCATGTATGTATTTCCCACAGGAGCTCGAGTCTTCTTGAATCTATGGTAGCTAATGACACAGCCAACAGGTGTAGAATCCAGAGAGAGGCTGGATTGTCTGCAGTGAACTACAGACAAACCGCAGGAACTTTGAGTTGCCACTAATTATCACCAGCTCAGCCGTCCAACCAACAACACCTCAGTGTTAGTTCCAGCCAAATCAGAGCATTAGTCAATCCCTCCTCTACAAGGACAGTCAGAGCAGCAGTGGTCATGAGCACCACAGCGCCCCCTGCAGGCAGGAGGGAACTACAGAGGTGAGACACAAGCACACTGGACCATCCGGCTCAAGAGAAGACTAAATAAATGCAGGAGTTGTGAGGTGAAGCGTCCCCTCTTCTGTCGGTACACACCCTACCCCTGTGACTCTTCCTGGAAGGGAAATTCCCTTTGTGACCTGGCCTTTTGTGGCTAACAAGTAGATCACAGTGCTGGAAAGGATTCGTTCCACCTTCATCCTGCCCAGAGATGGTAAGAACCAAGGGCCGCAGGAGGCAGCCAAGTCTTTCTCTCTGGTTGACTGGGGCTCCTCCCAATTTACATGGTTAAAGGAATCCTCCTTGGTGATCTTTGGGCTCCCACTAAAACTATGAAGAAGCCAGAAGAAGTTCATATGTTATGTTGTTTCAAACATGTGTGTGTACCTGTGTGTGTGTGTATGTGAGTGTGCATGTGTACGTATGTATGAGATAAGATCAGCCTGCCCTCTACAGGAGTCTGCCTTTGTGGAATTCTCCTACATCAGTGGTTCTCAATCTTCCTAATGTTGCAACCCTTTAATATAGTTCATCATGTTGTGGTGATCGCCAACCATAAAATTATTCTCATTCCTACTTCATAACTGTAATTAATAAACCATAATGTAAATACCTGGTATTTCCAATGGTCTTAGGTGACTCCTGTGGAAAGGTCATTCGACCCCAAAGGAGTCACAACCCACAGGTTGAGAATCACTGCCCTGAACAGTAACACAGGAAAGGCTCTGGGACAGAGACACTGCAGGAGTTAAGTCTGGTTAAAGCTGAGGGGGTGTCCTAACACTTGTCATCTAAACGTGCACAGCCCTTTTCATTCCCACGAAGAATGAGATGGTAGTGAAACCATTCCGAAGGTAGCTGTGGATTAGCTCCTGGTATCTTTGAAAGCATCCTTCTGAGGATTCACACTGGGCACTGACTAGCTAGGGACCTATGTTAGGAAGTGACAAGGGGAATGTCTCCATTTAGGATAAGCAGCAGTTTGCCCTTGCTTCCTCTTCACCCCAGTTACTTTGCTGCCCGTCTGACCTCTGGAGAGTAACTCGGAAGGACATGGAAGCTAAGGCAGCGACTTCTTGACTCTCCAGTGGTACACCCTTGGTGGACGCGGTCAGGAGTAAGCCAACTATTAGAAGAAATGTTGAATCATGAATTAATGAGTCATGGAGGGGAAGAATGATAGTGCCCCCCTAGCTGGTCATCCTCACTGTTGATCACAGACCCCTGATGAATACATGTGATTCCCACTGGATGCCTTCATTCATGACCCTTTCCCCCAAAGCCCTGGGGCACCATCTGTCCTGACTCAGGCTCATGCCCCGTCTATTCAAATTCTGCTCTTTCTCTGGCTGTTCATTCAAGCCTTTAAAATTTAAAGATTTCATTTAATTTATTTATTGAGGGCAGCTATGTCATGGCACAAGTGCGAAGGTCAGATGAAAACTTTTGTCCATTCTCCTGCTCCATATGTGGGCTCTGAGGATCAAACTCAGGTAGATCATCAAGCATCCTGGGAGCACCTTTACCTGAGGAGCTCACTCTCTGGACCCTCATTCGAGGCTTTTACATTTAGTATCTTCTTTCAGAACAGGGTACCCCATTGAACAGCTTCTGAGAGGTAACTGGAACCCATTTAGCACCCCTGGAAAGGAAATGCTACTAGCTTGCCCATGCATCATTAAGTCCCACCCACCCCTGAACATACATGCTCTCAGCCTTCAGTGTCAGACATGCCGGGGGGGCCCCCAGCGGTCTCAGGTTAGCTTCAAGGGCAGAGAACCAGTTTTAATCAGGAGGAGTTCCAGGTGCTTCCTTTCGGGCAGCCAGCTGTTTGCTTCTGCTACATCTTGGACTCTAGGGGGAGGCCAGAAATATTATAGACATAATCAGGAAGCAGCAGGGTCCCCTCAAAGTGGAGGACGAGCTACAGCAGAGGTTGTGGGGGTTGGAAAGTTAAGTGAGCCTGGCTTGAGGTGGGGAAGGGACCACTTCCTTCCCAAGGCACTGGAACTGTGCTGGGGATTTTGAGGGTCTGGGGAGAGTCCACTACGAGGGGAATGAAGTCCAGAGTGCAATCTCAGAATTAGGACATGGAGCCAATGGGGCTGTGTTCTGGCAGAATCCACAGAGGTGGGGGATTGGCTTTCTGTGTTGGTGATAGCAAGAAAGAGAGATTGCTTACAGCCATCCTAGAAATCCATCTAATACATACGTATTCCCTGTCTCCTGCTAAGTTTCTTCATGGGGATTCTTCCGTGCTGGGAGCATGGGCTGAGCTCAGCTGCAGGAAACTCAGTCTCGCTGCCTGTTGCTGTGTTTATTCTGGCCCCTATCACTAAGAGCCTGAGTGGCCTCTGTGTCTGCTTCCCTATGGCTGAGGTACCTGCTCATGATATGGCCCTGTGGAAGCAAGCCTGAAGTTGAAGTCCATGGGGAGCCAGCAAGGTGGCCCAGCTGTCAGCCTGCTTCTGAGCTAATTCCCCTTTGGGGGTGATTTGCTTGCTCTTGGTAGTTGAAGAAGGCTTTTCCCCCCATCTTATCTCCTTTGGCTTGACTGAGGTGTCTTAAGGGACTAGCTTCACATTGAACTCTCCTGATTGGATCTTCTATTTTCATTTGTCTGGAGTGTTATGTGTATAAGGGAGAGGATTGTGAGCAAACATACACCCACTATGTCCTACAGAGGGGAGATATGCTTCCTGCCCGTCTCAAACACATGCCCATCTATTCTAAGTTGAATATTGTCCTCCAGTTACTATGGTGTGTGTGTGTGTGTGTGAAGTCAGAAACATCTCAAGGATCTTTCAGAGGATCTGCATAGGTGGTCAATAGATCTAACAGGAGACCATGAACTCCTTGCCTAGGCTGTGCCTTCCTGCATGTAGAAGAGATGATATCACTCATTCTGTCTTGTGAATGAATGGTCAATTCTGTACCCAATTTCTGACCACAGAAATCTATAGGATATGCCCCATACGCTTAAACTTTCTGTTCCCATGTTTTTCCATTGACTTCTAGATTGTTTGACTAGGGCATACATTTCTACAAAGGCAGGAGGTTCCTTCTTCTACTTTACAGGGTCCACCTTTGTTGGATATTTTGTTACTAGAAGGATGATGGAGTCTGTATTGTTCCCAGTTACTATTTATCAGCATTCTGTTCAATATAGCTCTCAAAGTGGGACTGTATATCAGACTCAGCCTTTACATAACAAACTGCCTGTTTCTCACTTTAAGAAGCTGATTTGAGAGAATAAGGTGAAAACCTGGGCTAGGGTGTATGTTTTGGGTTTATGGAGCTCTTCTGGTGAATCTTCCCTACTTCCCACTAATCTCCCTCCAATTCACAGTGGCTCTGAAATGACTTCCCGTTGTTCGGAATATCAAAGGGAAGTCTGCACAAGGATACTTGAGGGTTGGTTTCAGCATATCCTTACCCCATAATGCATAGTAGAAACATCAACCAGCCACAAGTTGCAACATTTAGAAGTTCTCTCTGGCAAGAACAAAAAAAAGAGCTCCAGAAAGGGAAATTCTAAAAGTAAAGAATGCGATTCCCACTCTGAAGATAGCTTAGATTTGGTCCTAACATCTGGGAATGAAACTGAAGTAGAATTTACAGCTTTTTATCTCCTGGTGTCTGGGAGCTTGATGATGTTCATTTCCATGGTGCCCTGGGTGAAGCTGCCTTTGGAGGCATAGACATGTTATCTCGTGAAGGTTGTTTATCTCATAATTACCAATATGAATCAAATTGCACCCAACTATGTAAAAAAAAAAAAAGAATTGGGAGCTGGAAGCATAAGACCAAGAAAAATCAGTGAGGTGAACTAGGATGTGCCTAGACCCATGAGTCAAAGTGAGCCTGGGAACTTGGAGGACCAGATGTCCACAGTGTATGGCTCCAGTCCCCTGGAATGTGGAGTCTCACTCATGGACTCTGTTTCAGTGTTCTGATAATCATCTACCATAAAACAGCTTTCCCAATCTTGAGTTTTTCCCCCACCCTTTCTGTCTCACTGACAACTCAAAATAAGACACAACTCTAAAGGATTGGTGGCAAAGAACAGAGCCCTTTGTTTGCCTGTTTAGACTCTTGGATGTCCCAACTCTTGGTTCTTGAAACAACTGAGTCAAATCACTGGAGGAGAGACCTCCTCTGAGTCCACATCATCTTGCCCACTCCCATATGAAATCAATATTTTCCAGTCAAGTTTCCATGTGGCAGGTTTATATGATGATATTAACCACTTATTAAACCCAGGTTTTTTTTTTCAGACTTATACTTTAATACTAATTCACAATGAAAATATTTTAAGGCCCAAACTCCTTTTCTGTCAGGGCAGCCCTGAAGACGTAAGGAAGTATGTCTGTCTCACAAACTTACAAGTATTGTTACCAGAGTTCTAGAGGTTAGAGGTCAGACTCAAGGGGTTCCAACATTTCAGGTCCAGTCACCCTGTCCAAAGAAAGCAAACAAAACCAATGATGAAAACACAGGAAGGGCTTTATCTTTGTTACTGTTCTGTTGCTATGAAGAGACACCAAGACTATGGCTCATACAAGATAAAGCATTTAATTAGGGCTGCCTTACAGTTTCAGAGGCTTAGTTCACTGTTATCATGGTGGGCAGTATGGTGGCAGGCATGGTGCTGGAGACACAGTTGAGATCTACATCCTGATTCACAGGCAGAGAGAGAGAGCATCAGCCAGTGTCTGGACCTGGCATGGGCTTTTGAGACCTCCAACAAGGCCACACCTCCTAATCCTTCTAATCCGATCAAACAGTTCTACTTCCTGGTGTCCAAGCACTCAAACATATGAGCCTATCGGGGACATTCTTATTTAAACCATCACAGGTTTTAATCAAAATGCCCATTTGGGGAGGATGGAAACTAGGCATTTTAGTACATCTTCAGGGTACTGAAAGTACCATAGAGGTCGTACCATAGATGAAAATTGGATGAGAAACATGCAAAATCAAGTAGTCTTCTTCAAAATGTGATCTAGTTGATTAATATCTCAATCCTGTTTATGCAAAATGACCCCGAAAAGAGCCTTATGGTTTGGGGGCGGGAAGGATGGGAAGATTCCCATGAGATGATGGCTCCTAGCTGAAGGAATCACAGTGGTATTATGACCTGTCTGTGAGGTCCTACTGTTCCTGGGATCCAAGGGGGTTAGGACAATGATTGGAGACACTGAGGAAGCTTTCTTGGAGTCTTCTAAAATTGGCATAAAATGTCTCAGCTATTTTTATTTTTGCGCCTTCAACTTCGAAGGGGAATGAGTGAAGTCGGGTTATCACTAATTTCTGTATCAACATGGTGATTGACATGGCTACAAGCACTTAATCTAGAGTCCAAGCCATAGCTTGGACTTTATGTGGCATAAAGGCATAGATGCCAGGCTTCCGTCCTGCTCTTAGTCACCTTGTGCACCCATGTGAGGAGTCAACGCTTTTTTTTTTTTTCTTTTTAAGCAAAATAGCTTCTGTGTGCCTGTTTGGAATTATCTGAAGAAGCAAAGTCCAAAATTTCCCCGTGGAAACTAAATTTGTTAAATTTTATAATGAGTCCATGATCATTTTAATATAACATGATATTTAAAATTGCTTACAATCCAGGAGGTGATGGCCCATACCTTTAATCCCAGTACTTGGGAGGCAGAGGCAAGCGAATCTCTGTGTGTTTGAAACCAGCCTGGTCTACAGAGTGAGTTCCCATACAGCTAAGGCTACACAGAGAAACTGTGTCTCGGAAAAAAAAAAAAAAAAAAAAAAGAACAAAATTGTTTCCCACCAGGAAAGCAGAAATGAGCAAAAGTGACACCTTATCTTACAGTCACACATTTTGAGAACATAAATCTATGTAAACATGCAGATTGAAATTCACAATGGGACACAGTTGTGACTGGTAATTACTACAGGCTAGCCCTCAGCATACTGCCCAGGAGGAGGCAAGGAGTCCCATTTGGGTGGAAGTTGCCGAGAAGGCAAGGCTTCTAATCCCCTCCATCCTTGCCTCTTGAAAAAGAACAGTAAATGCAAATGACTCAATAGGATCCTTAATTTGAACGTCAATTCAATGATTTTCATTATCTATCGAGAACATCAAACACTTCACATTTCTTACAACCAGTTGTCTTTTATAACTGACACCCCATTTTTCTTTATTATTAAAGGAATCTTTTTATGTTTAGATGTTGACATTTTGCTTCATTTTATTTATTCGTTTTTGCCTTGAAACTTTTGAGGGCATTTATCCTTGAAAAGAAAATTAACCTTTTTTACTATGTCAATATAGTAAATCATATGGTTATTTTAAATGTGTTGTTAGTGGTGGGTTGATAAAATCATTCTTTGGGAGAAAAAAATCATCTGCCATGTGTGTTTGTCAATTTCTGTGCTGTAAATGTTCCACATCTGGCTGATGTCAAGCATTCATCAGAACTTCACTGTGGCAGAGCGGGGAATAGTTGAGCACAGGAGGGGGTTATGATTTGGTATAAGCCTGTTTTTACAGAGTGCAACACACCACTGATTTAATACATGCAAAAAGAACACATACAAGAATGCATTTTTTTATCTGGACGGTGGTGCCGCATGTCTTTAATCCCAACACTCGGGAGGCAGAAGAAGGCGGATTTCGGGGAGTTCGAGGCCAGCCTGGTCTACAAGAGCTAGTTCCGGGACAGGCACCAAAAGCTACAGAGAAACCCTGTCTTGAAAAACAAAAAAAAAAAAAAAAAAAAAAAAACAAAAAAAAAAAGAAAGAAAGAAAAAAGAATGCATTTTTTAAAAAAATCACATAATTCCAGCCAGGTCACAAACTAGAACATTTCCTACAGTGAGGTCCACTGCACACCCTCCACCATTTTGGATCCCTCTCCCTCTCATCAGAGTTAGCCACTGTCCTCAGATTTAGGATACACTTACCCTTTCTGTTGCTTGCGTTGTACCACACAAGTATGCACATTCTTGTTTAAATTGGTCCATTGTGAACTCTGTACTGATGAAATCGGACTCAGTGACTGCTGCTATTTTGTATCGAGTTTTTCCATGATGTTGCTATCGTTCATTCACTTTTACTGCTGAATAGTATTGCAACCTGGGAATATTCCCAGGAATGGACTGGAGCCAGCTCGCCCAGATTGAGAACTGATGGTTAAATGTTCATGGGTTCTATAATCTAATTGATGGAATATTGAGAGCTTGAAATTGGCCCTGGAGGGAGAATTTACGCCATGGAAATTGGCAGATGCTATGAATTAGAGCTTTTCTCTCTGGTGTTAACATCTTGACAGTTTACCAGTAACTATGATAACATATTTGTCTCTTCTACAATACATGGGAATTTGGTTTAGTTCCAGTTTCTATCTATGAACATCCTATTCCATGTGTGCTGGTAGAATGGGTTCCAGTTTCTAAGAGATGCATATATATCCCTTTAGACTTTAAACTTTAGACTTTCACTAGACAACTGGTTGTAAACTTATACTTCCTTATGTATCAAATATCAAAGCTGTGTTTACCCAATTCCTAAAGATATTGAACATTTTTACTTGGGCTGTTTGCCCATCAGTCTTTTCTAGTCTTATTTTATAATGATGCCAAATCTATAAAAATAAGATGCACTCAGAGAATAAGATTTTATTACTGACTTCCTCCACAGTCTTACTATTACTATTTCCTATATAGGTACTATTTTAGGTGTTAAATATTATAAATAAAAAAATCAAAAGTCACCATCCTTGTTTTAATATGATTTCTATATACACATGGAATAACAGAGAGACCATTTGGGGAGGTAGTAGTACATGCCTCTAATAACTAGACTTGAGAAATAGAGGTAGAATATCAGGAATTCAAAGCCATCCTCAGCCGGACAATGAGTTTGAGGCCAGCCTGGGTTATCTGAGACCCTACATCCAAATAGGCAAAGCCAATGTCACAAACATGAAATAGAAACCATAACAAACCTAAAGATTTGTTTTGTAGAGATTTTTACTCGCGTTTCGTGTTATGTCTTTGGTTTTATGGGATTAATTAGGATGCTTATTTTTATTTTCTTGATATGTGGATTATAGAGTAAAAAAAATGAAGCAGACTGGAAGGAGACAGAGTGGTCCACCTGCCAGAGAAGGTGTAGTGCAGTTCTCAACATGGAACTCACCAGAGCTCCCTGTTACCACCCAGCCTGAAAATCACCATCAGAACCTATAGAGAAGCACACCACACAGCTGGCAAACCCACCTACAAACAGACAGAATGTATAGGGCCACATAACCTATCAGTGACTGCGTCTTGACTCTGGCAGCCCAGACCTACAACTCCTAGCTTGCAGAGGAGTCTTAAATAAATGCTTATTCAAACTAAAGAGTATTTGGGGTATGAGATGGAAGCCAGAATTCTGTGCGATCATTTAGTCACCTGGGAATAAAATGCACAGCAGAAAGTATAATTCTTACTTCAGATGCTGCCTCTGATACTGCTCCTCTGTTCTCTTTTGAGCAGCTCCCAATTCCCAAGGCCCATATCTCATGCCTTAGTGTCATTGCCAGCAGGGAGGGAAGAGAGGCAGTCTGGAGACAGACGGCTCAGTGAGGGATCTGGGGCCATCTTGGAGTGGTGCCTGTTTCTATATCATCTCTCCTGTGCGTGCCTTGTTGCACCAGACGTCCCTCCACTTAGAAACTAAGTGGTAGATGGGGAAGTCGCTACTTTGGAGACCTCTCGAGTTGGAGTGTGTTGCTCTGGTGGGGCAGCTGGATCTCATTAGAAACAAGGAAGCTAGGCCACAGGCCTTGCCTTGGTTAACAAGGTTTCTATGGCCGTGATAAGACACCATGGCCAAAAGCAACATGGGAAGCAAAGAGCTTATTTCAATTTTACTGCTGTAGTCCATCACCCAGAAAGTCAACCAGAGGCAGGAGCCAGAGACAGGAGCTGATGCAGAGACCTTGGAGTACTGCCTATTGGCTTGCTCAGCTTGCTTTCTTAGACAGCCCAGAAGCCCCTGCCCAGGGATGGCACCTCCCCATTGGGCTGGGCTCTTCATAGCAGTCACTAATTGAGAAAATGCACCACAGACGTGCCTACAAGAAAACCTTATGGAGGCATTTTCTCAACTGAGAGTCCCTCTTCCCAAATGACTGTGACTTGTGTCAAGTTAACAATAAACCAACCAGGACAGGTTTTCAGGGAACTCAACAGACAGCAACAATCAATTTTGTTGCCTTTCTTCGTATATTGCTTTCCAATACACACAGTATCTAAGCGGATGTACTACAGGGAACAACTTCTTCCTCGAGTTCCCCCTCTTTCTTATCCGTTTAAAACCTTTTAAGAAGTCTTGGATCTAGACTCCTCTTACTGCTTTGTCTATGTCTGGCTCCATCTTAGAAGAGCTGTAACTGATGATTCTCAACAACTACCAGAGATTCCTGTTACCTCCCAGCCTGAGAATCATCAGAACCTATAGAGGAAGCACACCCCACAGCTGGCAAACCCACCTACAAACAGATAGAATACATTCTATCAGCGACTGCATCTTGACTCTGGCAGCTCAGACCTCTAACTCCTAGCTGGAAAAAGAACCTTCTATAAATCCCTATTCAAATTAAAGAGCAGTTGGGGTATGAGATGGAAGCCAGAATTCTGTGACATCATTCTATCACCACCCCTGGTGGCACCCCAATAGACTCCCTACTACATGGTGGAACCCTTCCTGTAGCCAGAGAGCAGGCCTCCCTGTACTGGAAGACAATGACACACACAGTAGAGAAGGAGAGGATGGGCAAGAGGAAGATGAGAAAGAGAGAGAGTAAGAGATATTGAGCCCCATCCTTTACCTTTCACCTTGTATGATAAAGAAGAGGTGGTGGTGATGTAGAACAGAGCTGAAGCCATCTTTGAGGAAGTCACTGAGATGATCTAGCACATTCAAAGTGAATCAGAAGGTGGGACCAGCATCCGAACTCTTTCAGGAGCTCTTAGGGGAATGAGTGTGCCATTCATGGGTTTTCATAGGGTTTTTCATTCTGGAAACTTTCTGAAAGGAAAGGCTGTGTTATTTTATTTCTATGAATGGACAGCCCTGGGGCACTTAGAGGTATCCAAATCATAGAACTCTTCCTCAGAATAAGGCTACATTTTCATTATTTATGTATCAGACGGCACAAATCTTTGGGGGATTATTTTTTTCCTCTGCTAAGGATTGAGTTCAAGGCGTCTTGTATACTAGGCTAACACTCTACCACTAAGATGTATCCCCATCTCTTTTTATCACTCTTGTTTATAGACGGTCTCACAAAGTTGTCCAGAATGGCCTTGAGCTTGCTCTGTAATCTAAATAACATGTGAACGTGTGATTCTCTTGCTTCAGCCTCCTGAGTAGCTGATATTACAGGCCCAGTGAAGATGATTTTATACACGGAGACATGGTAAGTGAAGATGATCAGCTTCTGTGTAGTAAAGGTCATGTTGGGTAAAGAAAACCTCAGCAGACCACTGTCCACTGCAGATCCCTGTCCCCTGCAGACCTCTGTCCCCTGTGGACCCCTGTCCCCTGCAGACCTCTGTCCCCTGAGGATCCCTGTCTTCAACGGACCCCTGTCCCCTGCAGACCCCTGTCCCCTGCGGACCCCTGTCCCCTGCGGATCCCTGTCCTCTGCAGACCCCTGCCAACTAGACACCATGCTCTCAACATACAAATGTCCTTTCCTTGGCTTTCAGTGCTGCCATTGACTTCTCTCAAGTCATCAGCCATTATTATCATCTCAACTCACTTCACTATTGCAACCACTGGAAACTGGCTTAGTCTTTGGTGTCTTGCTTATCTTTGCATCAGCCTGAAAGTGTCCCCCTCTGCAGTCACCTTGCAGTTACTTCACTCCCAAGAGATCAGGACTTGGCTTTCCCCCTGTGGCTCTTCTCCCACCTGTATTCTCTCCTAAGGAGAGAGCTTGGCTCATCACACAGCAAGGGCTGACAAGTGGACACTGTTGGGAGTTTCTGCCAGAGTTGAAATACAGCACTTGAACGTGAGCATTAAGGAAGAATAGAGCAGTGGGATTTGGTGAGGGCGAGGTCACCATGTAACATGAGTTCTAATAGCTCTTAATAATAAAGCCTGGAGTCAGATATAGGGGGAAATGCTGAGATATCAGAGAGACAAAGAGACAAAACCATGGCCACCTTACCTCTCAACTTCCCAGCCAAAAAGAGACTGAGTTCCTGTCTCCTCCCACTTTATCACTTCCTCTCTCTACCCAGCCATACCACTTCCTATCTGTCTGTACAGACCTCCAGACCTCTATGGTTAGCTAGTAGCTAGCTCCACCCTCTGGTCTTCAAGTGTTATTTGTACAAACAAGACATCAGCACACCATCAGGCACCCAGGGGAGAAAGGAAGGAGGTGCTCTCTCTGTCCTGAGGTCATGGTAGATAACACAATAACAGGTAGGGTACTCCTACTTTTCTATCAGAGGTCCACAGAGGCTCAAAGTATCTGTTCCCATCCTTGCTGGACCATTACCAAGAGGCCTTGCTGTAGTTCATGTGTGAAATGTCCGCCACGGCTTATGTGTTGCGAGACTAGAATTTCCAACCCGGGAGGGCTAGTTGAGAAACTTCTGAAAACTTTGGGGCTTAGTTGGTAGAAGTTGAAGGTCACAGTCCCTTTCTCTTTCTCGATTTCCTTTCTAGCATATGGGGAGTGTTCCTCTCCTCCAAAGCATCCCACCACCCTTGCATTCTGCTCTCCCATGGACCCAGAGTCAACAGACGAGGACTTGGGGCTGATATCGCTTCAAAACCCTGAGCTAAAATAAATCTTTCTCCTTTTCATTTATTCTTCCAGGCGATTTGGTCACAACAACGGCAGCACTCAAAGGCTGAGGCTTTCGTACAAAAGGTATTGTTCCACTCCCTTCACTTCAGGTCTCATCCCAAATAAAAAAAAGTAACTAGGGGAGAAACCATGGCTGTGGTTAGTAACATGGGGAAAGCAGTACTCCTGGTGACAGACTGACTGTCCGGGAGAGAGAGAGAGAGAGAGAGAGAGAGAGAGAGAGAGAGAGAGAGAGAGAGAGAGAGAGAGAGAGAGGTGCCTCCCCTTTATGGGGGCCAAGGGATAAAGATGGGGGAACAATGGGAAGCCTTTGCCTTGGGCTGCATCAGGACCTTCCATGGTTCAGCTAATCTGACCAGCAGGAAGCATCAGACTGAACAGAGATGGAGTTTGGCAAAAGCAGCTAAGAGTCTGGTGGGCCATGGGGAGTAGAGCTAGTTCACAGCCAGCTTGAAGCTGAGAACAGACAGAAGAACCTCAAACCCTAGCATCTGCCAAGCTTGGCAGGTTCTCAGTGCTGCTGGCAGCCCCCACTGGAAATCTGTTTACCCCGAGAATGAGGCATTCGGCAAGCTTTGCCGTGGAAGACAGCCACAAGTCTCGGTTTAAATGCTGCGGTTACAGGGAGACACGAAGCTGATCCAGTGGAACTGGAGGCTGCTGGGGCGTGGGAGAATCCAAGACAGACGTTTGGGTCTGAGGTAAAACCTGTTCAGTTTACACAGAAGTTATTCCAGGGAGAAGCCATCTGCAGTTAGAGTTTTAGAAAGATAGTTGCTGGCTTAAAATTAGGCTTGAAACTAGAAATTTGATCTTTCTTTGCTTTTTTTCCCCCTAGTTTTCTCTTTATTTGAATAACATATAGTCTATGTAGAGAAACTTCTGGAGAGGCAAGTTGTTGATTGTTGTTTTCTATTCTAGTGATTTAACCTAGGGCCTTGTGTGAGCTGTCCTCTGCTACTGATATTCTGAGTCAGGGCATTGCACAAGCTGGCTTCAAGCTTGCTCTGTAGCCCAGAAATGTCTTGAACATTTAATCATCCTGTGTCATCCTCCCAAGCAGCTGAGATTGGTGTATGCCACCATGTCCAGTCAGATGCATATAATTTCTCATTGTTTTTCTTAAAAATGTCTGTTTCAGCTACATGAGTGGGGAGAGTAAATATATAATGTATTTTTAGACAAAGCCAATAGAATATACATGGCATATGTTTGTAGTATATATGTACATATAAAATATATTATTTGTGTGTGTGTGTGTGTGTGTGTGTGTGTGTGTAATTGGGAGGGTCTACTTGTTGGTTCCTGGCCACCCAGATAGCTTATACCCAAAATAATCACACTGAAACTGCATTAATTAAATCACTGCTTGGCCCATTAGTTTTAGCTTCTTATTAGCTAACTCTTATATTAACCTAACTCATTTCTATTAATCTGTATATCACCACGTGTCTGTGGTTTACTGGGTAAAGTTCACAGCATCTATCTCTGGTGGCTCCATGGCTTCGTTCTGACTCCACTCTCCTTTCTCCCAGCATTCAGCCTAGCTTTCCTTGCCTACCTAAGTTCTGCCTTGCTATAGGTCCAAAGCAGTATTTTTATTCATTAATGGTAATCAGAGAACTCAGAGGAGACTACCACATTACCTCCCCTTTTCTGCTTAAATAAAAAGGAAGGTTTTAACTTTAAGATAGTAAAATTACATATAACAAAACAGTTATCAAGCAAGAATTACAGTTACAATATTTGTATCTACTTTATCTTTTATCATAACTAAGGAAAATTACAACTATAACTATAAATTTTTCAACTCCATCAAAGACTCCAGAAGAATATAATATTACCTAAGTAAACAGGAAGTGCATTGTAAGCAACTTCCAAAATTCTAGAATCAACAGAGACATCTTGCTACCTGGGCAGTCACCCAAAGTTCTTCTGTGTCATTGGGGCGTCCATCTTCAGCCTACAGGCCCACAGTATCCAGTAGACTTTTCCACAAAGCAGGAACTTTCAAAGACAGTTCTGCCTATACTGGCAGTTTGTCCATCACTGTGTCCTGCAAAATGTCTAGCAGACTCTTTCATGAAGCAGGAACCCTGAAGGATCATTTCTCTGTGGGTCCTGCATGTCCAGTTCATCAAGCAGTCCAGGAAAGAACAGTTTCTTTCCCAGATAGCTAACCAACTCCATAAGGAGCCTCTTCAATGTCCATCTTCCTCTTGAAGTAGGTTGTGGTGCCAGGAGCATATGTGTCTCATTGTCAACAAAAGTCCTAATTTCTTAAAACATTTTTAGATGCCATATTCTGGAGGTCTCTGAAAGATTTGAAGAATACCTATATAATTAAATATATCTCTATACCTCTAGAAAATCTAACTAACATGACTACAAGCTTGACTATTATAGATGATTATCTATTAACCTATATTTCTTAATTATACATTACATTTTCAAATGAGCTGCACAAACACAATACCTTAATCAAGAGCAGAAATATACATATAACAAATTGACCTTAAATTTGTATCAATAAACCAAGATCCATACCAATACAAATCTCTATAGCATATCCCCCTTTAAATATAAACAAACATTTATAAACAATATTTGGGAATTTGGGTGTAGTATTCTAGACTACTTCCTGCTGGTTATGGATGCTGTTAATCAAGTCATTTATGGTGTATCCTGTGTGCTAGGTTCATCTCAGTCAGCAGTTTGGCAAAGTAATTTTTGAGGGTATTCACAGTGACATTTAAAGGGGTCATGGTCTATCAAATCATATTAGTCTGGAAACAATCCACAGGTTCTCATCCTCTGTGGAAACAAAATAAGAACCTCTTTTCCAAAGCAACATATCCTTAGATTCAAATTTTGAAGACAAAATACCTTTAAAGTATATATGTTAGTTACTTAGCTCCTTCACAGTCAAAAAATTCATAGAAAACACAATAATATACAAGATCCAGACTCTCTGTGAATTTTCCATCTTTATATGGCTTATTTTTCTTTACTCAGTTTAATCTAAAACTGTCTATACTATGTCTCTTTAAAGACTTTATTTTTTAATAAACCATTTACTTTATAACTCCCTATACTCATTTTACTCTCTTTTAAGCCTACACACATTTATCCAACACTGTGACCCATTTAGAGGTCTTTATGTCTAAATCTTCCCTGTGTATCTGTAATTATTTACTGTTCAGGAGCATGCTTCTTAAATCTTAAGCTGCAGCATTACTAGGTCAAATATGGTACTTCCTGCTTGCCCTTTCCAGTCCAGCATGGCGGAGCCACTCATGTCTCTGAGAGCCATGCACACTGCCCCACTTTAAGACACACAGCCAGTCCACATTGCCATCAAGCAGCCACAGCACGCTGTTCACAAACCCCATCCAAATGCTCCATCTCCTGAAAGAGCATGGCCCAGAAAGCCGACATTTCAAAAGGGCACAGCTTTTCTGCTACCACTGAGTCAGAAAAACCTCCCTTTAAAGAGCCATGCCTCTGCTTGCTTCTAGCAAACAGAGCCCATCCAAAAAAAAAAAAAATGTCAATAGCAAACCATGCTTAACTCTGTTCTTTTGTTTCTAGAATTAATTTTTAAGCTTTCTCAGGGTTTTTTTTTAGATATTTATTTATTTACTTATTATGTATACAATATTCTGTTTGTGTGTATGCCTGCAGGCCAGAAGAGGGCACCAGACCTCATTACAGATGGTTGTGAGCCAACATGTGGTTGCTGGGAATTGAACTCACAACCCTTGGAAGAGCAGGCAATGCTCACTGAGCCATCTCTCTAGCCCCTGCTTTCTCAGGTTTTATGTGGATGTAGTTACCCACCTCTGTTGGAGGGAGGTTCTGCTTGTTGGTTCCTGGCCACCTGGCTACCTCAGACCCAACATAACAACACAGATACTGTATTAATTAAATCACTGTTTCGCCCATTAGCTCTAGCTTCTTATTGGCTAATTCTTACATATTAATTTAATCCATTTCTATGAATCTTTGTATTGTCATGTGGCAGTGGCTTACTGACAAAGTTTCAGCATGTCTGACTCTTGCAGAAGCTCAATGGCTTCTCTCTGGACTCTGCCCTTCTTTTTCTCAGCATTCTGTTTAGTTTTTCCCACCTAGCTCTGTTCCCCTATAGCTCTGCTACAGGCCCAAAGCAGTTTCTTTATTCATTAACCAATAAAAGCAACACATAGACAGAAGGTCCTCCCATACCATATATACTATATATTATTTATGTAGATGTATACATTGCACACATACACACACATGTGTAATCTGTATTAGTTACATTTTGCATCTCTGTGACCAAATATTTGACAAAAGCAGCCTAAGGAAGGACGGGTTTATGCTGATGCATGGACTAGAGTGTATAGTGGAGACACTGTTGTGTCTGGGATCAGCTTAGTCCAGGGTGGTATTAGCTGGCACTGGGACCCTGGGAACTGCTTTTCTCAGATCTCTAGGAACCAGGAAGCTGAGTTCCAAACAAGAGTCAGGGCTCAGCAGTAACCTCCAGCCTTGCTTCTGTATGAAGTGTGAGAGAGATAGGCTTCATCTCCCAAAAGTTCACAACCTTTCAAAACAATACGACAACACCTTAGCCCATGGGAGACATTTAACACTCAAAACCTAAGATATTGCTTCATGCAGTAATAGAGAAGAACCCCAGGCTGCATGTCTCAGACAATTGTGATAAGGTTTAAAATCTCCAGCATTGATGGAAGAGATTTATAGATCTAAAAGACTGGGAACGAGAAGCCTGAATGTCAGGAAATTGACAACCCAGCTAAAGGCAGACAAACTTGGAATGCTTCCTTCCTTTTGAATGGCTCCTGCTCACATTGAGAGAACACCTGCCTTGCTCAGTCTCACCAAGTCAAATGCTATCTCTTCTACAAACACCCTCACAGACACCTCAGAAACAACATCATGGCTACCCTTTATCTACAGTCCAGTCCAGTTGACACATAATTTTTAACATTATAATAAATAATGGATTGTGGCCACAATAAACTAACAATCCATGGAGTTTGTGGGGGATAAGCCATGGTTTGCAGCATTTGCTGGCTTCTGTGGTGTAAATGTTCTCACGATGGCTGCTTTCAAGCTTCAAGCTCCCACAGGAAGTCAATGCAGTGTTCAGTGTAGATCATGATTATATCTCACAAAGCATTCAGTTGGTGCTGGTGAGACCATGCACTGGGAAGTCTGGAGGCCACTGGAGGCTAGGTTGTGCTGATATGCTGACCTCTACAGAAACCATGAAGGAGCACCTTGGTTTACTACCATAGAAAGCACTGTCATTTTAGACACTTAAGCCAAGGACAGAATGTCAGTAAAACTAAGTTCTCGTTTCATGTCTAGGACAAAGCTAGAGTCTCATTTTCTAAAACATAATTTTATTGGTTTTTCTGACACTTGTAATCAAGAAGTCATGATTGAGATAGTTTCGTATACGTGTGTGCATATATACACATACATGTATACATTCTGTCCCTATTAATCTGGCAGGTGTCTGTCATACAGAAAATGCTTAGTGGGGAGATCGGCGGGCAGACACATGCGGCGGGCAGAGACCTGACTTCAAACTCTATTACAGAGCTACAGTATTGAAAACAGCTTGGTATTGGCATAAAAACAGAGAAGCCGACCAATGGAATCGAATAGAAGACCCGGACTTTAACCCACAAACCTATGAACACCTGATTTTCGACAAAGGAGCTAAAAGCATATAATAAAAAAAAGAGAGCATCTTCAACAAATTGTGCTGGCAAAACTGGATGTCAGTCTGTAGAAGAATGAAAATAGATCCATATCTATCACCATGCACAAAACTAAAGTCCAAATGGATTAAAGACCTCAATATCAGTCCGAACACACTGAACCTGATAGAAGATAAAGTGGGAAGTACTCTGCAACACACGGGCACAGGAGACCACTTCCTACGTATAACCCCAGCAGCACAGACATTAAGGGCATCATTGAATAAATGGGACCTCCTGAGACTGAGAAGCTTCTGTAAAGCAAAGGACACTGTCACTAAGACAAAAAGGAAACCCACTGACTGGGAGAAGATCTTCACCAACCCCGCAACTGACAAAGGTCTGATCTCCAAAATATATAAAGAACTCAAGAAACTAGACTGTAAAAGGCTAATCAACCCAATTATAAAATGGGGCACTGAGCTGAACAGAGAATTCTCAACAGAAGAAGTTCAAATGGCCAAAAGACGCTTAAGGTCATGCTTAACTTCCTTAGTGATCAGGGAAATGCAAATCAAGACAACTTTAAGATACCATCTTACACCTGTCAGAATGGCTAAAATAAAAAACACCAATGATAGCCTTTGCTGGAGAGGCTGTGGAGAAAGGGGTACACTCATCCATTGCTGGTGGGAATGCAAACTTGTGCAACCACTTTGGAAAGCAGTGTGGCAGTTTCTCAGGAAATTCGGGATCAACCTACCCCAGGACCCAGCAATACCACTCTTGGGAATATACCCAAGAGATGCCTTATCATACAACAAAAGTATATGCTCAACTATGTTCATAGCAGCATTGTTTGTAATAGCCAGAACCTGGAAACAACCTAGATGCCCTTCAATGGAAGAATGGATGAAGAAAGTGTGGAATATATACATATTAGAGTACTACTCAGCAGTAAAAAACAATGACTTCTTGAATTTTGCATGCAAATGGACGGAAATAGAAAACACTATCCTGAGTGAGGTAAGCCAGAACCAAAAAGAGGAACATGGGATGTACTCACTCATATTTGGTTTCTAGCCATAAATAAAGGACATTGAGCCTATAATTTGTGATCCTAGAGAAGCTAAATAAGAAGGTGAACCCAAAGAAAAACATATAGGCATCCTCCTGAATATTAAACTTCATCAGGTGATGAAAGGAGACAGAGACAGAGACCCACATTGGAGCACCTGACTGAAATCTCAAGGTCCAAATCAGGAGCTGAAGGAGAGAGAGCACGAGCAAGGAACTCAGGACTGCGAGGGGGGCACCCACACACTGAGACAATGGGGATGTTCTATCTGGAACTCACCAAGGCCAGATGGCCTGAGTCTGAAAAAGCATGGGATAAAACTGGACTCGCTGAACATAACGGACAATGAGGACTACTGAGAACTCAAGAACAATGGTACTGGGTTTTTGATCCTACTGCATGTACTGGCTTTGTGAGAGCCTAGGCAGTTTGGATGCTCACCTTACTAGACCTGGATGGAGGTGGGTGGTCCTTGGACTTCCCACAGGGCAGGGAACCCTGATTGCTCTTCGGGCTCTCGATGGAGGGGGACTTATTTGGGGGAGGGGGAGGGAAATGGGAGGTGGTGGCAGGGAGAAGGCAGAAATCTTTAATAAATAAATAAATAAATAAAAGAAAAAAAAGAAAATGCTTAGTGTTCCTTCTTCCTATTCATCCCTCAATATTCTTTCCATGTTGTCATCAGCAGCTCACCGGCATTCTTTAGGAAAGGACTTGAATAACTAACTGAGTAAATGTTTGTGTTGGGTGGGAGGCACCTCAAAGCTGGGTGTTGGAACAAGCATTGAGAATGCCTACATCTCTACATGATTGTGACACAGAGATCTCTACCTGCCTGACCCACGTACTGCAATGCCTGGGAACCTAGGGAGAGCGCCCCAAACAGCCACTGCTTTTAGTAGCACAGTAAATTTGATGGCTGAGACGATCTTTCAGAATCAGAATGCTAGCTCAGTTATTTCCTAGCTATGTGGATGGTGTCAAGTAAACCTTTATTTTTCTCTTCTGTAAAACAGGATTCTAAGCTGGGCAGTGGTGGCGCACACCTTTAATCCCAGCACTCAGAAGTCAGAGGCAGGCAGGTCTCTGTTAGTTTGAAGCCAGCCTGGTCTACAAGAGCCAGTTCCAGGACAGGTTCCAAAGCTATAGAGAAACCCTGTCTTGAAAAACCAAAAAAGCAAAACAAAAACAAAACAAAACAAAAACAGGATTCTATTTTGTTTTTATATGATATGTGCTCCGGGCCAGTTGAAAAGTTTCAAAACGATGACAGAGGAAAAACTAGCCAGAGCCTGGTGCACATATACAGTTGCCCAGGGTCTCATCCTGGTGAGACCTCCTCCAAATGAGCCCTGATGCGTCAGAGTCACAGGGAGTAATTTTACATTCATGTGATATGTAACTTCCAACCAGAGCAGTTCCCTTCTTTAATGGTCCTGAACATCTTTTAAGCAATGTGGGAATTATAGCCATGATTATTCTACTTCATTCTTTCACCACCCACAGTTCCCTTTAAAGGAAAGATCTCCTTAGGGATATCCACCAGGCCAGCTGCCCCAGATTCAGATTGTTAAGCTTTTAATTTAGTTCTACTGTGAGAAGGACCAAATGTCTCCCAGAAGCTCTCTGATGGCTGAGCAAGTGTTAATCTTTGGAGAAACTTTTTTTTTATCTCTCTACATGCCTTGATGTTTGCTGTTCATGAAATATTGCACTTTTGAATTAAGTCATTGCAGACTAATTCTGACCAGATGGGGCCTTCTAGAAAGTGGGTATCCTATATCTTCCCTTTACTACCAAGTTTCTCTGTATAATGTAGAGTCCAGTTCTGCTGAGGGTTCCATGTCTTCTGCGAGAAGAACTTGGACTTTAGGAGTGTGCAGAGTCTTCTCTGCTGTGTTGTCTTTACTTTAAAGGATAGTTAAACAAATGGTAGATAAGGCTTTCTGGTTCTTACATAAGCTTCCCAACTTAGGTTCATTGAAATTGTCTTACAGAAATAGTGGAAACGGTAAAGAGGGGTAAGAAGAGGCTAAGAATCTTAAGTCAGCATATTGGGCATAAGTCATCTGAAAACCCTCTTTGGGATAGACCCCATGTAAGATCAATCTGAGACCCCATGGTCAAGTACCTACAAGTAGCCATACATATTAGAGACTCTTTATATATGTGTTTCCATAGTCCCTGATACAATACAGGGTAGCTATTATTTCTGTCTCGCAGATTTCATTCTAGGGTTTGGTATGACTTGGATAAATGTCCCCCAAAAGTTCACATGTTGAAGGCTTTTTCATTGAGAGGAACCATTGGAATGTGGGATCTAATGGGAGGGCCTTAGATTACCAGAGGTGTATATTTAATTGAAGTGGAAGATTCTAGTCCATTTGTCTTAACTACTTTGCTAGTGCTGTGCTAACACACCATAACCAAAGCAACTTATAGAAGAAAGAGTTTATTGGGCTTACAGTTTCACAGGGTGAATCTATGGACCTCACAGTGGGAACATGGCAACAGTCAGGCAGACTTGGCCCTAGAGCAGTAATTGAGAGCTTACTGATCCATAAGCACAATGTAAAGAGAAAACTAATTGAGAATGGTATAGGCTGTTGTAGCATCAAAGTCCACCCTCAGTGACACACCTCCTACACAACAAGGCCACACCTCCTTACCCTTCCCAAACAATTCCACCAACTGGGAGCCAAGCATTCAAAGATGTGGGCCTGTGAGGGCCAATCTTATTATTCAAGCTACTACAACCTTCTTCCTCATTTTGATTCCTGGCTTATGAAATGAATGATTTTCAAACTTTGCCACATCCTTCTGTATTATTGGGTTACCTCAGAAACATAATGCTATTAGGGTCATAGCACCTTGGATTAGAAGCTCCAAAACAATAAAATATGAATAAAATATCCCATGGACCATATATTTGGGTGCTTTGTCACCAGGAAGTGGAGTACTAAAAGGATTAGGAGGTGGCCTTGTTGGAGAAACCATGTCACTTGAGGTGAGCTTTGAAGTTTCAGAAGCTCGTGCTAGGCCCCTTCTCCCTCTCCATCTGCCTGTAGGTTAGGGTGTAGCTCTCAGCTCCTGCTCCAGTGCCAAGAATGCCACCATGGCCCCACCAGGATGATAACGGACCTCTGAAACTTTAAGCCAGTCCCCAATTAAATGTTTCCCTTTACAAGGGTTACCTTGGTTATTGTGTCTCTTCACAGTCATAGTAGACCAGTGACTAAGACACCAAGATAATCTTCTTTCTCTTTATAAATTAATTATCTCAGAATTCTGTCAGAGAAATAGAAAGCTGAATAGCACAAAGGCTGCCAGCCCCCAAATCTTGTCCTTTCTGTACTGTCCTTATTGACTTCTCCTCCAGCCCCAAGATGACAGCTCGAAGACAGGGCTGCTCAGAAAACCATCATTTCTGCGTGAACGTCACACAACTGCTCATTTTACTGTATTTATCATTGACGGCTTGGCTAAAGTCAAGGGAGGTAATGGAATAAGCAAATCTCTGGGAGAAAACCTCAGCTCTGACACGTCCTGGTAAATATATGATCTTTGGATGATAGTAATGATGGCCTGTACTAAATTGTGCCCCTCCTTTCAGATCCGTTTTGCGTTGAAGCTCCGCTCCTCATATAGCGCTGCTGTGAGGGACTTGGGCAGATAATTAGTGTGAAACAGGTGAGCTGTGACTGACTTTATTAAAAGAAAGAGGTGACAGCAGACATCTCCCCCTCCCTGTACTTGCCTTTAGGAAAAGCCAAGCCAGGACTCCGTGAGAAGCGACTCTCTGTGAGCTGGAACTAATTCCCCCCACCCGCCTCAGAAATCAAGTTTCCAGTGCCTTGATCTGGGCTTCCCAGCATCCAAAACTATGGAGAAATCAATTTCTATTGTTCAAGTCTCACAGCCTGTGATCTCTTGTTATGGCAACCCAAGTAAACTAATAGAACAAAGAATGCCTTTCTCAACAGTTTACATGCATCAACTATTCAAGGTAAGTCCATGGGAACGATAGTTTATTACAGTCATGTGTGCATTACAAATGAGAAGTCTGAAGTTTGGAGAAGACACATACCTTAATAGTAAAAGTTATATACACACACATACATTCACACATGCATGCATGCACACACACAGTGAAGCACCCATCGAAAGGCTGTCCTGGCATGAGAGACTGGGGTTATGGTATAGAGAGAGACAGAAGGATGCTTTCTGGGGTGAAAGAAATATTCCGTATCCTGTTTTACTTCTTGGTGGTGTCTCTACAAGTGTATATATTTGTCAAAATTCATCAAACTATGCACTAAAATAAGTGTTATATAATTTAGAACTCAAAATGATTACAAAGTTAAACCACTTTTTTCAACAAATAAAAAAGACACAAAGCTGAGTCAGAACACTTGACTCTCAGTCCCATAGTCACCACATATTCACTGTGTGATAGTGTGTGAGCCACACAGCCTGTGACTCCAGGCCTTCAGGTCTCTCAGATTCCAGTTTCGCTCTGGAAAATGGATCTCACGTTTTCTTTTTTTCTCTTTTGAGTTTCCTGAAACAAGATTCATGTAGCTCAGGCTAGCCTCAACCTTGCTTGGTAACTGAGGATGACCTTGAACTCCTGATCCACGTAGCTCTATCTCCCAAGCTATTTTCTAGCATTACCAAAGTAGTTCATTTATGCATTCTGCAGTGAGTATGTAGTGAGCACGTGCTGTATGTCATGGTTGGATCAGGTAGACAGCGGGGAACCGCCATCTTGGAAATATAGGGAAAAACAAAACCACCAGAGCCCCTGTTACCATGGAACTGATTGCCTGGAGAGGGAGAGGGAAGATGCTCTGAGTTAAAGGAAAGAAATGTAGTCAACTGGGTGGCAGCCAGAAACTCTCAGAGGAAGATTCCCAAGGTTTAAAGTAGGAAGAAAAGGAATTCGTGTGAAGATCAGAAGGAGAAGGGTTCCAAGCAGAAGGAATATTGGGTACAAAGGTTTTGAGGCAGCAACAAGTTGAGGTGTTCGCCTGGTATGCATGAGACCCTGGGTTCTGATCCCTATGTCACAAAAAGGATGTTAAATAAAAAAGGTGACCAAAGCACAGGACATGGTCATCAGGCGGCACGGAGGAGAGCACTCAGTAAATCTCCAGACGTCGCTGGCCCCTGGGTGCTGCTTGCATCGGTCACGGAGTACCATGGTCTGTGTAACAGGTTCATGGGCCAGAAACAGATGGAGCCATTCCAGCTTCCCACTGAGCTCCTGAAACGGAAGACTTCTATAAGCCTTGTGAGTTGTTCTCATGAGAGATGTCATGGCTAGCAAGCTGAAAATTTCGGTGGCAATTTGCCAGCTGTCTGGTTTTAAATCTCGTCCCTTCGGTGGAAAATGAAATTGAGAACAAATTTCAGAATTCTAATTGGAATCTGTCCCCTACAGGGAGAAGTCTATTTTTATGTTCTAATACAATACCCTAGAGGATTCTGGGAACCCAGCCTGTGTCCACATTCCATGCCAGGGGCTAAAGTGAGGAGGAGGCACTAGCTTGCCTTGCAAGGAGGAAGCCTGCAGTACCCCTCAGGTCTCCATTTCTCAGTGAGGTTTATCCTCTGAATAGAAAGAGCAGACACCCTGGATCCAGCTGAGAAGGGAGAGAGGTGAATGAAAGAAAAACTCCACAAGGAAGTTGCAGCAGGAAGACTTTTGTTCTTTTAGGTTAAGAGCCTCCGTCTATTCTGAAGAGAACTGATTAATGTGAGAGACTTAGCCCGTGGTGGGGGTTGGGGAGGAGGGGAAGCCCTAGCACAGTGCTTGCTCACTTGGTATGGCAGGTCAGTTTGTGGGTTGAGAGAAATGATGTATTCGGGGAGAGGCAAAAAGGTCATGTTAGATGTTTACGGCTCTCCGGGAAGATGAAAACCTGTCTTCCCTGTACCAAACAGTGTGATACACTGCTAGAAACATCTGGATGCATTCATTGTGCTTCAGAAAGAAAAGCGAACGAGAGGTGGGTTAGTCAATTCCAGCTGGAGGTTAAGGAAAATGGTGTCTCCCCAGCCCAGTACTAGATTATTAGAGTCACAAAATGAACGTCCAACTCCCTAGTACTTGGTGTCTGAAACCAAGACGATTTAAATGAGTTGAACTCGGAGAGTTTCCTTCAGAGGTCTAGGATACTTCTTTGTGAAATGTGTCTTGAGTTTCTCGTGCGCTCCCACTTTTACCACCACTGGCCCCCCAAAGTTCCACGAGAAAAGGGGGAAAGTTATTAGTGACGTGTGGTTGGAAAATGTACAACTGCAGGCAATTTTCAAAGAGAAGTCGGGAGATTTTCAAAGAGAAGCAGGTTCTATGCAACGGGAGTTATGGTCGCGGTAGAATCTCTCCATGTTTGTGTAATTCTTCCTGAGCTGAAATTCAGTCCTGGCTTCTTCATTCCTGCATGCTACAAGCCCCAAGGGGACCTTTAGTCATGCTCAGTCATGATGTGAAGATGAGGCGGGACTTCTGGGTTCTCTGTCTCCTCCTGATGATTGAGAAGAAGGATGGATAACAAGAAAACTCTGTAGTGGGCCTGGGAGATGGCTCCATTGGCAAAGGGCTTGTCTTGGGACCTGAATCGATTCCTAGAACCATGGGGGAAACATCCAGGCAGAGTGGTGCACACTGGTAATTCAGGCGCAGGAAGGCAGAGATGGGCAGATCCCTGGGGCTCACTAGCTAGCCAACTTAGCTCACTTATCAAGTACCATGCCATCAAAAGACTGTCAAGGAAGGAAGGAAAGGAGGGAGGGAAAGGAAGGGAGGAGAAGGGAAGGGAAGGGAGGGGAGGGGAGGGAAGGGGAGGGGAAGTGGAGGGAAGAGAAGGGAAGGAAGGGAAAGGGTGAATGGCATCTGATTTATAACACCTGAACCTGTCCTCTGACCTCTACACAATGGCCACTCATGTGTACATGCATCTGCACACGTGTGTGTACCCCTACATGTGAATATACACACAGAAGAAAATTCTGTAATGATAGCAGGATGAATGAATGTTCTATCCAATTACTAATGCTCTAGAGAAAAATAAGAAAAACATAGGAAGAATAGATTTTGTTTTTGGCATTTCTCTCCAGTTGACATGCTGTGTTCCTCTCCGAAGTCCCTTGTGGTATACAGTTCTTGGCGAACAGACAAATGGAATGGACCTGAAAGACTTAGGCCTCTGGGACATTGAGCAAGTTACCTGAACAGGAGCTGTGGAAGAATCAGGCTTGTGCCATGCTTCTGACAGCTTTCCCCATGGCCTTGGGCTGGTTAACCCAGAGATTTGCAACAGCTTGCCTCTTCCAAGCTAAACACTAGGCTCTGAGTTATTAACTCCAACTAAAGCAACTGCCTTGAGGAATCCAAGTCAGAATGAAACTTATAAAGGAAAAGACCTTTAAATGCAGCATGCTAATAACATTGTGGGATTCAGGGAAAGCTCCTGTTTGGAAAGTATGCAAGCATTTGAGAAAATTGTAATAAAATCGTTCCTCTTGATGTGTCTTAAAGGGCCATGCGGAAGGTAATATAAATGTGAAGACGGTTGGTTGGCTGATTGACTTTAAACTTACTGATGGGAGGACAAGGACTGTGACATTAAATCATCTCCATAGCCTTGCAGTGAAAGCAAAGGCATGGGGACGTCTGGAGTCTCAGTTTTATGCTGCTAGTTGGTGTGGAGGATGGATGACAAGAAAATAAATTTCAAACTGTTGTGGCATATTCCCTTTGCCAATAAAGCATTCTTTCTACCACTGGAAATTTCTTCATGAAACTTGGGAAACCAGCAGATGGAAGGTGTCATGGACCACATGCTTGTGTCCCTTGAGATATCAGAGACTGACACCCTCATCCATTCTGTGGTATCCCATTGAAAAGATAGGTGTTGGGTGGAAGAATTGGCTCAGCCATTAAGGGCTCTGGCTGCTCTTGCAGAAGACCTGGGTTTGATTCCCAGCATCCATATTGCAGCTCATATCCATCTGTAACTTCAGTTCCAGGAGTTCTGACCTCTTCTGCTGGCCTCCGTGGGTAGCAAGCATGCACATGATACATGTTCATACATGCACACATACATACATATATGTGGGCAAAACACACATACATATAAAAATGAATCTAAAAAGAAAAATAATGGAAGGAAGGAAGAAAAAAGAGATGAGGGATAGAGATAGGTGTCAGCAAAGCAGAAAGTAGTTTCCAAACCAATAGTGTGTGAATTTGGTACTAGCTTCCAAATCAATCACTGCTTTGATGTGAGACAGCTACGTTCCAGAATTGTGAGAGATAAATGCTGTTTGTGGCATCCTGCTAGGGCTCTGTATGATAGCTACATACGCTGTCTAAGACAGGACTATTTAAAGAAGGGGTGCATGTATGAATTGAATTTCATCAGTAGAATCCAGAGAATTAGGAATTTACCCCAATTTCTCTGTGCTTTCATTTGAGTTCTATAAACTCTCCTTTGCATGTTAGACTGGACCTCAGAGGTGGTGGATGACTTAGTGTTCCCCTGGCTTTTGAGCATCTCCAGGGGTGGCAGTTGTCCTTAATAAATGACCAAGCCAGGCATGGTGGTGGTACACAAGTGTCTGGGGGAAGTGCTGCCCTTCCTGTAGGACGTGCTTGTTTTTTACTACTGTTATTAGAGCACAGTTGGACAGGCTAAGTCTAAGATGGTGCCTACCCTTTCTCAGATCCTGGCATATATGCCCATGTGAGCTGTCTTCCCTTTGTATGTATGTGTTGAAGGAAGAGCTATGAATTGTTTCGAATCTGAAGTGTATTGCAGAGATGATGGGAGTTCACTTCCTCCCTAGATGTAAATCGTGTCTCGTTTGTATATGTTCTCCATTGCCCTCTAAGCTCGTATGTTTGATGTTCGAGAGGCCCATCTGGCAAGAGCATAAGGGCAGCTATTTAGTCAGAGAGGCTTTAGTTCAACACACTTCAAGAAACTAAATCATGTACATTTGTTAGTTTTATGTTGCTGTGACCAAGTTCTCCAACATAAACAGCATAAAAAAGGAAAGATTATTCTGGCTCACGTTAAGAGTTCAGGCTGTCATGGGTCCTGGGGACAGGCTTGGTGCGGCATCTCGGTCCACGTCCTAGCAGATGAGGAAGCTGAGACGTGATAGGCAAGGCCTAGGGGTAATACTTCTCCAAGGACCTGCCTCCTTGGCCAACTTATTCCAGCAAGGCTCTACCTCCCAAAGATTCCACAACCTTCTACCTGCTGGAGGAGTGGAGGAGTGGGGGCATTTCAGATTCAGAGGATAAGATCTGCCAACAGTCATGTGAACTGAAATAGAACCTTCCCCAGAAGCCTTCAGACAATACCATCAAGGGCAGACCTTGGCAGAGAACACCACCGAGCTACCCCTAGACACTGAACTATAGCTATAAAGCAGCAAATAATCATTCGTTTACACTACTAAGTTTCTGGCAATTTATTACACGGCCACGGGTAGCTAACACGTCAGTCTATAGTACTTATATTTAGATCATTTTAGAAATACTCGGAGCTATTAAATACCTCTAAATTATTATCTCCCAGAATGAAGTGTTTGTTCTGAAAACAAAAAACCTCATTCATCCTCAGCACAGTGATTTCTCGGCCCTGGATGCTTATCACCTCCATGCAGAAGGTATTGTGTTATTCTCAGTGTGGAAGCTAGGCCCCTAAGCTGGCTAGGAAGGCACTTGTGTTTGCAGCGCCTAGGTGTCCCCAGTGGGCAGCCAGGGTGGAGATCCCTTCACTTGGGGTTATATTGCATCATTGTCTGGTACTTTGCTGGTGGTAGTGTTGTCCTCTTTTCCTGGAAATATTGACATCCACTCCCAGGGTGCCCAGCTTCACAATTAAGACATGATTTTAAGAAAAGAAAAGCTCTGTTTCTGTGTCTGGTTTAAATTTTCCCATTTTTATTGGACAGGAAGACACACAATGCCAGGCCATGTGGCTCATGCCCAGCCATCTGGCAACTAGAGATTCATCTCGCAGGGACAGAGGATACAGCCAACTCATGAGCCCTTAATGGGAAGCAGAATTCATTGAAAAACTCAGATAACCGAAGTTTCATTTCACTTCCTTTTAAGGGCATCTTCCAGGATTCCTTAGTAAAAGACAAAGAACTCCCCTGCCCCACCAGCTAAACCTAGGTAAACCGGCCTAGATAAACCAACTAGGCTTTTACCCTTTTGCCTTGTGAAGCCTCTGGTGACAACGCCAACCAGCTTTACAGATGTCAAGGGAACAACAGCAAGAACAGGATGTGGGAAGGAAAACAGGAGCTTGTGAAGTGTGCCCCACCCCGAGAAAAGTAGTGTCAAGGCAACCAAGAGTTGACTTTTGTATCTCCTCTATAGTTATACAAGATGGGAGCAAATAGCGCTAGCTTACAGGTGTTTGCACCATCCTTTGGGAAAGCTGGGGGCTGGAGGGAGGCTGAATGGTGATGCACAGAACAAGTAACTTCAGGTGGTGGCCACGCAGCCGCTGTGTGTAGGATTCTCAGGATTTGAATTTAAAATACCCCCTCCCACAGGTGAATTTAATATGCCGGCTGTTGGTCCCAGGTGGACTATGGAGGAAGCAGTAACAGATTCTACTACAGAGGGAGGGTGAAGAAAGACTTCTGGCATTAAGGATTTGTGATGCTTACTTCTTTGCAGTGGTATAAATTATGTCTACCACTACTGAACTGGGTACTCACAAAACCTGCCATCTTAACCATTTTTATTGTACCTTTTCCTATACTTTCTTTTTTTTTTTTTTAAAAAAAAAAAGATATTTAGCAAAACTTTCCAAATGGCTTAGCGAGACTATCCCAAGACTTCTAAATCCCTACTCATTTCAAAACTAAAAATGCCGGTAACTATAACGGTTGCTATGGAGATTAAGAATCAGGTACTTGAGAACAAGTTTGAAGCACAAATGGGATTTTTCTCAGTAACGGACAAAGAGAGGCCAAAGGGGAAGGGATAGAAAATTATATGATCTAGTCAAAGACACTGGGTTCTGGGATGCGGCTTAGGGTGAGGAACCATATTGAGGGGGAGGTGGCTAGTCTTGATTGTCAGCTTTTTTAGATTTAGAAGCAGGATGGAAACACACCTCTGGTTGTGTCTGTAAGAGGAGCTTTACCTTAGGTTAACTTAGGTGCAAAGACAGCCCCCACCTGTGCATGGAAGCCTTCTGCTGGCTAAGGGCCAGAACTAAATAAAAGGAGAAAGTTCGTGCGCTCCAGAAGGTCTTCATGCTACCGCCCAACTGTGGATGCAGTGTGACCAGCTGCCTCAAGCTCCCGCTAACATGCCTTCCCTGGCATAGTGGGCTGTACCCCGAACTGCCATGCCTTCCCTGGCATGGTTGGCTCTACCCCCAAACTGCCATGCCTTCCCTGGCATGCTGGGCTGTCCCTCAAATTGTGAGCCAGAATGGGATGTATTGCCTTAAGCCTCTTTTGTTAGGTATTTCATAACAGCAATAAGGAAAATGACAAATACAGAGGGAGACAAGGCAAGAGGAACTGAGCGGATTGGTTTTTGTTGAGGTATTATACACATATACACACACATACATACACATATGTAATGAAGTGAATTTTGTTTCACCTTCACAATATTGTGCAAACATCATTATTGACCGTAGAACTTTGTTTTCTGACACTGAGGATGGCCCTGGAACTCCAGGCATGCTAACTACTGCAGCTACACCCACAGCGTCCAGAACACTGTTATCCCTCCAAAGAAATGCTGAAGCCATTCGTTCTCCGTTCATCCCAGCACCTGGCCATCATCAATCTACTTCCTGTCCCTTTTCCTTCTGGAACCAGAACTCATGTGTGTGCTGGTCTGCCTGAGGGCACCAATAAATCTCTTGGGCCCTACTTATGTTCCCCATTATTTTTAATTTCTATATTTGTGCCTGGACAACTAATCTCAATTGATTTATCTTTATTTTTCTCTGCATCTGTTACTAAATTCCTCTTATAGCATCTTCATTTCAGTTATTGTACTTTTCAATTCTAGAATTCATACTAAATGCTTCTTAATAATTTGATGTTTCTGTTCTGTCTGATAGGATATTGACTTCTTGGTGTTTTTGTTGTTTTATTGTTTATCTACTTTAGCACTCCTAAATAATAGAAAATTCAGGGTTTTCTCTTAACTTTCCTGATATAAACAGCCTTAGACCCAAGGCTCAGGAAATCAATGTGGACATTTTGGCAATGTAGACAGAGTGTCTGTTTTAACTACTTACTCAAGAGCTAGGAAGAGTAAGCTCAGAATGGGTACTCAGGCCAGTGAGACCTATTATGAGTGGATTCACAGACCAGTAGACCTACTACTACCATACCATGACACTAGGAACTCCTATCTATGAGCATCCCTTTGGCTTCTGTCTCAGATATAGTTCAGCATCAGTAACACAACACCACAGTGGCCTAGGGTTCCTGTGCTCTGTACACACTGACACCAATAAGTACTCACAGCTCCTTTTGTACAAGTCTAGGAAAACTAAGACTATATTACAGTGTTATCATGGGACTTTGCTCCAACAGGGTCAGTGACCTCTGTTTATTCAAGGGATGCTGCGAACTCTCATAGGTCTCAGAATCAGTTTAAGGGCTATGACTCCCTGAAAGTAGAGACTAAAAGCAAACTTTTGATTGTTAGATTTAGGTTGCTTGATGTTAGTTATAGTGATCAGTCTGATGCTTACTGGTTGGACCATCTTTTTCATCTGTGCAATCTCATGACCACCAATTTGGGTAACTTATTTGGCTCTGATTCCTTTTACAGATAGCATGCCCCCTTTGTCTCTTGAAGCTCAGTACACTCTGTGTTTTCTGTGTTGTAGGGAGTATTTCCCACAGGTTTCTCTCATCTGGAGATCAGACGATGCCTACTTCTGTGCTTCCCAGGGATGCCGGAACTCAACTTTTTCAAAAGGAAATGTGTTCCAGGTCTTATATAAAAGTAAAATAACAATTTTTAAATTATAAATGAGTCTTAAGCTGGGCAGTGGTGGTGCACGCCTTTAATCCCAGAGGCAAGCGGATCTCTGTGAGTTCAAGGCCAGCCTGGTCTACAAGAGCTAGTTCCAGGACAGGAGCCAAAAAAGCTACAGAGAAACCCTGTCTTGAAAAATCCAAAAAAATAAAAAAAAAAAATGAGTCTTAAGTACAAACTTAGCTACTTAGTAACACTAATCAATTTTTTTAAAAGATTTATTAATTTTTATTTTATCTATATGGGAGCTTCTTTTTCATGTAGTCTGTGCATCACATATATGCAATGCCCATGGAAGTCAAAAGAGGCTACCAGACCCCCGGTTTGTGAGTCGCCCTGTGGGTGCTGGGAATTGAATCCAGATCCTCTAAGAGAGCAGCCAGTGCTCAACTGCCGAGCCACCTCTCCAGCCCCTGACACTAGCCACATTCTCAGAGCTATTTCCACTACAGAAGATGGTTCTGTTGGGAACCGTATAACATTTTACTAATGGCAGTTTTGTTGTCGTTAGAATCTCTCAGTTTAAGTATTGGTTGGTGAAAGCTAGTATAGATGTTTAACAGTGGTCAGGGAGATGGGAAGGAGGTATGAAAAAGGAAGAAGGAAGTCTTGGTGATAAGTTGTGAATCCTGTCAAGTATTTCCTTTTGATAGTTTCATAAATGGGGGAGATGAATGTGGGCAAAGTAGCTTTGGCCACCTTCTTGCCAGTCCTCACAGGCTGAGGAGGCCGTGAGCAGTAGAAGGTGGAAGTCAGCACTTAGAGATTTCACTGGGGATTCAAGCGCAGAACCAAGATAATGGTTTCAGGGAGTATCAGGGCCCTCATGGACCACTCTTGTGCTTGGGGCTGGCACGCTTCTTTCTGGTTTTTGTCATGGTGTGACTAGGTCTGAGAACGTCTAGAAGATAAAGACATGAGTCCCCAATAATGAAGCTCTGTGGTTAAAGGGAATGTTGGAATCAGACATTTTAGTCTGTTTTCTGTTGCTCTAACAAAATACCTGATATGGTGATTCATTAATAGAGGACTATTTATCACATGGTCTGGGGACTAGGAAGCCTAAGGACTTGGTACTAATTATCTAGTGGCAATCATAGCAGGGCAGAGGGCATCGCATATTGAGTAATGCAATAGTACCAGCTCAGGTCTCTCTCTTAATGCCATCTTGGCAGGGTACCCTCATCTCACCAACTCCTAATTACCTCCCGAAAGTCCTACCTTCAACATGCGAATCTGAGATTGTTTCCAACCCGTATGAAGTCATCACAGGGAAAGGGTATCTTAAAGACCCTGCATGTAGCAGTAGAAGCAGGCTTCTCCCATTGATGGAGGGAGTAGGGGAGGGTGCAAACCTACATAGTGAGTGAAGAAGGTGTCAGAACTGAGGGAACACACTAAGGCTGAATTTTCTCTATAAACTGGAGGGACAGCCAACTACTCTGTGTGGAAGAAAGGGAGATGCTAAGATATTTTTTTAAAAAACAAAAGGCTTATGGTAGGTAGAAAAGAAGGGCCAATGATTCATATGGGAATCAATAAGAAAATTATATGCAATTCTACCAAATAGTCTCTTTCCAACAAAGTTGATTATGTCATATCGATGTACAAAATGATTGACTTGTGACTTTCATCTGCATGTGTAGCACATACATACAAGAATCATGTACTACGATTGATAGTAGTCATCTCTCCCTCATTTCTCTTCTTGTCTGATATACTTCCTTACTATGACACACATTGAACCTTTCTGGTAAATGCTGATAATAGAAAGTAGAAGAATAAGAAGGGATTAAGTGAGTATGAGGACTGCACTGCACACAGTCCTCCTGCCAATCTCAGGGTGAGGAGACAGGACTGTCCCGTTTACGGATGAGCAGGTACAGAGCGAAGGGAAGCTAGAATTGAGGGCTTGGTTAACCACCTGCACAGCTGTGCTCCTTGAGCCACTTATTTCTTGAAACCTTAGATACCTGTTGGAGAACAGGAATTGAGCTTTCTACTTTATAAAATTATGAAGACTATTAAATGAAATAATCTGTAAGAAAGAGTCTAATACATGCTGGGGTGCTTTAGTGTTTCTAGGGGAGAAATGTGGGTTGGGCTCTTGCTACACAGCCCCAGGCTGGCCTCAAACTTAGGATTCTCCTGCTTCTGCCTCCCAACTGTAGGATTACAGGTGTGTGCCACCACCGCAGTTAGGGTGCTTGATTTTTGGCAAAAAAAATTAAATAAATAAAAATAAATAAATAAAAAAAAAACAATCAAACAAAACCCCTCATAGACTATGAATTGTTGTTGATTCTGCCATTTGATGGAACGTCATTGTGATTTGAGTTTGTAATCTTTCTCTTCAAAGTTAGATAAGTCTTGTGCTCCAGATACCAGGATTCCAGTAACTTCTACCAGGTGGGGTCACACTGTGCAATATATATAGCCCAATGTTTAAAACAGTGTTCGACAGGAGTAAACAGTACAGCAGATACAATGCTCTGAATGGGAATCTGCCAAAGACATTGACTCTTGGCACACTGTGGAACTATGGAAGTCTCATTCCTACACTTGCTACCATCCACACCTTGCCAGTGGGACATTCCTGGGGAATGTCGTTTTAAGATTCGAGAGTCTACCTGCTTCTTACTTACTGTGTGATTTTGGAAAAGACAATTCATCTTCTGGTACCTTGAAGGGAAAGGAGACAGTAGCCTGCATTTCACAGAAGGTTCCAGAACAGACAGGAGAAAGGGTGTCATGTTCTGAGTGATGCTTGGAGCCATCCTTTTATGCAACATTAAACATTACACTCATATGAGTAACAGGTGGTGAGGGCTCTGGCAAGATGACAAGGTAGAAGACCTGGGGAAGTTTCTTTTAGCAAGACTTCGGTACATGTCTTAAGACATTGATTAATGATACCTCCTGTCCCAGGTGAGCTGCAGAGCGGAGCACAGGT
This sequence comes from Chionomys nivalis, assembly GCF_950005125.1. Taxonomy (NCBI): domain Eukaryota; kingdom Metazoa; phylum Chordata; class Mammalia; order Rodentia; family Cricetidae; genus Chionomys; species Chionomys nivalis. The sequence continues at coordinate 20,954,878 of NC_080098.1, read as the reverse complement.
GTGCTGAGAGACGGGAACCCAAGGGGAGGGATACTCAGGTCACATCCATCAGGGGATGGCAGGAGTGCAGGCTTGAACAGTCCTCATTGTCCCAGGGTTACTCCCAGATGTCTCCCCAAAGGCTCTAAATCACTTTTCCAGGCCGAAGCTGGAAATCCCCAAAACCTCCCTGATCCAAAGACACACTCATTGTCTCACTGCTGTTGCAACCACTGCGCATGTTTATTGGGAAAGCAGAACATAGCGCATCTTGGCTTCCACAGTTCACTGAGTCCTGGCTCTGTCATCTCTAAGCTTGCCATTCTCTTGGGAAGCAACAGAACCTCTTTATTTAAATGTTCCCAGGGAGAATTAACAAGAAGGCACATCTATGTAGCAAATTAGGAACAGCACTGTTAAAGGGGCTGAGGGTGGAGGAAGATCGATCCCAGAATAGAAGTTCCCATCATGCCCAGTCTAGCCAAGGACACAGTACTCATACAATACAAGGTACTTCTCACGAGGTGCCTGGATTTCTGAAAAGCACAAAGGTAACAGTGTGACAGCAATGGCCATTTTATCAGCCTCGTGCATCTGGAGTGGGCTTTGGGTGGTAGACACTAGAGAGACAAAGGATTCTCTCTATTGGTAGGGCAACACGGGAGGACATTGGTCTGGAGGGCCATCAGCAGGAAAGAAGCAGCAGCAGCCACTCAGCCGACTTCAGAATAGCACAGCTGAGACGCGACCCTCTTAAGTGGGAAGGGCGGTGAGCACACTCTTATTGAAGCTCTTTCCAAAGAGAACGTTTTGTTAAAGAGTTGATTACAAGAAAGTGCACTGCTACACAAATACTTCTATCAGGGTGTGCACAGACGTTTTGAGGGGAACCTGGAGGAGACTATGTGTGTGTTTCTGGGATAGGGGTTTGGAGGTTGTGTAGAAGCTTGGGTTGGTTTACCTAGACAACACCCTTTGGGATCCTGGGTGGGAAGACGGCCCTCACTGAATCCCACCAGGCAGGGAAGATGCATTTGCAGAGCAGACAATCTTGGTGTATTGGGGTCATTGACCTTGAAATCAAAGGCATGAATGGCTGAGCAAACCAAGTTAAGACTCTACAGTGTCAGAGCTAAATTCCAATTTGGGAACAAGGGTTGAAAACATCCTTACATGTCCATCAAAAGAGGCCTGGTTCAGACATACAGTAGGGCCGAATGTTCAGCTCAACGCTAGAGACTTGTCTAACAGCACAAGATCCTAGCTTGACTCCCAGCGTCATGAAACATAGCGTGTCCACAAAAGCAATTACTCTTTAGACTAAAGCAGCCTGTGGGTATCATGCCAGCCCTGGAGGGCTGGGGTTGGAAAACTGATATAAGTTACCTTTACCAATTACCAGCCACTCAGTTCCCTTGCTTGTGATGAACTCATTAAGCCTTAACATGCCTCGGTTGTGAGGGAAATTCTGACTAGAGTAGGGGTCCCCGCACATTTGCATGTGGGCACCCTGCTTCTAAAACTGTGAACAAAAGCATCAGGCCATTCCGGAAGGCTCTGTAAAATGGTGTCTCTTCAGAATGCAAGCTTGTTCCAGCTGATTGCTGAGACTCACACTGACTCTCTTCTGAAATAAAAAGAGTAAAGAGTCCCGGGATATCTTCGCGTATGTTCTCTTCTAGAATGTTCTCTCCACAATGAAGAGACTCTTTTGAGGCTGAAGGCCAGACTCAAGATGTTCCAGAACTCGGGGATTCTACTGCTTTAAGGTATTGTGCGGCACCAGGACAGAAAGGGGCATGCCCTACAATAAGGTCTGAAGCCGAGTGGCCAGTAAGGCCCAGCACCCAATGGCAAAGAAAGTAAGACTTGTCATTTTACCCAGTTAGACTCTACCAAATGCCTAATGGGTATCTCCTATAATGTTTGAAATAAGTGCGTGTACGGAACCCGCATTTATTCCCTCAGGGGAGAGGCAAGGCAGGCCTGCATCCTCCTGCACACGCTACCCGTGCAGGTAGGGGGCGCGCGGGGGCTCCCGGCCCAGGGCATTGAGGTGCTGCTGGGCACCTGCGCCCGCCAGTTTCTCATTGAGTTTTTGATTGACCAGCTCCAGGTGGCGGCTGTTCTTCCGCGCCTGTCTCAGAGACCTCTTGACCTTCTTCACCCGCTCACGGAGCTGCCTGTTGCGCTTCTCCAGGGTGGCCACCTTCTGCTGCAACTTCTTGACGTGGTCCTCTTCCTCAAACAGGGCCTTCTGCACCGAGGAGCACATGAGCTGGGGGCAGAAACAGCGCAGAGGGAGAGGCAGATGAGTCTCTGAAGCGACAGCGCGGGCAATGGCCTTCATCATGACCGTCTCCCTCCACCCAGGAGTCCCACCTGACCTCAAATACAAACAGAACCCCCACTTTCCTCTTCCTTATAAGATTTTGTATTTAAAATATAGCCTAAGTATTTGTCACTGGCAGCAGGAAGGAATGAACTTCCTGTAACTCAGTAGGCCTATGCAAGGATATGAGGTAGTTCACAGGAGAGGAGCCATGATTGTTTCTTGAGCAAATGAACAGGTGCTTAACCTTGCTGGAACAGGTGCAGACAGTTTTACCTGCTGTCATTCAGAAACCGATGGAGTGCAGCAACGGGCTATACCTGCTGTGTTAGGTACTCTGCACAATCCAGGAGTGGTCATACATAAACACTGCGGCTCTACGCAACTACTGTACCACCTTACATTATACAGAAGGAACTTTGGCATCTGCAGATTTGGGTATCTGAGGAAGGATCCCAGGACCAGTGTCCTTCACATGCTGAGGGGAGTAGATGTGTTCATCTACTCCCAGCCACCTGCACTGGAGTACATCAGTACAGTTAAATGCAGTTTTAAGGCCAGCTGCCCTGCTTTCTCACCCTGCCTTTTCAGCTTCTAAATGCCCTCGCATCGGGCAAGCTTCTTGAACTCAGTGCAGTGGACTCTGTATTGCTCCACACTGGTTTTGGGACTGGAAGGTCTGTCCCCAGCTTCTTAGAGTGTTACAAGAAGACAGTCCTCCGTGGTCTTCGCTGGAACCTGCCCTGGTTTAGGTCCCCTTTGCTGGGGCATTTGTAGTTAATAATGAGGCGTGACACAGGATTAAGAAATCCAGGGCCCCTCATTTTCTCTTGGAACACCTCTGAAGGAACATCTTAGCTTCACAGTGTCCCGTGAGCTAGACTAGGGCCCCAGGGAAGTTGGAATTACAGTTAGTTTCGCCTTTCGCCTGGTCCTCTGTTCCCTGTTTCCCTCCTTCTCCCCGGGTATGCCTCTAATGCCAAGAGCACCCTCTAAAAATCGCGTCTCCTCTCCTCTCAACCCTCCCCCTCCCCTTTCAGGAAGCCTGACTGGCCACATAGAGTTTCCTCATGTGTAGCATAAGATTAACCACAGGGTGGGGAGATTTAATGAGTTTTATCCAGACAGTTCTTAGACTCGTGCCTAGTACACAGTAAAAGTTCACTGCCAGTCAGTAGTTCAAGGTCAGACCCACCTACATATCTCCACTTGTGCACCGTAGGCCCAATCACAAACATGCTGGCTCCCAGTTGGTTCTTCCTCCAACACATTTTTCTCCTTTTCATCTCAAAGTCTGTGCCATGGTTTCTCTTCTGCTAGAGGCCATTCTCCCTCAGCTCGCTCTGCACTTTTTTTTTTTTTAAGACAAGTCTCGTGTAATGCAAGCTGGCTTCAGACTTACACTGTAGCCCAGGCTAGCCTTGAATTCCTGATCTGCTGCCTCAGTGCCTGAGTGCTGGGATGCTAAGCCCTTGCCACCATGCCCAGCTGTCTGACAGCCTCACAAGCCTTCTGTGGGTTCACTTTCATGTCGCTACCTATACCATACTCTCTTGCAGTTATTCATATATGGGATAATGAGTTCAGTGCTCTTAGCAGATCCCAATACTTCAAGACCTGACTCAACACTGGCCTTTGGGATTCTTGTTGCCTGGCCATTTTGGACATATATTTAAAAAAAAGTAATTGAACCAGTGTTTCAAAATTGCTTGTCATTTAATAGTTTTGGGCTCCTGGAATGTCACACACATACACACATACATGCAGACACACTCAAAGGACAAAGTGGGTAGAGGACCCTCCTTGAGGAACTCATTATTTCTACCCTGCATGTGTGAATAAGTAAGATCTATGTATTTTAAAATTCCATATGGTAGCTAGAATAAGCACTTTCAATCCACTTCTTTTTATAGCATGGTCTAGGTATGTGTTATGGAAGATTCTTCTAGAACAGAATAAAAGAAGATAAAAAAATATATACCAGAGAGAGAGAGAGAGAGAGAGAGAGAGAGAGAGAGAAGTCTTTCCGTTTAAATGGAATCCACTACTATGTACTTGACTATCACATCAAAAAGGAGTTGAAGGGATCAGGAGCATGAGCAATCGCCATGGACAAAGCTTTCCTAGATCACCAGCATTCCTAGTCGGCATCCCTGCCCAGAGGGCAATAAACTCCCTATCTGGAGAATCCACAGCAAGAAGAGTTACAACTGTAACAAAATAACACAGTCAGCTACAACCGCCTTGACAATGACCTGAAGAAGCCAAGATGAGACCAAGAGGCACCAAGATGTGTCAGGGGTTAGTGGCGTATCATGACAATAGAGATAGCAAGGTTAATGTGTTCGTTAGTGAGCGCATCACTGTGGTCCTCATGGCTTCTGCCTCCTCTGATAGGATATAAGAAAGACAGCAAGGGACTCAAAGAACTTGACCAGTGTCGCCAGCAGCAAAGCCATAATCCAAGACTACTATCGCACAGGTCTTCTCTCCTTCTCGGTTAATATGCCATGTGCATGGAGACAATACCATGAAATAATGGTATTATTTCATACATATAAAACCTAAAGTAGGCCTTCTGGATTCTGGCCATCAGCCCCCTACACACACACACACACACACACACACGAGAGAGAGAGAGAGAGAGAGAGAGAGAGAGAGAGAGAGAGAGAGAGAACCCCTAGAGGAGAGCTATGCTTCTCAGATACATGTTTCTTTAAGAAAATCCTGTTTGGGCGATGCTTTCCAAAAGAAATCAATCTCTTAAAATTTGCTGGGGGCGGAAAAAAAAAAAAGCCAAGTCACTCCATTTGCTCATTTAGCTTTGAGGTATTTTTCAGAAACCTGAGCTGCAGAGGGGAAATGCCGGGCTGGGCTGCAGCAGGTCCTGCACATTCTCTTTGAAGAAATGAAAAGAAGGATCTTGGGGAAGAGGCCCGAAGCCAAAGATTCCCTAGCTCTTCCTTGTAGAACCCCTGCACTTCCCCCAGGCTAACCTGGGGAAATGACTCTCACTAGGTGCCAAGCACCTCCACTTTGCCTGCAGCCAAGTTTTATCTGGAAGTTTCCAAATTGGTGGAGAGGATGCCTGCTTGGGGCAAATAGGCAAACTGCCAGGAGGTGGAGACTGCTTTCTTATGTTTATCAACTAGGCTTATCTTTTAAGATGTCATTTTCTAAAGCTAAAGAAATAACAAAATGATTGTAGATCAACTTTTGAAAAGAGAAATAAGGAACCAAGTCTGTGCAGATGGTTCAGCTGACACCACTCAAACTTGAAGACCTGCTTCAATTCCCCAGACCCCAAGTAAAAACCTCAGGGCAGATGTGCACACTTGTCACGGGAGAGCTAGACACAGGATCATCCCTGAGTCTTGTTAGCCATCTAGCCTAGTCTACTTGGCAAGCCCCAGGTTCCATAAGACTCAAAAGTGTGTGGGGGCCAGTGAGATGACTCAGCAGGTAAAGGCATCTGCCACCAAAAGCCTGGCAACCTGAGTTTAATCTCCAGGACCCACATGGTGGAAGCAGAGAAGCGACTCTTGCAAGTTGCCCTCTGACCTCTCCATGTGCACTATGGGGTGAATACTGTACTTATGCATTCGTTATACAAATGTAAGAAATACATAACATATAGTAAGATGAAGAATAACTGAGGAAGGTACCTAATGTTGACCTCTGACCTCCACACACTTGTACACATCCCTCCCTCACACAAGCATGTATACATATATAGTCACACAAAGAAATAAAAAAGTGGAAAATTTAAATTATCGATTGTGATTGTATCCACTGCGGACATTTTACTTTACGCATTTCTAGGGTTGGGTTCATGGGTATAGGTACGTGCATAAAGATTTTAAAGAAAATTTGAATCATGTTGCCACTAGACTGGCTATTCTAATTTTTACCCTGGAACTTTATCATGAGCATCATTCAGATGTTGGTCTAGATACTTTTTTCACTGAGTACCTCAATAGAAACCAGTTTAGGGGGCACTGCGAGGTCCCCAGTAACTAGTCAGGGACCCTTTCTTCTTATAACCACAGACTGAGGAGAGGATAACGGGATTGCTGCTGATACATCCTTGAGGCCAAGTGATCTTAACGTGGCCATTTGGGTCACCCACCTCCATTGACAGGACAAACACAGGAGTATCCCTTGTCTGTACCTTGGTTGGGTATCTTCCTGTCTGGTTGCCTGTCCCCCCAGGAAGCCCGGGTTCTGTGAGAAGGTTCCACAGTCGAGAGGTTAAGGAAGGGTATCCGTGTACAGTTAAGGATCACCCATCGTTTCCAAACTTGTTCAACTCATTTACACGCTTTCTTCTTCCCTCCCCTTTCCTCTCTTCCCCATCCTCCCTACCTCCTTTCTTCTCTCTTTCCCTCCCTCCTTCCCCCTCACCTCTTCATGTTTTCTCCCCAGGAAAAAAAATTGCCATTCTGTATCGGGGCAGTGTGAGGGGTAGAAGTTTTCCTGGATTTCTTGGCAGCATGCCAGTAAGCTTTGTGTCTGGGTTACTTAGCAGCACAGTGGTAAGCTTTGTGTCTGGCCAACTAAAAACAGTGCATTTGAGCATCACTATTTCATACTTGTGGGCATAACGAATGTGTCCTGCGAGGTCTTTTCTTCACAGCTGCTTTCAATTTAAACAACCACCTACAAGGACAAGACAACATGTACTTTCTGAAGTATAAAAAACCAAAAGGACTATCCAAAAGTAACAAGACAAATAGCTTGCCTTTTTAACACCTCATTCATGTTCTTGGGATTTAAAATGAGAAGGAAGTGGAGGAGGATTTTTTTTTAAAAAAAAAAAAAAGTGGACAGTAGTGGTAATCTAGCTATGACTTATCACAAAATCTGGCCCCACATCAATAAAGTTTTATTGGAACACAGCTACAATTGTATGTTTGCATGTTTTCAGTGGCATTTACTGTGCTACAATGACAGAGTTGAGTAGTTGTCACAAAGACCTTATGGTCCACAGGCTTAAGATGTTTACTATCTGGTTCCTCATAAGGCCGGGCAACAGGGGACATCTGAAACCTGACCTCAGGAGGGACTCGAGACAGATGTAGGTGAAAATATGATAGTTAACCACTGGATGGGATAGGAGGGAAGGTGGTCTACTTCCAAGGCATGGGGGAAAGGCAAAGAACAGATGACCATCTGAATCAGAGCCTGCCAAGGACCTTGTATGCCCACACCTCACCTCTCACTCATTTTTATACTGCCCTGAACACTGATGCGAGGTATCCACAGCCTTTGTCAAAAAGATCACTTCATTCCATCCCAGCGGATTGTGGTCAATTTTAAAAGTCCAGATGGAAAAGTAAATTTTATTCAACTTGTAACTGTAGAAGGTCTAGAAACAGTAGACAGTAGAGGCCAGGATTGCTTCACCATGTGTGGTTCAGGGGCTCAGCTGCCTGTGCCCAAATCCACAGGTTCTCTTTGGCCCTTCTGTAATTCAACTGGAAATTTAGCCTTGCTGTCAGATGTGTGTGGTGGCAGGCAGGGAAGTCACATTAACCCAAAGTGATCCCCAAGCTGGGTGAAACCAACAGCTACTGGGGAAACACCCAAACCTCGGAAGTGACAAGCAGAGCAGTTCCTATGAGGACTCTCTGGAGGGACAGCTTGAGATGCCAATGACAGCACTTGACTTGGCAGTGGGTCCTTTGCTCCCCCCAAAGTCAAAGAAGTCGCCTTCTCTGTGTTAGGAGCCCAACAGAAGCAAAAGCAGATGCCCCAGACAAGTGGTGGCTGGAAGGTGAGGTGCGTAGGGAAGAGGAAGGTGGCTACGGGGTTAAGTCGAAGGCCATAGGAAAAAGTTGCAGTGTGAGTTCTCTCCCATTGGACAGAACTGTGTAGAGAGCCCCAGGCTCCCCACCTGACCTGTCTGAGCTCATCCCAGGCCCCTTCCCCATTACGCTTAGCTAAGGAAGGGGCCATCGAGCATCCCTGATAAAAGGGAATTTCACAGTGAGGCAAAACTGGATGATTAAGGTAGCTAATATATCAAGTATTTGAGCTATGGCAGAGAGTAAACAGTACACTAAGCCTTTTTTATTCGTGCATAGTTGACCCTCACTGATTGAAAGCTCTGCTCAGCCACAGTAGGGTCTCTCAAACAAGCAGATCTTTGGACAGTATTTCTTACGCTTAGAAAAATCTCTCTTGATCCTCTCTCCCATCTTTGCAAAATCGGTAATATTCTTTGTGTTCCCCAAGTCTTCTTTCAGAGTCACCCCCTTCATGAGGCCTTGCTGGTTCCTCCAGCAGAGCCCACGTGTGTGCATCGTACCATTCTCTTCTGGTGCATCTGACTCTACTGGGCTTTGAACCCCTTGAGTATAAGATCTTTGTATTCAGTACCTAGAACACAGAGTACTTAATGACCAACGGAAGGAAAAGCTGCAAGTAGAAACAGAAATAAGTTCAAAGGTTTGAACATGAGCAACCAAGAAAATGATCTTTTGAGTGTCAAAACGGACCTACCAACATCCCTGTGAGTCTCTGATTTCCAAGAATAAGTTCAGTTTTAACTACTTATTCTGACTATATCAGAATGGGCTTTTAGGAGTCCTGAAATTAGTGAATTTTCTTTTTCTGGTCCCTCCCTGTCTTACTTGGCTGGATTATTTTGTCCATCCTCATGTCAAATCCTACAGAAGCGGAGCATGTTGCAAATGAGAAAGTGTTTAAGAGGGGAAGATGCCAAACTGCCTAAGACTCAATGTTCCAGTTAGCTTCAGCCCGCAACTTGATATAATACAGGGTCTTCTGAAGGAGCCTTCCACTGCAGAACTAGCCAGATCATATTGTCCCCATGCTTTCCTCTTTGATACGATAGTTATTCACCATCTCTAGCTTTGTTCTATGATGAGAGTTAGCAACCTTCTATGTATTTCCAGGGAGATGCACATATTTTTTCTCGGCTGTGATGTGAAGAGGACTGGTAAGTGCTGGGTCGTGGAATGCTGCTTCTGACCCCAGCTGCTTTTCTAGACCCAGCAGGAGAAGGAAGTGCTGAAATCACAGATTCTTGGGAAAGAAGGCCACTCAGCTCTTTCCACTGTGAGTGGAGAGGAGGCTCCCACCTAAACTGAGAAAGCCAGGAACTCACCCCAAAAATTCAGCATCACGGTAGATGGGACATGAATCTAGCTGCTGGAAACCATCTAGATTATGGCCTTGGGTATTGGTAGTCTTCTCAGTGAAGTTTCAGAAAGACATCTTCCAGCTCTTACTGCCTCCTGAAATATCATAATCCTCCCTTAGCCAGTCATGCCAGCTAATCCTCTTCCCATACAGAGGGTGCTCTGAGCTACAGACTGGCTCATGCGGTGGACTCCTGAGAGGGAAAGTGTCATCCGTGGACCTGGAGTCTCAGGTTTGTAAAGACATGATGGTTGATCTGGTGTGTGTGTGCATGTGTGCGTGTGTGAGTGTGCATATGTGTATGCATGTAAAGCCTTTACAATACCTCATATTGCATGGGTGGAAGGGTCTGACGTAGCTTTTTCAAAACCACCAGATAACCTTGCTGTTATTGGAGTAAGATGGGCTTTCTTCATTCCTGCCCTGGTCCTTGGTGTACTGGCCCTGGATGAGTAGGCTGCACTGAGCCACCAGTGGACTCTTTAAGCTTTACATCTTGGACCACTGCTGGTGCCTAAAATGATGCTCATGCTCTGATGACCTCAAGACAGACACTCCTGATGCCAGGGTGTAACAGCAAGGCTATGGAGGGAGTCAGGCTAGACTGCAGACCAAGTGTCTACGGCACCAGCTCCCCCGAGGAGCAAAACCACGGCTCCTGCTGCCTCCCACTGATGCCATTCACCCACCCCACCTTTGACCTGACGCCAGTAGCTAACATTCAGCCTCCAGCTCTTCCACTGAGAGAGGCAGCAGACTCTGCTTATCCTCCCATGGCTCCTGCATTTGCTTGGCATCCTCATGGCTGGTTGGAAACCCCAGAGCTTCTGCCACCCACTGTACTGGGGCATGTGATGGGAACGTATGAGCTGAGAGCCTGGTCGTGTTTATTTCTCAGAGAACAGTGACTTTGTCCACATGGCTACATCCAGGGCCAGACTCAGCTGAGATTGTTTATCTGGGAGAATTTATCAAATTTAGACACAAGTTTTTATGCTCCTGAATTAAGACAGGTGGCCCTGGACCTGAAAGGGGTGAAGACCTATGTATGCCTCCTTAGGTTGGAAAGAGCAGGCAGTGAAAATTGTAAGACTTTGCTTCAAATGTGGCTTGGATACTTGCTGACTTTCTGAGTGTTCTTCCTTTCCCCTTTCTCCTCCCCACTCCTTGTCCCTCTCCTTCCCTCCCTTCCTCCTCTTTCTCCTACCTCTCTGTAGCATAAGCATGCATTTGTGACTATTTCCCCATGTGTGGGCATATAGACATCAGAGGTCAATATTGCTCTCCACCTTACATTTGAGACAGGTTCTCCCAGTAAACTGAAGTTCAGTGATTCAGCTGGGCTAGCTTCCAGCAAGTCTCAGAGATCCTCCTGTCTTGAGACCCCCTGAATTCAGAGTGTGCACCAACATGCCAGGTTCTTAGAGTGCTAAGGTTCAAGCTTGAGTCCTTGTGCCTACATAACAATCAGTTTACCAATGGAGTTATTACCCAACCTTCCCCTGCCTTTCTTAACTCTGAGACTGTCGGGGGTAGAGGGGCAACCAGAGCGGCATGGAGGTCACTTACATGTTGACGTGGCTGTGGTACCACATTGCCAGCCAGATTCAGTCAATAATTTTATGTCCCAGAATGAAATCTCAGTTGATAATTTATTTGGTAAAAATGTCATTGGAAAAGTTACAAATAACAGATGACTCAGAGACAGCGATAAATACCGCTGCCAATGCAGGGCTGTCTTTCCTGGCATGTGCTGGAGGCAATCTTTGAAAACTGGAAAGCTTCAATAACAGGGCAAAATTTCCATGTGGAAACCACTGGCTTAAAGGACTTTACCCACTGCGCAGCTTTGGCCAGATTCTTTGATGTGTAAAAAGTGGATACTGTATGTCAGAGAAAAGTGAAAATGTAAATAAGTTTTTAAATGCCTTCATTGCTAAATAACAAGGTGAACCCAAAGAAAAACATATAGTCATCCTCCTGGATATTAACCTTCATCAGGCGATAAAAGGAGACAGAGACAGAGACCCACATTGGAGCAATGGACTGAAATCCCAAGGTCCAAATCAGGAGCAGAAGGAGAGAGAGCACGAGCTAGGAACTCAGGACAGCGAGGGGTGCACCCACACACTGAGACAATGGGGATGATCTATCGGGAACTCACCAAGGCCAGCTGGACTGGGTCTGAAAAAGCATGGGATAAAACCAGACTCGCTGAACATAGCGGACAATGAGGACTGCTGAGAAGTCAAGAACAATGGCACTGGGTTTTGATCCTACTGCACGTACTGGCTTTGTGGGAGCCTAGGCAGTTTGGATGCTCACCTTACTAGACCTGGAAGGAGGTGGGAGGTCCTTGGACTTCCCACAGGGCAGGGAACCCTGACTGCTCTTGGGGCTGATGACGGAGGGGGACTTGATTGGGAGGGGGAGGGAAATGGAAGGTGGTGGCAGGGAGGAGGCAGAAATCTTTAATAATTAAATAAATAAATAAAATAAATAAAAATAAAAAAAATAAAAAAAATAAAATGCCTTCATTAACCTTCCTTTATATAAAATTCCAAGTTATTCCCTGTCCATCTTTAACAGTCACTGCTGTACCTTCCTTGCTGTAAAACGATCAGTTATCAAAGTATTGGAAACTGCTGGAAAACACGGGATGTAAGTGATTACACTATTCAAAGACAAGTCTCATTTCTCTTAGTGTGGTTTTTTATTTTAAACCTGCTTATAAATCAATTAGTACTGGTTGTTTATTTTTTTAAATGATGCAGGGGTACAGCTCAATCATAAATGACTTGCCCAACATAAGTAAAGCCTTGGGTTTGATCCCCAACATGATAAAAATATATGAAATTTTATTACCAAATAAAATCATAAATATTTATGAATATTTGAAATATGTATATATTTTATAATGGCCAAATTGAGTTATTAACATGCATGATCTCACATAATTTTAGTAATGACAACATAAAAATTGGTACCAATTTTTTTCCTTAAAGATTTCTTCTGGTCGTTTTTACCTATGCATACTTGTGTGGGTATGTGGCCATGAGCCCAGGTGCCCATGAAGGCTATAGGTGTCAGCAGGGCCTGGAGCTAGAGTCATGGGTGGTTGTGAGCCACCCAGTGTGGATGCTGAGAACCAAACTCGGGTCCTCTGGAAGAGCAGTAGCAGCTCTCACTTAACTTCCAGTCCCTCTTACAGCAAGTTTCAAACATATAATATACATTTGATATAGTATATATTTATAACTTACATAATAGGTATGGTATATTGATTAGACATACTATATAATGACCATTAGGCCACTGAACTTTTATTCTTCCTATGTAACTGAAATTTTATATTCTCAAAGCAGAGATCCCACCTTCCTCACCCTTGGCCCTTGGCACACACCATTTTAGTCTCTGCTTCCAGGAGATTACTCTTTTATTTTTTATTTTATTTTATTTTATTCAAGGTCTCTCCACATAGCCCTGGCTGTCCTGAGACTTATCATGTAGACCAGGCTCACTTTGAACTCACAGAGATTGACCCACTTCTGCCTCCCGTGTGCTAGAATGAAAGGCATGTGCCACCATGCCCAGCGCTGTTGTTCTTTTTAGATTTTTGCATGTAAGTAAGGTCACAGGCCTGTTTTATCTCACTTTACATACAGTCCTTCAACACTCAGCTCGACTTCGTAGCTTGGTGATTGTAACTAATGTAGCAGTGAGCATGGAGCACAGATTCTCACTAGTACATTTATTCCATGTCCTTCACACTCACACTGTCTCATTTCAGACACGCAGAAGTGAGCAGTAGTGAGATTACTGGAACCTATAATAGTCTTATTCCTGCCCTCCTCTCTCTGGACTTTCCACACACTTTTCTACAACCTCAGTATTAATTTATAGCTAATTCTCACTAAGGGTACAAGGGCTCCTTCCCCCCCCCCCCACACTGCAGTACTTAATCTTCATTGTCAACTTGCCTTTAGAATTCTTTTGGAGAGTGACTTTGTCTGTGAAGGTATATCTAGGGAATATTAACTGTGAAAGGAAGACCCCACACCAATCACACACACACACACACACACACACACACACACACACACCCTGAATAAGAACAGCACCGTCCCATGGGATGGAGGACCAGCCTAAAACACAGAGGCAAGCCAGATGAGTGATCGCATTCCCAGTTCTCTGATTCCTGATCCATCCCGATCAAGTAGGCTTTCCCTCCTGCTCTCCCTAACCACCATGGCTCCCCACCACGGTGGACTGCACCCCAAACTATAAGCCAAAGTAAACTCTTTCTCCCCTAACTTGCTTCCTGTTGGGTATTTGGTCATAATAATGAGAAAGTAACTAATAAACATATCCTTCTCCTTTTTTAAAATTATAGCCATTCTAAGAGGTGCAAGGTAATACGATCACGGTGGCTTTAATAAGCATTTCTCTAATGACTAGCGATGAGGAGAATTTATTTTGAGAATGAGAGAGGTGCCTCAGCTCTTACCAACCTCTCCCTCATTCTCTTGGGATGGAATTTCCATTCCTGCGGAAACAATTACTGGAATGTTGCTAAGGATTGCCTTGAATCTGCAGGTCATCTCAGGTAGTGGGAACATTTGTACAGTGTTCTCTATTCTACTGCATGAACCTGGGATATTTTATTTGCCTGTGCCGTTTTGATTTATTTTATCAGTGTTGTAAATAGAAGAGCTCTTCTACCTCTTTGGTAAATTTATTCCTCAGAATTTTATTATTTCTTGTAGTTCTTCTAAATGGGATTATTTATTGTTTATTTTCAGGAAAGTTGTTGGAGTTTACTCTCCAGCTTCACTGAATTTACCTATTAGTTCAAATAAACTTTTTTTTGGTATCTCCAGGCTTTGTATATCTAAAATATGGTCACAAACACAGATCATTTAATGTCTTGCTTTCCAGTGACTTTTATTTCTTCCTTTGCCTGATGGTTCTACCTCTGACTTCAGTTCTATACCGAATAAAAGTGGTGAGAATGACTTTTGTTCATCTTTATTGGTCTTGAAGGAAAAGCTTTGACCACTTCACCAATGAGTATTTGATGTTAGCTGTGGGTATGTTACACACACACACAGAGAGAGAGACAGAGACAGAGACAGAGACAGAGCAGAAAGAGGAGAGAAAGAGAGAGAGGAGAGAGAGACGCACACATGCACGCACACACACATAATTTGTATGTAATGTGTTGTAGCATACAAAATAGTAGGTTTCCTTATATTATTTTCATACATACTTGTTTGGGCTAATCCTTCTCTCTCCCACATGGTACATATATATGAAAATTGGAAGTCGCGATCCTTATATATGAGAGAGAAGAGAGAATATGCTGTGTTTGTCTTTCTGAACCTATGTTAACTGAATATATTTTCTTGTTTCATCCATTTTTCTGCATATTGCAGAGTTTTATTTTTCTTTATGTTCGTTATCCATCTGTTGACGGACACCTAGGCTGATTCCATTGCCTTGCTGTAGTATGTGGCCTTTTTTGTGTATTGGGATATGTTCTTTCTTTGCCTGATTTATCAAAAATTTTTATCATGAAAAGATACTAGATCTTGTCAACTTTTTTCTATAACAACTGAGATGACCACATGAGTTTTGTCCTTCCCTCTGTGAATGAGCTACGTCTCGTTTATAGGTTTGTATATGCTAAACCATGCTTGCATCTCTGTGATAAATCATACTTGACCATAGTCAGTTTCTTCCTGAACATTTGCATATTCGAGAGCATTAAAGTTTGATTCTACATATTTATAATAGGTTAGAAATTACTCCTGGTCCATACCATTGTGGCCAGAAATGATGGAGGAAGGTCATTGGCTAATAAAGAAACTGCCTTGGCCCATCTGATAGGGCAGAATTTAGATAGGTGGAGTAAACAGAATAGAATGCTGGGAGGAAGAGGAAGTGAGCTCAGACTCGACAGCTCTGCTCTCTGGAGCAGATGCCATGCTCCCCTCTCCCCAGCAGACGCGATGAAGCTCCGACCCAGGATGGACGTAGGTTAGAATCTTCCCGGTAAGCACTCTTTGGGGTGCTACACACATGAATAGAAATGGGCCAAGCAGTGTTTAAAAGAATAGAGTTTGTGTGTCGTTATTTTGGGGCATAAGCTAGCCAGGCAACCATGAGCCGGGCTGTGGGAAGAGGCCCGCAGCTCCTACTACACAGAAACAAATACTTGATATTATTTCAGTCTTCCAGAATAGTTAAACGTTTTGACTAGCTTATTGGTCCTACAGAATGTGCCATGAGTCCTTGCTGCTCTTAGGTAGAATGTTATATATATTTCTGTTTGGTCCCTTTGATCTCAAATGAAGTTTAAGTCTGTTTCCCTATTGACTTTCTGTGGTTGTTGTTGGTGGTGGTGATGGTGGTGGTAGGGGGGGGTTCCTAATTTACATAATGGTTTGCTAGAGTTTGCTGAGATGCCTTAAAATGTGCAATTCTTTGTCAGGTAGTTCATATGTCCCCATCTCTTTAGAATCCATTAACTTGAGTTTTCTATTGTTCTTTCATATTTTCATGTTTCCTGATCTTTCTTGATTCTTGTAGTCATTTTTGGTATCTATACAATTGTGGGAGTAGGAGCATACTCCTGTCTTTGAATACTACTTTTTGTCTGGCAAAGCCTTTCATCACTAGCCAGTCCAGAAATTCTAGGAAAGCTGATCATGTCTAGATCTACTAGGGTGACTCCGTTAATTAAGTTGGGCCTTTAGAGACGATCTGAAGCCTAAGTACATATGAGCTAAACTGGTCCTGTGGTAGCAGTAAGTCTAGGTCTGCCGAGGCCAGTGTGATGCTGAGATAGAGGTCTAGTGTGCTGGACATAGCTGCAACCCAAGTACACGGAGGTGGACCTGTGTCCTATAACCATGGCAACTATCATAGATCCTGAATCTTCATGGATAGACTTAGGGCTTGCATCCATAGGAATCAATCCGTGGAGCCTGCTGAAGTGTCTGGTACTTGAATGTAGGAAGTAGGCTTAGATTGTGGGATACTGTATCCACACCCATGGTTGGCTTGCTACCTACAGCCTAAGTCCTTAAGGGATGGTCTAGCAAATTTGTTTGTTTGTTTTGAGACTGGGTTTCTCTGTATAAGCCAGTGTAACTCTGGCTGTCCTGGAACTCTTTGTAGAGCAGACTGGCTTTGAACTCAGAGACCCACCTGCCTCTGCCTTCCAAGTGCTAGGATTTAAGGCACCACCAAGCCTGGTGTGAAATTATATTTTGTACATGAGGAGTTGTTCAAATGAGTGTTTCTATGAGGGAGACAAATGCTAGAAAGTCATATTGTTCTATCTTATTTTTAAACTATTCACCTCTCTGTCTCTCTTTCTCTCTCTGTGTGTGGGGTACCTATCATATGTCTGTCTCTCTCTCTGTGTGTGGGGGGGTACCTATCATATGTCTCTCTTTCTGTGTGTGTGTGTGGGGGGGTACCTATCATATGTCTGGCATTTGTCCTTGCCTCACACATTTTTTGAGGCAGAGTCTCTCCTATTTGTTTCAGCACTGTGCATTCCAGGCTACCTGGCCCATGAGTTTTTATGTGAGTTCTAAGAATCCAAACTCAGATAATCAAGATTGGTGGCAAGCACATTTTACACACCAAGCCATATCCAATAGTTTGCATAGCCAAATGACTACAATTATTTTATTTAAGATTAAGATTCCTTAATTTCCTTAACCATATTATCTACATTAGATTTGCAAGTTGTTTCTGTGTTCTTTATTGCTTTAAGTAGTATTAAGAAATTTAACCTACTACATTTTTCTTTATGACAATTATTTCTTTAAAATTGATATTTGAGGTTAGACATGGTGGTGCACGCCTTTAATCCCAGCACTTGGGAGGCAGAGGCAGGCAGATCTCTGTGAGTTCCAGGCCAGTCTGGACTGCGTAATAAGATCCTGTCTCCAAAAATCCAAAAGTTGGTGAACCAATTAAAAAATAAAATTAGTATTTAAAGTGAAATTACTAGAAAGGAAGTACATTTTTCAAGTTTTGCCTTATGTTACCCAAGTATTTACAGCAAATGTCCTTTTCATAACAGGTTTGATTGGTATGTATTTATTTATCTAACTTGTGTACTGTTTATCCGGATCCAGGATATGACATGTGTATGTAAGTAAACAGCAAACCAGTTATTTGCTTTTATTTTCTTCATTGCCTCCTTCTTTAGGATTTTCTCTTTAGTGTACCTACTAAGACCTGATGGGACCTACTTTGTCCCGTGTAACTGTGGGGTCATCTGCCAACACCATGTGGCTTTTATTAGTTATATAATATAACATATGATAGGAATTTCCGAAAGTTTTTTGGCCAAAAAACCTTAAATACAGAAGGATTCTATAAAGATCTTAAAATATAATATGAAACTTACATGGTTCCACACATAATTTGAATGTATGAAAAACCACAGACTAATATTTGACTAGTACAAAGTTCTGATTGAAAATTTAGTTCAAAATATATGCGCTCTCCACTCTGTCCCCTGATCTCAATGTTGTCCTGCACATACTCTCGCCTCAGTCTTCCCCTTATCACTAGTTAGGGACTACAGGCATGACACTGTATGTTTTGTTGTGTATTTAACCTACGCGTGTTGGGGTTTTACTCTTCTCATTATCTTATAGAAAATATGCACAGATATTTATAGAAGCAATAATCAAAGATGATCCCTGCAAACTGGAAAAGGGAAAACTTTAATTCTCATCAATATGGGGACAGATAAATCATATGCACCAGTCTGCATAATACCTGTGTAGTTTAAGAGAGGAGGGAGAAAATAGCTCCGATGCGTCCTGCCAAGCGAAAAAAAGCCCCTACCAACCTTCAGAATCATTCATGTAATTAATATGCCATTCATAAAAATAAAATACACACATAGCTATATGGGGTGAGTGGGTGTTAGTGTCCGAAGAGGTGTAGCAAGTTCTTTCATTTCAACACGACTCTCTCAGTAGAGATCAGGACTTCGGAAGGAACTACCAAGAAGGAAGGGTCTTATGACTTAGTCTTGGAGCTAACAATGCTGCGGTTTTACCTGTAAAGCGTACATGTTATTATACATGGTATGTTCATGCCGGCTTCACTAGCTTAAGTAGAAATGCATGTATTTTCAGAGTTGTGGTCTTGTGAGGGGTACTATCCCTTAAGTGATACTTCTACTGTGTTCACCCAGATGCCTTAGCGCCTCTTGGTTCCTTTGTCCCTCTTGGTCCTGTGCATATGCACAGGAAAGACTTGTCACTCCTGCCTTGTGCCAGGGCGCTAGCATGAGACAGCATTCAGCTCAGAGGGACAAGTGCTATAACTAAGTTCTCACTGGCAGGGATAACAAACTTTGCGGTTGTCATCTTTGTTAGAAAAGCTATGCTCAAGTAAGAAAGGAGGCTTGGCCAGGAATGGGCAGTGGCTGGGTCATGAATGAGGCCTAGGCTTCTAATCACAAGTCACAAATTCTAGCCAGCAAGTTAGGATGGGTCCAGAAAGGTATGTCTTATCAAGTGATAGGAGAGCATTTGATAAGCAGGATGAGACTTTGGAACACCCAGTGCACACAACTCAAAGCTAGCTGGAGAAGTAAGAGGATGTATTAATAGTATTGAGAACTGGCGAGATGAATCGGTGCTTAAGAGTGCACACTGCTCTCGCGAAGGATCCAAGTTCAATTCCCAGCACCGCATTGGGTAGCACACAACTACCTATAACACCAGCTCCAGGGTTTCTGACAACCTCTTCTGGACTCTTTAGAAACTTGTACACACACACACACACACACACACACATACACATTATCTTTAAAAACAACCAAACAAAAAAGTTATTGACCTGGGGCGGGAAGCTCCCCAGACGTGAGCTTTTTCTTTACAGCCTTTTAATGCCAGAGACGTAATTTAATGAACATAAACTATGCCCCACTGTGTAAGGAGTTTGGGCAATAATTTTTATTAAATTTTGTCATCCAACCCTTATCGCAATTTGGGCCACACTTCCTCATTTTATAGGTTAGACAGATAAACTCTGAGAGCTTCTGTACATACAGAGTCTGTGATGGGAGATAGAGCTCAGACTTGCAATCAGCCCATCTGTCATAAAAGGTTGTGCCCTCATGCTCGTAAACTCCACAGTACGCTGAGACTACTCAGGATAATAAAAATAAGATCTCATTTATAAACCAGAGACTGGGAGGTGGGGCAATCCTAGTGACCTCGGCGCTCCCTGGCTCTCAGCAGTGCACACAAACATTCTCCTTGGGAACCAACTCCCCTTCCAACTACTCTCCAGAAAAACACTCGCAAGCTACACATTGTGGTCTTGGCCGGGGGACATAGTGGCTTCACTCTCCCAACATCAAAACTGAAAACCACCCTTCCAGATGACTGACTTCCCCTCTGTTTGTATAATCCCACTTGCAAGCAGTCTGGGCATTCAATTTTAAACGAATTAAGGAGGCAACTTAAGTGTGGAAGGACGTCAGTCAGGGCTTTTAAAAACTCAGAGTTAATGAACATCAAATTCCACTGTGGTCTGACTCAGGGTGACCTTTTGACTCGAAAATGTGCACGTCCTCTGGGCTGGAGCTGCCTCTGGTGTTGTGCTTCTGCCCCCAAGTTTGCCTGAGCAGCACTATGAGAAGAGTCAGCTCCAGCCTTACATTCCTCTAAACTTGAACCAGGAAGCCCTGCCCACAGCCAGGCTCCACTGCCTAATGGGAAAGCCTGCGTTTCTGTTTTTGTTGTTATTGTTGTGTTGATTTTTATCACGAGAAAGCATTCCTAACAGAAAGCTTATCTTCTTAAGCTACAGTGTTGCAGATGTCCACCCTGTTTGTACAGGCGACCTCTGGCACACTCTTCATCGTGCAAACCTTCACTGGTTTTATGTAGCCAAGTAAGCAGGCCAGAGCGTGGGCTGCCTTAGCCGTGCTTCAGTGTGCAATGTACGGCATTCAGGACGCTCATGCTGTCGTCTTCAGTGTGCAATGCATGGCATTCAGGACGCTCATGCTGTCTTCAGTGTGCAATGCACGGCATTCAGGACGCTCATGCTGTCGTCTTCAGTGTGCAATGCACGGCATTCAGGACGCTCATGCTGTCGTCTTCAGTGTGCAATGCACGGCATTCAGGACGCTCATGCTGTCTCACGGCCACACTTGCCGTCCACCTCCCAGGCTTCAGCTTCCACTCTCCAGCTGGTCTTACACTGAACTAATATCGCCTGGCACCCGCTCGACTTCTCCTTCCTTACAAACTGACTTTTT
Organism: Chionomys nivalis; assembly: GCF_950005125.1. Classification (NCBI taxonomy): domain Eukaryota; kingdom Metazoa; phylum Chordata; class Mammalia; order Rodentia; family Cricetidae; genus Chionomys; species Chionomys nivalis. The sequence goes on along the minus strand of NC_080098.1, from coordinate 20,934,086 downwards.
CTTCCAACACTTTCTTACAGAAGTGCAGGGCTGTCTAATGGTGTTCAGTGTGGCCTCTGCCCACGGAGCAAGCACAGGCTCCCAAGTTGCTGCAGTTCTCCCAGGCTTCCGGCCTCCTTTGAGACTTAGGTGAGGTCTTCCTCCTCAGCAGGATCATGAGCTACTCACCCACGCTGGCCAGCAAACCCCCTCCTACCTTTGATTTCTTAGTGTCAGGACCCCATGCTGGGGCTAGAACTCACTTTGTACCCTTCTTAGCACCTGTGTGTCCTTGGGCACCCGACTTCCTAACGCCTACTCTGTTTGCCACAGAACGGAGTCCCCGGTAATCATCACTGTGATTGTGAGAACCAAACAAGTTGTGGGCTGCAGAGATGACTCGGTTGATAAAGCATTTGCCTCACCAGCATTCTGAATTAAGATCCCCAGAACCCATGCAAAAAGCCAGGCAAGTTAGCACACAAAGTAGAGGGATCTCTGGGGTTCATAGACCAGTTAGCGAAGTTCAGAGGCAGAAGGCACCAGAGAACCCATACTGGACACTGTTTGGGGAACTCCACATTTACTCACACCCACATGTATACACAAATGAACACGTACACACACATGCACACATACGTAGACACACAATGGTTTGCAAATCCCATTGCTCTGCATTCTGGAAACTGTCCTGACCAGAGGCCCTCCCCGCCAGCTCCTCTCTTTCTCGGTTTCTTTTCTCTCCAATGCCCTCTTCACCCTTCCCCAGCCCCTGCAAGCATTGCCTTTGGTGGGAAACCGGAATGTTTAAGTTATCTCAGGATGCGGTACAAAGTTGGAGCCAGGCTCGCTGCTGTCTGAATCCTAATGAGCTTCAGTGTCTCCCTTCTTCCCTGCGGCTGGCTCTGCAGAAAGTGCTGACTTCGCTGTCATGTCTCGCAGTTTGGAATGTGCAGAAGATGCTTCCCCAGATGCCAATTTACAGGATGGAAAGGCAGCCTGGGGCCTTCAGGACTTGGGAAAATAGTTTCTTGTTCCAAGATTTGCCAAGTAATTGTAATTCAGTTTACAAACATACAACAGCATCCTTTCCCTTCCCTCTCCACTTGAGTGAGATTTTTAAGAGAGAGAGAGAGAGAGAGAGAGAGAGAGAGAATCTCTTGATGGACTTGAAGACTAAATCCCTTACTTTTTCCTGGGGACGCAGGTCATCTGCACACTCTGAAAGTCTCACAACACAGGAAAGCAACTGGGTAGACAAAACCAAACTGGGATAACCTTCCCTAGACGCCCCATGAGTTTACCATAAGTAAGTGTAATTTTCTAGAAGGGAAAAGTGTCTCCATGTGTTTCCTGCTCGGGGAACACAGGCCAGGGCCCTCACATGATGCTGTGTCTGTCAGACGCCTTCAAAGGGAACTGACGATGTTCCTCACTTCGCTCTGTCTCTTCTGTGTCATCACTTTGACCCAAGAGCCTAAATCACAGCCAGACTGAACTATCATCAGATCCAAGCCTGTGTCTGCATCTTTATTCAGATGCATCTTTTCAGCATGTCTTCTTCACTACCATGAACCAAATGGTTCCCTCTCTAAGGCCAGTGTGATGCTACCTTCACATAGCCATTCCTTGATCCCTTGATGACGTATAACACACTGCCTCTAGCTTCTCCCACCCCTACCCCACTCCATGGTTTATAGACCCTCCATTCTTGAATCTGTCCAGCAGGGGGGAAATGAAAACCAAGTGTGTTATATTTTGCTCTAGGCAGCATATGGGTTCCCTTTGGCATATCACTGTGGTCCTTGGCATCTTGTTTCAGCCCCCGAGCACCACGAACAGTTCCATGGAGCAGCAGCTGTGTGTGATGGCCATCATTAGCACCTTTCTTTGGCATCTGAAACTTTCTGGATACTCTGTGAACTAAGTTTGTGCTTTACAAGCCAGAGATGCTATTCCAAGCATACAGTCTTCAGATGGACATCACTGCCCCTGCTCTATCTCTACAAAAGTTGACGAAGCTTCTTCAATTCAACAATCCTCCAGCCCCCTGCTCCATGCAGGGGATGTACTTAGCAATATATACCAGGAGAAAAAGAATTAGTGAACCACCAGGGTTGAACATTTATACACTCTTTTTTATGCATTGAAAGACACACTTTTGATGCTTAGAATCACAATGTCCTCCATTTCTGCCTTAAGCCCTGGTATCATTAGCATAAGCTATATATATGTGCAACCTTCTAGGTGAAGTCCTGAGATTTTAAAGTCTTGAATTTCCTGGAAAGCTGTAAAGAAGGTAAAGAATGGGACACTTCGCATTTCCAAGTCTGTTCTCACCCTGCCATATGGCTTGGTTTAAGACCCACAGGGCACTGTGCTGGTATGTATGCCATTTCCCACTTTTGAGCAGCAATGAACTTGCTATATTCTTCCGTTATGTTTTGGGAAATGCTATGCCCATGGGTTGAAGGAAAAATCCTAGAAAGCTCCGACGTGAAAATTCATTGCCAAAACAGAATTTATAACTGTGTTGCCATGGCAGCCAATCTGTCACATTTCATATAGCCTAAGAATATCAAAGCCCTGGTGATTCTGAGAATAGCCCAAGGGGAACAACCAGGTGCAGACTCCACAAGGGGCCTAGGTCCACACCCATTTGTCAGCTCCTGATCCACTGCCTGTCTGTGGATCTCTCCAAACCCCAGCTTCTCCTTTTGAATGTTGTTCTTAGAGCATGGGCTTTCATATTCCAGTGCCCACACCACAGCTCCTCCTGGGCAAGAGTATGTATGCAGTGCTGCAGAATATGTGGGCATCGCAAAGCTAAGAGTTCTGGGGAATGGTGCAGGCTTCGAGAGACTAACATGAGAGGAGTCTCTCTCACTGGACATTTTCAGTGGTACTGGTAAGTGCTTCCGTGGTTAGCAGTCCTTGGATCATAATGTTGAAGCTAGTCGAAAGTTCTAGAAATATCTTTGAGCTGAGGAGAGGGACCACAGTTGCTATTCCTGGGTAAACATGACCTTGCAGGGCAGACGGATTCTGAATGAAGTACAAGGCACCAGGAGAATCCAGGGGAGACAGATATTTTAGAGGGATGGGAAACAAAGAACTTAAAAAACAAAAAAGACATCTAGCCAGCCACTCTCTGTTTTGTTTGCAATTATCAATGCTGGTCAAAAACCATAATGAAGGGCCAGGGAGATAGCTCAGATGGAAAGTGCATGTCATACGAGTGTCCTGAGTTTGGAGCCTTAACACTCCTGTAAAAAGCTAGGCGTGGCAGCACAATTGCTTGTAATGCCAGCACTGGGGAGGTGGAGACAAGAGGATCTCTGGGGCTCAATGACCAGCCAGAGTAGCTGGCATGGGGAGCTTCAGGCTCCAGCGAAAGACCGTGGCTCAAACACTAAGGTTAATCACTGGCTTCCACATACATGTGAACCCACATGTTTGCCCAGATGTACAGCCACACAAAAATGAAAGCAAACATAATGAAGATCTCATTTTCACTCCCTATAGTCTGTGGCCCATTATTATGAACAATTGCAAACTCAGGACCCGCAGACTTCCTTCAACACTGTGGGAATTAGCATGGTGAACAAAACAGTTATCACACCCAAACAATACCTAGCTTATGAAGAGGGTATTTTAAGATATTTAGAAGCAAAGACTCCACAAGATTCTGTTGTTCACATCAGCGGATATGAGATTTTCTCAGTCCTGTTTTCTCCTTTGACCAAGAAAATTAGTCTCATGTTTATTATTTGCTTAGTGTGTGTGTGTGTGGTGTGTGTGTGATAAATGAGTGTGTAAATGTGTGTGTGCCCATGGTGCACATGTGGAGATTAGAAGACAACGTCCAGAGCTTCCAGAACTGGTTCTGTGTTTATACCACACTGGCCCCAGGAATCACACTCAGTACCCTTAGCCGTCGAGCTTCTTGCTGGCCCAAGTAGACCCTTTACAAAAGTCTTGCAAGTGAGTGAAATGAACTTCTATAGTCACTGCTATTGTCTTCGGGAGCTCTCGGCAGTTTGCCTTTCTTGCTTTATCTAACAACTGGCTTATTATTATTATTATTTTGCTATGGTATTTCCAAGGAAAGCCCAGCTTTCATCTGTAAATACTTTACTATACATCACTAGGTAATACATTTTAAAGACATAACCACCATACTGCTATTACATTCAAATTAATAATCACTCAATATTAGCTAACACCCAAACAGTTGTTCCACAGATATTCTAATGCAGTTACATTTTGGTATCCCTGGCTCTGAACCAGTCCCCTATAGATGCTTGCGTCTGCAGATGTTCAAATCTTTTATGTAAAATGTTGAAGTATGTGCCTCTAATCTATATACATCCTCGTGTGCCCACTCAGTCATCTCTACACCATCTACAATAGAATGGTACGATGGAAGTGTTATGTGTTATGTAAGTAGTGGTATTGTTATGATTCCTTAATGCTGTGGGTTTTGTACTCGTGACAGCTGTGGCTGAGGACTTGGAAGGCTAGTCAGAGGGCAGCACACAGAATCATAAATATAACCCAAAGAGTCTGCCCATGTTCAGTTCAGACTCGGTATTGTGAGTATTTCTGACCTGTGAGGGGTGAATGCACAGGTGGGTAGCCCTGTCATTGTGCCATGGGTCCTACACATGGTTTATTGTCATCACGATTGATGCCAGGCCATGGCTTGCACTCACACTTCAGCACATGAGTTTCTTTTAAAAAAAAAAAATGACTGATTGCCAGGTGGTAGTGGCACATGCCTTTAATCTTAGCACTTAGGAAGCAGAGGCAGGTGGATCTATGTGAGTTCAAGGGCAGCCTGGTGTACAGAGCAAGTTCTTGGACAGGCTCCAGGGCTACACAGAGAAACAACTGTCTCAAAAAAAAAAATGTGACTGACTACTTAAGAGAAGCTGGCTCTTTCATGCTTACAAAACGGCAGAAATAGGCTTATTGCTGACTCAGAAAGGATTTCCCCACACATAATTATAACCTGCACACAAGTAAATAACAATAACTTGGAAGCTTAGGAATGAATTCCCCTAAAACACACTCCAGAGGGATTCAAACTCACTTTGAAGGGATTGCATCTCATTTTCTAATAAATACATGGAACCTGTTCAGGCCAACTTGAACAGAATGGAACCCATGGAGCCTGTTAGAATCATCTGGAGCAGAAACTTCTTTTTTTTTCAATTTCAAGTGAAATTCAATCTACATGTCAAAAGCACTAATAGGATATGTAGGTTTTATCCATCCCAGACTGCAGGGCCCCATCCACAAATCTAACTACAATGGAGAGGGACTTCAGAGCCCTTCTCTAGGTTCCCAAGAGATGAACATTGCCAAGTCATAAGCAACGCGCCTAAGTGTCTTCTGGAGGAATGTTTGGGCAGATGGGAGATGCCAAGAAATGCAGGTGTGTGTGCACAGGTCTTCAGTGTGTTCAGACCCTGTCAAGTGGACGGCATAGCAGCATAGTCCAAACAAAGCTGAATGTAGACATGCTGCGGGTTTGAGAAGGTGCTCATGACAGCTGTGGCTGAGGACATGGATGCCTAGTCAGATGGTATCACAGGGAAGAACTCTTGATAACAAACACAAACTCTGATCTCTCAGAGAGCTCAGAAAGCCAAAGCTATGGAAAGAAAAATGCTCAAAGGGGCCGGGGCACAGGAGAGATTGCCATAAAGAACATGAGACACAGAGAAGCAAACAGGAGGTCCTTTTTCTTAGTAGTTTTCTATTAAATCCTTCCCAGCCCTTGTTCTGAACTGTAGTTCTTGATGTCTTGATGTGTACATCAGTGCGGTCCTAGTTTGTTCTCTGTTGCTCTGATAAACACCACACTTAGAGCAGACTGGGGTGGCTTACAGGTTACAGTCCAACACGGAGGGAAGTCAGGGCAGGAAACCAGAGCTAGGAACTGAAGCAGAGACTAGGGAGAGATTATGCTTATTGACTTGTTCTCAGGTTAATGTTTAGCTACCTTCCTAGGGATGGTACATCCAAAGTAGGTTTGTCATCAATCACCTATGAAGAAAATGTCCCACAGACATGCACCCAGGCCAGTCTGATGTTCCTCTTCCAAGGCGTTCAAGTTGGACAACCAAGATTAGACATGACATGAACTGAAGAAATGAGCACAAACCAACTCATTGCTAGAGAGCCATCATGCCCCTTGGCAGAGTGGAACTCGGCTATTAAAGCCATGATATCAGTAAGCTCCTTTCTACGACTCTCTGTGGAGATGACGATTTAATACCAGCATCTAAGTTATCACATTCGCCCAAGGTGACTAATGCGTCAGCCTGACTGTGAGACCTTGCATTATGGGTTTTGCAGAGGCCTCTGTTGAAGTAAGATGTGAAGAGCCCAGGTCTCCTGCTCTCACTACACCATCCCTCAGCAACTGTGACATGTTGGAGTGAGTCATTCTCAGTTGGCAAGAGGATCTTGCTCCATGGAAGACACACATACTCTTCAGAATCCACAGTGTTGGGACAAGCAGATTTCCATCCCATCATCACTGCTGCGAAAGGGGTACTTGTGACCCAGGGGAGTAGAGCTCTGCCAGGTCCCTGGAGGTGAAGATCGAAGCCCATTGGGATCATCTGGCAGAAAGACAATACTGAAGGACAAGGACAGATTTGCTTTCTGCTGAATTTCACTTTTAACCCTGACATGTTAATGCCTGTGTTCAGACAACCTGCCTCTGACTTTTCCTTGAGGTCAAAATGACCTTAAAGAGCCAAGGGCTGCTATCCCTGGGAGGCTGTGGGGATTCTGAAACCCTCCTGGTGAAGCCCAAGTCCTGATGTTGACAGATGACAATGCTCACACAGACACCAGCTGGGGAACTGGGGAACAGAGTCCATTCCCTCTGCCATAGATTTTCTGTTACTCTCAGCCACATGTTACTGATCCCCAGAGCAACCACCTTCACTCCCTAGAGCCAGTTTTTACGCCTTCTCTAGTGGTCCATAGGGTCCAAGTGGACTTAAGGTTGAGTTCATTTAAAATAACTCAACACTATCGGATCCTGAGGGATCCTGAACTTCTTGGTCATGCTTCTCATATTTAAATGTATGCAGTGATGCCAGCCTAATAGAATAAGGAGAATATTATATATAGAAACGTAAAGGGCAAGCCTTTGAAAATTGCAAAAGCCATGAAAGCAAAATGAGGGGCTGGTGTTATGGCTCTGCCGTGAAGAATACTTGCTGCTCTGACAAAGACCCAGGTGCAGTTCTCTGGACCCACGTGGCAGCTCACAGCTACCAGCAACTACACCTTCAGGGGATCTGACATCCTCTCTGCCTTCCTCAGGCACACACACGCATGGACGCACACACACACACACACACACACACAGAGCATACATTCACAGACTCATACATACACCCATACATAAAATAAATTAGTAATGAGGAAATTGAAGTGGCTGCAGGAGACGCAGTATTCTTGGGGGCACAAGAACAGAGAAGGGTTTCTAGTTTGAAGTAGACCGTGGGGAAAATGGAATCACGGTCCCAGATTCCATTCCAGGTATCCCAGACCAAGTCTCAAGCTCTCTAAGTAGCTGACGATGACCTTGAACTTCTGATGCTCCTGCCTCTACCTCTCCAGTTTTTTGATACTGGACATTATATCACCATTCCCAGGACTAGGAATGGAACCCTGGGCTTCAACATACTACACAAGCGTTGGACCGACTGAGCTACATTCCCAACTCTGAAATTCCTGTGACCAGATGACTGAGCATTAGAAAACAGTTCACAAGCAGAATGTGGGAAATGACATTAATAGTTACCTTGCAGAGTGAAATGATGGCTCTCGAACAAATATAACAGGAGATAATTTCAGATTTTCCCAGTCTCCCATTGTGGCAGAAGTAGAATATGACGTCAGTCAGTGCTCACACTACAGTCCGTTTCAGCCAATCCATTCTTACCACGTACATCTCTAATCATTTCAGAAAGGAGCTCAGGGCAAGAGATTATAAGGTTTCTCCATGGAACGATGTAACTCTCTTCAGTTTCTTTTCTGTTTGGTGGTAAGAGGTCATCGACTTTCAATGGATCAGAGATCTCACATGTCCCTCACAAGACATTTAACAGAAGAAGACATCTGACAGGAATGAGTCCAGTCACACAGTGTTTCCAGGGAACATCCTGCCTTATTTCTGTTGAGGAACATTTTGAACTCTGAGAGATGCTCTTCCCTGATGACCGACATGGGAGTTCTCTGTCTGTAACGCTCCTCTGCACTAGTAGTGGAGGTTAATACGGCATTTGGGGATGGGATGGTGTGTTCAAGTGTGCAGTAGAAAGAAACCTCTCTTGTGCATTTGACAACTGCTGTGGCAGAGGGTGCTGCTGCTTGACTCACACGGTGTGCAAGAACAATGACTCTCAGTTGGTGGATTCTGTTCCCCAGCGGACATTTGACAGCACCAAGAGAATACTCGTCATGTCTTGGAGATGATGTTCCTGGCATCGGAAGGTCGAGATCTCAGGTGCTGTTTACCTTCCAAAGTGCCAGGCAGCCTCCCATGACAAATAATCTTCCATCCTGAGATTTTACTAGTTTTACTTTTCTTTTGAGGCAGAGTCGCATGTTCGCCAGGCTAGTCTGAACTTCGCTTTGCAGCCAAGGCTGGCCTGGAATTCTGAATCCTCCTGCCTCCCCCTTGCAATAGTGGGATTACAGCATCCACTACCACAGTGGGCTCATCTTTCCTGAGATATCAATAGCTCTGAGGGTGATAAACCTTTTCTGAAACCATAGCTAGAGATCAAAACAAGGCGGAGAGAGACCTTGAGGAGGATGCGTGCCTCAGTAACAGGCCTTGTGTAAGATGTGTCTGGCTTAGGTTACTCATGGAAATGAGCAGAGATCGAGTCAAAGCTCTGTTAAGTATACCACCTGGAGGGAGGATGATCAGCCCATCAATGCAGAAATAGAGAATCACATTGGCTTCTAGTTAACACAATGTATGGAAGCCACAGTGGAATGCGACTCAATCCCCGCCTAGCTTCATTGCCTCCTTAATAGATGCTGGAGGCTGAAAAACTCTATTGTCAAGATTTCCCTGCAGTGGTTATAGTGAAAAGGTTAGATTTAAAAGGCAAACAGTCTGGTGCAGATAAGCCAGCTATTGCTCCTCCATGCAGCTGTGTTTGGCCTCCTGGCAGATGCTTTTTGGCAGAGGTACCGGTTCCTTTAGTAGAATGTGTCTGCAGCATTCGGAGAGTTATCATGTCCCTCTAGCAGTTTTATAAGAGTAAACTTCTCTATTTTCAACTCTTTTCTGCCTAAAATTCCTAGAATAACTTACCATTTCTTATAACAGACAGTGATGGACTCAACCAGGAGAGCCATAAATCCACAGTCTAAAGAGTTAGATCGCACACAAGTGTTTTCTCTATGCAAGAGTCCGCATTCTGGATTCCTTACCACCTAAGGGATTTGTGGACCGTTTCCAGAGGCTATCTTATTGAGTTACTCTAGTTTTGAAAATATCATTAAACTTTATTTTCTAGAGCAGTTTTGGGTTCATAGCAAAACTGAACAGAAGAAGTAAAGACAATTCTCATATATGTCCTGTCTACACATACGCACGAAGTCCCCCACCATAGACGTCCACCGGCACATCGTCACCCAACATCTGTAGCTCGTGTTTGGGCTCACTCTTGGTTATGTATGTTGTGTGTCTTGGTAGATGTATAGGGATGGCTACCTACCATTGAGGATCGTGTTGTCTGTTTCTACGGACCTGACAATCCTCCAC